>NC_059120.1:5244528-5885570 GCF_020740685.1 Jaculus jaculus | reverse complement strand
ACCACTAAGCCATCTCTCCAGCCCTGATACACATAATTTTAAAAAACTGTGTGTGTGTGTGTGTATTCCAGTCTTTTTTGCCATTGCAAACAAATTCCAGACTACTGTTTGCAAGTGGATTTACATGGATGCTGGGGAATTGAACTTGGGCCAACCAGGTTTGAAAGCAAGCACCTTTAACCACTGAGCTATCACCTGAGCCCCTATCAAAAATTTTAATCTCATTTTAAATATTCCCAGGGGTTTTTCCCATCTTAACCATTTAATATAAAGAGCTATTGAAGGCTACCATTTCCCCCTTTTTTAATAAATAGAGAACTATACTGAGTATTCCTTAATGACTCATGGCTTTATTATTAGTGTGAAATATAACTGCAAAAGCTATGTGTTCATACTTTCACAAAGTGCCCAAAGCTGATACTCATTTTTAAAACTCCTAAATGTTTATGTTAATTGCTTTCTACTCAAACTTCCAGGTATATGTCAAGGGTGGGAAACTGTGGCCCTTTCTACATGGTTTCTTCTTCAGTAATTATGTTAGAACTGTGTTAATGATCAGACTAAGGCTGAATATTCTGTTGTTACACTGAGCATGACGTTCCACATGATGTAACACCAAGGTGCTTTACATAGTGAGTCCACTGGCCAATCCGTGTGAAGGCCTGACAGCCAAACCAGTCTCTTCCTTCTTCCTTGCTCCAAATCTCTCACTACTACCAGAAAATGTTTCTAAAATAAGGACTTGACCACATTCCTCTCTAGGTTCACAACTGTCAGCTTCCTAGTATCTGAAGGAAAAACCAGACTACTCCAAGTTGCACTGAGGCCCATCACAACTACACATGTCCACAGTCCTAGTCCTGGGAGACTAGGGAGGAGGAGAATCACAATGACAAGGCCAACCTGACCTGTACAGTGAGACCCTGTCTCAAAACATACACACATACATGACATTCACTTACCTGACTGAAGTCCAAAAAAGAGTTCCTCATCTTGCAGTAGTTCTTGAACACAATCTAATCTCATGTTAATGGTTTCAACATCAACCAGGGGTTCTAATATATTAGAACGAAGTCTTCTACTCCCTCCAGGAGTTTTGGTATAATTTAAAACACCAAATAGAGTGTGACTATTCCTTTGGAAACACAAATTGGAAATTTCATTATGTATACAAAGAAAAATCCAAGAAAACTACATTTTAACTTTGCAATTAAATAATCTTATGATTTTTTTTTGTTGTTGTTTGTTTGGTTGGTTGGTTTTCTGAGGTAGGATCTCGCTCTAGCCCAGGCTGACCTGGAATTCACTATATAGTCTCAGGGCAGCCTCAAACTCACAGAGATCCTCCTACCTCTGCCTCCTGAGTGCTGGGATCAAAGGCGCACACCACCATACCTGGCTCTTATGGCCTTTTTTGACCTCATCCTCTGTGATCTTGATGTCCTTCAACACAAAGTTCATCCTTCACTTTAATAATCTATAATTTACACTTTTTAAGTTTACATTTTAAATAATCCTATAATTTACATCAGTGTTTCACAAATCTTATTATACATACAAATGACATGGAGATCCCAATTCAGTAAATATAAGGACAAAGAATCTACATATTGTTTTTTGTTTTGGTTTATTTATTTCACATAAGGTCTCATTCAGCCCAGATTGGCCCTGAGCTCTCAATCCATCAGCCTTTAAACCCTCCAACTATTGAGATGACAGGTATGCACCACCATGTCTGGTTTGCGAATATATATTTTAAGCAAATTCCCAATATGGTGGCAATCAATATCAAAACATTTTACTAACAAAAATCAATAGCATTCCCTGTATTTGATTACTTTTTCCATAGATTAATATTCACCCTAAGCAAATTTTTCTAATCCATGACATCCCATCAATAATTGTTGCACAAGTAAGAGAGCCTGAAAAGAAATGGACTTATGAGACAGACCAGAGGGACCCACCTGCCCCAGACATGTAGGTATTAAGCATTGTCAAAATCTGTTAAAAATCATGTTATCGTTAATAATAAGTTCTTTAAGTTATATTGTATGCACTACAGATGTTCATTTTCCTGTAAAGAAGCAAAGACACTGGAGACAGAGCCATCTGACTCATAGTTAGTAGGTACTGCACTCGTTTGCTGCCTGAGCTGCCTTGAGTGAAAGGACTATCAGAGTAACAGCCATCTTGATCACTCCATGAACACCCTAAGATACTGTGCAAAAGACTAAAGCTAACTGTTCCAGCTCCTGGAAGGCAGAGTCCACACACAGTCCTGTTTGAAACAATCTGTACCAGACATTTTGTAATCTCAAGTCTTTTTATTTTAATTTTTATTAGCATTTTCCATGATTATAAAAAAAATCCCATGGTAATTCCCTCCCACCCTGCCCACACTTTCCCCTTTGAAATTCCATTCTCCATCATATTACCTCCCCATCTCAATCATTGTACTTACATATATACAATATCAACCTATTAAGTACCCTCCTCCCTTCCTTTCTCTTCCCTTTATGCCTCCTTTTAAACTTACTGGCCTCTGCTACTAAGTATTTTCATTCTCATGCAGAAGCCCAATGTAATCACAAGTCTTGATGAACCATCTCTACCTTGGCCAAAGGAGCACTGCTCCTGGGGAAGGGACTCATGGCTGGTGGCAAGGCTGTGACTGTTCCAGCATAAAGGTTTGGGTGATGGCATTAACCTTAGAAATGATAAGAAGTAATCCAGAATTGGCATGGACTCTGAAGGTTAATCAAGAGATATAGATGGATTGAATATGGGGTGCAAGAGAAGAGGAAATAAGAACATCTGTTGAGTTTTAGCCATCATACTACTAGATTTGCAGATTCAAAATTCAAAGAAATATTTCAGGAATATTCATATCACCTGTCTCTGGATCTCTCATCATACACACAGTAGTTTTGCTTTTTTAAAGATCTGGTTTGTGCAGGAACAAAGAAAGCAAGGCACAAACACAAGTCTAAAATGATGGACTAGGGTGATGAATTAGAGACCTTTGTTTGCAAAGCCTTCCAGCCTGGGTTCCATTTCCCATCACCTACACAGAGCCAGTACAAAACATGGTGTAAGAGCTGGTGTGTTTTTGTGGTGGTAAGAGATCTGGCATATACGCACACACACTTACATACTGTGGTGGTTTGATTCAGGTGTCCCCTATTAACTTAGGTATTCTGAATGCTAGGTTCCCAGCTGATGGAGACTGGAAAGATGGCTCAGTGGTAAAATATGTTTGCTTGCTTGCAAAGCCTGATATCCCTGGTTGGATTCCCCAGTACCCACAGTAAAGCCAGATGTACAAAGTGGCACATGTATTTGATTTTTCCTGCAGTGGCAAGAGGCACTAAAAAGCCCATGCACTGTCTCTTGCAAATAAAAATATTTTTAAAAATAAATTTAAAATGTTTATTCAATGCTTCCCTATCAAATAATTTAAAAAACTTTCAAATAATTACTCATAGAAAAATATGATACATAAAAAATAAAAGTATGATAAAATTTAATAAGATATTTTATAAACGTTTGAATGCTTCTTACCTGCAGTCCTGGTTATTAACTAACAATTCAAGGTTTTGGGCTGATGATGAATCTATCATGGCTGTCTGTTCACTACCCTGGAAACAAACCTTCAGCGATTTTGGTGCATAAACAGAATTCTGAATAAATTCAACATATTTTAACAAAGCTGCAACAGCTGCAAGGCAGTAATACCTGTAAAGTGACCAATGATACAACACTGTGTCTTCATAATAAAAATGCTTGGGGCTGGAGAGTTGGCTTAACAATTAAGATGTTTGTCTGCAAAGCCTAAGACCCAGGTTCAATTCCCCAGTACCCACATAAAGCCAGATACACAAGGTAGCACATGCATCTGGAGTTTGTTTGCAGTGGCTGGAGGCCCTGGTGTGCCCATTCTCGTGTGTGCTCTCTCTCTAGCTTCCCCTCTCTTTCTCTCAAATAAATAAATAAATAAAATAAAATATTTATTGCTTTAGAAGGGCACAATCACTTCACCTTATTGTTAGGAACATTGTAAGCATTTATATGGCATTTCTTAAATTCAAAGGGAAAAGGTATATTAAATATGCCTAATTTTTGAAGACTAACCTCTAAATAACCTTATTAAAGCTGATTTAGCAGAGGACAATTTTCATGGATTGGTTTGCTGCTAGACAAGATCTTACTCTCACTCAGGCTGACCTGGAATGTACCGTGGAGCCCAAGCTGGCTATAACTCGCAGCCATCTTCTTGCAGCAAGCTCCTAGGTGCTGGGATGACAGGTGTGAGTCACCAGACCCAACTACAGGACGGAGTTTTTAAAGAGCTCCAGTTTCAGTGATATATGCTCATAAGTCTCTTGTTGGAAGACACCACTGCATCCTAAGTAGTCAAGTAGTGCTTTATGAGCAGAGTTAGGAGGTCTTAAGTACAGGAAAATATGCTATGATCTCAGAACAGCCACTGTGATTAACTGAGGAAACAGGCAGCCAGAATGGTTCAAATAAGAGAACCCATTAAGCACTTTCTAAGAAATATTTGCTCAAAAACACCCCATCTCATGCTGAATCCTTCAGAAGTAAAGGTGCAGAGTAACAGAACCGCTTGAACTTTCTGTGGCTATAACACCCTGAATGTGCCTGATCTCAAGCCAAGTGGGGTCGGGCCTGGTAATAGCTTTGGGTGTGTCTCCTCCTCTTAATTCTCTCTTTTTTTTTTGAGACAGGGACCCTTGTAGCACAGGCTAGCCTCAATCTTGCTATGTAGCCAAGACAGAACAACTACTAATCCTCCTGCTCCACCTCCCGAGGTCTGGGATGGCAGGCATGCACCACCACACTTTCTCACAATTGTTTTGTTTTGGTTTGTTTTTTGAGAGGATTTTGCTATTAGTCTTAGCTGGCCTAGAACTTGCTAGATAGCCATTACTAGCCTCAAAGTTATGGCAATCCTCCTGTTTCAGCCTCCCAAGTTCTGGGATTACAAGCATGCACCACCATGCCTGGCAAACTGTATTTCTCTTCCAAGATCTCACATGTCAAGCACCCTGTAGCTACTTGAGGTTTTCACAGTGTAGAGTGAGAGCAAGTAGGAGGGCAGCATACTGCAGCCCATTTGCAGAAATCCTATATAAACCAATTCAGCAATATATGCCTTATAGATATATTTCCATAACTTTTTCAGTATTTCAATAATTGCTCAGTGAGTGCTATGAGACAGCCACACTTCTCAACAGTAGGAATACAGCACACACACACACACACACACGTCCCTGTCCTTGTGTAACCCACAGTGAAGAATTATCTTCTGGTCCAGTGTGGTGGCACATGCCTTTAATCCCAGCACTTGGGAAGCAGAGGTAGGAGGATCACCATGAGGCCACCCTGAGACTACACAGTGAATTCCAGGTCAGCCTGAGCTAGAGCAAGACACTACCTCAAAAAAGTACCACTCCCCCCCCCCAAAAAAAAAAAAAACAAAGCAAGCGGGGAGGAAGAGGAGGAGGAGAAGAATTACCTCTTTCTGAGAGTCATAGCTTACCTGGACTGAACCTCCATTAGGACAGTGCTAAATTCTGCTGTGCATAGCTGTTCAATGTATTCCAATCCTTTTGTTTCATTGAAGTATTTCCTTTGAACAGTAGTGAAGTTAACATTCTGAAAAGAAGCTTTCATGTTAATGTAAATTATTATTATTTTGTTTTTTTGAGGTAGGGTCTCACTCTGGCCCAGGCTGATCTGGAATTCACTATATCGTCTCAAGGTGGCCTTGAATTTACAGAGATCCTCCCACCTCTGTCTCCCAAGTGCTGGGATTAAAGGTGTATGCCACCACACCAGCTCAGTTGCTCAAAACTACTTTCTTATCTGTGTATGGTATAGCCCAATCCTATAATCCCACCACTCCAGAGGCTGGTACAAGAGAATTGCCATGAATTCAAAGCCAGCCTGGTTGACATGGTGAGTTACAAGTCAGTCTGGGCTACAGAGTGAGATCCTTTCTTAAAGAAACAATAAAACAGCCAGGTGTGGTAGTGCATGCCTTTAATCCCAGCACTTGGGAGGCAGAGGTAGGAGGTGAGTTTGAGGCCACCCTGAGACTACATAGTGAATTCCAGGTCAGCCTGGACCAGAGTGAGACCCTACCTCAAAAAACCAAAAGAAAAAGGAAGAAAGAAAGAAAGAAAAGAAAAGAAAAGAAAAGAAAAGAAAAGAAAAGAAAAGAAAAGAAAAGAAAAGAAAAGAAAACAATAAAACAACTGAAGCACTATCAGTCAATGTAGTGAGCATGTACAAGGTGACTGAGAGTCAGGCCTGGACATCTGAGGCTGAAAGTAAACTGCCTAGAGAAAAACACTTGCTGACAGCTGAGACCATCCATTTAAACTAGTCTGATGGCATAGTGACTAGTTCTGAGGAAGTGGTGCCTAGGAGGAGCTGGCCTTTCTAAGTGTCTTGGCCCCATGCACACTTTGAGAAACATTCTTACTTTCTTACCAAACACACTTTTTCCTTTTGCTTAAAGGTTACTGTGGGTGCCAAAACAATGAAGTAGACTCTCAATAAGTTTTATTACCTGTTCTTTAGACTATAATTTGTATTGACTGACTACACTAGGACTTTAAAATATATAGTTACTGAAAATATTTCTTTTTAAAAATTTTTTTATTAACAACTTCCATGATTATAAAAAATACCCCATGGTGATACCCTCCTTCCCCCTGAAAATATTTCTTTGTATAACATTATTAACTAGATTCAAAATAAATCTTGAATGTTACTATTAAGGATGAAAGTCAGGCTGGAGAGATGGCTTAGCGGTTAAGGCACTTGCCTGTGAAGCCTAAGGACCCAGGTTCGATTCTCTAGTACCCACATAAACCAGATGCACAAGGTGGCACATGCATTTGAAGTTTGTTTGCAGTGGCTGGAGGCCCTGGTGTGCCCACTCTTTCTCTATATATATCTGCCTCTTCTCTCTCTGTCCCTCTCCCTCTCTCTCAAATAAATAAATAAGATATCAAAACATATTAAAAAAAAAAGAATGAAAGTCTTATCAGGGTGTGGTGGTACATGCCTTTAATCTCAGCACTCGGCAGGGAAGAGGTAGGAAGATTGCTGTGAGTTTGAGGCTACTCTGAGATTACATAGTGAACCCCAGGTCAGCCTGGGCTAGAGTGAGACCCTACCTATAAAAACCAAAAAGAAAAAAGAATGAAAATCTTTTACCTTGAAATTTTCTGTGATCAGAGTAAATAACTTGGTTGAATTTCCCGCAACACAAGCAGTATTTGACATTATTATTTCCAAAGGTGATAAAATTTTGAGTTTAGTGATCACCTGAAATTATTAGAATAATAATTTTCTTAAATGTAAGCTTAAGACAGTCTTTAAAACCCTAAGAGTTTTATATTATTCTGAGAGGTAAATTCTTAAAATTAATTGACAAATTTCAACAGTTCTAATTAGTTATTTCAGTTAAAATGTATTTTCAGCTGGGCATGGTGGCATACACCTTTAATCTCAGCACTCAGGAGCCAGAGATAAAAGAATTGCCATGGGTTCAAGGCTACCCTGAGACTACAGAGTGAATTCCAGATCAGCCTACACTAGAGTGAGATCCTACCTTGGAAAAAAATACCAATAAAATATATCTCCAAAGCTGATCTATTAGTCACCTATAAGTACAAATATAAAATATTGTTGCAAGCATAGGCTATATTTTACTCAGTTGTTTCTAGCAGCCATAACTCAGAATAATAATTTTAAGTCTATTATATATTTATTCACAAAATAAGGATTTATTTATTTAAGGTGTTGAGAGAGAAAGTCTTATACTGTAGTTTAGGATAACCTGAGACTCACAGCAGGCATGAGTTACCATACCCAGTTACAAAATAAGATACCTGAAAATAAAGTTTTCTACTAGGCAGTTAGAAAACATAACATCTTTGAAGCTGGAGTGATAGGTTAAGATAGAAGTTAAGGTGGTGGACTGCAAAGCCTAAGGACCCAGGTCTGATTTCCTAGTACCCACATACGCCAGATGCATAAGGTGGCACATGTATCTAGAGTTCGTTTACAGTGGCTGCAGGCCCTGGCACTCCCATTCTCTCCCTCCCCCCCTCTCTCTCTGTCTGTCTGTCTCTCTCAAAAGAAGTAGATAAATGAAAAAAAGTTAAAGAAAATAAAACATCTAGTACAGAATCCACAGTGATCCCATCAGCACAGTCAACTCAGTCATGGGAAGGAAACACAGGTGACTAGCGTTCATCTGTGGCTTTGCTTTTCCCAAAATAAAGTATACTTCCTAGAGTGACACCTGACACAGAAGTCCCTTCTTCCTTCCTTCCCTTCTTCCTTCTTTTTTCTTTTGGTTTTTTGAGGTAGGGTCTTGCTGTAGCCCAGGCTAACCTGGAATTCACTATGTAGTCTCAAGGTAGCCTTGAATACATGGCAATCCTCCTACCTCTTCCTCCCGAGTGCCGGGAAAAAGGCATGCACCACTACGCCTGGCCTGGCACAAAAATTTTTAATCAATCTAACATGTCTCTCAAAAATGTTTTCCTGTTCTTCTGAATTTACATAAAATTTTATAAAATACCTCTAGATGAGCCAGTATAAGTATCACCTAGGCTATAGCACTGGGGAAATGTGGGTAAGGTGCTAGAAGCCACACAAGTATGAAGACCTGAGTTCAGATCTCCAGAACCCACATAAAAGCCAGGCATAGTGGCATGTGACTATAATATCAGTGCTGAGGAGATGGAACAGGGTCTCCTTGGGAACTGATGGCTAGCCTGGCTAGCCAAACTGGTGAACTCTAGGTTCAGTGCAAGATGCTATCTCAAAAAATAAGGGAAGAATGATTGAGGAAGACACCAAAAGTTGACCTCACACACACCACATACATACACAAACAAAATAATTATTTAGCTTATTAGGTGTAATTAAATTATGGTGGGTATAGTGGATCACACCTATAATTGCAACACGTGGAAGGCTGAGGCAGGAGGACTGCCACAATGCTAGCCTAGGTAATATAGTGAGTTTCAGGCTAGCCTGAGCCAAAGAATGGGACCCTGTCTGAAAAAAATGAAAATACAAAAGGATTATTAGTTATTACAAGGAAGCCTAAGTACTAGGAACCACTAAGTAGAACCTGAGAAGCATAAAGAACAATAAAGCACCAAGAGTAGAATAAATCGTAGGTTCAAATGTACTTGGGTCAACTATATTTTTAAAACTGACTAGGAGTCGATTTAAAAGCAAAATGTGGGCTGGAGAGATGGCTTAGCGGTTAAGCACTTGCCTGTGAAGCCTAAGGACCCCGGTTTGAGGCTCGATTCTCCAGGACCCACGTTAGCCAGATGCACAAGGGGGCGTATGGGTCTGGAGTTCGTTTGCAGTGGCTGGAAGCCCTAGCACGCCCATTCTCTCTATCTATCTACCTCTTTCTGTTACTCTCAAATAAATAAAAATGAATAAAAGCAAAATGTACAGGCTGGAGAGATTACTTAACAGTTAAGGTGCTTACCTGAGAAGCCTAAGGACCCAGGTTTGATTTTAAAATACCCACGTGAGTCAGATGCACAAGGTGGTATATGGGTCTGGAGTTTGTTTGCAGTAGCTGGAGGCCCTGCTGCACCTATACTCAATCTCTCTCTCTGCCTCTCTTTCTCAAGGAAATAAATTAAATTATAAAAAGTGAAATGTTCCCCATAGCCTCATGTGCATACTCACTCCTTGGAAAGCTGATGGAGCCTTGCTGGAGGAGGTGTGTCACTGGGAGTGGGCCTTGGAATATTAGACCCAGCTCTGCCTGCTGCACTGCTATTGCCACTTCCTCCCTGCTATTGAGACTTGAAAATGTGAGGCCTGGCTGTCTGCTCCTGCCATGCTCTCCCCTCCATGATATAACTTCCCTCAAAACTATAAACCTAAACTACCCCCTGTCCTTCATAAGCTACTTTTGGTCAGGTGTTTTTCCCAGCAACTCAAGGGTAACTGCTGCACCTCTACCTAATAGACTATGCATATTTCCATTATACTAGGCCAGTAGCCCAAACCATGGTGAATGGTAGGAAGTGAAGGAAAGCTAAGTGAAGGCAGGAATCTAAGATACTAAATTAAAACTGGTCTAGGGCACCTATTTCCCTTAACTTTACAAGAACAATATGCAGGTACAATTTCAGCAGAAACCGCTTATGTAGATATTACATAGGAATGGGTTGAGGATTATTAATTTGAAGAAATTAATTATTCAATGGTAAATGATTAAATGTTCAATAACAACAGAATTCTTTATTTTAAGGATAAAATGGGTTTGGAAATGACAACAGATGTAGAACAGTTCTGTTTTGAGTCAAAGTATTTATATGGGAATACCCATGAAGAACAAAGTAAGCTATCAAGAGAAGCACTGACTTGAAGATCTGCATACTTCCCATTAGAGCAAGCACTTTCTAGGATTATTAATAGATTTGTGATGGGAAAAGTCCATATGGGAAGGAGATGAGTAAGAACAAGTACAATGCCTATGTATGAAAATCCCATAATTAAACCATTACTTGAAGAACAAAAGAAAGTTTTAAAAGGTTCTGCATGACTTCATTCATATGACATTCATAAAGTAAGATCCAATAGATGGAGACCAAATTGCCCATCATGAGGACTGGGGTGAGAGACAGATAAAACAAAGAGATAGCAGGAATAAGTCTTCTGGTGATGGGACATCTCGGTTGTGGTGGAAGCTATGTAAGTCTATCGATGTGATAAAGTTGCACAGAGCACCACACGCACCACATGAAAACCTAACAAAACCTGTGCAGCTCTGCAGATTGATCCCCTGTCCCTTTCCAGGTTATGACATTGTACTATATGTTATTGGGGAAACAGGACCAGGGGAGCTTCCTTTAACTACACAGTGTCTTTGCAAAGTCCTGGGAAGCAACAACTATTTCACACTAAAAATCTGTAAAAGCACTTACCTTTGCATATGTTGTATTATCTGCAAACTGGGATAATATAATTTGTGGGCTTTTCAGATCAATACTTGCCATTCCTATCTCACCTCTGGCAAGCCCTCTCCCTTCTACCACAGCAACAATAACTGATGGGGAGTGTGCAGAAATTGCTGAAGAGGATGTGGCTGTTGACAATTGTCAAATAAAGAACATATGTAAGTATGAATCACAATTGATTCTAATTCCTTCACATAAGACCTTGAAGCCTAACTCTAATTATTTTAATAATACCAAAGAAAGTAACTTTTTCCCCATCAAAATATAACTTTCCACTGGGCATGGTGGCACATGCCTTTAATCCCAGCACTTGGGAAGCAGAGGTAGGACTGCTGTGAGTTCAAGGCCACCCTAAGACTACACAGTGAATTCCAGGTCAGTGTGAGCTAGAGTAAAAACCTACCTTGAGCCGGGCATGGTGGCGCACACCTTTAATCCCAGCACTCAGTAGGCAGAGGTAGGAGGATTACTGAGAGTTTGGCCATCCTGAGACTACATAGTGAATTCCAGGTCAGTCTGGTCTAGAGTGAGACCCTACGTCGAAAAAACAAAAAAAAAACAAAAAAAAAAAACAAAAAAAAAAAGAAAAGAAAAGCAAAGAAAAGAAAGAAAAGAAAAGAAAGAAACCTACCTGGAAAACCAAAACCAAACAAACAAATAAACTTTCCATTATCTAAAGTATAAAAATGTTCAAGCTCCTAACCTTAACCCTATTTTAGCAAGTTTACATGAACATTTAGAATTTTGAGGCAGATTTTTTTTTTTTTTTTTTTTGAGGTAGGTTCTTGCTCTAGCCCAGGCTGACTGCGAATGTACTATGTAGTCTCAAGACGGACTTGAACTCATGGTGATCCTCCTACCTCTGCCTTCGGAGTGCTGGGATTAAAGGTGTGCCACCACACCCAGCTTTTGAGACAGGCTTTTTGGTATAACCCTGGATGACTTGTAATTTACTAAGTAGACCAGGTTTCCTTGAATTTACAGTAATCTTCTTGTCTCGGCTTCTCTAGTGCTGGGATTCAAGTTTGCACCACTACACCGAACCTTAACTTTAAGAATGATAAATTCATATATTGTTTTATTTTGAATTTATCATAATGAAGTTATTAATGAAACTTTGAACTTGGTATTTAAAAACCCAGCTCATTTACCTTACTCTAATATGTAAATGCTACAATTACTTCATAATAGTTTCATAAAATACTGTACAAATAAATTATTTCTACTGAAAAAAGTATATAGTAAAAAATATAATGTAACTGTCTTGTTTAACATAAGAGCTGGTTGAAAGGATCAAGCAGTATTATGAACTTATGAATATATTGTATAAGAATTACATATGCAGCTATGAATTTCAATTATGAGATATCTGTGTAATTTGGGAATGAAAATTATAATAAAATATCTAACATTTTAAGCCTTATCATATATGTTAAAGACACTTAAAATTCTTTATGTGAATGCAGTTATTTATTTGTCACCAAATCCCACCCAACATGTACCATCATTTACTCAATTTAACTAAAAGGAGACTGAAGGAGAGATGGAACTGATGAAAACGAGGGAGGGAGAGATGGAAGTGATGGTAACAGTATTCTTCCAGATGGCCTGGCTCCAAAGCTGGTGCATTCCACACATTACTGACTGAAATCTGCTTGGCTTTTTCCTCCCAAAAGACTGGCCTTTTTTTTTTTTTTTTTTTTTTGGCGGTGCACACATCTTTAATTCCAGTGACCATGATTTTTACAAAACACTTAATATAGGTATTCAAACTCATTCCATACTAGTTCCACACATTCCTACCTATGTGGTTCAAAAGCTAAAGTAGAAAATAAACCCCCAATAGTTTGCTGCTTAAAAAAAAAAAATCTCTCTCACACAGAGCTTTTTTTGAAGGGGAGAGAGTGAGAGCAAGAGCGAGACTGAGAGAGACAATTGGTGTGTCAGGACCTCCAGACAATTTAATCAAACTCCAGACATGTGTGCCACTTCGTGCACATGAGTGACCTTGCACATAAGTCACCTTGTGTGTCCGGCTTATGTGGGATCTGGGAAATCAAACATGGCTCCTTAGGCTTTGCAAGCAAGTGCCTCAAATGCTACTGCTTAGCTTTTTTAGAAGCACCCACATCTTCATCTGTTAGCTAGAACAAGCATCTTAATGAGGCTGTTACATGAGAACTGAATGCAAGGCTAGGGGTGTGCTCAGTGGTCGAGGGCTTACCTAGCGTGCACAAGGCTACAGGCTCACTAGTACTGCAGATGAGCAAACCAATACCTTTAAAAGTGTCCTTTGAAACAATTAAATTTGATGATATGCAGAAGGGGTTTCTAAACTATATGTAATTACTTAAGTGAAAGTCATTATCCAGTAGCGGAGGGATTTGGGCTGGGGGAAAAGGTAGGATGGTGGGAGGGGATTATGATCATATATGTATGGAGTTGCCAATAAAACTTTTCAAAAAAACAGTCAGTGGGATGGTGAGATGAATTAGCAATTAAGGTGTTTGTCTGCAAAGCCAAAGGACCCAGGTGTGATTCCCCAGGGCCCATGTAAGCCAGATGCACAAAGGGGCACATGCGTCTGGAGCTCGTTGGCAATGGCTAAAGGCCCTGGTGTGCCCATTCTTCTTTTTCTCTATCTGCCCACCATCTCTCAAATAAAATGAATAAAATTTATAAATAAATAAATAAAATAATGATAAATAAGTAAAAATTAAATTAAAAAATATTTTTAAAGCTTTCATTTCTGTCACAAAGTTGACTCACCAAAACTTAAAAGAAAAATATAATCCTTAAAAAAAAAAGCTGTCAAAAAAAAATTTTTTTTTTAAAGCTGTCAATAAGCCCGGGCATGGTGGTGCATGCCTTTAATCCCAGCACTCAGGAGGCAGAGGTAGGAGGACTGCCATGAGTTCGAGGCCACCCTGAGACCCTATAATGAATTCCAGGTCAAGTTGGGCTAGAGTGAGACCCTACCTCGAAAAATAAAAAAAAAATTTAAAAAAAAAGAGAGAAAAAAAAGCTGTCAATAGCAATATGAGTATCAAGTTTTTGATTTAAACAAAAGTCATCTATAAAATGAGATGATTCCTGTGTATTTTTGTCAGAATGGTTAGAATTCAAGACTGCATTTACTAACAATAAATGTGTAACCTTGTCAATTTAGGCTAAAATTATGGATATGGGTAAATTGACATATTTATCTTTTCATGATATATATTAGTGACAGTAACTAAAAAGGAGCTTAGCCATCCAAATTTATAATTTACAAGACTTTAGCAGCTTCAGGAGAACATCCAGGTTAATCTTCCACTCATTTTACCTGAATATGCCACTTGTGGTGTCCAATCTTTATAACCCAATCTCTGGGGATTCGCAGCAGATAATGGAGTTTTCACCAGCTGTGGATAATTGGAATCTTTTACAGAAGAAGAGCTGGTACCAATAGGAAAATTGGATGCAATTGTGTTTGCTGCATAAGATCTTTTGTTTATAAAAGATGAACCTGAATTTGAAAATAATGCATTAATTCTAAATGATTAGCATTATGTATTTATTCCTATAATTTACAGCATACTCACTTTCAATGAAACTTAATATGATAATGACTTTTTAAATATTATAAAGTTAATAATTATTGATAACTTAAAAGGGGGGTGCCAGGGTCTCTTGCTGTTGCAAAAAATACCAAATGATTGCACTACTTTTTACATCCAGTTTTACATGGGTATTGGGGATAGGCCAGCAGACTGCAAGCAACACCATTTTAACTGTGGAGCTATCTCCCCATTGTTAAAAAATATTTTTATTTATTTATTTATTTGAAAGACAGAGAGAGAGAGAGAGAGAGAAAGAAAGAGGAAGAGAAAGGGAAGGAGGGAGGGAGGAGAGAAGAGAGGGAGGGAGGGAAAGAGAGAGAGAGAGACAGAGAGAATGGTGTGTGCCAGGGCCTGTAGCCACTGCAAAGGAACTCCAGACACATCTGTTCCCTTGTGCATCTGGCTTATGTGGGTCCTGGGGAACAGAACCATAGTCACCTGGAAAACACCTTAACCACTAAGCCATTTCCCCAGTGTCTGAATGTATATCCCAGACTAGCTTCCAGCTTATAAAAAGGGAATAATTGGAAAGAAGTGCAGATTTGGGCTTAGGAGATGGTTTAGTGATTAAGGTGCCTGCCTACAAAGCCTAAGGACCCAGGATCCATGTAAGCCAGATGCACAAGGTGGTGCATGCGTCTAGAGTTTGTTTTCAGTGGCTGGAGGCCCTGGCATGCCAATTCTCTCCCCCCCCCCCCGCCTCTTTCTCCCACTCTCAAATAAATAATAAAATGTTTAAAAGAAAGAAGAGGGGATTCAGTGAAGGGGGAATGGAGAGGTAGGACAAAAGAGGATGAAGGGGGGATAATGCAAATTTTAAAAATAAAAATTCTATATAGAATTTCATAGGACTTTCCAATAAATGTTCTTCATTTTTCAATTCTTTAAAAATTCAAAACTTAGGTACTACCCAGGTATAGTGACTAATGCCTGTAATACCAGTATTCCGGAGGCTGAGGTAGTAGGACCACAGGACTGCGGTTAGCCTAGGCTGAGCTACCTAGGAACTGTGAGGCAAGCCTTATCTATATATAAAGGCCTTGTCACAACAAAAGGGAGGTGCTGGAGTTACAGCTCAGTGATAAAGCACTGCTTGTCTGGCATGCTCAAAGCCCTGTGTGTGCAATCCCTAATACTTAAAAAAAATCTTACCACTATACCTGGAGCCAGTAGCCATATGTGGCTATTTGATTAAATAATTGATACTTTACTTTGTCACACTAGCCACATTTGGCTACTGACTGCATCTTGGGCTATACAGATAGAGAACATTTCTATCTTCACAGAAAGTTCTATCAGATAATGTGGCAATAGATCCCATATGTAAGTATTTCTTGGGAGGGGGGAAGCCTTTAGAAGTCTTCTCAGTACTTCTACATGTCCCAGAATGAGCTCATTATCTTTCTGCCAACATTTACTCTTCCAGCCATGGTAAACAGCATATCATGTGCTGTTACCCAAGTCAGAAAGGAGTCATTCTTAAAACCCTTATCAATCCTAAAGAAAAACAAAAAACATTCAGAATTGCCAAATTCTGTAGGCCTCTTTTTTGTCTCATTTGTGAAAGGGTTTTGGTATGCAGACAAGTTGCATTGTTCTCAAATATGTGCTGCTTTTCCTACCCCTTCCTCCAGAGTGCTAGGACGGTAGGCTTGTCCTGTCCCATGGGTGACTTTTCTTTCTTCCTCCTATTTTCTTTCTTTCTCTTTCTTAGTCTTCAGCTTTTAATGTTTTAGAGGCAGGGTCTCACGTTAGTCCAGGCTGACCTGGTACTCACTCTGCAGTCCCAGAATGGCCTCGAACTTACAGTGATCCTCCTACCTCTGCTGGAATTAAAGAGCTGTGCTACCATGCCTGGCAACCTTTTTTTTTTTTTTTTTAAAGACCATTAAAATTGAGTGATAGAGATGGCTCAGCAGTTAAGAGCACTTCACTTAGGCATGAGTGCCTCTCAGATGTGAGTGCGCCAAGTCTGACTCCCTAGAACCCATGTCAGAAGGTGTGTGTTGTGTGTGTGTGTGTGCGGGAACTGGAGTGATGGCTCAGTAGTTAAGCCGCCTGCCTGCAAAACCTAATGACCTGGGTTCAATTCCCCAGTAGCCAGCTACAGATAGATGCACAAAGTGGCACATGCATTCAGAGTTGGTTTGCAGCAGCTGGAGGTGCTGGTATGCCAATCTGTCTGTCTGTCTCTCTCTCTCTGCTTGTTAAAAAAAAAAAAATGGGGGCTGGAGAGATGGCGTAGCGGTTAAGCGCTTGCCTGTGAAGCCTAAGGACCCCGGTTCGAGGCTCGGTCCCCAGGTCCCACGTTAGCCAGATGCACAAGGGGGCGCATGCGTCTGGAGTTCGTTTGCAGAGGCTGGAAGCCCTGGCGCGCCCATTCTCTCTCTCTCCCTCTATCTTTCTCTCTCTCTGTGTCTGTCACTCTCAAATAAATAAATAAAAAATTTAAAATAAAAAAAAAATGTCGTGGGCTGCAGGGATGACTTAGCAGTTAAAGCAATTGCCTACAAAGCCAAAGGACCCAGGTTCATTGCCCCAGGACCCACATAAAGCAGATGCACAAGATGGCACTTGCATCTGGAGTTCATCTGCAGTAGCTGGCGGCTCTGGTGCGCCCATTCTCTGTCTCTCCCTATCTATCTGTCTTTCTCTCTCTAAATAAATGAAAAGAGTTGTGTGTGGTCACACATGTTTGTAACGCCACTCTTGGCAAGGTGGGGGATCAAGAGAATTGCTGGGGCTTGCTGACAGACAACTGCTCCAGGCTCAGTGAGAGACCCTTTCTCAAGGAAATATGCAGATGAACAAAAGCAGGATGGCTGATATTCTCCTATGGTTGCCACACATATATATGAAGTGTGCATCAGCACACACACACACACACACACACACACACACCTCAAAAACAAAAATCCATCATGCCCCTACTTCTACCAGCCCATTTAAGACTGTACCTTTTTCAGTCGTATTCTCTTTTAATAGTATCCCTGTCTAACCCATTCTTGTATCAGCAGTGATTTTTCTAGAAAACGAATTTAATCATATAGCTCTCTTTCCAGTAATTCCTAGATGTCTCCCCATATCATAGGATAAACATTTTTTTTTCTTTTTTTGCATGTGTACTAGCAGGAAATCAATGACATAGCACACAAACAAGGACAGTACACAGAGTGTAGTAAGGGAACAAGGATGTAGGGGAATAAACATACGGATGGGTAACAGAGAAGAAAGAATTCTTTGGTATTTGATGTGATGGTTTAGGCATAGAACTATGAGGACCTACAGCAGCAGAGGTGAAAATTAGCACTCTCCATGACAGAAATATTATCACCTTTCTACACACAATTCAATGCAGAGCTCTGATCTGTGTTCCAGATTCCTGTCGATACTCATACTTAATTACTTGCTACCTAATCTTAAATATAGGGGACTTCAAGTTAAGTATATCCTCACTCAAAAAATTCAGTTAACAACAAATCCCATCTTAATCTTTCAAAGGAGTTGAGCTCACCCTGATCTTATTTTTAATAGCAGACATACTTATCTTTCTTAGATTAAATGTTCAGTTTTATCTATTTTTATCCCACTCTAGGACTTTGAGCCAAGTTCAGCTCAGCACTCACGTGAGCAAACCTTATGCACAAATTGCCGTTTATCGTGTATTTCTAAGAAGGTGCAGGCCTGGTTGTGGTGGCTTATCACTACAATCCAGCACTCAGGAAGCTGAGGCAAGAGGATCCTTAGGGAGAGTTCAAGGATAGTCTGGGCTACATAGTGAGTTCTAGGTAGGCATGTACATACTGAGACCTGCCTCAAAACCAACTAATAAACCAAAACAAGAAGCAAATGAGAAAGAAAAAGAGGCAAAGGCCTTTATATAGGCTGCTGTACTACAGTCACCCATCATCTCACTCTTGTCAAACTCAGTTTGAAGAGTTTGACTTCTTGTTGTGGTTTTGGGTCTAGTGTTATGAGAAAGGGTCTTGGGCTGGAGAGAGAGAGCTCAGAGGTACTAACTTGTGAAAGCCTGATAGTCTAGGTTCATTACTCTAGTACCCATGTAAAGCCATCTGCACGAAGTGGTGCCTGCCTGTGGAGTTTGTTTCCGGTGGCAGGAGGCCCTGGTGTGCCATTCCCTTTCTCACTGTCTCTCTTTCTACTTGCAAGTAAATAAGTAAATAAATTTTAAAAATTAGAGCTGGAGAAATGGTTTATCAGTTAAGGTGCTTGTCTGAGAAGCCTAAGGACCCATGTTCGATTCCCCAGGACCCACGTAAGCCAGATGCATGAGGGGGCGCACGCATCTGGAGTTCATGCGCAGCTGCTGGAGGCCCTGGCGTTCCCATTCTCTCTCTCTCTCTCTCTCAAATAAATAATCAAAATTTAAAAGTAACGTAAAGGGTCTTGAAGAGCAGGTTGGTCCTGAACTCCGCCTGTCATCCTCCTGCCTCAGGTTCTGGGGAGCGAGGGTGGCGGACAGCACCGCTTCGGGACGTTGGACCGGGACCCTGGATCGGGCAGGGCCCACCATCCCCCTCCGGCCGCCCCCGCCCGCCCGCCTTGCCTCGCGCGGGCCCGGCGCGGGGCGTGCGGCCCTGCACGCTGCTGCTGCTGCTGCGGTCGCCCGCCACGCCGGCCGTGCTGGGCGGACTGGAGGCCGAGGCCCGCGCGGGACCCCCGCCCCGGCACCCGGGGCCCTGCCACGCGGCCTCGCGGCTCCCGAGGGCGTCCGAGGCCGGGGAAGGCGAACCGGGCAGCCCGGGCCTCAGCATCCTCTCGCGTCGTCCCCTCTCCGCACGTGACGAGCGCGCGGGAAAGGGCGGGAGGACGACACGCAGGCGCAAGGAGCGTGGGCGCCCTGCGCAGGCGCGTGGAGCCAGGGCCGGGACGTGACGGTAACGCGCAGGCGCACCGAGCTCACCAAGCGGGCGCCTGCAGGCGTGTGAGCGACCCTCAGGCGCCTGTCTGGAAGACGATGCGTGGAATGCACAATGCAGGTATGCGAAACTGGTTTTTCTCTTTTATTCATTTTATTCCGAATTTCAACACCTTACCCAGGCATCTTGCATTTTATCTGGATAAATTCAGGGCCCATCAATGACCAGCAGATAGTTGGTATCCCCTTTATGATTACATCTCATTTCCATTATTGCAAGGTAGGTGTTGCACGCTTTTAAATTTTTTACACGGATGTGTAACTTAAAATGGAACTATGTAATGATTGAAATATAAGGCATGCAGCTAACATCTGAAATCCCAGCACTCAGGAGGCTGATGTCATGAGTTGGAGGTATATGGTAGAGCAAGCTCCAGGTCAGCTGAGGTAGAGTAAAACCTCGCCTCAAACATAGTTTACACGACACCCAAGGACCTGGGTGCAGCATGCTGAACTTGTACTGTACCTCTTTTCCCCATAAGTACCATGTCCTACATCAGGGTGGTCTTATAACCAAATGCAGGAAACGTCCATCCACAAAAGCTCCTATGATCAAAAGTCGCCATGCATGGTGTATGGTATGGGAAGGACCAGGGAATGACAAGGTGAGACCAACTGGATAGTAACAGGAACAGCTCCTGTGGTTCAACTTCTAATGTAGTTTCACACAGATTTAGCAGTTCAAACTCGATTTGTAGAACTTTCTGATATTACTCAAATATGGTGACTTAGTATCAACTTTCAAGAGATGACCCAAGTGAGAGGACAGAATAATTTTCTGGCCACCGCTGTTATTAGAATACATTCATATCAATACTGAATGCATGCAACTGTTGCATATGTAGCTGATCATAGCCTATCAGACCCTCAAGCCATGACTCCAGTCTTTGAGACATTTTTGTTTTCCTAAAAAAGTTTTATTTGTAAGAGAATGAGTATGGGCATGCCAGGCAATTTGCCACTTTGTGCCTCTGGCTTTACATAGGGAAACAAACTCCAGCCAAGTCAAGCTTCACGAGCACCTTTAACCACTGACTTCACCACTTGACTAGCACATAGTATTTTTTTGAGTCAAAATTGGAACGCTAGGGCCTTCTGCCACTGCAAATGAACTCCAGACACAGGCACCACTTTGTACATTTCGCTTTAATGTAGGTACTGGGCAATCAGCCAGGCCATCAGCTGTTGCAAGCAAGAGGCTTTTACAGCTGAGCCATCTCTCCAAGCTACATCTTTAGTCTTAAAATGTCTATTATCCTGGACATTGCAACAACAAAAAAAATTGAGATCTTATACCTCAAGAACTCAAAAACTACCCGTAAAGCCTATGAATAGGAAGAAATAAAACCAGTGCCTGCTAGGCATGATGTACAATAACTTCCAGGTTGAGGAAGTTTAAGGTAGTGTGGACCACGAGGGAGAAAAAAAAAAAATCCACTATCAATTGTTTAATTTGGCAATGCTAAAGGTGTTTAGGTGGGGGCTGCAGAAGACACAGGCAAGATGCAGAGGGTCTGAAAGCCAAGATCAGATGCTCTAAACTTCCCAGTTTGCTTTTATTTTCGTTAAGATCATATCAGAACAATCAATGTCATGAATATAGTAAAACTATATGCTACAGGTTAGCTTGTCTAAATAGAAAACACTCTAATACTGATTATACTCGAGTGACCAGAGTTCCAGCAAGATGTTCTCAAGAATGAACAAGTTTCCCAGCAGTTACACTGTGTGCAGTGGTTCTTCTGTGCCTTGTCTTGGTGAATTCAAGTTTAAGGCCAAAAGTCATGTATTATTGGCAGACTATACAATGCACTATTTTCACTGAGAAAAGTTAAACTTTGGTCATTCCAGGCACATGTGCTGTCTGTACATATGGCTTATGTGGGCCCTGGTGAGTCAAAACTGGGCCCTTAGGCTTTAAGGTAGGCAAGCACCATAACTGCTCTCTCTCCAGCCCATCTTTTGTTGATTAACCATAGGAAGCTAAAAAATTACAAACCCACTTCAGTAGCTGGGCTGCCCTTCACTATTCTGTGACCATATTCAAACCCATTATTCTAAAATGTGAAAGCCCAGTTCTACAGGGTGAAACAATGCTATCAGAACCAGGCCATTGTATTATAGGAACAAGGGCAACTCTGGTAGCCACATCACTGAGGGTAAGACCAAGTTAATAAAGGTCAACTGATGGTCACTGGCGTTCCCTGCATGATTGACAAGTGGCTGCACCTCTCCTTCCTTCAGCAACAGTGTACTGCTTACACAACCCTGGGAATGAATCCTGTTCCTGAATCTTTGGGGCCTCTCCTGGAAGTTAAATCTTTTAATTTCAAGAAAACAGCTATACAACAGCAACTTAATTTTCTCCACATTTTATTTCATTCTTGTATGCGGTTCATTTGCTTTTTATCAGTTGACATTCTGTTGACAATCGTTTCCATCAACTATTGTTACAGGACACAGTTCATCTAAGTTTGCTGGTATGCAGATGCCACACAAACATAAGGCATAAACAAAATGCTGTTATTCAGAACACTACAGGAGATCTAAAGTGGAAAATACAATATAGGTCTTTATTTTACAATATGTATAATTTATAATTAATTTAAAATGATATACAAAATATTAACAGTAGTCACTTTTAAGCTGGATAAGCACAAATACAGACATGTTAGACTGCACAACTGTACTAAACTCTCCGCTGTCCACCAATCTAGCTTACTAGTTCAGGTTGCACATTCACCCTACGGAGCACTTCTTCAGGCATGCAGAAGACTGGACTAACAGGCTTGATCTGTTCTTCTCCCAAAAGTGACAATCCGGCAATGCCAAATAATGTATGAAAAGGATCCACCTATTGAAAACAATTTCAAACAGTTACTGACATCAATCAATTCCTTTGTATTCTTCAAAATGTATTCTTCAAAATGCTTTCAGTACTTGACCTTTACAACCTCATTTTCTTGGCAATAGGTGATGAGTAAGCGCTGTAAACTGACCTTCATGCATATTTTAAGTTACAAAGAACAAAATACTTTCAAAGCGTACTTGGACCAACCACTGGATGCATTAGCACTTTTGTACAACCGGAAATGCAGAGACAATGAAAGTAAAAGCAACAGTGAAAAAAGGTAACAAACTTGTCAAAAATCCTTACCATATCTCCTGGCCTGTCAGCAAACCCCCCAGTTTCTTCATCTTGACATGCTAAGATGAAACTCCGCAGCTTTTCTCTATCAATCCAATGAAGCCGTCCAATAATTTTTAGGGAAGCCAACACCCACCAAGAATAGCAAACATCTGGTAACTAAGGAAGGAAGTCAAAATAAATTGCCACTTTACTGCTTGCTTAGATTCAAGGGGAAGAAATTATATGTCTTATCTCATGTCCTAACAGTGAAATGTTTACAGTGGACCAGTGAAGTTGACAATGCCAGCACTAAGGTGGCTGAAGGAACATATCTGCCACATTCTAAGCCAGCCTATCTCTATCAAGTTCCATGCTCCATTAATGCAACAACCCGTAGCCAAGATTGTTAGCAGATGTAGGAAACCCTTGGGGATAGTCCTCATCCATCCAGCATTGTCCAGGTAGGAAACACCTGCTAAAAACCCACTAACTTGTGGACTGCACTTGGGCATTCTGACCCACAATGAACTGCATTTTTATGAGCCCCTAGAACTGACTCACAGGTGCATTATTGCTGCTCTTGGTTCTAAGTACAGGTTCCCACAACCCACTTGACAGTACCCACATCATACAGCTGCAAGGAGGCCACATGCTTTGCAAAAGGGATCTAACTTGAATACACGCCCAGAAGGCTCAGGAGGTGTTTGAGATTTCAGAATACTTGCACATCTTCAGGATAGGATATCTACAATGCCACCACACAGTGATCTGAAGTTTTCATTTCTAAGGAGTGTGGATTTCAGATTAGGGGTTCAAAGTGCATTCACTATGGCACTCACTTTCATTAGAATAGTGGAGGGAAATGTTAATTTAATAACCCTTTCTCTATAAGGCCAGCTTTTATTTTTAAGTAAAAATTTTGAAAATGACCAAGTCAGATGCACACCTTTAGTTCCAGCACTCAGGAGGGTGAGGTAGGAAAAGGATTACTGTGAGTTTGAGGCCAGCCTGAGAATGCATATTCTGTGTTCTCTATTAGCTACTTCAACAGTTATTTCAGGATAGCAAACTAAACATGTCTTTTATAGCCTAAACAGGGATAAATATATATGCTATTTCCTCAAGTGTGGAAATGGACACCAGGACCAATGAGAATCCAGGAGGCTGTTCTACTTTTTCAAGATACAACTGAAAAGCTTATCCAACAGACAAACTTGCCATTGAGCATTATTAAGAAGCAATACCTTTTCTGGTCTTCCATTCAGTCCACCTGAGGGCAACTGCCGTTCACAAAGCCACCAACCAAGTAAATCAGAATTCACTTGATGCAACTGACTGGTAATAGCCAGGAATCCTGTGCAACAATAGATCTAAAATTACAGACATAAAGTATACATGTATAATAATTTAATAGCATGGATAAAACTACTCAACTTTACTTTTTAAAACTCCATTTTTCACTATAAGACCTTAATAACTAGGATACAATGTCACAACAAAATACTATCAAAAAATTTTTCACAGCTCTTTCAAGCTTGTTTACATGTCAATGTTTTCTTGCAAAGACAGGCTCATTTGGACAATTAAAAGTTAACTGGATGGAGGCAGATGCCTGTAATTACAGCACTTGGGAGGCTGTGGCAGGAGGACCACATTTGAGGCCAGCCCAGGCTATACAAGGATTACAGGAAGGTGAGGGCTAAAAAGGAAGATCACTTCTCAAAGCCAATGAAGAACACATGGGTGACTACAATCAACATTTGGCTTCAGAGGGTACATCTATTTGTATGTCAACACACTTGTACAAGTTGTTCCTAACTAGCAAGCCTCAATGGTACCAGCACTAAATTTTCATCTGCAAAATTACCTGCCCAGCATGAGACTCAGAACCAGGTCTGCACCCAAATCCACCATCAAAGTTCATACAGGACAGAACAAATTCAATCGCCTTTTCCACATTAATGGCATCAAGCTTGCCCTTTAAAAAGAAAAATGCTATTAAAGCCAATGTATCCACAGTTGTTTAATAGAGACTTCAACACAACAGTCAAAACTTACCAACAAAGCCAGAGTTGCCACAGCACAGAAGGAGAATCTGGTATCGATCTCTCCTAGGAAAACAGAGGAAGCCGTACCATCAAGGATTCAGACAAGGCAGCACAAGGTTCCTAGAAAAAAACACCTGCACCACATTTCCAAGAATTCAGCTGAACCTTTGCATGAGGCAGCCAGAAGGAAACCAGAACCTAAAGCTTGCTGCCTTTATATATAAACTAAAACCAGATGACATAAAGGGTTTGTCATTTTCTAATAATTCACTAAATACCCTACTTTACAAAGTTTCACATCCCATGAAGCAGCTGGTCTCTTGGGCCTTATATTTCTACAGCCCTAAAGAAATTATCTATGTTTATCAAAGAAATGTCCCCAACTCAACATATTCAATGGTATTAGTTTTAGTTTCTCTTCTCAGCAAGTTTCTTTTAACTCTACAAAGCTTTTAAATATTGGGGACAAACTTACACCTACCTTATCTTTTAGACTTGCCCCCTGTTCCAGTCCTACCACAGGGCATGCTGGAACTTCCAGCAGACCAATTACTTCAGTGAGACCAACTGCTTAGTGGGACCTGAAAAGATGAACAACTTAAAATCTCCTCCAGGCAGGATATTCCATGCATACTGGGTAGCATCAACTAGAGGTCTTACCCCACTTGTCTCCAGCAAAAGAACCGTCTTCTTTCTGTAGACTCTGAACATACTCCACCACTTTATTTACGTCAATCACAGTGACACTGTCATACAGAGTCAGAATCTGCAAGACAAGCAGGCTTAGTAGACAACTCTCCAAATCTGCTCAAGGACCATCACCCCGAACTATGCTGTAAGTTGTCAGGTATCATACCCTTTTGTCTGTTAAGTTTTCTCAAATACATAAGAGAGGCTGTTACTCAGTACATCACAGGTATTCCCTACTTTCTCTTCATATAAATTATTTTGACACCCTCTCAAGGTCTCAGTGTAAATTTAGATCACATCAAATTAGCTTTCAGCTAATACATGCCAGACATCACTGACCTTGTAGAACAGAAAAGACAAGGGTGTAGTCTCCTCCTGACGGTGGGTGGGATTCTAGGTATTTACCTGGACAGCACTGAGAGTGTACAGAAGATGAGGGTCATGTCCAATGCTAGCGCTTACTCCCCCACACTCGTGCTGGCACGACTTGATGAATGTCAGTATTTCTTCCCTGTTCATGCGATCAAGCTGCCCCATAAGGTCCATTACTGTCAGGCCCCAGTAGATGCCACTCATTCTCAAGTACTCAGACATACAGTACTCCTAAAAGAAAAATTTCTTAAATGTCAGTCTGATCTTATTGACAGGTGAGGTACCAAATAAAAGTACCTATTCCTTCATTCAGTAAATACTAAGCCACATGGAAAGAAAAATGGTCTAAACATGCTGAATAAGATGGAAATAGCATGGACTTCAGAAACTTCAGTAGCAGAAAGACACGAGCAGTTCTGAGTAAGGGGTGGGATCACCTGGGGTTTAATGAGATAGGTGGCCAAGTCAGGTCCCACTTGCACAAAAGTCAGCAGAATCACACTTAGGCTCAACGGCCCAATAACCCCTGTTAAAGGGGTGTTTAACGAAGTCACAGGTGAAGCGCACACATAAGCTCAAGAGCCGCACAAGCCCAGTGACAAACCTGTACAACACTAAGTCAAAACATTCACACCAGATAACACCAAGACTCAGACCTAGGTGTTACAGTAGAATATATCCACCCATAACCAAGTTATTTCCTCTTCTGGAGACAGGCTCTCATATGTAGCTCTGGTTTATCCCAAACAGTAACGGTCCCTTCTCAGCATCTCAGTGCTGAGACTGCACTGAGTGTGATGCCATATCCAGTTCACTACTTTGCCAATATTGTCCCAGACAATTACATTAAACCTCACGGTAAACCTTCAAGGTCTCAGCGTAATTCTAGAGCTAGTGATTGCACACATCAGCAGTGATTCAGGTAATACATGCCAAGACATCATTGACCTTGAAGATTACCCCAACTCACATACGTAAGGCACAATTACCAGTTGGACTTTTTCAGCAGGCCATCAACAATGCCCTGTGCTTATTCCTGCATTCAACAGAATTCTTACGTACATAATCATCCTTCTTTGAGCCGTAGGACGCAATGTAGTCTGCATGCTTCTCCAGTAGCAGGGTGCTGGGGGCATCCGGCTTGATAATGACGTCCTTCTGTGGTGTGCCCTTTCAAGGTAAAGCAGATTTTACAAGTTTATTTTTAAAATAGTCAATGTACATCAACATTTATGCTGATTTCACCAAAGGCAACACTGAAATATCTGATGAAAAGCTTTTAAAAGTATTAGGATGCTGTCTTAGGTTTCAGGTACTTTTTCAGGTCTCAGAGTAATTCTAGAGCTAAAGTAGTTTATAATCAACTTTAGATTCAGAATACATGCCACCTCATCATTGACCCAAAAATTACCATCTATAATTGTTTTTTGCACTAAGTGAAAACAGACACTATATACTGCTACCTAACACGTGGCAGGAAAGAATGGGGATTAGTTTTCTTAGAGGTCTGGCTACCTCAAAATTTTTGCTTAAAATTTAAATTTCAGAGTTCATCCTATGTCTTCAAAGTTATTCATGGAGTTATTTAGGAATCATGGAGTGTGCCCAATCTTAATGCAACACAACATTTTTTTTTTGTCTACAAAACACACAGAAGATTCAATTACAAGAAAAGCTATCAAGAAAAAAAAAATCGGGGTATGGCGTGCACGCTTTTAATCCAGGCACTCTGGAAGCGGAGGTAGAAGGATGGCAGTGAGATTGAGGCCAGCCCGAGTCTACATAGTGAATTCCAGATCATTCTGGGCTATAACGAGAGCCTACCTCGAAAATTAGAAACAACAAAAAAATTAATTTACTATTTTGTGTTGGGCATTGAGAGCTATCCAAGGCCGGATGCAGCCCGCAGTTGGTGGCCCCCGAAGGCAGTCCCTATTGCTTCATCTTCAGGATTGAGACTGCCCAGTAGTCATGACGATTACCAAAGACTGACTTTCCTTGTAGCACGCTTAAAATTCAGAACTTTTTTTTTCTTGGTTTTTCAAGGTAGGGTCTCGCTGTAGTCCAGGCAGACATAACTCCGGGCGATCCTTCTACCTCGGCCTTCTGAGTGCTGGGATTAAAGGCGTGCAGAAGAACTTTCTCGTAGCATCACACAAATAACCGTGTGTAATGACTGTATAAGAGCGTACGAGGAAAATAAACACATGGTCGGGGTTTCGCAGTGATCACGAACCCGGCGGCCAGGCACGGCTAGGAGATAAAATTAGAAGCGGAAACGCTGAGTAATGCCTCGTCTTCTCGGTCCTGAGTGCCGGGCGCGGTGCACACCGACTGCGATCGGGGCCCAGGCCGGAGGACACCTCGTGACCGAAGCCCTCCTGGCTCCAAGTAAAAAAACTCTCAGAAGAAACGCCCCAGGCCCGACGTCCGTCCTGCCTTTGGCAGACGAGCTCTTGCAGCCCAGGCCGCCCGCTCGCCCTCCTCCGGGGCCTCCCACCCTCCCTCCCGGGCGTCCCGGCCTGCGCGGCGCCGTGCAGCACTCACCATGACCGACAGCGGAAAGAGCAAGGCTCGCGCGGGCGCGGGGAGTCAGCAGCCGCGCGCCTGCGCAGAGGCGGCGCCCCGCCCCGATCCAGCTGTCCACACAACTGCCTGAAGGACCCCGGGCGCCAGCGCCGCGCTAGGACCCCACGGCGGGCCATGGGCGTCCTCGCTGCCTGCGCCAAAAACACTCGGCGCCCTCCTCCCTCCTCCAGTCTCGTTTCTATTTATCTCAAGTTTAAACAACGGCTTTCATGTGTCTGAATATGCCGCTTGGAAAATTTTCTTTTTGAGTCACTTTGTATTCCGAGGATCAGAAGTGAATGTTTATTAGTAGAATGCTTGCTGGCTTAGTGTTAAATAGGTAATGAAATTATGCATTGAGATAAGAATAAGAAATGTTCCTGTCTCTCCGTTTGCTTTCTCATGCCAGGTTAGACCTGAAACTCCCTCCTCCTCCTCCTCCGCTCCACTCCTTAAGGACAGTACTTCAAATACTTGGACATTAGCAGGACGCACTGGCCCAGGCCTGTAATTTTAGTGTTTTGAGAGGTTGAGGCAGGAAGTTGGCCATGAGTTTGATACCAGCCAGGGGTTAGAAAACAAGAGAGACCCTATCTCAAATAGCCAGTCCTCCAAGTTGGAAATTACTTTCCAATAAAGCAGTCGTGCCCTAACTTTATTAAACACAGTTTTGGATAAGTTTTGTAATTTGAAAATAAAATCTCCTAGAATAGGTGCATAGGAGGGTCAGCAGTTCAATGACCTGTTGGACCAGATAGCAATTTCCGGGTCAACCCGGGCTTCATGAAACCCAGTTTCAAAACAACAAAATAAAATAATAACATCTTCTCCCTTCGGAACTATAAAAAAGACTGGAGATTAGCCGTTTTTGTTTTAAGTATTCATTTATTCAAGAGAGAAAATGTATATGGGAAGGACAAGCTTTCTTGCCACTGCAGACGAATTTTTTTTTAATTATTTATTTGAGAGCGACAGACAGAGAGAGAAAGACAGATAGAGGGAGAGGGAGAGAGAGAGAATGGGCGCGCCAGGGCTTCCAGCCTCTGCAAACGAACTCCAGACACGTGCGCCCCCTTGTGCATCTGGCTAACGTGGGACCTGAGGAACCGAGCCTCGAACCGGGGTCCTTAGGCTTCACAGGCAAGCGCTTAACCGCTAAGCCATCACTCCAGCCCCACTGCAGACGAATTTTAGAGGCATTCGCCACTTTGTGATTCACCACTTTTTTTGAGTGGCATTTTGTGAGTTCTTGGGAATCAAATCCAGTCTGGCAAGCTTTACAAGCAAGTGCCTTTAAACCCTGAGCCTTTTCACCAGACCCAAATTAGTTTTTTTTTTTTTTTTTTTTGGTTTTTCGAGGTAGGGTCTCACTTTGGTCCAGGCTGACCTGGAGTTAACTCTGTAGTCTCAGGGTGGCCTTGAACTCACGGCGATCTTCCTACCTCTGCCTACCGAGTGCTGGGATTAAAGGCGTTTGCCACCACGCCGGGCTTAGATTAGTTCATTAAAAAAAACAAAACAAAAAAAAACTTACTATTCTTATTTATTTGAGAGAGAAAGAGAGCAAGAGCCAGAGAGAAGAGAGATAATGGGTGAACCAGGGCCTCCAGCTACTGGAAAGGAACTCCAGGCGCGTGCACTCCCTTGTGCATCTGGCTTATGTGGGTCCTGGGGAATCAAATCGGGGCCCTTTGGTTTTGCAGGCAAATGCCTTAACGGCTAAGCCATCCCTTCAGCCCAGATTAGTTCATTTTTATTAAGAAAATTCAAAGCAATCTTCTTGCCTCAACCCAAGTTCTGGAATTACAGTCATATGCCCTCACACCTGGCTTGAGAATTGATTTTAAGATGTATTATGTCTCTCCTTGATTAATGAGTTGAATAACCAAAAGACAAACTATTTTTTTTAACTTTTTTTTTTTAACCTTCAGACAGGCGCTCACTGTTGGCTAATATGGTTTCAAACTCATAGTTCCTAGTAATCCACCTACCTCAGTCTCCAGAGTAACCGGAACTACAGGCATGAATAAGATGCCTAGCTAAATACAATTTTGTTGTTGTTGCTTTTTTGAGGTAGGGACTTGCTCTAGCCTAGGCTGACCTGGAATTCACTATGTACTCTGAGTGTGGCCTCAAACTCACAGCGATTCTCCTACCTCTGCCTCCCAAGTGCTGGAATTAAAGGCATACACTACCATGCCCAGCCTTTAAATACAATACAATAGTTTGTGTGTGCATAGTATTTGCACGTGTGTGCTGACGCAGCACTATGTGACTGCCCGCAGACGCCAGGGGAGTATACTCAGTATCTCCCTTCATCACTTACCTCCCTGTTTTAACGAGATGATTTCTTCCTAATTCCCTAGCTGGCCGTTTTTTGAAAGCCCCAGTAATTGTCAGGTCTCTGTCCCCACAGGACTGGGGTTGCCAATGTGCATGCCCATGCCCAACTGTTTATCTAAGTGCTGAGGTTAAAGGCTCCCTCAGGCCTGCATACTATGGCAAGCACTCTTAGCTACCAACCCATCTGTCCAGCCCTAAATTCAGTTTTTGATGTATTCATTTTACATGTATCATGATTTTGAAAATTATCTTTTGTCAGTTTAGGAGGACATCTACTTAGCTACTCTAGATGATTTCACCACATAAACTGCACTGCTAGAGAACAGCTCTAGAATCTGTAGGCCAAGACTTAACTTTTCTCAGCTCTCAGGATGAATTTCAACTGGTAAGTAACTTGTTTTTACTCTACTTTGTGGGGATTTCTCTCTACTGATTTTGTGTCATTTCTGGTTCAGGCATAGCCTCTAGTTTATCTACCTAGAGAGCAGAAAGGACTGTTGGTGGCCACATAATTGGTAATTGTTATACAAATCAGGTCTTCCTTAGATGTGAGGTAACCAAGGGGTTGTCTCAGTTCATCTTTGTGTATTTGCTGGTCCTAATACATCTAGAATGTTATATCTACTGGGCAGAACAGCTCTCTGAGGTCTGAAATCTGGGAAGTTTACTTTTGAACTGTAAAAAAGTTACAGATCTGGTTGGAGAAGATGGCTTAGGACTCAGGTCCCACGTTAGCCAGACGCACAGGTGGCACAGGCATCTGGAGCTCGTTTGCAGTGGCTGAAGGCCCTGGCACGCCCATCTCTCTCTCTCAAATAAATATATTTTAAAAAGTCATAGATCTGAAATTCAGTGTGCTTCCACCTCTTATTACATATCTATGAAATATTTCTGCACTTCTGAATAGGATAAACCAATGAGCTTTATAATAGATCTCATAATAAAGATCTCTATCCTGACTGGCTTGTAGAGGTGAATGAGTAGTTCTATAAAACACTTTCCAAATTAGCAGTTGTGAAAATTAACTTCTAACCAGATGTGATAGTGCATGTTTAATAGCCCAGCTGACAAGAGTTTGGTAAATTGGACGCCAGCCTGGCCTATATATAATGTGCCCTCATCTCAGAACAACCAAAAAAGATAAGATTTTAAAGGGAAAAAAAAAAATCATTCTTACAGAAACTGCTAGCTCAGAGACATCTTTGTTTACAAAAAATATTTATTTTGCAAGCAGAGAGATGGGGGGGAGAGAGAATGGGCATACCATGGCCTCTTGCCACTACAAACTCCAGATCCATGTGTCACTTTGTGCATGTGGCTTTATGTGGGTTCTGGGAAATCAAACCCGGGAAGGCTGGCTTTACAAGCAAGTACCTTTAAATGTTCAAAATTACTCACGATGGATCTTGGACATTCAACTAAGTATAGTAATTTGAGTTTAAGGGGGGGGGAACCTTATTAAACCTTTTGCTTTATCTATGTTAAGTTCAACGCAAGCAGGTTGTGAACTGAATATTTATGTCCCTCTAAAATTGATTATGTTGAAATCTAATCACCCTTTGGGAGCTATATTAGTTACTTCAGTATTTTTGGGACAAAATACCTCATCAGAGCAGCTTAAAAAGAAAAGGGTTTAGCCTGCCATAGTGGTGCACACCTTTTATCCCCAGTACTTGGGAGGCAGAGGTAGGAGGGTCACTGTGAGTTTGAGGCCACACAGTGAATTACAGGTCAGCCTGGGCTATAGCAAGACCCTACCTCAAAAACAAAGAACAACAACAAAACTTTTTTTTAAAAAAGGAAATGGGTTTAATGGTTTGATTAGGCTTTTGGTTTCAGGAGGAAGGTCATCCTGGGGGGAGGGGACTGGAGAAGCCTTCGAGGAACAGAACCCTGAAGTCGCCATCATGCCAGCAGGAGGAAGTGGAGAGCAGTGACTGCTAGTGCTCAGAGGGCGTCCTGCAGCCCTCCAGCCCATGGAATGGCACTGCCAACAGTCAAGATGGGGCCTTCCATCTCAATTCATCTAATCTAGAAAATGCCTCACACACAGTCCAAGAGACTTGCTTGCATGATGATTCTAAATCCTGTCATGTTGACAACTAGAGATGAACCATCACAGGAGCTAATTGCGCCATGAGTGTCCTGTGCGAGACCAGTACCTAGCAGGCAGCTCCTGTCTGCATGAGGGTGCGGTCAGAGATAGTCTGAGCCCGGGAGAAGGCACTCTCAGCTGACCTTGGAGTAACAGCTTCCAGCACGCTGAGAGGTGCATTCCTGTGTAACTAAGCCACGCGCTTCAAGCCGTCTAAGACACATTCTACTGCTGCACATTATGGGAGAGAGGTCCTGGGGATCAAGGCCTTGAACACGCTAGGCACGCACTAACACGGAGTCACACTCATGCCCATATTAGTAGTCTTTAACGAGATTTACTCATTCTTCTCATTTTTCTTGAGACAGGAGCTCATTATGTAGCCCAGGTTGACCTCTAACTCAGTCCTCTGGGCCAAGCCACAGCCTCTCCACTGTGAGTTACAAGTATGTGCCATGATGCCTCACTTTTTAATAACTAAGGATAGGTTTCCAAGTTGCGTCCTGTCTAATATACAAATAGCTAATTGGAAGATTTTCCTTAGCTGTGAACCTTTCTAGCATATTATTCCTAGGTCTTGGGAACATGTGAATTTATAGTTTTGTTGAACATAATATGGTTGCCTGGGAACCCAGAACTTATGACTGGCTTCTGATGTGTAGAACAGTTTTTACCAAAGAATCAGAAGCAGTGTCAGAAAACATCCCCATTTGGCATATCTTATTTTTGTAGTACTTGATAGTCTGAATTTCAAAGAAACATTAAATTCACAATCTATTGTTTTTATTTCATATTTATATTTTCTGGGTTTTTAAAAAAGATTTTATTTTTGTTAGAAAGAGAGAGAGAGGAGTATGAAGGACAACACATAATTTTAATGAAACCAAATATATTTGAAAAAAGAAAATTGCAGAATTCAACAAAATTACAAGCTCCTATTAGAATAATCTCCGTAGATTCACGTTACTTGCTTTCACTGGGGAGAGGGTAAAGCCCTTTCTCTCCGCTGAAGCATGGACAGTGGGCTGCGCTTCAGTTATGCAACAGTCAACAGTGCTTCTACTTAGTTCAACTCACAAACTTGCCAATGTGTTCACGGGCTATAATGACCCTCTGAATTTGTGCAGTGCCTTCATAAATCTGCAAGGAAAATGTAAAGGCAAGTTAAAGATCTTCAGTTCATAAATACTTGTATTTATTCAATATTTAGGATGGCAGAATACCTCCACTGTAATACCAAACCAAAACATGGTTTTATGAAAAAAATTTAAGCTATATAGTTATCAAAATTTGGAGACATGTCAAAACATCAAAAGAAGGGATATTTACATTTAAAAATGTTTTAAGAGTACTAAATATTAATGTAGCCAAAATATCCAACTTTTCTGACCTGTTTTTATCTATATTCTCTCTCCCCCCACTGAGGTTATTGATATTTTTTTCTCCTGATGCCTAAGGAGCTGTTACAGAACTAAAATGTGGGGTTCTGGCTCTGGCCCGTAGTCGGCGCACGCCCCATTCTGAACTTCTAGTCTCAGCCGAGTTGTCCCTTCTTGCTCTCAGGTGGCAAAGAAAGTGACATGTCTGATCATAGTGGTGATAATTATAATACTCATAGGTCCTAGGAGAGGGGGAACAGCACCAGATAAACGTGTGTCCTTGGACAGGGCACACACTGGTCTTCAGTTTTCTCAGGTATAACCAGAGTGACCTATAGTAACATTCTGATTCTAGCAGTGGGACTCCACCACCTCAAGATTTTAAATGACCATTTGTCATTAATCTTCCAGGGGGTGAGAAGAGCAAGGGAGAGGTATTGAGAAATATGGGGTAAAATGAAGTCACATGTGGATAGCATACACAGTTATAGTACAGCTTATTTACTAAATTACTCCTAAGATTTTCTGTCCACCAATTTATCAATTTGGAAGACATGTATCGCTGTCTTCTCATAGAGATAAGACTTTTGACTCCTAACTATAGTTTCAATTAATTCAAGAGGTGTAAGGCAAAATTCAGACTAGTTTCAAGTGGCATGCATACTTTTGAAAAGCAAAATGTATATTCCAATTATCTAAGATTTTAGAACACAAAGAAGTTTGCGCTGGTCACACTCTCCAAGTCTACGCCATTTCTCCTTGGGCTCATCCCTTATTAATATCTATACTTTATAGAAAATAACATTGTTTTGTGTGGTTACTAGCAAAAACTGGCTCACAGCAATCTTTGGCATTTATTAACACTGGTGCTTGGAACCCGAGTCATCAGAAACCCACTCTGTCATACATGAATGTTCCATGTCCTGAGGCACAACACAAATACTTTTTGTCTTACCTGATAGATCTTGGCATCCCTCATGAGTTTCTCCACAGGGTATTCTGTGTTAAATCCATAGCCTCCAAAAATCTGCACAGCATCAGTAGCTAACTGATTTGCAACGTCTCCAGCAAATGCCTTTGCGATAGAGGCATAGTAGGTATTTCTGCGGCCAGCGTCAACCTCCCATGCTGCTCTCTGGTAACTGAGTCTGGCTAGTTCAACTTTCATTGCCATTTCTGCAAGCAGAAATGATACTCCTTGGTGCTATAAGTAAAGGGAAAAAAGTTTAAGACTGAATATATCTGGGGAGTCAAACCTGGGTCATTAGGCTCTGCAGGCAAGTGCCTTAACTACCGAGCCATCTCTCCAGCCCTTAATTTTTTTTTTAGGAATACTTTGTTTACATATCATTTTAAATTAATGTTAGACTTGCAGAAAAGCTCTATCAGTTTCCTCTAATGGTAACATACTACACTGAAGGGCAGGACATTGACATTCATACAAGTCTATCAACAACACTATCCAAGCTTATTCAAATCAGGCCCCTTACTCAAAGTGACTGCTGTGTACTTACAAGGAAAATGACAAGACTCCCTTATTTCTCTCTAAATTATGCCTATGCTTTTAGCCAAGACTTCTTTCAGTTGTGTTTTCTGTTGGATTGTTTTCTTCATGTTTTGGGGGGAGCAGAATTTTGCTTTGTAGCATTGGCTAGGCTGAAACTCACTACACAGCCCAACCTGGCCCCAAACTCACAGCAATTCTCCTACTTTAGTGTCCTCATTGCTGAGCTTATCAGTTTGTGCCATTACACCCAGCTTGTTATTTTTTAATTTTACTTTCATTCATGTAGTTATTTCTGGCTTTTGAAACAGGGCTTGTGATATAGCCTAGGTTGTCTTCCTTACCACTCCAGATCTGACTTTATTTTGTAAATAAATACCCATCAGTTTAAAGTTCAAAAAGTAAAACTGGGTGTGTGTGGTGGCTCACACCTTTAATCCCAACATCTGGGAAGATCACTGTGAATTTAAGCCCCACATGGTACTATTGAATGAATTCCAGGTCAGCCTAGGTCAGAATGAGATCTGACCTCAGGGAAAAAAAATCCAGAAAAAGAAAAAGAAAAAGGAAAGAAACCAATGAAACTGCATACACAGTGAAATTTTTTCTTCCTCCTTCTCTCATTCCTGCCTTCTGCCCACCCTATTTAGTTTCCCTTCCAGAAGGCAATGTTATCAGTGTTATTATCAATGTTATCAGTGTTATTATCCTGTATACATGTAAGCAAATACATCTTTGGGCTCTTATTTTCCCCATATGCTGGCCTAGGAGGTTAACAGTTTCCACTTTGCTTTTTCTGCCAGTACATCATGGAACACCTCAATGTACAATGTCGTTATTTATGCAGCTGCAATGTATTCCATCCATTCTGTGGATGGGCAACATGTTGGCTGTTTCAACACACTACTGAGAAGAAAGATAATTATTATAAAGAACTGTTGTGGTCACCCTCATTATGTGACTCAAATGAAGGTGCTTTGAATGTGTGCTGCTGAATGTGACTTATGAAAGCTCCACCAAATTATGTTCTCATTACCGATGTTACGACTGCTTATTTTACTAGCAAGCGGATATATTCTTCTGGAAGATGTTCATGTTCCCCAAGAAGTCTTGATTTAAAATTTCTGGACAGGGATGATTCTAGAGAGATGATTCAGTGGTAAGGTGCTTGCTTGCAAAGCCTAATGGACTGGGTTTGATTCCCCAGTACCCATTTAAAGCCAGGTACACAAAGTGGTGCATGCACATGGAGTTTGTTTGCAGTGGCTAAAGGCCCTGGTGTACCTACTCTATCTGTGCTTGCAAATAAATAAAATAAAAATATTTTTTAAATGACTTAAAAAAGTAAAATGAGTGGCCAGTGCTGAGGCTTATGCAGTTTTAAGTAATCCCCCTAGTGGGCAGTTTGGGATCCAAACTCAGGTCCTCATGAATGTTTCACATGGCCTTTGTCACTGAGCGTCTCCAGCCCCGATGTGAAACCCAGTGAGATGCTGCACAGAGGGGCCTGAAACTTCCAAGCATGAAGCTCAGAGCAGTTAACATTAGAGGCAGAACTTGGAGTAATCACCATGTGTTCTGTGGCTAAAGCCACAGAACCACCTGAACCCTGGGAGATCACACAGGGAGTTGTCTCCCGTTGTTCCAACGTTAAGACATGAAGGAACAGAAGCTGAAAATGTTGATGAAACTGTTCATGATCTGACAGTATATAATTGTAAAAGTAGAACTCAGTCTGGAGAGATGGCTCAATGGTTAAGGTGCTTTCCTACAGAACCTAATGGCCTGGGTTCAATTCCTCAGGACCCACATAAAGCCACATACACAAAGTGGCACATGCATCTGGCGTTCATTTTCAGTGGCTGGAGGCCCTGGTCCACCCACTCTGTGTGTGTGTGTGTGTGTGTGTGTGTGTGTGTGTGGTCTGTCTCTGCTTGCAAATAAATACATAAAATGTTTTTTAAAACCCTCAAATTTAGTTCTGGTCTTCTACCAAGTCACAGTTTCCCAAAGAGAAGGCCAAAGCTGGCATCCTTAGGTTTCGTTTCTCTGAACAGCAAGGTGGTTACTTTCCACCTGTCTTCGATGGCCTGCCACTGACTACCACTTAAGAGAGACTATAAAATTGAAAAGGAGAGAAAGAAGAGGAAGAGGAGGAAGGTGGGATAAAAGGAGTATAATTGAGGACTCAAATCCTTTAACCTTTCCCTCATTCATTTTTCTGTCAAGAAATAGTCATTGTTGGGGACTGGAGATAAAGATCTGTGGTAGGGTTCTCTCCCCCTCAAAAAAGTTCACTGGAAATACAAGAACAGCACACCTCCTCAGAGCTAAGATTTACTATTCAACAAGACACAGAAAGTGACATGAATTTAGAGCATAAAGTCAAATCCTGGGTCTGTGGCTGATAAACTGTGTGGCCTTGCACCAATTATTTACTATCTCTGAGGCTGTTTCTTGATCTTTACAGATTATAGCACCATCAAACACAGGTTTAATGGGGCTAGGGAGATTATCAGTGATTAAATGTGTTTTGTGTCATGTACCACCCCCGCAAATAATTTTTAAAAATCAGCTTTAAAGAGAGAATTAGACCATATGTTAGACTGCACAGCATGTGTGAAATACACAGCAGGCACCTAATCAAATCAGCTATTCCTTTTCTCCTTTCTTCAGAGACCAGTTGTTAGAAGCATAATTTAAAGAAAGTCTACTTAAAAGGTTCCCTCATAAATCCAGAGTCTTCTTGTAAAAAATAAAGGCATTTTGTTATTTAAAGGCATTTCTAATACGGAGATTGAAAAGAGTGTTTGCACATTTCAGTGAAGCAAACACGGCACTGGGCTTACCTCGACAAGCAACTTCCCAAACGTTTTTCTTTCCAGGGCGTACTTGGTAGCTTCATCCAGGGCTCTCTGCGCTAATCCAACAGCCCCCGCTGCTACCTGGCATTTGAACATTGAAAAACAGCAAAAGTTCACCGTCGTTCAAATACACAGGATCAGGCTGTGTGCTCTGGATTCTCAGTTAAGAACCATGCAAAAAGAAAAATGTAGAAGAATGCATCCTCCAGGGTACAGAGATTTATACTGTCTAAGAAGGGAGGGCAGGGACTGAGGACAGAGCTCAGTGGTAGAGTGCACATACTTAGTCTGATCTTAACCCAATGAAAGGTCATCCTTTCTTTACCAAAGGGAATCACAGGAGAATAGTCTTAATGAGAAAAGAATAAGAAGTTAGTTCATAATCAACCAGAATGATCAAATTAAGTATGGAATGCCTTTGGAAATCTAACAGAAATGATATTAACTTTGTATTTGCTAAAATAATTTCTATAGGGAAGAAGAAAGTTTAAGAATCAAAACAGAACATTTCTTCTCCTCCTCCTTTATCGAGGAAGCAGATATTGAAAGAGAAAATGATAGCACACATGTATACACACAATGTGAAAATACTCGTGTAACATAACTATGGCAATCTTACAGACCATCCACTTACTGTAGGTCTTGTTCTGTCAAAAGCTCCCATTGCAATTTTGAAACCAGAACCCTCACTAATTAAAACATTTTCCTTGGGCACTCTGACATCTTCAAAGACAATTCCTCTTGTATCTGAACATCGCTGGCCCATATTTAATTCCTAACAAGAAAATAACATATTTTAACAAACACTTTGGGTTACATGTAATCTTAACCATTGCTTCATGCCTTTTACACTGACCTAAAGCAGGGGCAACAAAGAAGGGCCTGTAGGTACCACCCACGTCTGCTACCCTCTCCTATGGCTCCTTTCCTGCTACGATGGAGAACTGTGCCAGCAGCAGCAGAACCTGTAAATGCCAACATCTCTACAATCTCCATCTTTCCAAAGCTGTTTGCTAGCCCCTAGTAACAAACACTATCTCACAAACTGAAACCAAAGTGAGCCCGAATGTCCAGAAAATGACTGTCCTTTGTACATGTTTGAAAGCTTGCTTTTACCACACATACCATGAAAGTAATGTAGCAAACATAAGGAGTTTAGGGCCTGTCATTTAGCTTAAGTGAATAACTAGTCAAATAATTCACTGAGTTAGACATGGTCTGTGTTTTCTTCTCTCTCTTAAAATTAGGCTTGCTGAAATGGAATTTACATGTAGAGAAGTCATCATTTATGTAGTCCCCTTAGATGAGGAAAATGTGTCCCAAAATTTTTAGTAGATGTCTGAAATTGTGAATACCAAACATTTTACATACAATGTATATTTTCACATATAAATATATATGCATATATACTTATAACCAACCTTGATTTATAAATTAGGAATAGTAAGAGGTTAGTAATGGTAACACAGTAGAGCAATTATAACAATATAAGAACTTACTAAAAACTTATTACTTGTCAATTTTGGGGTGTTTAAGACAGAGCCTCACTCTATAACCCAGGCTGGTCTTGAATTTGGAACAACCTTCCTGTCTCAGCCTCCTGAGTGCTGGGAAGATGGGCATAAGCCATCACACTGGAGAATTTTTCTAATTTTCTATTTAATTTTTTCAGGTCTTGGTTGACTGCAGGTAGTTGAGACTGTGGAAGGCAGAGCTGAGGGTGAAGGGGGCTATTGCTCAGCATCATGCTACTTCTGACCAAAGTATACGTGCATTCCCGCAGTCACAATACAGGATATTTCGCCATCCCAAAGGTTTCCCTTCTTGTCTCTCTACCCACATTTAATTCCTAACAAGAAAATTATAGTTTTGGGGCTGGAGAGATGGCTCAGCAGTTAAGGCATTTGCCTGTAAGGCCTAACAACCTGGGTTCAGTTCCCCAATACACTTGTAAAACCACATGCACAAAACGGCACACGCATCTGCAGTGGTGTGCCCATTGTGGCTCTCTTCTTGTTTTATCTCTCACTGCTTGAAAAAAAAAAAAAATTGAGATTAAAGGAGTGTGCCACCAAGCATGGCTTAAAAAAATCATAGATTTTAACAAATACTTTTGAGATATATACATTTTAATGATAGCCATTGCTTTACGCCTTTTTGCAATGACCTAAAGCAGAGGCAACCAATAAGGGCCAATCGTACCTGTTCAGGTTTCCAAATTTAATGGGAGCTTTGACAGAACCAGACCCACAGATCTGATTTCTCTCTACACAGTTCTTCTTTCACAGAAGGTCAAGTTAAGAGGCTGTGGTAGTTTGATTCAGGTGTCCCCCATACACTTCTGTGTTCTGGATGCTAGGTTCCGGCTGATGACAATTGGAAATTAAGGCCTCCTGGAGGTGGTGTATTGTTGGGGGCAGGCTTATGGATACTATTGCCAGTTTCTCCATGCCAGTGTTTGGCACCCTCTCCTGTTGCTATTGTCCACCTTATGTTGGCCAGAGAGGATGTCTACCTTCTACTCATGCCATCATCCTACCCTGCCATTGTGGAGCTTCCCCTCAAGAAGCCAAAAATTAAATAAATAAAAAAATCCATTTTACAAGTTTCTTATTTGTAATACTGAGTCATCAGTATTTAAGGATTATCATCTTAAACCATGTTCTAGAAGCTTCCACCAGCACTACTTAACTGATTCCATTTCTTTTCTTTGTCAAAGTTTCAAGTCTTTTGGGTCTATTTTAAAAGAAATAAATTATCTTCATATATTCAGATCATTTCCATGTTCAAATTTTCCAATGCCTGTCCTTACTGACGTGAACTTCTAACCTTTCCCAGTAAGACTCTGTGTCCTTCCTCCTTTCTTCTAAGGCACAGATGGTGGGGAGGAGCGGGGGAGGAGGGTAAGGGCTGGTAGGCTCTGAGTGATAATCTGAGGTAATGCCTATGTCCGTCACATTGCTATAACCTGTGAGATGGGCACAGTGCCACTCATATACAATAACCTGTGGGGATCCACTAGGAAAGACTTTTCAGAGTTCTGACTCTACCACTGGGCTGCAGTATAAAAGACATTGTGATTTTATTTCATTAACCCACAGCTGTCATAAGTACTCTCCATAGGTTTATACTGTGCATGTCAACTTAGTATTTTCAGCAACATATAAAAAGTGTTGTCAAATATGGTTTTAATTTTATTCCAACTTAAGATATTTTCAACATTTATTGAAAAAATAATACTGAGGACTTAATCACTGATGAATATGCTCTACCTTTTTTCCAATATGGATTCCTGGAGTATCTGCTTCCACAATGAATCCAGTTAAGGCTTTACTAGCAGGAGTTTTAGGATCTGGATTAGTACGTGCCAATAAAAAATACCTAATATAAAAAAAAAAAACAACTAATGTACATACAACATGATGATAGCAACAACATTAGTGAAAAACATGTGACTACCAAAATATCAAGTGTCAGTATTTCCACCTTACGATAAGGAAGAATCTAACAGTTTTCATTTAAAGCTTGTATGAGTCACAAGCCTACGATGAGGCCAGCGAACTTCAACCATTTCTACTTCTGAACTAGGAAGATATTTAAGTTGGAACTAGTATTTTTTTTTCTTCCCAAAACAAATTTGGTGTTTTAAACAGCAAGCTATCTGAAGAAGGGGACAAACAAGAGTGCCTGTAAAGCTAGGTAACGTCAAGCAGAGGCCCTGTGCTGGGTGCCCATCTCTTCATCCAGTAGCCAGTGGACTTGTGGCTGCTATGAGCCCTTCATGCAGCAGCCAGTGGACTTGTAGTTGCTTCTCCTCTTGACAAAGGTTCATTCATTCTCCTTAAACAATTTTTTCTCTATGCTCAAAACCACTAATTTATCATTAGCAAATTACTTTGATTAATGATAATAGGGGAAAATTGAAAATTCTTTTCTAGTTTCATACATTACCTAATTTGTCTTCCTATATTAAGAACGGTAATCAGTTCAAAAATTATATTTCTACTTGCAGGATGTCTTTGAATTAGATAAGTTTTCATGGCTTCTTTATTTTTTATGACCTGCTGACATAAGGATGCATGTATGTATTTCCATGATACTAGACAAGACAGAATATTTTAAAAGGTTTGGGCTGGAGAGGTGGCTCAGCAGTTAAGGCACTTGCTCATAAAGTGTAGTGACCCAAGTTCAATTTCCCAGTGCCCATGTAAAGCCAGATGCACATGGTGGCACATGTGTCTGGAGTTCGTTTGCAGTGGCTAGAGTTCCTTGTGTACCCTTGACTTGTATCCCAGCACTTGGGAGGCCGAGGTTGGGGAGTGTTGTGAGTTTGAGGCCAGCCTGAGAGGACATATTGAGTTCCAGGTCAGCCTGGGCTACAGAGAGACCCTACCTTGAGAAAGTTAAAAAAAAAAAAAGAAAAAGAAAAGTTTGATAGATATTTCAAATAAACAAGTTCCTAGTAGGCTTACTCCTAGAAAAGCTTGTATTTTGGAGCTCTCGGGAGTCTTTGGCAAACACCTGCTCCACTGAGCTCCACCCCAACCTGCCCAGGTGTGATGCTTTTCCAATTGCACATCATGAGGACACACTGAGCAGTGTCAGAGCCCTGTGTGGCCCATACCTGTCATCCTAGCACTTGTGGGGGGAGGGGCAGGAGGGTCACAATTGAAAATGAAATCCTGTTTAAAAAACAAACAAACAAACAACCTGATACTTTTCTTTGGGCGGGGGGGTTTCTTGAGGTAGGGTCTCATGCTGGTCCAGGCTGACCTGGAATTTACTCTGTACTTTCAGGGTAGCCTCAAACTCACGGCAAATCCTCCTACCTCTGGCCCCCAAGTGCTGGGATTAAAGGCGTGCACCACCATGCCCGGCCAAAAACCCTGACACTTTTCAGGAAGGATCATATTATCCCAATCACCCACATCCCTTCTCAGTAGTCTCTGTTTAGAGAGCTTGCAAGACAGGGGCATGCACTGCTACACTGAGATAAACTGGACATTTTTCTGACTCTCATTCACTACTTTTAAACAGACTTCCTGAAGTACATATGCTTGCTGTCCTTCATTTGGTCTAGGCCAAAGACCAAGAAGCAAGCAAGCTAGCTAGCTATCTTATCTAGGTATCTGTCTGCCTGTCATCGCTGATCCTGTTCATTCCAGTTCATTTATTCACTTATGCATTTTAAGACAGGGCCTGCCTTTGTGGCCCAAGCTGGCTTTGAACTTGTGACACTCCCACCCCTGCCTGGCAATTGCGTGCTAGGGTTATGGGCAGTGTCATGATACCCAATTTTCTCACCTTTTCCCGTAATAGAATTTCACATATTAGATTCCAAGACTGTTCCACAATAACTAAGCCAAAGTCCTTTCCTTTCACATCTGCATTCTCTCCTTTTCAATGCTTGTCTAAAAATGCAGGAGCTGTGGTTTGATGCTATATTTCTATTACTTCAACTAGAACGTAAGAATACGCTGAGATTAGCTGGGCTTTTCCCCAGTGCTGCTGATTAAGTCCCCCAGCCTCGTGCATCCTGGGCAAGTGCTCTACCAGTGAGGCGCAACCCCGGCCCTATGTTACTTGTCCAAGATCTATACATGAGACGCCAGCTACTACTATGCTTTCCTTTTCCTTTAACAAATAATCAGGATTTTTCTTTGGCATTCTAAATCTATGCAAATGTTTTTTAATGTTTTTATTTATTTATTTTCAAGGACAGAGAGAGAGAGAATGGGCACATCAGGGCCTCTAGCCACTGTAAATTAAATCAACATATGTGCTATCATGTGCATCTGGCTTACACGGGTTATGGGGAATAGAACCTAGGTCCTTAGGCTTTGCTGGCAAATGCCTTAAGTGCTAAACCATCTCTCCAGCCCAGATTAACTATTTTGTTTACTTATTTATTTTTGGCTTTTTGAGATAGGGTCTTGCTCTAGCCCTGGCTGACCGAGAATTCATTATGTGGTCTCACGATGGCCTCGAACTCCTGGCGATGCTCTTACCTTGGCCTCCCAAATGCTGGGATTAAAGGTGTATGCCACCATGCCTGGCCATGCAAATGATTTTTGACCTTCAGTTGAATTTAATATCTTTATTTTTAGGCCTGCATATTTGAGACTTTTGTATTATACTAAAATTAAGTTCTGTCCTGTCTGGGTAACCTGAGCTTGAATAATGTGTCTGTCTGGGCTGGGAATCTAGCTAAGTGGCAGAATGGTATAGCACTGTCCTAGCAAAACCAACACACACACACACACACACACACACACACACACACACACGGAAGGAAGGAAGGAAGAAAGAAAGAAAGAAAGAAAGAAAAAAGCAAGAGGAGGAAGAGAAGAAAGTCTTATTTCTGAGAAGCAGAGGAACGTCCCATAGCAACACTTTTCCTTTTTCCCAAGAGTTTTAGGGGCTCCAAGAAAGTGTTGGTGTAGACGATGGGGAAGCAGTGCTAATTCAAGTGGAGGACAGCCCTTCTAATCAGCTCACAAACTAAACTTCTTAATATTAATCTGAAAAAAAATCTCAGGGGCGTAAAAATAGTTGTCAAAAGTCACTGGAGAGTTTTAGATCTCTTACAGACCTTCTGGGTTCATGAGCAGGGCTTACTTAATTGAGATGGTTTATAAGTAATGAGAGAGGGAAGATTCTGAACACATACTGATGAAGAAGTACATACAGATGTCTCAAGAACATACCAGTTAGCTTTCCCGCCATTCGTTATCCACATCTTCTGACCATTAATAATGTACTCGTCTCCCTTCCTCTCTGCTCTGGTCTTTATAGCAGCTACATCAGAGCCTGCCGAAGGTTCTGTGACACAGTAGGCCTAGGATATATGGACACAAGAGAAAAAATGCTAGTTACTTAATTAGAATGCTTGATAATAAGATTGTTTTTGCTCATTTTGTGCTGCTAGAGATCAAACTAGGGCTTCATGCTTGCCCGTGCATGCATGCATCTACCACAGAGCTAGGCCCCATAATTTATACTTGAAGCCAGTATTTTAAATATTTTTAAATTATCTAAAATTAAATTCTTAAGTTCTTAGAAAATCAAATGAATAGTTATAATGTGAAAATATTTAACATGTAAAATAAAATTAGGCACAGCATATCAATAAACCATACCAAACACTAAGATATCAAGTATACTCAAATAAATCCATTCCATTCAATCTAATACATACTCATGTATTCAGACTGTTACCGAATGTCCAATATGTACTAAGATAGACTAGGAGGTGGGGGAACCATAGATAAAAGGTATCCTATAATGGAGATGTTTTACAATATACTAGTAAAGAGATTTAATATGTCTCATTTTGTGAAAGTTATGCCCCAGGACTTGAGAAACTAGCCCCATAGAGATGACGCTTACATTAAATCTCAAGTACAGACGGATTCTGTGGGAAAAGGAGAATGAATGTGTATTCCATATGCTAGAAAAGCATAAGCAATGAGAGAAAGATAAGAAATAGGGCTGTGCAGTGTGTGATGCTGAAAGTAACAGGGCTCTAGAGTATGTGGCTACCGTCATGGAACAGTATGATATAATTCTGGGAAAAAGGAAACAGATATCAAAGAACCCATTACATCATACTGACAATTTTGGATTTGATCTGGTAGAAACAGAGGCACCTCTTTTAGTCTCTTGAATAGAGGGTGACAAGATGCAAGCAGGAATGGAGAAAGGGATGGTGGGAAGTAAGGGTTGGGTAGTTTGGGTAAACTCACTGTCACAGAGTGGGTATACCACCTGAGACACAGGCTCACAGCCTTCCAAATATTTAGAGGTCAAAAGGAAAAAGAAATCTTAACAGTTAATGTTAATTCAAACTGAAAAAACTACATAGATTGTTGGAAATCATTACTTAACGTGTAGGAGGGTTTTGAGATATAGGTGGTAAGAGGATTAGGAAGAAAAGAAGCGAAGTTCATTGGAAGATATACATTTTATGAGTGTGTGCCAAGAGATACATTTTGAGACTGATGAGTGCTAAGACATACATTTTACCAGGCTGACGTGTGTGCATGCAGCGTTAAGAGATACATTTTAAACACAAGAGAAACAATTTCTTGCAGGCACAGTTAAGTCCTTAAACCCAGCAACAAACTCATCTCTTCAGTCATGTGTTCACATGAGACTGTTAGGTCGAGTACCTCCTTCCCTACATTCAATCTGCATGTCTCAGAAGACAAAAGAACCACTTACTGCCTAGCTGGGTCAATGAATGGCACATGCCTTAATCAGCACTTGGGAGGTGGAAGCTGAAAGATCAGGAGTTTGAAGCCAGCCTCAGGTATCTACTGTACGTGTATAAGGAAAGCCTGTGTCACAAACAAAGAACCTCTCGGTTCTTGAAGTACACAACGGACTAGCTACCACTCTACTAGCTAGCAGGCATCACATCTCTGAAAGCAAGCAAGGGGACTCCCATGACAGCTTTGGGGCACCCAGAAACATGATGACTTAGACTGTCCCTCGAGGACATAAACGAGAGGGTTACTATGACATCCACTTGACATCACAGTAAGATCGCTGCATCCAACTTCTGACTTAATGCATATAGCTCAGGATGCTTGTGTCCTGAGAGGAGGCCAGCGCTGCTCCTGTGGTCCAGGGAGAAGGCACAGCTGCGCACACTCACACACATCATTGGCTGTTCTGTCATCCGCCCCAAATACTTCTTTTTTTGTTCATCATTTCCAGCAATAATCACCGGCATTTGCTGCCAAAGAAATACACATTTAAACAGCAAGATATTTCCACTAAATATATAAATTAAGACATCATAATTTGACATTAAAAATTCTCTCTCTAAATCAGTAAATTCTGCAAACTAGAAATTACTATGCTTCCAAATTTAAAAAGCTAAAATAACAACAAAAATTACATGGACTCTTGGAATAACCTATTTCTAAGTTATAGGACTTGGTAATAACAAAACTCTATTTTAGTAAATCTCTCTAAGACTTAAGCTTAGGATCTGAACCCTCCTATCCCTTGGCAGTCCTAAACACTGCTCAGCCAATCTCAGCATTGTGAGTACTGCTGGCAAGCCAAGATGGGCTCCAGGGTGTTGGCCTAGGTCTTGCCCTTACCCAAGAATGTCCTGTGCACAGAAGCTGTAGCCATAGTATGCATGATTCCCCACAGGGACATGTAGGACTTCAAGTACTGGGTGACCAAGCTTTGGAATTATAACTTGTGCCTACATCATGAAATTTTATGTTCCTTTTTAAAAAAAAAAAAAAACACCTGTTTTATGAATTAATCTAATACAACTGATATTCTCTTGTTAGTACCACAGGCAAATAATTTTCTAAGTAACTTACCCCCAACGAATTTGCTTCAATAGCAGTTTGGACCCCCGTACACCCATACGCCAATTCTTCAGTAATTAAACAAGCATCAAAAGTTCCAAGTCCAAGACCTCCTAAGGAATCAAAATGTCACAAGAGCCCATTATCACAGTGTATCCTAACAAACTAAAAGTAATCCATTTTTAAAATTTATTTGCACTTTGTACATTTATTTGTGGGTGCATACTGGCAGGTTAGGGGCTCTTACTGCTGCAAGTGAGTGCCAGATGCTGGTGCCGCTTCCTACATGTGCTGGCAGGCTTTGCGAGTAAGCGCCTTGAATCAGAGCCGTCATACTAAACCCAAATGAACTGTCTTGTTAATGGTTGCATCCAGCTAGAAAAAGTGAAAAATGTGCTGAGAGCAAGGCTTCCTAAACTACAGTCTCAAGAGGGAAGCCAAGGTATACAGCCATTTCATGTCAACAAATAAGAAGGACTGAACTTCACCTTCTCTTGTTTGAATCATGTTTAGGGTTAAAAGTGTAAAGAAAGCTTACCACAACTCTCTGGAATGTGAGTGTTGATTAAACCAAGTTCCCAGGCTCTTTTAATTAGGGGTAACGGGTACTAAAAGAAAAAGGGAGAGAAGAACCGTGTTTACAGCGCAGATAGTTTGGGATACGACGGTGTAAGTGGGAAGCCTTCAGCTGCGGACGGCGCGCACCTACCTCCCCGGTTCTGTCGTACTCTGCGGCCGCCGGCAAGATTTCCTCTCTGGCAAACTTCCGTGCAGTGGCTTGAAATTCTTTCTGCTGTGCAGTCAGCTCTGAGGGAAAGACATTTAGCACACATTAAGCTGGGACAGTGTTGAAGAATGAAGTCACCCTGTGGAAGTTGGTATTTGTAGTGGGCAGGTCAATCTGGTCAAGCAGGAAGTGTGAGATGCCACTGCCTTTTCTGACTGCTCAGATTGCCTGTGCATGACGAAGCTAAACCAGCACAGATGCTGAGGGCAGTGGTGGCGTTGCTGGTTTCATCAACAAGCAACAGATAGGAACTTGTACAACTCATGTGAGGTTTTCTTTTCTACTTGATGAGGTTGAAAAAATTAACTTATTTCTTGTTCCTAAGCAGATTTACTAATAGTTCACTAACTTAAATAAAACTAATATATAAGACATGCTCCAGGCCTCAAGAATCAGTCTAAGAAAATGAGACACTCAGTATCAATAAAGAATAAAAGTTCTCTTTCTCCCTTCCCCCTCTGCCTCTCATTCATAAATAAATAGATAGATAGATAGATGATAGATGGATAGGCTGGAGACATGGCTTAGCAGTCAAGGCATTTGCCTGCAAAGCCAAAGGACTCAGGTTCAATTCCCCAGTACCCACATAAGCCAGATATGCGCAAGGTGGAGCATATGTCTGGTGTTCATCTGCAGTGGCTGGAGGTCCTGAAGTGCCCATTCTCTGTCTCTCTCAAATAAATAAATAAATAAATTTTTAAAAAGGAAAAAAATCATTTTAAAGAATTATGTAAGAATATCAATATTGCAGCCGGGTGTGGTAGTGTACACCTTTAATCCCAGCACTCGGGAGGCAGAGGTAGGAGGATCACTGTGAGTTCAAGGCCACCCTGAGATGACAGAGTTAATCTCAGGTCAGCCTGGACCAGAGTGAGACCCTACCTCGAAAAACCAAAAAAAAAGTAATAATAATAAAAAAATCAATATTGCCAAAATGCAATTCAGATAAATTAGGCCCAACAGACGTTAGCTTATTAGCAGACATTCGACATTGTGTGTCTAACAGGTGTTTTAAGTGTCTGTTGCTTTATTAGCAGACATTTGACACTGTGTGTCTAACAGGTGCTTTACGTATCCGTTGCTTTCAAATTTGTAAGCTCAAGACTATTCATGTATCAGTATTCCATTATTTGGGGGTTATACAAGTAGAATATACATGCATATGTGCTCTTAACACAGAAGTGCACAGAAGAAAATGAGCCCAGACAAAACACATGTGAGTAACTGGGAACTGCTTGTGGATGGTGACTGGTTCCACCCTTGACAGACACAAAGTTCACAAATGTATTCAAAACAAATATATTTTCCAGTCAAAAGAGAATATAACATTTACCAAAACTAAACCCCACTCCTGGTTCATGCTTCTGAGAGGCTTTGGTATGCTGTGAACGCCACTCAAAATGACAAACACTTCTCAGGACCTATAATAGACAATTGTGTTAAAAATAAATATGGTAAATATTAATCAAATAAAAGAACACTGGCAAGTATGAGTACAGCAACCTGTCTGACCCTATTCAAGAGCCCTGTTTTCATCATGGTTAAGTATTTTCAATTATAATTCAAATAAGCCAGTTACTAACTATATGAACACTTGTCTATGGAGGAGATGCTAACAATAACAAAAAAAATTGACCACTTGGTTTTTGTTTGCTTCCTGCTTTGGGACAAGCTGTTGCTAGATGGTTCAGGCTGGCTCCAAACTCACCATGAAGCCCGAGCTCTGCTTGCAGTGGCCCTCCTGCCTCTACCTTGCAAGTGCTAAGATTTCAGGTGGGGCCACCAGGCCCAGTGAGAGAACCCAGCTGTATTTTCACTAGTAACATGGAGGGTTTCCACAGACAAGTCAGGGATCATGGGTAAGACTTAGGACTACCAATTTTGGAAATTCCTTAATTGTTGTATGAGAATAAAAAGGGCAGAACTGTGCTGTTTTCAAAATGCCTATCACCATGAATGCCAAGACCCAGTGACACTTCCAGGTGAGCCCCTAAGCACCTTCCCTTTGGAAGGTCCATTTGGAAATACCACGGCACCTAACAAAACACACTAGCATAAACCAACTCCCCATTCTCCAGAGGCATCTTCTAGTGCTCTAAGCCAACAGACATCCATTTGTTAATAAGGCTTTATTGAAAACAAATTTTGCATATTGCTGTTTTCTCAGCCATACTATTTGGTAGCCACAGAAATCATGGGGTCTCCAAAGCCAAAAGATTTATTATTTATTACTACCCCTCCAAATGCCAACCTTGTCATAATATTGTATTAATAGCTAAGATGAAAAGCATATAAAACTATAGTCTTATTGAAATTCTTTTTTAGGACTTTTGGTTTATTTATGTTTTTAAGGTAGGGTCTCACACTAACTAAAGCTGACCTGGAATTCACTATGTAGTCTCAGGATGGCCTCGAACTCATAGTGATCCTCCTATCTCTGCCTCCGAAGTGCTGGGATTAAAGGTGTGCACCACCCTTTAATCCCAGCTGGCTAGGACTTTTTTTTCTTTTCTCCCCCTACCAGGCAGAGTCTCACTCTACCCCAGGTTGATTTGGAACCTACCTCTGCCTCCCAAGTGCTGGGATTAAAGGCATGTGCCACCATACCCAGAATATTTAGAAAAAAAAATTATGGGTGTGTGGAAGGTGTACATATGATATGGCAAATGGGTGGGCTCCACAGTGAGTTTGGGGGGCAGCCTGAACTGTCTAGCGCCATGTTGGGAGTGTGTGTCCTCTCTCTCCACCTTGCTTGAGACAGGGTCACCCTTGCTTTTGTTGCTGTAAGTGTTCCAGTATAGGTGACCTGTAAACTAGATTCTCCTGGCTCGGCCTTTCATTGCTGAAGGCACCTTGGGATTACAGACCTGTGAGCCATGCTGCAACAGGCTTTATGTGGGTTGTGGGGAATTGAACTCTGGTCCAAAAGCTTGCAAGCAAATACTGTTAACTGCTGAGCCATCTACCCAGTTGTTGTTGTTTTTTTTTTTTTAAATTTTATTTGAGAGCGACAGACAGACAAAGAGGCAAATAGAGATAGAGAGAATGGACGCACCAGGGCCTCCAGCTACTGAAAACAAACTGCAGATGCATGTGCAACCTTGTGCATCTGGCTTATGTGGGTCCTGGGGAATCAAGCCTTGAACCAGGGTCCTTAGACTTCACAGGCAAGTGCTTAACTGCTAAGCCATCTCTCCAACCCTGCCCAGTTCTTTTTTTTTTTTTTTTTTTTGAGACAGGATCTTGCTGGATGTTCCAGAACTCTAGCCCAGCCTGGCCTTGAACTTTTGAGGATCCTCCCACCTCTGCCTCCCAAGTGCTGGGGTTATAGTCATAGGTCACCACACCTAGCTGCAACCTATTTCTACATTCATGACAATGTAAAAGACACAAAAGGACCTTTATCAAACTAGATTCCAGGTGCTCCCAACTCAAGGTCAGAGGACATGGAAAATAGCACAATTCACATTTATAGGATTTTGATGTAAACATTCTCAGCAATTTAAACAAGCTAGATACAAAGGAAAAAGAGAAGCAGGATCATAATCTAAAGTGTCCAGGGGCTAGAAGGATGGCTCAGTGGTTCAAGTACTTGCTAGTAAAGCCTAAAAGCCTGGGCTTAATTCTCCAGTCCCCTCTTAAAGCCAGATACACAATGTGGCAGCAAGGTACCCCAGCATGCCCATTCATATTCTTCTCTGTCTCTCAAATAAATAGAAATATTTTTAAAAATACATTGTCTAGGACCATACTTAAGTTTTTTGGGAATATGTAAAAAGAAACTACTTGGTAAATGATAATATCACCTCATAAAGAGAACCCTCTACATTTCAAGTGAGAATATAATTGGATCATTAGATATGTCATTTAAATAGCCCTTTCAAAAATAAGATACCTCAAAATGTAATTTCAAAGAAGTTACACATTTTCTTTACATGTTTCATGATTCTGGAAATAAAACATGGTTTTCTGGACCTGTCTAGTCTTTCTAAATCTACTCCTCTTTATAGACACTGTGTTATGCATTCAGGGAAGACTAAAATTCAGGTAGTACCTTCATTCTTAGTTGCACAGGAAGAAACTGAGGCTCAGAAACATCAAGTAAAATTAGCCATAGTCAGTTTGCAGTCAGGCAGGTAGTGGAAGCAGGGTTTAATTCTATGTTTACATCCAGAGTCCAGAGAATCAGCTACTTGCTGTACTGTTGTTTCTTGTGGATTCTGAGACCTGGTCTCCAGGTCTCAGAAGAAAGAGCATCTCCGCAAAACCCGCTGGGCTGGGGCTGGGCTCAGGGGACTGAGTGCCTGCCTGGTATGCTCAGTGCTCGGGTGTGATTCCCAGCACACAAACCAGAACCGGGCATGGTGCTATATGCCTGTCCTCCCAGCACTCAGGGAAAGTTTCAGCCCAACCTGGACTGCATGAAACCCACCTCCAAAAATAAATAAGTAAACAAACACATAGTGTTTTGACACCATTATTTAGAAACCATTCCTCATGAAATAAGTACAGTGATGGGCTGGGAGACTTTAAGTAGGGAGTTATTTAGGGGACATAAAATAACTTACAAAAGGTCTAGGACCTACATAATAGGAGAGAAAAAAATGATAATACCAAAATAGACCAGGGGTAGTTGGAAAGAGCGGGTTCAGTGAAGGGGGAAGTGGGGAGAAGGACAACAGAAAGTGTTGGCAGGGGATTATGGTCATGATATGTATTGTGTATGTATGGAGGCTGTAAATAAAAATTTAAAATAACGTGGGCTGGAGAGATGGCTTAGCAGTTAAGGTGCTTGCCCGCAAAGCCAAAAGGCCTCAGTTTCATTCTCCAGGACCCATGTAAACCAGATGTACCAGGTGGCACATGCATCTGTAGTTTGTTTGCAGTGACTGGAAGCCCCTGGGCACCCATTCTCTCTCTTTCTCTCTTTCTCTCTCTCAAATAAATAAGAACAAAATTTAAAAAAGTTAAAAATAAAGTCAGTTTGATAGAGCCAAGTTATGCCTGTAATATCATCACTGCAGAGGTTGAAGCAGGAAGATTGCCATGACTTCATGGCCAGCCTGTTCTACATGGTGAGTTCAGGACAACCTGGGAGGCTTCATACAATCCTATCTCAAAAAAAAAAAAATACATATATATATATTTTTGCATGATTTCTCTCTTTTTCAGGAAAAAAGTTGTATAATACAAAAGGCAAAAGTTGTTATAGCCAAGGAAACGTGTCCTTTCCCCGTAGTTACATAACATGGGTCATTTAATTAAAGCGGTAGCTCAGTGGGAACAAGGAGTAACAGCACATGAACGATGGGCATTGCCACATTTGAGCCTGACTAACACAGCTGTCTGTATTTGTTACCTTGGGCAAGTTGCAAACTATCTAGAAAACAGCGCTAACTAATTGGAGTGGATAATCTGGAACGCCTTAAAGTACCATCGCCCTGGGAGGTTGAGCTGGAGGAAAGCTGTGGTTTCGAGGCCAGCTCGGGCTAGTGTGAATCCTATTCTCAAATACACAACTACCTACCTAACTAAATAGCAAAGTAACTAGATAAAACAAGACGTTCTACAGTAAAAACACTGGCTTTACAACTTCGGGTTCTCTGTCCTGGGATTCCAAGCGCAAGCTGTGGGATTCCAAATACAGAAGCCGCACAGAAACAATAGCAGGGTTAGTCGCCAATTCGGCATCAGAAGCCCCACAATTGAATGTATGAGCGCATTTCTTAAAAATTTAAGTTTTGGTGGCACTGAAGTGTCAAAAACAGATAAAGGATTATCTGATTAGACCATGATCAGTCCTAAGAAGGATTGAGAACTTATTTTTCCCATGTCGGAGTTGAAAATCTTCAACTTCTGCCTTCAGAGCCCAATAACTTGCACAGCCCCACAGAACCCGAAGTGGGGGAGAGCCATCAACGGAAGCACCGTGGAGTCGCAAAGCGCGGCTGGGGGCCAAGGGCAGCTTGTTTAAACGGCGGCAGCGTTCAGAGTCTGCAAGCGACCTGCAGCCCCGGGACACCGCACCGCGAGGCTTCGGACCGTCCCGGGTGGGCTTTCCTGCTTTTACAGCTGGCAGAGGGCGCCCGCCCGCCCGTCCGCCCGCGGGGTCAACGGCCCCGCACTGGCCCGCGTCCAGGGGGGCAGCGAAGGCCCGAGCCGGCGAGACCCGCGCCCCCACCCGGCCCTCGGAGCCCCCGGCGCAGCCCGCGCCCGCGCGCAGCCCGCGCCGCTCACCCCCGCAGCCTCTCCGAAACGCCGCTGCCATGTTGTCGACCCGCGCGGCAGCCACCCGCGCCCGAGCAGCGAAGGCCCCTGCGGACTGCGCGCCGCCGCCGCGCCCACCAGGGGGCGTGCCTCCCTGCGCAGCCCCGGGGCGGGGCCAGGGGCGGGGCCTCGCGGAGCCGTCGCCGGCGGAGGCGCTGGGGCGGGCCGGGGCGGGCCGGGGGCGGGGCCGGGGCGACCAGGGGCGGGGCCAAGGCGGCGGGCGGGGCCGGAGGAGCGCCCGAGCCCTCTGCGCGACCTTGCGGGCGGGAGGCGGGCACGGGGGAGGTGGGGGGGAGCAGTGGGCGTCGCGGTCCGCTCGCCGGGACGCGACCTTCGTCCCGAGGGCATTGCTGATTTAGAAAAGCAAACAAAGACCTGAGAGTCAGAAACTTGTCAAAAGGAAAAGGGTTTATTTATTTACAGTACGAGCTAGACATAAGAGGAAAATGCACACTTTTCTCTCCTCTTGCTTGTGGCATGTTGCAATACAAAAGAAACCAAGCCAAGAACCATGCCTGTGTGGACCAAGCTGTGAGATGTTATCAGATCTGTGACCCTAAGGCCTCCTGAGAGCTGGTCTTCCTCTGGTACTTCTGTCTCAGGAAGCAGCACTTTAAGTGCTTCAAACCCCAGCTTAGGATGTCCTGGAGATATTTAAACTTTCTTTTGATTTTATTTATTCTGAGGGTGGAGAAAGGGATAATAGAGTATAATATTAAAAAAAATACTAAAAACTTTAAAAAAGTAAAAAAACTAAAAAACTTCCTACTATAACAATTTTACTCATTCATCTTAATGTGTGTGTGTGTACGCAGATGGATGCGCCCTGTGGAGGCCAAAGCTGGCTGACCAGGGAGCCCGAGCAATCTTCCCATGTCTACTTACCTTTAAAGCCTTAGTTACAAGCATGAGCAGCCATACCTGGCTTTTTATGAGTGCTGGGAATTGAACTCAAGTCCTCATGATTGCCCACCTAGCACTCTGAAGGGTGAGCCATCTTCTCAGCCCTGGAATATTAATTCTTTAGGTTTCCTGCTGTGTACTGTCCTTACAGGAGCCCAGATGCAAGTCAGGACAGTAAAGATTTCCCAGCAGTTTTCTTTTGCTTAAATCTCTTTACTTAACATTCTCTTTTGTCTAATAAAGACCTCCAGAAACTTGTTTTAATTAGCTACTTCTGTATTCTATGATTATAGTCTACAAGACACAATGTTAATTAATCACTGAATTCAAAGTGAAAGTGTACAGAGTCCCGTCCTTGGATGAGAAAGAAAGTCTTTATAGAGGTGAGTTAGACATAAAAGAACTCTTTAAGATGGAGAGGGATTTGCAGTGCACAGTTGTTCTTTCCAGTTTCTTACTCTGAACATGTAAGTCAAAAGGCAAAAAGCTGGGCTGGAGAGATGGCATAGTGGTTAAGCGCTTGCCTGTGAAGCCTAAGGACCCCGGTTCGAGGCTCAACTCCTCAAGACCCACGTTAGCCAGATGCACAAGGGGGCGCACACGTCTGGACTTCGTTTGCAGTGGCTGGAAGCCCTGACGCGCCCATTCTCTCTCTCACTCTCTATCTGCCTCTTTCTCTCTCTGTCACTCTCAAATAAATAAATAAAAGTCTTTTTTTTTTTTAAAAAAAAAGGCAAAAAGCTGTATATAACCTATATGACCTGTAATGCAAGCACAGGGGTGCAGAGGCCAGAGAATTAATTGTCTTGCATTCCAGGCCTACATTGTGAGATTCTGTTTCAAAAGACAAAAAAAAAAAAAGAAAAGATGAACAAAAGGTACAACATTTCTGTTATGATGCGCACATTTGTGTCTTTTTACCATGTCAAATTTATTGATTAACAATATATGGACAAGCTACACTGGCTTTATTGACAGCAGTTTGCCAACTAGTCCTAATTTGCCTTGGTAGCTGCATGTTGGAAAGCATGGGTTTGTTTATTCCATCTTAGTTACTAATATTAACTCTCAGATCTCACTTTACATACCACACAGTAATTATATCTATATACGTGTATATATGTAGGCTACAGAATGGGTACAAAAGAGTTAAAGAGGTCACGCTAGTGTTCAAAGGCCTTCCTGGAGGCAGAGGCAGAGAGCTGACATCCACATGCATCCATCCACATGCCCACTGTGGGTCTGGGCCCAGCGCTGCACTTCACCGCTGCAGCTCAACGCAGCCCTGCAGCTCTGCACCGTGCACCTCCAGAAGTCCTCCACCTGGCTTCCTGAGCATCTCGTTTACCCCAGCAGCCACTCCCTTTGCACCTGGGACAGCTCCCCAACATGGCCCCCAGCAAGCCTCTTTGAACTCTAATGTGTAGCCATTCTGTTGCCTACATATATACATGTATAAAGATATAATCACTCTGTGATGTGTAATGTGAGATCTGAGTGTTAATATTAGTAATTAAGATTAGAATCCAAGAACCTGTGTTTTTCAATAGCCAGTTGTCAAGGGAAATCAAAACTACCTTGCAAATTGCAGCCACTGAAACTGACAGCTAAATGAATTTACTGCTGTTCTATGAATTCTGACGCCAGGGAAAGGCACAATCCTGTCCATCTGAGTTTCTGGCACAGTGCAACCAATTCGCTCCCTGCACTTGCCGGGGAGATCGTAGGCTGGGTGCTGGAGCTCTTGTGTGCAGGGTTAACCAGGAGGCAAATGCACAGTGAAGCAGACAGATGCAAAGCGACAGCTTGACACCGGGCTACCTGCTTTTTGACGTCGTGTCCCAAAGCATGTTCTAAGTACCTGCTATATTTGTCAGAACTAAACTGAACTCGAGATTCTCCAACTCTAAATACTTTATATATCTCCTGTAAGACATTCTCCTGGATGCCCCTTTATTGTACCTGTGAAAACAACTATCCTCTACTGTCATTTAATACCCAGTCACTATTTGGATTTCTCAATCTGTATATGGTTTGTTTTCAAACCAGATTTCTTTTTTCCCCTTTTGGCAAGCGTGTGTAGTATGTCTGGTGTGTGTGTGTGTGCGCGTGCATGTGTGCATGTGTGAGTTATACACTTGAATGTGTAGATAATGTGCAGCTGCATTGTGACCTTGTGTGCATAAGAAGTAAGAGAAGGGTTGGGAACGTAGCTACATTCGTAGCTCAGTGGAGGTGTGCCTGCCTAACGTGTGAGGCCTAGGTCCAAGTCACAGTAATGCCAAAAAGGGAAGAAGAGGGATCCATTGCACCTCTGCTGTGCCTGTACTGGCCTTACTCAACAGCCTTGCCAATGAGAACCTAGGCTCACGCTTAGCAATGCTTCTGTTTGTAGGGCAAAAGTCACACTTCAAAATCATCTATTAATGACCTGAGCATGTTAGCTCATGCTTGTAATCTAACAGCCTTGCCAATGAGAATCTAAGCTCACACTTAGTAACACTTCTGTTTGTAGGGCAAAAGTCACACTTAAAAAAAGAATTATTTATTGCCTGTCGTGGTGGCACACGCCTTTAATCCCAGCACTTGGGAGACAGAGGTAGGAGGATCACCATGAGTTCAAGGCCACCTTGAGACTTCATAGTGAATTCCAGGTCAGCCTGGGCTAGAGTGAGACCCCACCTCGAAAAGCCAAAAAGCAAAACAAAAATAATTATTTATTAACCACCTGAACATGTTAGCTCATGCTTGTAATTCAGCATGGGAGACTGAGGTAGGAGGATTGCTGTGAATTTGGAACCATGCTGTGCTGAAGAGTAAGTCCCAGGTCAACTTGGGCTAGAGACCCTTCCTCCAACAGAATCGTCTCTTCCACTCACAGCACTAGATGTAGCCTCTTTGGCTACATACCTAGAAGTAATCCTTAGTGAGTTTTATTTTTATTTTTTAATTTTTTAATTAAAGCATTATATTTATTGAGGGAAGTACAAAATCAAGGGAAGGAAAATGATTATTCCCACATGGTCTGAGAGCCCACATGATGGGCCTGGAGGTAACATGAAAAGAAAGTTTGAGAGGACAGGAAAAAAAAAAGTGAAAAGAAGCCAGGTGTGGTGGCGCACACCTTTAATCCCAGCACTCGGGAGGCAGAGGTAGGAGGATTGCTGTGAGTTCAAGGCCACCCTGAGACTCCATAGTGAATTCCAGGTCAGCCTGGGTTAGAGTGAGACCCTACCTCGAAAAAAAAAGTGAAAAGAGCTCCTGTATGTGGAGGGCAGGAGGGGAGAGAGAGCCCGTGTGGGAAGTAGGGGTCAGAGGGCTCTTGCCTTGTCTCAGAGGAGGTTCACAAGTGATGAACTGCTGCCCAAAGTGAGGTTTCTTTTTTCTGTTTTTCCTTAAAGACCTCTCCCAGGCTGGAGAGATGGCTCAGCAGTCAAGGGCACTTGGTTGCATAACTTGATGGCCCAGGTTCAGTTCCTCAGTACCCACATAAAGACAGATGCACAAAGTGACACATGTGTCTGGAGTTCATTTGCAGTAGCAAGAGGCCCTGGCATGGCTATTCTCTCTCTCTGCAAAAAAAAAAAAAAAAAAATCTATTTATCTATCTATCTATCTATGAAACTTTTTTTCATTTTATTTTTATTTATTTATTTGGGAGCGACAGACAGGGAGAAAGAGGCAGGGAGAGAGAGAGAGGCAGAGGGAGAATGGGTGAGCCAGGGCCTCCAGCCACTGAAAACTAGCACCAGATGTGTGCGCCCCCTTGTGCATCTGGCTAACGTGGGGAATGGAGCCTTGAACCAGGGTCCTTAGGCTTCACAGGCAAGTGCTTAACCTCTAAGCCATCTCTCCAGCCCAAATATGAAAAAATTTTAAAAGACCTCTTCTTCTTCATAGCACTCAGGAGGCACAGGTAGGAGAATCACCCTGAGTTTGAGGCCAGCCTGAGATTAGAGTGACTGTCATATCATCCTGGCCTAGAGTGAGACCCTACCTCAAAAACAAAAACAAAAACAAAAACAAAAACAAACAAAAAAAAACTTTTCCTAGGAACTATAGTGCTGCTCATTGATAGAAGGATTGCTGGTGTGAAGAATGTTCTGGTTTGCATTATCAGTGCAGGGAAAACAAGCAAGCAAATAAACAAACAAACAACAAACCCCTCTCTCTTACATATGAAAGATATAACAAATAATCCTTTTTAGCTGGGACTCATGAGTCATGACTTTGGCTTGTGTTTTTTTGTTTTTATTTTTGTGTTTTGTTTTGAGAAAGGGTCTCATGCAGCCAAGACTTGCCTCAAACTTCTGACCCTTCTGCTTCTGCCTGCCCAGTGCCGGAACTACAATCACGCCTAGCTTAGCCTTCTTTCTCTTTTAACTCAGCACTCACAGAAATTTGCAATGAACAATTTCCCCAAATAAGATGAAGATATAAACTCATATTTTGGTTTGGGTTTTCAAGGTAGGCCCTCACTCTAATCTGGAATTCACTATGTAGTCTCAGGCTGGCCTTGAACTCACCATGATCCTTCTACCTCTGCCTCTCTAGTGCTGGGATTAAAGGTGTGTGCCACCATGCCTGGCTCAAAAATTATTCTTATTGTAACAATTAGACAATTAATATTTTGGCAAGAGAACATATAACCCAACAACAACGACAAAAAGACAGACTAAATATCCTGAGTCTTTGAACAGAGGCACCGAAATGAGGTCCATTTTTATCTTAGATGGTCCACGGCACAGTTTAGAGCTTTATCTGAATGGTTCAGGTGTTTCTTGAATTATAATTAGAAAATATGACAAGGTTTTGCACTAACTGGACTTCGCAGATAAAATATCCTCACTGATATTTTTGTAATGTTTGGTCCAATTTATTCTGTTACTGTAGTTTCAATCTGAAATGCCCCTCACAGGCTCACGTTTCACATGCCTGCTCCCCACCTGTTGGTTCTATTCTGGGAAGCTGGGATGCCCTTAGCAGGTGGGGCCTACATGGTGGAAGTAGGTCACCGAGGGCCTTTGAAAGGCGGTGCTGGGCCCTGTCACCCCTTGCCTTCCATTTCCTACTCACTTTGGTTTGAACAACCTGTGTCACGCCAGCCTGCTTCACGCTGCCATGAACTTGGCTGTCCTGCCATGTCTTCCCCTGTGATGGGCTGAAGTTTCTTCTGCCAGGTATTTTGTCACAGTGACACAAAAATAAAAAATATAAAAAGCAATTATACATCTGCCGACATGAGTTTTTTTTTTTTTTTTTTTGTAACTTGACAGGAGAGGAGAACGTTTAGGCACCTCTGAGTTGCCTTCCTTGAACTGGTGAAGGAGTAGGGCTGTCGCTCAGTAGTAGAGCATTTGCCAAGCGTGAGAGGCTCTAGGTCCAGTTTCCAGTCTACTGAGGATGGTAGATACCTGTAACTATAGTAGTTGGGAATCTGAGACAGGAGGATGGCAAGTTTGAGAGCAGCCTAGCCTACATAGCAGGGCCCCGTCTCAAACAAAGTATACCAAAACCTCTAATTAACCTCAGCTTCCCATAGGGCCTCCGAATAACTTTGAGGAAACACACCTGGTGATTTTGGAATTCAGTGAATCTATTCCTGGTAAGACTTACGCATGTAGTTATCTTGTTCTTCGAGCATCTTGAACCTAAGTGTGGTATTTTGAATTTATGACTCCCAATGAACTCAAATGCTTTATTAAAACTTGTAACTTGGATTTCCAGCTGTCTGGGTGGAGGAGATGTCATTGTGGATGGATCCTGGGGTCCAGCCCTAAGGTGTTACTGGGGGCAGATCTGTTTCCAGCCTCAGGTATGCAGAGCGCTCGAGCTCTGCCTGGGGTTCCTGGAGTGGGCTTGCCTGTGGTGCTGCTGGTGGGTTTTCTCTGTGTGTGGATTTCTAAAGGGGGCAGCTTCTTGCACCAATATGGAACTTCCCTTGGATCTGTACGCCTGAAATAAACCCCATTCCTCCCACAAACTGTATCTGATTTGGAGGTTCATCACAGCAGTGTGGAGCTGACTGTGACACCAAGAAAAAGTAAAAAGCTTTCTGTGTGTGGCAGGAAATTTTGATTCATAAAATCACATTTTGATCATCTCCCTATTTTAACTATATAGGTTATGTAGCATTCTGCAAGAGCACATGCTGGAAAGAGCCTGATTCTATTAACTTCATGCCTTAGCCATGTTCTTCCTGCTAAGGTGGTTTCAGAGAGAATTTCTTATCCTTCCAGCAAATATCATTTGTTTACCTGCTTTGTTTGCATAACTTGTATTTCTGTTGAGGCTTTCCATTGTAAAGTTTTAAAGATCTTTTTAAAAATATTTTTTATTTTATTTATGAAAGAGAGAGGGAGAGAATGGGGTATACCAGGGCCTCTAGACAATGCAAATGAACTCCAGATACATGCGCCTCCATGTGCATCTGTCTTATGTGGGTTCTGGGGAGTCAAATCTGGGTCCTCTTTACAGGCAGGCATCTTAACCTCTAAGCTATCTTTCCAGCCTTTTAAAGACATTTTAATTAATTAGTTAATTTGAAAGCAGAGACATATGACAGAGAAAGAGAGAAAATGAGTGTGCCAGCACCTCTAGCCACTGAAAATGAACTCCAGATGTATTTACCACTTTGTGCGTCTAGTTGTATTGGGTACTGGGGAAATCTAACCCAGGCCATTAGGCTTTGCAGGCAAGCGTCTGAAACACTTGTCATCTCTCCAGCCCTCCACTAGAAAATTTTATTTTAAATTATGAATGTGAATAATAACATTCAAATAGCTACCTCACTTATTAGACATGTTTGATTTTTTTTTTTTTTTGGTCAACCCACGTAGACTACATCTTTTGTGTAATTAGACCATACCTTGCAAAAACAAAACAAAACAAAACAAAAAGATGATTTGTCATTTTTTTTTTTTTTGAGATAAGGACTCAGTCTATCCCAGGCTGATTTAGAATTCACTATGTAGTCTCAGGCTGGCCTCAAACTCACAGTGATCCTCCTACCTCTGTTTCCCAAGTGCTGGGACACCTGGCTTGATTTCTCACTTGAACTGTCAAGATTTACAATTATTAACAAAAAGAAAGAGATTTCAGGTGGGTGGCCACTGTGAAAATATATTATGCTCCCATGATGTTACTGAGTGAGAAATAGGCATAAATCTTCCAGAAGGTTCCAGCTACATCACCAGAGCACCCATTAACAAGACTGCATTCACACTTAATACATCTTGGGGTCTTACAATTATTGGAAGTTCAAAATAGCAAAATACAGATGTTTCACCCTTTGCAACAGGTATAATGTGCTGCTAAAAATATTATTTGAGACAAAGTCCAAAACAATAGCCTTCCAGTATTATCTACTTATCTAAACACACATTAAATTTGATGTAAATGCTGATCAAAATAAGACTGTCATCTTTGGGCTAGGGAGATAGCTTAGCAGTTAAAGGCACTTGCTTGCAAAGCCTGATGGCTCAGGTTCTATTCCCCAGTACCTGCATAAAATCAGATAGAGGCACAAAGTGGCACATACATCTGGAGTTTGCTCACAGCACCAAGAGCCCTGTTGTGCCCATGTTCCCTGTCTCTCTCTATCTCAGATTAAAAAAGAGTCATTTTGTTCTATTAAGTTTCAAAATTCCAGAACTCTCTCTGTCTCGGATAAAAAAAAAAAAAAGAGTCATTTTGTTCTATTAAGTTTCAAAATTCCAGAATTCTTTTCTTAAATTCCTCACAAACTTTGGTTTAGAATGACAAGCTCAGTGCTCAGGACAAGACCATAAATTATGGAACCTGTATTGATTTTTAACTTCCATTTAATGAATAAAATAGTACTTCAGCTATATTTTGACAAAAATTGCTCACGTGAGCTTCTGACAGCACCACAAATCAATGTAATTGAAGCCAAGTGATTTTATGAATAACGATTCTAATAACTACTCACTGAAGGGAACGCTTACTCTGTGACAGGCAAGGTTCAGATGTCTTTATATGTAAGTCTGACTTCCTTCACGGTGATCCTGCATAGTACATATTCTTATTATGCCTGTGTTACAGATGAAGAAACTGATATGCAAAGCAATGATAATTTGTCGGTGGTCACTGCTGGTGACTGTCAATAGTGCACTTCAGGTAGCTTTCAGCGCAATTTCCCAAAATTACTATGTGTGTAAAGTGAATCAGTCCATGAATGTAGGAAAAACACATTTAACTTATCTTAACTACTTATCTTATCTACCTGCTCATGGTTTTTCCAGTTTGAAATATCAGATGAGGTTGTCAACTGAACATCTTTTAAGATGAGCACACTAGATTTTTGTTAAGAAAGACAAAATCAGAACAAAGCTAATGTCTACAGGGCTTATTTTATGCCAGACACCAAGTTCCCATTCTTTTGTCTTAACTTCCTTGATATAACTCCTTCCCTAATCTCCTTCTCTAATATATCTTCTCTGTTTTCATGACATCTTTTAATTCGTGATTTTTAATGGACAACTATGGAACCAGGTCTTGATTATATCTAACTTTGTGGGAAAAAAAAGTGATCAAGGCTTATTGCAGTGGACTGATGATTGTGTCCCCAGATAATTCATGCTTGTAACCCTAATCCAAATGAGGTGGCATTAAGAGATGGGGGCTTAGGGAACTAGGGAAGTCCTGAGAGAGTAAAGCCCTTATGAATGGTATTAGTGTCTGTGATCTTCATTGTCAGCTTGACTCGATTTAGAATCACCATGGAAACATACCTCTGTGTGTGTCCATGAGGTTATTTCAGAAAGGTTTAACTGAGACAGGAAGATTCACCCTGAATGTATAAGCACCATCTCACAGGCTAGGGCCCCAGGCTGAATCACAAGGATGGAGGGGCTAGTCACTAGCACTCATTTCTTTGTTTCCTGACTGCATATGCAATGTGACAGTCATCTCCTGTTCTCATAGTCACTGCTTGAACAATGAGCCCAAACAAACTCTGCTTTTCCTTGCTTTCCTTACCTTGCTTTTGTTAGGCATTTTGTCAAAACAGTAAGGAAAGCAACTAATCCAGTGTTGTAAGAGACCACTTACTCTCTTTCCTCTGTGAGCATAAAAGGCAGACTCAACTGTCAGCCTGGAAGCGGACCCTTACCAGAATTCTACCCTGCTGGCACCCTGATCATCTTCAGAACTGAAAAATATTGTCTGCTGTTAAAGTCACCTAGTCTGTGGTCCTGTGTTCTACCAGCCAAAGCAACTACAGCACTCATCTATGACAGCAGCTCATCGCCTGAGAGAATAGAGACTACTGAGAAGGTGACAAGCCTGACTGGCCAGCGCTTCTCCTTTCTTCCTCGGTTGCAAGCACTGTTGTTAACTGGTCCTTCCTCTTTTCACTGGCTTTCTGTGCCACACCAATTTTTCCAAGTCTCCTCTCAGTTCTCTATGTAGCCCTTTAGATAATGGTAAAATGTAATGAACGCCACAGGCAACACAGACTGTGCAGAAGTGGGAATTGTATGAAGGTTGTTTACAGGAGAATGTGCTTGGGAGGTGTGCCCCTACGAAGGAAGCAAGGCAGCATTGAGCAGAAGCCGGTGCAAGTTCCACTCTTGCCTTAATGTGGCCACAGCAAAGGGCATTCAAGCTGCAGAACTTTCTAGAGAGCTGGCTGAGCCTCAGATCCATTCAGGGTGAATCTTCCTGGTGGTGGGTTGTCTTCTGGGCCAGGTGGACCAGAGGGACAGCTGGTTAGGTAGGGCTAGGGGCTGTCTGAGGAAGAGGTTAGCCCTGACACCAAGTTCCAGGGGGTGAACTTGATCAGCCACTACATTTAAATCCTATGAAAGACCTCTCTCCCAGGAGGGTCCTGGTTGTTTGTGGAAAAACAGGTCTATGGAACAAGGCAAGAGATAAAAGTCAACTAACTCATCTTTGATTTCTAGCAAGTGCACACTTTCCTGCATTTTTTACCTTCAGGGGTCCAGTCACCCGAACTGTATTCCTCTCTCATATCCAGAGTTTGTTTGTAGTGGTGGGAGGCCCTGGCATGCTCATACACATTCTATTTCTGTCTGTCAGTCTATTTCTCTCTGTCTTTCTTAGTCTCTTTATCTCTCTCTGCTTGCAAATAAATATTAAACGCCAGTATTTCTAACAGGGTTATGGGTGCAGGAGCCTCAGAGAGGGACCTAGGTAGAACACCACAGTATCCACATGTGGCTCTTTTGTATATATCTTATATAGCTTTTTGGGAATGAGAATTAATGATCATATCTCTAATTTTAACTACTATCTTGCTTTCCTTTTATTTAACCCAGAGCCCATAGGAAGAGTTAAATAGAAGCTACGCTCCTTATGGTGTATCATAATCTTAAGTCTGAGCCAGAAATAGTTTGAAGCAGAAAGTTAATGGAAAGTAGTTAGTTTGAAGCCTAGATTTGTGGCCATTGATGAACATTTAAGAAAAAGTACGATATTGGATAGAATTGTTGGAGTTTCTGAACATTGAACTATATATTTACTTGCCCTCCTCAAAAAAACACCTTTTGTATTAAACTTCACTATATAAAAGAATGAAAGTGTAACATCTTAGTTCAATGTAAATTTATTATCTGCACCTTTCTCATGCTTTTCTTGTGTCATTCCCTTTGACACCCCAGTAGCTCTCCATCTCTGGCTTCCCTGTGTAACATTTGGCTTCTTTGATATCTATCTGTTTATTACCCTTTAGGAGACAGTTCAAATGTCATTTTTGTAAAATTCCCAATGCTGCTCACTAATTTTTTTAACCTGTGGTTATTAGACATACCTTTTACATAACATAATCCTAAATACATAATCCTAGAGTACTGTATGGCCCAATCCCTGTGTAGACTTACATATTAGGAAGCATAATGTAACAATAAAATTATTACATAAAATTAATTCTACTCTTTTACTTACAACTGTCCACAAAAACGACAGGGATTCAATTTAGAACCTTCATATAATTTATCCAGATCTGCTAAATCGATCCTGTTCCCTGTCTGTAATTAATCACGGGAAGGATGGTCATTTGCTGTGATCAGGTCTCAGTTGTTTGGATGAAGCCTTCCTACATTAGGGAGGCTCATCTGCTCTACTCAGTCTACTAACTGATATGCTAATCTTATCCAGAAACCCTCACAACCCAGGTAAGGAAGTGCATACCCGTAATTGCAGTATTCAAGAAGCTGAAGCAGATAAATGGTAAGAGGCCACTTTAAAGCTACATTGTGAGTGTGAGGTCAGCCTGGTTACATGAGAAGACCTTGTCTTAAAAACAAACAAACAAAAAAATAGGCTTACAGTTATACTCAGAATAATATTTGACTAATTATCTGGGAGTCCCATAGCCTAGTCAAGTGGTCACATAAATTTCACTGTCACAGTTGGTAATGTTTATATGTAAATGTCTGATACAGCACTGTTAGACAACAATGGATATATCCAGACAGGTAAGTCTCAATGTAATATGACAAACCAAGCCAATACATCTTTCCCAAGAAATACCAATCCCATAGCAGAGAACCCCATGAGAACTACCCAGAGGAAACTCCGGACAAAAAGGTATGTGTAAAGAACTCAAAGAACACACAGGTAAACCAATAAAGGAAATTCTGAATAAAATCCACAAGGACAATAACAACTAGATGAAATGAGGAAGTCTAGCCAGGATATGAAAATGAAACTCAGTAAAGTGATAGGAATCGTGAAGAAAAGCCAAACTGAGGTGAAGCTGGAAATAAGAAACATAGCAAGGCCGGTAGAGGTGGTACACACCAGGAGGATATTGCTGCAGAGCTGGAGGCAGCAGGGCCAGGAGTTTGAGGCCAGCCTGGGCTACACATAAACAATACAACAAGGTAAACAAAAAGCTCCATGGGCAGCTTCTCCAGTTGAGTGGATCAAGTGGAAGACAGAACGTCAGAACTTGAGGACAAGGAAGAGGAATTGGATCAACTAGTCAAAACCAATGAGCAGTTCAAAATAACATAGGGACAGAAAATGAGAGAAATGTAAATGTAGGACACCTTGAAAAGACCAAATGTTTGAATTATGGTCCTATAAGAAGAACTTCAAGCCAATGGCATAGAAAATATTTAAAATAAAATTATAGAAGAAAATTTCTAAAATATAGGGAAAGACATTCTTATCCATGTACAAGAAGCATACAGAATATCTAATTGGATCTGAAAAGAAATCTGCCAAATCATGGTATAGTCAAAACACTAACTATACATAACAAATAAAGGATATTGAAAGCTGCAAAAAAAAAAAACCAAAAAAAAACCCACAATATTTTACCACATATAAAGCAGGCCACATCAAAATAACAGCTTATTTCTTTATTCTTTTTTTTTTTTTTTTGAGGTAGGGTCTCACTCTATCCCAGGCTGACCTGTAATTCACCGTGTAGTCTCAAGGTAGCCTTGAACTCATGGCAATCCTTCTCCCTCTGCCCTCCTGAGTGCTGGTATCAAAGGTGTGTGCCACCACATCTGGCACCAGCTGATTTCTTAAGGGGAATGCTAAAAGTAACAAGGGCTTACAACAAGGTATTTCCAACATTGAAAGACCATAGCTGCTAACACGAACTACTTTACCTAGCAAAATTGACTCTCATAATAAAAGAAGAAAAGAGAGCTGGGGAGATTGCTCAGTGGTTAAAGGAACTTGTTTTCAAAGCTTGCTGGGGAGATTGCTCAGTGGTTAAAGGAACTTGTTTTCAAAGCTTGCTGGCATGGGTTTGATTCCCTAGTATCCACATAAAGCCAGATGCATAAAGTGGTGCATTTGTCTGAAGTCATTTTATAGTGGCAGGAGGCCCTGGTATATCCTTACTCTCTCTCTTTCTGCAAACGAAATTATGTATACACACACACACACACACACACACACACACACGTATGTATGTATTTTGGAAGGGGGAGATGGCTTACTGGTTGATCGTGCTTGTTCACAAAGCCTGTAAGCCTGCGTTTGATTCCCAAGTACCCACATAAAACCAAAGAGGTGCATGTTTGTTTGCAGTAGGAAGAGACCCTGACATGCTCATTTTCATGTTATTCTCTGTCTTTCAAATTCATATATACATACATAATAATTTTTAAAGGATAAAGGAAAACTTGCTCCATGATAAAAAATAGGCTGAAGTAATTTATGATGATTAAGCCAGCTCTATGGCAGAATGGAACACTTCACATGGAAGAGAAGAATAAACACAGTCAAGAGGCTTCAGGAGGAAAAAACAATAACTAACACTAGAACACTTATTAAGCAAATGAAGACCAAGAAAATACCAGACTCCACAAAATCATCAACATGACAGGGATTCACACTCTTTTTAATAGTAACTTTTGAATATTAATTGTTTCAACTCCCCAATCAAAAGACACAGACACCATCTGACAGAAGATTAATATCTAGAACTTACAACGAAGTGAAAAAAACTATGCAATGTAAAAAACCAATAATCCAATCAAAAAAAATGGGCCATGAGATGGAATTGAGAGTTCTCAAAAGAAGAAATAAAAATGAACAATAAATATTTTTTCTTTTTTAAGTTTTTAAAATTTATTTTTATTTATCTATTTGAGACAGAGAGGGAAGGAGGGAGGAAGAGAGAGAGATGGGGAGAGAGAATGGGCATGCCAGGGTCTCTAGCCAATGCAAATGAACTCCAGACACAACCTACGTAAGACCATCATAATAGGAGGAAAAGATCATGACATCAAAATAAAAGAGAGACTGATTGAGAGGGGAGGGGATATGATGGAAAATGAAGTTTCAAAGGGGAAAGTGGGGGAGGGTGGGCATTACCATGGGATATTTTTTATAATCATGGAAGTTGTTAATAAAAAAATTAAGAAAAGCTTTGTTATTTAATGAGGCCCCAGTTGTTGATTAGTGGTTTTATTTCCTGAACAACTGAGGTTATATTCAGAAAGTTGTTGCCTATGTCAATACATTGAAGGGCTTCCTTTACTTTTTTTCCTCTAGCAGTTTCAGAGTTTCAGGCCTGATATTAAGGTCTTTGATCCATTTGGACTTAATTCTTGTGCATAGAGAGAGAGATAAGGATCTATCTTCACCCTTCTACATATAGATGTCCAGTTTTCTCAACACCACTTGTTGAAGAGGCTGTCTTTTCTCCAATGAGTACTTTTGGCATTTTTGTTGAAGATCAGGTAGCTGTAGCTGCCCAGACTTACATCTGGGTCCTTTATTCTGTTTCATTGATCTACGTGTCTGTTTTTATGCCAGTACCATGCTGTTTTTTATTATTATGGCTCTGTAATACGGTTAAAATCAGGTGTGGTGATACCACCAGACTTATTTTTGTTGCTCAAAATTGTATTGGATATTCAAGATTTTGTTTTTTGTCCTTCCAAATGAATTTTAGGATAATTTTTTTTTTTTTTTCGAGGTAGGGTCTCACTCTGGTCCAGGCTGACCTGGAATTAACTCTGTAGTCTCAGGGTGGCCTTGAACTCATGGTAATCCTCCTACCTCTGCCTCCCGAGTGCTGGGATTAAAGGTGTGCACCACCACACCCAGCTAGGATAGTTTTTTTTAAATTTCCTCGAAGAATGCCTTTGCAGTTCTGATGGGGATCTCATTAAATGTGTAGAATGCTTTTGGTAAGCTTGACATTTTTGCAACATTGATTCTTCCAACCCAAGAACATAGGATGTATTTCCACTTCCTAGTGTCTTCTGCAGTTTCCGTCTTGAGTGCTTTAAAGTGTTCATTGTAGAGACCCTTCACCTCCTTGGTTAGTTTTATTCCAAGGTACTTTATTTTTCTGAGGCAATTATGAATGAGACTGATTCTGTGATTTCATCTTCAGCATGTTTATTGATAGTATATAGGCAGGATACTGATTTCTGTGTGTTTATTTTGTGTCCTGCTACATTGCTATAAGTGTTTATCAGCTCTAACAGTTTGATGATAGAGTCTTTAGGGTCCTTTATGTAAAGACTCATATCATCTGCAAATAATGGTAATTTGATCTCTTCCTTTCCAATTTGTATCCCTTTTATATGTGACTCTTGCCTTATTGCTATGGCTAAGACTTCCAGTACTATATTAAATAAGAGTGGGGACAGTGGACACCTTTGTCTTGTTACTGATTTTAGTGGAAAAGTTTCAAGTTTTTCCCCAATTAGTATTATGTTGGCTCTAGGTTTGTCATAAATAGCCTTAATCATGTTGAAATATGTTCCCTCTATTCCCAGTTCTCCAGTGGTTCACTGAGGCATTGGCGGTTGGAGGATGGGATACTGGCAGGGTGCCTGCGGTTGTACCAGAGCTGCTCAGCTGGTTCTGCTTGTGTTCTCTTTAGAGATTTTTATACAATGGTCAACATCTTTAGCTATCAGGAAAATGCCAGTTAAAACCACTTTGAGATTTAATCTTACTCCAGTCAGAATGGCTATCATCAAAATCAAATAACAAGGTTGGAGAGATGGCTTAGCACTTACGATGTTTGCCTGAAAAGCCAAAAGACCCAGGTTTTATTCCCCAGTATCCACAAAAATAACCAGGTGCACAATGTAGTGCATGCATCTGGAATTCATTTGCAGTGGTTAGAGGCCCTGGTGCCCCCATTCTCTCACTGAACTAAATAAATAAAATATTTAAAAAATCAAATAGCAAATGCTGGTGAGTGATTGGGTAAAGAGGAAACTTTGTTCATTGTTGGCAGGAGAAAAAACTGGTAGAGCTACTATGGAAACCAATGTGGAGACTTCTCAAAAAGTTAAAAGTAAATCTTCCATATGAGCCAGCTCTGCCATTCCTACCATAAGGAATCTACAATTTATTACAGAGACACTTGCTCATCCATGTTTACTGCTCCTTTATTTACAATACCCATGAAATGGAATCAACTTGTATATCTATCAACTGATGAGTGGATAATGAAAATATGGTAATACACATGATGGAATTTTACTCAGCTATAAATAAAAATGAAATTATGAAATTTTTAGGAAAATGGATCAACCTGGAAAATATTATTCTAAGTGAGGTAATCTGGGTACAGAAAGGCAATACCACTTGTTTGCCCTCAGATGAGGGTGCTAGCATTGAATACTTTGATTTGTATATAAGTTGGAGTAAAAGTCAGTAGTAGAGGCCAAGAAACTAGAAAATGGCCATGAGTGGGGGCACACATGAGAGTCTAAGGGGAGAGGACAGGCAATACCTAGGTTGAGGGACAGAATACTGGGAGTGGAAACATCTAAGCAGAGATAGGGGAGAGGGATGGAAGAGAAGAGGGTTCAGGATATTATGAATAAGCCACATGGATACCTACTTCTTTGTTAGACAATAATGTTTTTAATTTATTTTTTTTTTGAGACAGAGATATGGAGAGAGAAACAGAGAGAGAATGCTAGGGCCTCTAGCCATCACAAATAACTCCAGATGCATGCACCACCTTGTGCATCTGCCTTAGGCTTTGCAGAAAAGCACCTTAATCAGTAAGCCATCTCTCCAGCCCAATAACTTTTTTAAAAGAGAGAGTTTGAGCAGAAGTACTCTGTAGAGGTGGAGTATGATGTGCCACAAAACAATAGGTTGTTACAGGAAAATCCCAGTGCCAGGAGTGAGAAACCTCTTAGTGAGTTGTTGGTCACAGAAGCCTAAGAGCCCCCCCCCCCAAACAATACAGTCTACTACCAAAGTTCTTTTTTATTTTTACTTATTTATTTGAAATAGGAAAAGAGGGAGAAAGAGAGAGAGAGAGAGAGAGAGAGAGAGAGAGAGGGAGAGAGAGAGGAGAGAGAGAGAGACAGAGACAGAGAATATGGGCATACCAGGGCTTCCAGCCACTGCAGACGAACTTCGGTTGCATGTGCCACCGTGTGAATCTGTCTTACGTGGTTAGTGGGGAATAGAACCAAGATCCTTTGGCTTTGCAGGCAAGTGCCTTAACTGATAAGCCATTTCTCCAGCCCCAGCCAGGGTTCTTTTTTCCCTACCAGAACTAAATGGCAAGGTCCAACTGCTAAAATTACCACATGTACCACTTGCTGAGAAATCAAGTGAGAGGTGAGCTGCAGTCTCCTCCTTGCAGACCAGCTGTCATGGTGCTAGAAAGTGCTCTGTAGCCTGCTAGGGGAGGAAGGTCATCAAGAATCTTAACCATCAGTGGACCCTGAAAACCACACAACTGGCCAGTGATGAGCCCACGGGTGCAGTAGTGATATGACTATTATGGAGGTAGCAAACTGCTCTCTGATTGAATTTTGAGGTCCACTCCACAGAAGGGAATTCATGCCTGATCCTGCAAACCTAGTCAAAAGCCCATGTCTTGGAAGGTCATAGGCCCTAGGTGGGAAGCTGCTATTGTAGTGCAGCTAAACCGATAAGTCGTACCCATCAGATTTCCCTCTACATGCTTGTGTTTATGCTCACAGAGTAGTGCTACCCTCCCTTTTGATCAGAGAAACTCCTCTCTGCAGATAGTAGTCACTACTGTAGAAACTCAAAACTCATCAAAGTGCTGAGAAGTGACAGCTAAATGCTTAGCATTAAGTGAGAGAATTGTTACACTTGCTAATAAGGCTCAGGGAACCATGCGGGAGAGGTGATGGAAGGAATGCAAGAGTGGGGAAATGGCACATGCCTTCAACCCCAGCACTGTAGAGAGCTGAGATAGAAGGGGCACTGTGAGGTTTGAGGCCAGCTTGAGGCTACAGAGTGAGTCCCAGGTCAGCCCGGGCTAGAGTGAGAGCTTGCCTTGAAAAAAAAAAAAAAAGAAGCATGTAAGAGCGGAGGATGGGGAGGTGTTTGGAACATTGGGTTCTGGACAACGAGTGGCTGTTACATTCATGAATTCACAGCTGCTCTCATCACCTGCTCAAGATTGGACTGCTCAGTATGTCTTTATGGGTCACGAAGGAAGTCAAGAGGAAGAAGGAAGACATTCAAATAGAAAAGGGTCTGGGTGGAGGAAGGAAGGGGTCCAGTGGAAGGACTGGGGAGGGGGAGGGTACAAGAGACAGCGATAGGTGGGGACTGTATTCACGATACATTACGTACATATATAAATATTGTCAATAAGAAAAAAAAATATTTGCCTCTGCTTAATCATTTGGCTTATTTTCGGGGATTTCCAGCCAGATCCCTGGACAATCTATTTTTATAACCATTATGAGTAATCCCAATGCTTACACTGCATGAGAGCCATTAAATGTTGCCAAATTCAAGTTCACAGAGAACTCTCAGTCCTGATGACACCCAAAGAAATCAGACTAGTCCAAGGGATCAAGGGGAAGGGATGAGGTCCTAGCTTTCTGGCATGGCCCTGAGATCCTGGGGTGGGGCAAGGATGGTAAGCAGAGGAATGGAAAATAAAACTCTGTTGGGTCCTTAGGCTTGCCAGTCAAGCACTTTAGCTGCTAAGCAATCTCTCTAGAGCTTTGGCCACCTTCTCATTGCTGGGACAAAACACCCCACCAAACACAGCTGATGGGAAGAAAGGACTTTTTCTGGCTCACAGTCTTGAGGAGAAGCTTCATGACGGCAGGGGAGAGCATGGCACAAGCAGAGGCTGGACATCACCTCGCCACAGCAGGTGGACGATAGTGGCAGGAGAGCGAGCTGAGCTGTGGCTGGGGTGCTGCCTGTGACACCCCAAGCCAGCCCCTAGCAACATGTCTCCTCCAGCAAGGCTCCATCACTCAAATTGCCACCACCTGGTAACCAAGTTTTCACAACACTTGAGTTTATGGGAAACATCCGATTCAAATCACCACACACCCAGGGCAGAGGAGGTTGTGGGAACTGGCACCTTGAAGCTCCAAGCACCTCTGTTTCTTAATGGCTGACATCCCAATGCCTAGGGTTCTACCACTACTACCTCCCAATACTGCTGGGCCCAGTTAATCATTAATATAATAAAACATAACAACATATTGCTACTTTACGCATGTTTAAGTGCACAATTCAGTGACATTGATTATCTCCTCAGTGTTATGCCTACATCATTCCTTCCCACACCTTTTCCTCACTTACCCAGAAAGTCTGTTCTGCATTCTCTGCTCCCTCCAGCCCCTGGTACAACTTACAACAGACCTCCTCTGCGAGCTTCCTCTTCCCTATCTTTCCCGTGGCAAGTGGGGTGGCAGGTCATCTGCATGCCTGGCTGACTTCGTCTAGCACGGTGCCCTGAGGCTCTGCCATGTGCAGTGTGTATCAGACAGCTCTTCATGCCGCCTCGTAGTCCACAACACGTTTATGATACATTTGCTTATTTGCTTGTGTGTTAATGGATTATGCTTATCTTCTTTTACTTTTTTTTAACCTGTTGCCTATTGTGATGGGTGTTACAAAAGACATTTTGACACCAGTGTCTGTTAGAGAATGTTACCAATTCCTTTGAGCGTATGGCTAGGAGGAGCAGGATTTCTGGCTCATCTGAACATCTATGTCCTTTAAATGTCACCTCGTTACAACTAAATTGAAAAACTCTCTTAGTAATCGCGGCCACATTTCAAACATATTTATTTAGGGGGCTGGAGAGATGGCTTAGCAGTTAAGGCGTTTGCCTGCAAAGCCAAAGGATCCCGGTTCGATTCCCCAGGACCACGTAAGCCAGATGCACAAGGGGACGTTTACAGAGGCCCTGGCATGCCCATTCTCTCCTTCTCAAATAAATAAATAAATAAAATAAAAAATTATCTATTTTGAGAGAGAAGGAAGGAGGGAGGGAGAAGGTGAGAGAGAGAGAGAATGGGCATGTCAAGATCCCTTAACACTGCAAACAAACTACAGATGCATATACCACTTTGTGCATCTAGCTGGTCCTGGGGAGTTGAACCCAGCTGTCAGGCTTTGCATGCAAATGCCATCTCTCCAGGCCTATCACAGCTGCATTTGAAGGACTCAGTTGTCATATATGGCTAGTGACTGCTGTACCAGATAGTGCAGATCTTAATATCTTGACAAATAGCTTTTTAAAAAAGGTATTTTATTTATTTGAGAGAGAACGAGGGGTAGAGAGATGAGAGAGAATGAATGGATGTATTAGGGCCTCCAGCTACTACAAGTAAACTCCAGATACATGAGCCACCCTGTGCATCTGGCCTATGTTTGTACTGGGGAATCGAACCTGGGTCCCTAGGCTTCTCAGGCAAGTGCCCCAACCACTAAGCCATCTCTCCAACCCATGGCTTTTTAATAAATCTATACCTTCCTTTCCTAGTGCTAAAATAAGGGTTGTTTCTCCTGATTTTGTGCTTTTTAAAACCCTTTTCTCTTGTCTTTATCAGGAGTATCCCCCCTTCCCTACCTTATCTTATGGAATTTCTATATTTTAGGGAATGCACTTTTTGTTGTTGTTATTGTTGGGAGGGAGGATAAGTAATCCAGGCTGGTTTTAAACTTACTATGTAATCTAGGCTGGCCTGAAATTGCTGTGGTCCTCCTGCCCCAGGCTCACAAGTGCTAGGGTTGCAGATATGTGCCACCACTCTGGGTCTCTTCTTTCTTTTCCCCCTTCTTTCCTTCCCTCCCTTTTCTTCCCTCCTCCTCTATCTTCTTCCCTCCCTCCTTCCTTCCTTTCCTTTTGTTCTTTACTTATCCTTTTGAAGAAATACACATATACATACATACATATGTGTGTGTGTGTGTGTGTATGTATGTATGTATGTATATATAGGTTTTCTGAGGTAGGGTCTCACTTTAGCCCAGGCTGATCTGAATTTCACTATATAGTCTCATGGTGGCCTCAAACTCATGGTGATACTCCTACCTCTGCCTACAGAGTGCTGGGATTAATGGTGTGTGCCACTGTGTCTGGCCATAGAAATTTTTTATCATTGGAGTTCTCACTGGTCTCTGCATAAACTATCAAAGTCTTTATAAGTTCTAGGACATTTACTTTGAGATACACACACACACACACACACACACACACACACACACACACACACACAGTATAATGTTTTTTGCCATGAGGTATGTTTTATTTTCATTGATTATACAAATAATTTTCTGTAGTATCCCAGGGCACACCAGAGAAATTTGGCAGTCTGATTGTGGGTCCCTGGAGAGACCCCCAGGCCAGTGGCACGGGCGTGGAGTGCCCGGGTTCACAGTGCAGCTTGTGCACGTGTCCGCCTTGCAGGGGCTCTTCCTTCACCCGGTGAGGGGACTCAGAGATGATGGGGTGAGGGATCCTCTAGGCTTTTAGGAAATCTCATTCGGCCTTTCCTGCTTAATGGTCTGTTTGGTCGGCAGGGTGTTTTTCTCCTGCATCTTGGTTTTCTTCAGCTGGGCCTTATGGAAGCTGGCGATTTCCCCCATGTCTGGTTTGTCTGCCATTTTCTGAGAGCAATCTGTGTGAGTCCAGGCTCCTGGCGCTCATACTTCCATCGCTGCAGCAAGCGACGTGTTTATTTGTTTTTAAGGCAGTCTCATTGTAGCCCAGGCTGACCTGGAACTCACTCACTAGCCTCAGGCTGGCCTTGAACTCAATGATCCTCCTACTTCAGCCTCCAGAATGTTGGGACTAACAGCATGCACCACCATGTCCAGCATTATATAAAGATTTCTGCTGGGTGGATGTGGTGGCACATGTCTTTAATCCCAGCACTTGGGAGGCAGAGGTAGGAGGATCGCGGTGAGTTCGAGGCCACCCTGAGACTACATAGTGAATTTCAGATCAGCTGGAGCTAGAGTGAGACCCTACCTCGACAAACCAAAAAAAAAAAAAAAAAAGATTTCTTAGTTTGTCAGGCTGGAGAGATGGCTCAGTGGTTAAAGGTATTTGCTTGGAAAGCCTAATTGCCCAAGTTTGATTCCCTAGTACCCATATGAAGCCAGATGCACAAGGTGGCACATGTATCTGGAGTTTATTTGCAGCAGCAAGAGGCCCTGGTGCTCTCATTTTCTCTAATAAATAATAAATAAATAAAATACTTTGAAAATACTTCTTAATTTCTAATTGAGATTTTTTTTTAAATTTTTATTTATTTATTTATTTGAGAGAGACAGACACACAGAGAGAAAGACAGATAGAGGGAGAGAGAGAGAATGGGCGCGCCAGGGCTTCCAGCCTCTGCAAACGAACTCCAGACGCGTGCGCCCCCTTGTGCATCTGGCTAACGTGGGACCTGGGGAGCCGAGCCTCGAACCGGGGTCCTTAGGCTTCACAGGCAAGCGCTTAACCGCTAAGCCATCTCTCCAGCCCTAATTGAGATTTTTTAAAAAGTTAATTGGGAACTGTAGTAGACAGTTTCAAGTCACTGAGATGAACTTCCAACTCAGGCACAGTTATAGAGGAAAGGATGTTTATTGAAGCTTATAGATCCAGGGGAAGTTCCATAATGGCAGAAGAAGCTGGCCTGCCTTCAGAGGTCCAAGCACAGAGAGAGAAGCCAAAAGCCAAAAATCACATAGCACATTTCAGGAACTCCAGGTGGAACTAGGCACTTTGAATATCTTTTTTTTTTTTTTTTTTTTTTTTTGGTTTTCCAAGGTAGGGTCTTGCTCTAGCCCAGGCCAACCTGGAGTTCACTCTGTAGTCTCAGGGTAGCCTCAAACTTTCAACAATCCTCCTACCTCTGCCTCCCAAGTGCTGGGATTAGAGGCGTGTGCCACCATGCATGGCAACTTTGCATATCTTTAGATTGGAATTTCAACCCACCAGCACACCTCCTCCAGCCAGGTGGCTGCAGATCCAAACTGCAAACTAATAAAACACTGAATATACTGGGGCCATCTATTCAAATTACCACAGGAACTTTCATATGAACATACTGTATCTAATTGAGATTTTAAACCCTTTAGTGGTAACGATAGTAAGAATGACATGAGACACAGAGACATTCGTTAAAGGACTTCAGGCAGGCACAGTGCCAATCACTTTACGCCATTGCATTCCATTCTGGAGATTGTTGTACAACCTGGTGTGGTGCCTGCCTGTAACCCTGTCAGGAGGAGGTGAATTGAAAGCCAGCTTGTTCCACATAGCAAGATCCTTTCCAAACAACGGACAACATGCAGAATGAAGAGAGCAGAAAGAGTTATCCCAATATTTATCTCGTCGGGAGATCAGGACCTATGGCTTATAGGCTCATGTTTAAGTCCATGTACTGCATGCGGGAGTAACAAGGTCAGACAGTCAGATAGGCTTTCTTCAGTCGACTCACGCTTCATAAGCATCTCCTAGGGACAGCTGCACAAGTCAGCTTCCCTACTGCAGTGACCCGCTTGTTGCTGAGACAGAATATCCAATCCCAAGCAGCATATGGAAGGGAAGTTTTTTTTTTTTTTAATTCTTTTGTTCATTTTTATTTATTTATTTGAGAGTGACAGAGGCAGATAGAGAGAGAGAGCGAATGGGTGCGGCCAGGGCTTCCAGCCACTGCAAATGAACTCCAGACACGTGCAGTCCCTAGTGCATCTGGCTAACATGGGTCCTGGGGAACTGAGTCTTGAACCTGGATCCTTAGGCTTTACAGGCAAGTGCTTAACTGCTAAGCCATCTCTCCAGCCCTGGAAGGGAAGTTTTTATTCTAGCTTATAGACTTGAGGGAAGGCCTCACCACGGTGGAAGAAATTTGGCAGAGCAGAGGCTAGACTTCACATCTTGCCACAGCAGCTGGGAGGTGATAGTGTGGGAAGCTGCGTTAAACATCACCTAACAGCTCGCCTCCTCATGACACACCTCCTCCAGCAAGGCTCTGTCTCTCAAGGCCCACCAGCTGGGGAATAAGTATGAGACTCAGTCACAAGCACATGAAGTTCAAACCACCAAACTTACTGTTCACTGACTGTGTGCCAGCTGTTACTGCACAGGCTTTTCTTGTGTGCAGAATTTAATTCCTAAGTAGGAGCTATGACTGGGCTGGAGAGATGGCTTAGCAGTTAAGCGCTTGCCTGTGAAGCCTATGGACACCGGTTTGAGGCTCAGTTCCCCAGGTCCCACGTTAGCCAGATGCACAAGGGGGCGCACGCGTCTGGAGTTCGTTTGCAGTGGCTGGAGGCCCTGGCGCGCCCATTCTCTCTCTCTCCCTCTATCTGTCTTTCTCTCTATGTCTGTTGCTCTCAAATAAATAAATAAATAATCAACAAAAAAAAAATAAAAATAAAAGGAGCTATGATCACCATCATTTCATATGTATAAAAATAAGCAGTTTAGTCTCATGGCTTGTGTATGGCAGAATAAGGATTTGAACTGAATTCTTTCACTTTTATTTATATTTATTTTTAACTTTATTTGAGAGCGACAGACACAGAGAGAAAGACAGATAGAGGGAGAGAGAGAGAATGGGCACGCCAGGGCTTCCAGCCTCTACAAACGAATTCCAGATGTGTGTGCCCCCTTGTACATCTGGCTAATGTGGGACCTGGGGAACCGAGCCTCGAACCGGGGTCCTTAGGCTTCACAGGCAAGCGCTTAACCGCTAAGCCATCTCTCCAGCCCTCACTTTTATTTTTAAGTTTGGATATTTTGGAGGCAGGGTATTAGGCTGGCCTTGCGTGCCTTCCCCCTTGTTGTCCCCTCCTGAGCCCCTCCTTTTTCTGCCTGCCCCTCCTCCTTCCTTCCTTTTCTCCCCTTCCTTTTTTATAGGCCTTAAAAAAATACCAACTATTTTTATTTATGTATTTTCAAGGGAGATAGACAGAAAAAGACAGAGACAGAGAGAATAGGTAAACCAGGGCTTCTTGTCACTTCAAATGCACTCCAAATGAATCTGGCTGGCATGGGTACTGGAGAATTGAAACTTGATTGTTAGGCTTTGCAAACAAGTGCCTTTAATGGCTGAACCATCTTCCCAGCCCTCTTTGCATGTCTTTTTATTCAATTTTAAAATATTTTTATTTATTTGTTCAAGAAGGAGGGAGTGAGAATGAAAATATGGGTGTGCCAGGGCCTCTTGCCACTACAAATGAACTCCAGGTGCCTGTGCCACTTTGTGCAGCTGTAGGTCTTATATAGCTCAAGCTGGCTTCAAATCTACTGTGTAGCCAAGGATGACCTTGAGCTTCTGATTCTCTTGCCTCTACTTCCCGAGTTCCAGAATCATTAGCATGTATTATTACACCTGGCTTATGCAATGCTGGGGTCCAACCCAGGGCCTTGTGTATGCTAGACAAGCACTGTCCCCTGAGCTACATACATCATCCCGGCCCTGGCCTTGGGCTCTTTTAATCCACCTTTCAAGAGCCAGGATTACAACTGGAGGGTCCAAGGCCAGGAATCTGAAAATGAATAGAGGACTGTGTCCATCCTGTCTAGGAACTTGCTGGAAGGAACCAGAGGTTGGTCACTGGTGTGAATGTTACTGACCACCACACAAACACGAACACAAAGCACTTGCTGTTTCCCGTGCACTGATGTATTTTTTGTGCACAGAGGATGTTGCCAGGTAATTACTATTATTGTTTTCTTTTTTTCCCCCCAAATCAATAAATGGTGGTAGAAAGTTATTTGGTGAAATAACCTGTCCAAAGTACACCGTGGAAGAACGGACTTATGAGCAGAGAGGTTTGTTGTCCCCAGAGCCTAAATGCATGGAATGAATCATCGAATCTTACTTTTTTGGAGTATAAGCGTAATTACATGTAACATCTTAAAATATCATTCCAGGGGCTGGGGTGTGGGCCTGAGCGATAGGCGGTGCAGTTACTAAGACTGGCAGCAGAGGGCGCCTGGAGGCAGCTCTTGCAACTTGGAGCTGCTGGCTTGCAGCGGGGCGACTGCGTGGAGCTCACAATAGAAGCTGTCTCTGGTTCTAACACCTTAGGAAGATCTTTGTCCGAAACTCTCTAGTTTATTGCAGTACAGAGCACACGCAGAAATAGAGAGAAAAGAAAAGAGGAGTAGGAGCAGTCTGAATACATACTCCAGTGGTTTCGACCGTCTGATTTGACGTGGCATTTATTTCAATATTTAATGACTTGAGAACAGTTTTCAGGGCAGGGTCTCACTCTCAGGCCGACCTGAACTCACTCTGTAGGTCAGGGTGCCCTGGAGCTCACGGCAATCTTCCTATCTCGGGCTCCCAAACGCTGCGGCGCAAGGCGTGCACCGCCACCCCCGGCCGCGAGCCCCCGCGCGGCACCGAGCAGCCAGGACGGTGCACACCTGGGATCCCAGAACGTGGTGCCCAACGTGCGGGACCAGAAGCTCAGGGCTGGTCTGGGCTACGTGCGATGAGATCCTGTCTCAAAAACAAGTGAATACTTGTGACAAATGTAGCCTTATCCAATAGAGAAGTGTGTGTGTGTGTGTGTGTGTGTGTGTGTGTGTGTGTGAGAGAGAGAGAGAGAGAGAGAGAGAGAGAGAGAGGTGTATGTACACAAGAAGGAAATATTGGTCCCTCCTTAAAATAAAATTCAATTTCTAACCATTCATGATCCGTCTTCAATCTCAATGGGCCAGTCCAGGCACTGCAGTGAAATACAGATGGGTGACACACCCTCTGCCTTAAGGAAGTCACAGACAGCCATAAAGATGATATAAGGCATGATAGATAAATAGCAGTGTGCACTATCAGAGGCCACAAGCGTTCATTCTGAAATAAGTTTTCGTTGTAGAGCGGTGCTTGCTGTCCGTGGCGGCACAGGCCTTTCATGCCAGCACTGGAGGCTGAGGCAGCACTCCCTCCCTCCCGCCCTGGTGGGGGGCCAAGAAGATGGGGAGATGGGGGGGGAGCTTTCGGGGGACCCTCGTGGGCACCTCCAGGACTCTGGGCATCTTACTAGGATATATTATGAAGGGGAGAGGCTGTGGCTGAGTTGCAAATGGGGTGCGGAACACGCAGGCAGCTGCCCCACGACTGCACTTTTCCCCGCGGTGGGTGCACCTTTTGAGACGTAGTAAGGGTCCTGTGCAAAGGATCTAAACATTGCACTGCTTGACACCATAGCAGAAGAACGGGCCCCCAAAATCCAGTACCCAGCTGAAACAAAACACACCGAGCAACTGCACGGGGTTCCTGAGAAGCCCACAGGGCCGCCCCTACTCCTGCCATCTAGAGACAACAGGAGGATCACAGCTGCCCTGCCACAAACTTTCCCATTGCTCACACCCAGGGTAGACAGTACGTCCCCGAAGGGGCAGGAAAGAAAGGGAGCTAACAATCTCCTGTTCTGCCTGGGCTACGGGGTGGAACAGGGCTGTATTTGGATGGCCTTAAGCTCTGTTCCCTCCGCTTGGGAATTTGTTTTTAGTCACCATCCTTGGCAGCTCTCATTCTTTTCACTTTGCATTTCAACCTCCTCATTTTTAAAAAATATTTTTGATTAATCTCTGTGTGTGTATGATATACGGAGAGGAGAGGAAAGAGAGGAGAGGACAGGAGAGAGAGAGAGAGAGAGAGAGTGCGCCCGAGCGCAAATGAGAAAATGAGTACTCCAGGGTCTCTTGCTGCTGCAAAGGAACTCCAGATGCATGCACCACTTTGTGCATATGGATTTCTGTGGGTACTAGAAAACTGAACCCTTGAAGGCAAGTTTTGCAAGCAAGCACCTTTAACCACTGAGCCATGTCCCCGGCTCTTACTTTCTCATTTTGAACACTGTATTGCAGGTTATTTAAAAAATTAATTTTATGTTATCCATATATATATATATATATATATATATACACATATACATACATACACATATATAAGCGTGCACACACACATATAAAGAGAGACAGAGAGAGAGGTCTACAAGCCTGTAGCTCAGACAGGCCTGGAGCTTGTGGTGATGTTCCTGCTTCAGCCTATTAGCATATGTTTTCTGGGTTAAACTCATTCTATCTGATAGGGTTTATTCTCATAACATTGAGAAACATTGTTGGCCTTTATTTATCTGTAGTTAGCACACAGGGTAATGGATTTCATTATGGCTTTTTTTTTTTTGGTGCCTATGAGTCATTTTACTCTGTCCTTATTTTTCCTTTTTCTTGTTGGGCTTTTATTGTTTCTACTAGTCGTCATGAAGCATGGTGTCTCGTATCACTGTCACCAGTCTTTAAATGTTTCCTTTTCCTCCTGTCCCCATTTATCCCCAGCAGCAAGTTTTCCTCCTCCCACCTCCCACTCCCACATCTCCCGCGGAGAGAGAAACACCATGTGACTCTGTCCCATGGGTCAGCCTTGCTCTTGTGGAGGACTTCCCTCCAGGCAGTGAATGTGCCTTTTTCCCACTTTCTCTCTAGGAGGCTCTTGTCCTCCTTCTGTTTTCTTGTTTCTTCATTTTTGCCAAGGGACTATTTATTTATTGACAGTCCAAGCTGGCTTTGAACTTCCTATGTCTCTCAAGTAGCTCAAGCTGGCCTTGAACTTCTGACCCTCTTGCCTCCACTTCCCGAGTGCTGGCATTATGGGTGGGCACCACCACGTTCTCCACCAACTAAGCGGCACTGCCATCCCCAGAAGCCTGGAGGTCACGGGCTGAGGGTGTTTACAGTGACTCTGACGCCCCTTTTTCCCCAGCTGGAAGCTACCAGTGTGGACACTTCCTCCTATTATTTCTTATGGTACACCATGAAGATGGTTGAGACAGGGCTTTTCCTCCCTCATGAAATTCTTCTTTTTTTATTTTGGTTTTGAGGCAGAGTCTCATGTAGCTGTGGCTGGCTCTAACTCTCTATGTGGCCAAGGGTAACCTTGAACTCCTGATCCTCCTGCCTGTACCGGCTCAGTGCTGGAATCACATGTACACATCACCGCTCCTGGCTTCCTTTGCACAATTTTTGTCTCCTCCTAGGACTCTCCTTATCTGACCTGAAAGCCTGTCCTATGTCATGGGTGATGGTGTCAGGGTTCAGGGTTTGGTTCTCTTCCATTCCTTACATGTTGCTGGCTCAGAGAATGGATATTTAGAAGCTTGTCACACTATGAAATTTGTTCCTTAGATTCTTGGAAATGTCATGTATTTCTTGGATGGCCACCACATTTTAAAGGCCCCTCTCTCTTCCTCTGTCTGATTTTCCTCTCTCTTAAGAACTTCACATCCACTCTAATACTACTGTACTTTTCCTACATCTGTCTTCCCCTCTCTTCATGTCTATGCCTAAATTTATATTAAAACCTTTTCTTAATTAACTCCAACTTTGCTTCAAAATCAAAACAAAGACTAGAGCATACCCTCTCTGTGTTCTGAATGCTATTGATGTTTGAGCTAGCTTATTTTCCTTCCTTTGCTATTTGTATAATTATGTTCCATTGGCAGTTTTTTAGACTTGGCTGAACTCCAACAATTAAAACTTGAACTCCCTTACTTCCATTTGTCAGCTGTAGAAATTAAAGGTCATATTACTTAAGAGATTTGCTTGAAACAGCTCACTGGAGAAAGTGGCAGGCCAGAGCTGTGATTTGAGTCTACACCTGTTTTTTCTCCTATAATCAATATTCTCTTCAGTAATCAATGGAATTTGGCAGGTTTTACATGGGTGGCTGATGAAATGAAACAGTTTGGGTCTGGGAGCGGCCCACTGGTCTGGCGCTGGCAGAGGGGAGTGCTTGAGGTGAATTGGCAGAGGAGATTAAGAAAGCTACAAACAAGCTAGGAAGGGCTTAGAAAACCAGCTATGAATGAAGAGAGCTTTAGGTAAAGGGGAACTTCTTTCATATCTTAACAATTTTTGAACTTGGTAGAGTTTTTCCTTCTCAGAGGTTAATAGCATGCTGCTAATCTTTTTATCTCAGACTCATTTAAAATTGTAAACATTTTCTACCCTTATTTGGAAGCCTTTGCTAGGAGGAATGCGAGTTCTAGTTTCTCATAGTTTATTTCACCATTTACTGGAACGTGGCCCGCAGAAAATCACCTCAGTTCACCAGGCCTCATTTTACTTATGTTTAAGCTGAGGAAATTTTGTCATAGACTGCATGTTCCCTTGAAGCTTGTTAACCCAATACAAATTAGAGTGAATGAAACTTAAATAATAAAGAAAAAGTTTCCTTCTCTATGCGAATGAGAACGTACACTAGCATCTGTCAGATGAAGAAGACACAGGTCTGGGGAGATGGCTCAGTGGATAAAGAGTTGGCTACATAAGCGTAACTGAGTTTGGATCCCTAGTACCCACGTAGAAACCTGAAGCTGTGATGAGCTTTTGGAACCCCAGCATACCTACGTGAATAGGAGGCAGACCCAGGAGAATTTTCCAGAAACTCACAAACCAGCTAGCCTGGAAAATGGAGCTGTAAACAACAGACCCTGCCTCACACATGGTGGAAGGCAAAGACTGACCCTGAAAAACGCCCTCAGATCTCCAAGTGTGTGCTATGGTGTGTGCGCACCCTCCCTCGTACACTTAAATAGACATACACATCCTGCAAACACACACACAGAACCCTTAGGTTGTTGACAGTTCAAGTAAAATGTTGATAAGTACTAAATGCTTATCATAAGCCAAACATGGTTGCTTACGTCTGTCATCCTCTCACTCAGGAAGCTGAGGCAAGGGCATTATCATGAGTTCAAAGCTGGCCTGGGCTACACAGTGAGTTCCAGGTCAGCCTAGGCTATGGAGTGAGACCGTGTCTCAGAAAACAAAACTAAACAGAAGACAAGCAAAGGCACTAATTCCCATTCTTCTTTCTCACTCAACACCCAAAGTCTCTTTCCTGATCTCACAAACTACTTCAGTCCTACCCCTGCTGCTCCTCCCAAGGAGATGCTTGCATGCCACTAAACTAGAAGCTGACTCCTTTAAAAAAAATTTTCACTATAAAAATGCATTTATTGTTTCCATAATTTCACATTATGAAACATTTTTTCTTGAAAATATTTATTTAAAGAAACCATTTTTAAAACTGCTCAATAAACTAGTGGTATTTGTAAGTGATTAATTTATCTGTAAACTGGTGTCCAATATAACTAACCCATTTTAGAATATTCTTTTTTTGTTTGGTTTTGTTCTTTTTGAGTTTCAGTTGTTAAATTTATTTTCTTAGATATAGACATATTTAGTATGTAAACAACACATGTTGGTGCCATCCTTTCCCTCCTCTCCACCCTTTTTCTGAAGAGGCCTTCCTTGTTGGGGATGCAGGTCAACCCCATGGGGATTGAGGGTCATGCATTATGGGGGCAGCAGTCAATTATGGGGGAGAGGCAATGTCTTTGTGCATAATGACCCAACTTGTGGTTCTAACAATATTTCCACCCCTCTTCTGCAAAATTCCCTAAGCCATGTTGGGTTCATTTTAAGTCTACTCTTAGGAGCCTCTGGATTTCTGCTTTGGTAGGTGTTGAGTGTCCTCAGTGTCTATCTCCTTCACCCTTGTACTGATATCAGGTTCACAAATAAAGCAGCACTCTTGCTTATTTCCCCAATTCCTCTGTGGTTTCAGCTTGGACCAGGGTGAAGTGTGTTATCTCCTCAGATCCTGCTCCCACCTGAAAAGAGAAGCATGGTCTCCACCAGACAGTGAGGTTGGAGCTGACTCCCTTTAAAGTAACTGAGACACAATCATTCCAACTGGACTGGTAGGACGTTATTAGGGATTTACTCACATAAGAAGGTTGGGGTCAAGAAACTGAAGGGAATGGGGAGGTGGATAAGTCACCTTCTCTTGCTGGGCCAAAACACCTGGCCATGCAGCCTAAGGAGGAAAATGTATTGCTCCTCACAGTTCCAGGTCCCCATCCATGACAGCAGGACAGGCCTGGCCACGGAAGCTCCAAGCAGAGCTGGTCACACTCAGCCTACAGTGAGAAACAGAGTGGGAAGTGCTGGTGCTCAGCCTGCTCTCCTCTTTTTCGTTATCTTTTCTTCCTTTAAATTATTTTATTTTATTTGAGAGAGATGGATGAGAAAGGGTGTGGGGGGAGAGAATGGGTGCACCAGGGCCTCTAGGCAATGCAAGTGAACTGAACTCCAGACACATGTGCCATCTTCTTGTGCATCTGGCTTACATGGGCACTGCGGAGTCAAACCTGGGTCCCTTGGCTTTGCTGGCAAGTGCCTTAACTGCTAAGATATCACTTTAGCCCCTCTTTTTTTTTTTTTTTTTAAGGTAGGGTTTTACTCTAGTCCAGGCTGACTTGGAATTCACTATGTAGTTTAGGGTGGCCTTGAACTCACAGTGATTCTCCTACCTGTGCCTTCCAAGTGCTGGGATTAAAGGTGTACAACACCACCTCAGCCAGCCCCTCTTTTTTTTTGAGGCACAGTCTTACTCCAGCAGCTCAGACTAATGTAGAACTTGCTCTGAAGCCCAGGTTAACCTCAAACTCATGGTGATTCTCTTACCTCTGCCTTCCAAATGCTGGGATTAAAGGCATGGGTCACCACCCACACTTGGCTCCAGCTCTCTCCTTTTTACACAGTCCAGGACCTCCACCCTATGGAATGGTGCTGCCAACAGTTAATGTGGGTCTTCCCACTTCAGTTAACCTAGTCAAGGTAACCCAACCTTCACAGGTCATTCTATGTCCTGACACGATGACAATCAATGTCAGCCATCACAGGAGGATTTAGGGAATATATTGAGTAACTGGGACAAGAATTTCAAAATACAAATTATAACATCTAACACCAGTATTAGTATAAGTTCAGTGCTATATAACAGGAGCTTAATAATTTTGGGGGCACTTATCTTTTAGTGTGGAAGTTGTCCTAAGTCAATATATATATATATATATATATATATATATATATATATATATATGTATGTATATATATATACATATATATTAAATATTTTAGTTATTTATTTATTTATGAGAGAGAAAGAGACAAATAGAATTGGCATACCAGGGCCTCTAGCCACTGCATAGGAACTCCGGACACATGTGCCCCCTTGTGCATCTGGCTTATGTGGTTCCTGGGGAATTGAACCTGGGTCCTTTATGCATTGCAGGCAAATGCCATAACCACTTCCCCAGTCCCCCAAAAATATTTTAATAGGGGAGTTGTGATTGGAGCTTACAATTCAATGTGTTTGCATCTTTGGCATGTGAAGCCAATGCATGTTTAATTCCTCATTAACCATTTATCAGAGTTACTGATGCATCTGATCAGTGGCATCCAATTTTAGGAATGAACAAGTCACCTTGAGAAAAGAGATCTTTTCTCAGTTTTCAATCTCAAAGCTATTTTTCCTGAGCACCACCCGCCCCCACAGGAGAAAATTGTCTTGATATTCAGGTTGTTGGAGTGAAAAAAGAAGCTTCTGGCTTCAAAGTTCCAACTATAGCTCTTTACAAAACAAGAGGAAAGTCAAGTTATTTGAATAACTTTATAATGAGTTACAATGAGAAGGCAACGAGGCTACCTATTCCAAAGAATCCCCAGCCCGTGGAAAGTAGAGACGGCCCAGGAGAGGAGCTGTGACTGTGAACCAGAGAGAGATGATACAAGCCTCCCAAATCACGGTGCAACTCAGTGGTATATTGTTTTGGGGGTGAAGGTGTTGGGAGTGCCAGAAGCTGAGGGGTTGAAAACCTTTGAAGGAAGCTTTGCCCTGCATAGTCACCACGATGGCATAGAAACAGCAGTGGTGGCTTCCCCACTATGGCTGGCATGTGCTCTAGGAAGGAGGCTCCTGGGTGATGCTGAGATCATGTGAGGGGTAATTTATAAATAAGCTTTAGACTTCACAGCAGAGGTGTCTGTTCAAGGGGACATCGTAGTGGTGACCGGTGGGCATCTCAAAGCAAGGTCCATATGGAAGGCACGGCTAAGTTCATCAGGCAGCGTCAACGGTGAGAGTCATGCCCGGGGTGGTGGCACACACTTTTTACACTAGCACTCCAGAGGCTGAGGTAGGAGAATCACTATGAATCCAAGGCAAGCCTGGGTTACAGTAAAAACCTGTCTTTAAAAACAAAAAAAGAAAAAGAAAAACAAAACAAAAAAAAAAAACAGTGAGTGGGGGAGGGGAGGAAATTCTTATGGCTTATTGTCTATAAGCATGGAAGTTGTCAAAAAAAGTTAAAACAAATGGGGCTGGAGAGATGGCTTAGCAGTTAAGGCATTTGCCTGCAAAGCCAAAAGATCACAGTTCAATTCTCCAGGACCCACATAAACCAGATGCACAAGGTAGCTAATGCTTCTGGAGTTTGTTTGCCGTGGCTGGAGGCCCTGGCATGCCCATTCTGTCCTCCTCATTCTCTGCCTCTTTCTCTCTCTCATAAATAAATAAATAAAATATATTTAAAAAACAGAAAAGCAAACAAACTTGCTGGGCATACTGGTGCACACTTTTAATCCCAGCACTCATAAGGCAGAGGTAGGAGGATCACTGTGAGTTCGAGGCCACCCTGAGACTACAGAATGAATTCCAGGTTAGCCTGAGCTAGAGAGAGACCCTACCTTGAAAAACCACGAAAAAATAGTGAGTCAGTGTAGGCTGCCTGGTCAACAGGAGGAAAGAATCATGCCCAGTAGGGAAGATAGGGCTATACTCCTAAGAAACCAAATTTATTCTGAATAAACTGTTTCACTTTAAATTGGCATAGTCTGAATGTTTTACTTTTCCTCTTATTTTCCTTCAACTTTGTATTTTAAGAATTTTGAAATCAACAAAAATGTTGAGTTTTTTTAAGTCTTGGTACCATAAAAGTTCCATGTTTATTATTGTGTTTCTTCCCTTTATTGGAAGCACAACTTGCAGTGTATGCTATATAATTGCTCATAATATTCATACATATAACCTTATTTATTAGAATATAAATTCCATTGAAGCAAGTCTATACTTGGCTTATGAACAAAATGATTCCCAGAAGTTAGAATAATATCCAACCAATAAATGTTTACTAAATGTACAATTATATTAACATTAGTTACTTTATGTTAACCCAAAGAATTGTAGTTAATTATAATGAGACATCTTGGGAATATGTAGGGATAAACCAATTAATTGGAAGCTAACAGAAATCAGACAGAAGATTCATCCATTGAGCAGACAAACTCAAAGAATGTATCAAAGAAAATAATGTTTTTGTTGGTATGTTTTCCAGGAAACCTTGAGTTTAGCTGTCGGTCACACGCAGCGTCTCCATGTCTGGCTTTCCTTCTATCTACACCCTGCTTTATTCTGGCTTGGTCTGTGTCATGCCTCTTGGTGAGACCTTTGGCTTCTATGATTAGAAGCCACAATCTCCAGTGCTTCTTGACCACCACAATTCTTTCTTTTGCTTACTTGGGTTTCTATGAGTCAAATTGCAATGATAGATATTCTTCATTGTAGGTACATAAAACGTTTCCTGCTGGACTGGGGAGATGGCTCCGTAGGTAAAGTGCTTGCTACACAAGTATGAAGACCCAAGTTTCAAACCCACATAAATGTTGGGTGTCAAGTGCAAGCCTGTAACTCTAGCACCCATAGATAGAGGAGGAAGCTTGGGCAGGCTGACTCGTACCTCTGAACTCTCCATTCACTGAGAGACCCTATCTCATGGACAAGGTGGAAAGCAATTGTGGAAGACTCTCAATGTCAACCTCCTGCCTCCGCATGCATGTACACACACACCTATGTGCATGTGCTCACACACAAAATGAATAACCCACAAACACAGCTCACACAGACTCCTGCACAAAAGCCTTACTAATTAACTCCTTTTGGAGAGAGGCAGTTCTAGAGGTTAGGTGGTAGGTGGGGAATTGAACTTGTTAAAACTAAATCATTTATTTTTATGAGAGAGAATTTGCACCCCAAGGCCTCTAGCCACTGCAGTTGAACTCCAGACGTGTGCCACCCTGTGCATCTGGCTTACGTGGGCTGTGGGGAGTTGAACCTGTGTTTTTGGCTTTGCAGGCAAAACCTTAACTGCTAAGCCATCTCTCCAGCCCAAACTAAATAAATTTTTGTCCATAAATCCAGCAAGACATGTTCATTTGCCATTGGTGATGGCAGTTTTCAGGTGCACAGAAAGCAGGGAAGTGGTGGGGGAGGGAGTTCTTTGTGATGGTTCTCAGAATTTACACCTAAGCCTTCTAATGATGTTGCTGAATTTTGTGTTTTTCTGCACGATTTAAGTCTGCATAAAATAAATTACATGTTTCCTGGCTTTTGGATAATCTGCTGAGTCATTAAAGTCAGATAAAGAGATGATGATTACAGGCTATTCTCTTGCTCAAGGACCTTCTGCCTAATTCAGGAGAGATTTCTTACACTGAATGTCTGTGTCAGACCAGTTACCAGCAAGAAAGGAGATGCGTAAGTCTCATGAGTCCGTGGTGGGGCGTGAGCTGAGGTAGGAGGCCAACGACTGTTTCTCCATGGTCACTTGATTTTGGGTTTATAAGTGCCATAGGAATTTAATGATAAGATCAGGCACCTTCCAGTTGTTATGGCCATAGATGCCACAGAGATTTTTTTTTTCTAAATTTTTATTAACATTTTCCATGATTACAAAATATATCCCATGGTAATTCCCTCCCTCCCCACCCCCACACTTTCCCATTTGAAATTCCATTCTCCATCATATTACCTCCTCATTACAATCATTGTAATTACATATATACAATATAAACCTATTAAGTATCCTCCTCCCTTCCTTTCTCTTCCCTTTATGTCTCCTTTTCAACTTACTGGCCTCTGCTACTAAGTATTTTCACTCTCACACAGAAGCCCAGTCATCTGTAGCTAGGATCCACATATGAGGGAGAACATGTGGTGCTTGGCTTTCTGGGCCTGGGTTACCTCACTTAGTATAATCCATTCCACATCCATCCATTTTTCTGAAAATTTCATAACTTCATTTTTCTTTACTGCTGAGTAGAACTCCATTGTATAAATGTGCTACATCTTCATTATCCACTCATCAGTTGAGGGACATCTAGGTTGGTTCCATTTCCCAGCTATTATAAATTGAGCAGCAATAAACATGGCTGAGCACATACTTCTAAGGAAATGAGATGAGTCCTTTGGATATATGCCTAGGAGTGCTATAGCTGGGGAGATTTTTTTTTTTTTAATGCAACAGTTGGTTGATTCCCATCTTCACTCGCCACCCTTTCTATTGTCACCTTTCTTTACTTTGAGTCATCTCAGCTAAGGTCATTTGTAATTTTGTTTGTAAAAAATGTTAAGGATTGAGAGGTGGCTTAGTGGTTAAGGCACTTGCTTATGAAATCTAAGGACATAGGTTTGATTCCCCAGTACCTACATAAGCCAGATGCTGAAAGTGGTGTATGCATCTGGAGTGCATTTGCAGTGGCTGGAGGCCTTTGGAATGCTGATTGTCCCCCCACCTCTCTCTCTTCCTTCCTCTGAAATAAATAAATGAAAATTAAATAGGTGTTCTGTCATTGGTTGTATTAATTTTATCATTAATTGGACAAGTTTGTATTTTTAAAATTTTATTTAATTATTTATTTGGAGAGAGAGAAAGAATATGAGCATGCCAGATCCTCTAGTCACTGCAGAGGAACTCCAGGTGCATATGCCACTTTGCGCCTCTGGCTTTACATGGGTACTGGGTAATCAAACCTAGGTCATTAGGCTGTGCAGGCAAGTGCCTTAATCTCTGAGCCATCTCTCCAGCTCAGGTGTGTATTCTTTTGGCATCGTTTAGTGTTCAAGCATGATTAAAATTTGTGGGCCATGGTTTTCCCTCTTTGTGCTCCCAGATGACAGTAGTTAATGTAGAGACAGGCACTGAGGTGAGATTAGGTGCATCCAGGTGGTATGGATGTAGATTAGTTGGAAGCATTCAATATGCTATATTTCAGCCAACAGTACTCTTCTTTTTATTTTCTTAGTTATGAGCATACTTACTATGGAAACATGACTTAGTGCCATCCTTTCCCTCATCCCTGCTCCCTTTCCAAAGGGCCCTCCTTGCTGGGGTCACAGGTTATCCTGAGGGTGTTGTGAGTTATGTGCTATGGGAGCAGCAGTCAGTTATTGAGGAGAGGCAACGGTTTTAGGCATAATGTCCCAATTTGTGGCTCTAACAATCTTTCCACCCCTCTTCTGCAAAATTCCCCGAACCATGTTGCTTGGGTTTTAAGTCTACTTCAGTGATGAGCTCTTAGGAGCCTCAGAATCTCTGCTTTGGTGCTTATTATCAGGAACAGAATGGAAGCAGCACTCTTGCTCTTCTCCCCAATTTCTCAGTAGTTTCAACTGGAGTTAGGCTGAAGTGCAGTGGGTAGTTTATCTCCTTGGGTCTTGCTCCTATCTGAAAAACAGAAGCAGATTCTCCAGCGGAGAGTGAAATCAACACAGGTTAAATGGGATAAGCATTTTTAATTTAGAGAAAATTTGATGGGTGTAGTCCCTCTTTTAGCCCAAGATTAGTGGGAACTTGATATTGGAGAGCAAAATAATTGTCTGAATATGATTCTGACCTGTTTCCCAGTTCCAGATATAGGCTCCTTTCCACTGAGCAGATCTCCTAGCCAATCAGAAAGCTATTGAGTACCCCCCAAGGCTGTGTGCCACTATTGCACTGGCGTGTACATCTTGTCAGGGTGTTTGCTTCTGAGTAGTTTAGACCCCAGGTGACTCAGACCATTGTTGGCCACTTTCCCCAAGTAGTTCATATAGCACCTTCCAGTACTAGATGGGCTGTCTGGGGTCTGGCTCTCTCCCAGATTCCAGCCTGGTCTCTCCATGTTCCATGCCAACAGCCTATGGTGTCTTCAGCAGCAGGGTCTTAACATTAATAATACTCTTTTGAGGGTTACAGTTTCCATGTTTTAATTGTAATTCCCCTAATATACAATTAACAACAGTCATGCTTTATGAAGTATGAATTATGTTTCCATTTGTGTATTTGAGTAATTTGTATGACAAGTTTAATTTCCCTCCCAGGCAAGAAATATCTCTTTATTTCTCATCCAATCTCTGACTTTAAAGGTCTCCAGACAGGGCTATAGAAATCCAAGAATGATTACAGCACATAGAACTCAGGTCACGCCTTCAGTGCTGTGGCTGCTGTTTGCAAAGGCTCATTCCAAGCCTTCCTGGAAAAGGACTAGAGATCGGGCCTGTTTTGTCCCTGTCATCTTCTCTGTTGTTCTCCATACTTTTCCATCATTCAAATAAAATGTGCCCAGCAGAATCACATGTGACTCAAAGTTTGATCTACTGTGCTCCTTCTCACTGATGGTTCCATAAATAGCCAGAAATTTAAAAAGACCAACACATGAAAATCCATCTTTATAAATCATGACTGATCCAAAACAATAATTCTCACTCAGGAGGCCAAGGTAGGAGGACTGTCATGAGTTTGAGGCCAGCTTGAGACTACATGGTGAATTCCAGTTCAGCATGGGCTAAGAGAGACACTACCTCAAAAAACAAGCAAGCAAGCAAACAACCCCAAACAAAAATATTTTGTGTATAGATGTGTGCATTCATGTACGTGTGTGTGTGCGGGGGGTGTGTGCACATGCATGTGGAGGTCAAAGGGACCTCAGGTGTTGTTCCTCAGGTGCCATCCACCTTTTTCTTTCTCTTTCTCTCTCTCTCTCTCCTTCCTCTCTCCCTCCCTCCATTCTTCTCACTCTCTTCTTTTTTCTTTCTCCTTCCCTCCCTTCCTTTCTTCTTTCCTTCCTTTCTTCTTCCCTACCTTCCATCCTTCCTTCTTCCCTCTCTCCCTTCCATTTGTCTTTCTTCCTTCTTTATTTTTATTTATTTAAAAAAATATTTTGTTTATTTTATTTATTTATATGAGAGCGACAGACAGAGAGGGAAAGAGGCAGAGAGAGAGAGAGAGAGGGAGGGAGGGAATGGGCGCGTGCCAGGGCCTCCAGCCACTGCAAACAAACTCCAGATGCATGGGCCCCCTTGTGCATCTGGCTAACGTGGGTCCTGGGGAATCAAGCCTTGAACCGGGATCCTTAGGCTTCACAGGCAAGCGCTTAACTGCTAAGCTATCTCTCCAGCCCTCCTTCTTTCTTTTGAGACAGAACTGGCTCTGGCCTACAACTCGCCCATTAGCGTAAACTCGACCTAGGTAGTCGGGAGCCCAGAGACCTGCCTGTGTCTACCTCCCTGGCACGGGGACTACAAGTGTGTGTCACCTGGCTTGCTTACATGTTCTGAAGATGGAACTCACCTACTCCTGCAATCAAGTCAAGCGTCTTTGTGGACCTAGCTATCTTATTAGCCCCCCAGACCTCTAATTCTACTCATGCAAGCATCATCACTACACCTAGGGACTTGGCTTAGTCTGTGACTTCCACAGATAAACACAATGCAGAGCTATGAAGACAGAAACCCTGGTGCCCAGCACACAGGTTTTTGTTATTGGCGTGTGTGTGTGTGTTCTTGTTTTAAATTTAATTTAATTTATTTATTTGCAAGAAGAGAGAGATAGAGAGAGAAGGACAGAGAGAGAATGGGTGCACCAGGGCCTCTAGCCACTGCAAATGAATTTCAGACACATGTGCCCCCTTGTACATCTGGCTTGTGTGGGTAGTGGGGAATGGAACCTCTGAGTCCTCTGGCTTTGCAGGCAAGTGCTTTAACTGCGAAGCCATCTCTCCAGCCCCAGGTGTGTTTTATAAGGTTTTGTTTAGTTCTTTCTTTCTATGTGTCAGCCAACATCACAAAGAATATTTCAGTAGAAAATCTGAAATTTTGATTTTTAAAATTTTGATTTATTTATTTCAGACAGAGAGAAGGAGAAAAAGAGAGAAAGGGAGAATGGGCACACCAGCTCCTCTAGCCACTGCAAACAAACTCTAGACACATGCACCCCCTTGCGCATCTGGCTAATGTGGGACCTGGAGAATTGAACCAGGGTCCTTAGGCTTTGCAGGCACGCGTCTTAACTGCTAAGCCATCTCTCCAGCCCCAAAATCTGAAATTTCTTAATCTTGAAAAATTCAGCATGTTTACAGCCAAATGGGTCTCTGTACCCTTCAGGCAATGTGTGGGCGAATCATGGCGTGCGTGTTCCCGGTGCCTTCGCAGCCTCTGAGTCACGTGGAGGCTGTACCCTCTCCTCCCCTTCAGACCCACCTGCCCCTCACTCTGGCATAACACCTATTTAGAATTATGTCATTTATTTTCCCTTACTGGTCCCTACAAACATTTAATTTGAACCCCTTGAACAACAATAGCAACAACAAAAACAAAAGCACCACATGGTGCAGGTTACTTGTGAAACCCTCTTCTGGAAATGCAGCACACAGGAGCAGGCAGCCTTGATGTCTTAGGCCCAACTTGCTCAGGGGGGCTCAGGAAAGGTCTTCGGAGCATCTTCATGGCTCTGTGACTTTCATCTGTGACAGTGTATGTAGAAACACTTTAAAGTGCTGCAAGTGTACGCAGAGCAATCGTAGCCTTCAAATACGACCCTGAACAATCAGCTACGAGTTGAGTCTCTTCTGTTGAGAGTCAGGTTAGTGTGGAGTGGCGGCTCACACCCAAACCCCAGCACCCTGGAGGTTAGTGTGGAGTGGTGGCTCACACCCAAACCCCAGCACCCTGGAGGTTAGTGTGGAGTGGCAGCTCACACCCAAACCCCAGCACCCTGGAGGCAGCGGGTGGACTGCTGTTGAGTTTGAGGCCATGACTTTTATACCAGCCTAGCTCCAGTGTGAGACCCTCTACACACCTGCAAAACAAAACAAAATGGAGTGGTATGAATATCATGGAAGGAGTAATTGAGAACGAGGGAAGCAGTCCCGGATATGAAGGGGAAATGTTCTAGGCATAGGCAGCTGGCATGGTGGGAAGAGCTGAGCAGTGAGTGGAGGTCCTACAAGCCGCCCATGGGCAGTTCCCGTCTCTCCAGGAGTTACTTTTCATCACTTACAAACGAAGATACGTGATTTACCTTTCAAGACACAGATCTGGAGTCAGGATTAGATGACATAAAGTACGTGAAAATTAGCTGGGCGTGGTGGTGCACGCCTTTAATCCCCGCAATTGGGAAGCCGAGGTAGGCGGATCACTGTGAGTTCGAGGCCACCCTGAGACCACATAGTGAATTCCAGGTCAGCCTGGGCTAGAGAGAGACCCTACCCCAAAAAAAACAACAACAACAACAAAAATTATGTGAAGAGAATTAATGAATTAAAAAACTTTATGTTAATATAGATGATAATTCTAATAATTAGTACTTGGCGATAAAATATCAGTGCATAGGGGAGACTAAGGATATTGACAAAGCCTAAATATTTATATCCTTGAAAGTGAAAAGACTTTACCTTGTTTGTTTGACTTTTTGAGATCGGATCTTGTTACTTGGACCAGCTTGGCCTCGGACTTGCCATCCTGTCTCGGCCTCCAGAATGCTGGGATTACACGTGTGTGCTTCCATACCCCCACACAGTCATGTTCAGTTAATTAAGAAGCAGCTCTTTGGAAGAAGGTTAGCTTAATGAGTCTCATTTGTGGTAAATTTGAGGATGATACTGTTTTGTTTGTTAAGATAAACTTTTGGAGAGTATGAGGCAGGAGGCTTGTGAGTTCAAGACCAACCTGGGCTATGTAGTGAGCTGTTGTTTCAAAAAAATCAAAATTAAAAAAGAGCCCACATCAAAACCCAAGCAAACAGCAGTGAAGTCTTATGTAGCCTGACGTAGAGCACGTGCAGAGCACACGAGGAGCCCCGGGTTAGATGCGAAGCATTCAACAACTACCCCCTTGCTATCTGTGCGGCTAAGTATCAAATGATGTGACCAGCACTACAAAGGTATGAAGTTACAATGCCAGGTCTCAAAACTGTTTTTCTTTTTTTGTTGTTTCGAGGTAGGGTCTCACTGTAGCCGAGGCTGACCTGGAATTCACTTTGGAGTCTCTGGGTGGCCTTGAACTCACCGCGATCCTCCTACCTGTGCCTCCTAAGTGCTGGAATTAAAGATGTGTGCCACCATGCCAGGCTCTGTTTTTCTTTTTTAAATGGACCTCTTGCCTCTGCAAATGAACTCCAAATGCATGCACCACCGTGTGCACCTGCCTTTACTGGATACTGGAGGATTGAACCCAGGTCATGAGGTTTTGCAAACAAATGCCTTTAACCACTGAACTGTCTCCTCAGCCCCCAACCGGTTTTTGATTCTGATGTACTTTTCTTTTTATATTATTTATTTATTGGCGACAGAGAGAAAGAGGCAGAAAGATGGATAGAGAATGGGCACACACCAGGGCCTGTATCCACTGCAAATGAACTCCAGACGCATGCACCACCTTGTGTATCTGGCTTATGTGTGTTCTGGGAATCAAACTTATGTCCTTAGACTTCATAGACAAGTGCCTTAACCACTAGGCAATCTCTCCATCCCTCCTATATTCTTTTGAAAAATATTTTTTTATTTTTACTTATTTATTTATGAGAGAGAAAGAGACAGAGAGAGAGAGAGAGAGAGAGAGAGAGAGAGAGAGAGAGAGAGGGAGAATGGGCATGCCAGGTCCTCTAGCCATTGCATACGAACTCCAGACACAGGTGGCCTTTTGTGCATCTGGGTTACGTGGGTCCTAGGGAATCGAACGCAGGTCCTTAGGCTTTGCAGGCAAATGCTGTAACATCTAAGCCATTTCCCCAGTCCTTGAAAAATATTTTTACTTATTTGTAAGCTGAGAGAGAAGAGAGGAGAGATAATGAGCATGCCAGGGCCTCCACTGGCTGCAGACGAACTCCAGGTGCATGTGCCACTTTGTGCATCTGGCTTTACATGGATTCTGGGGAATCAAACTTGGGTCATTAGGCTTTGTAGGCAAGCACCGTAAGAGCTGAGCCATTTCTTCAGCCCTGGTTTTGATGTTCTTTCTTCTTCTGGTGAGTGTCATTTGCAAGTGCTTACAGAGGACTGGTTTTAACCTTCCCGTGTGCCACGTGCGCCTCACGTGCCCTTCAGTGCGCTTCCCGTGTGCTTCACGTGCACTTCTTAGTGCAGCTGCAGAACTCTCCGATTCGTTTAGTCCCAGTGAATGAGGGTTCTTTCCCACCATGTTGGTACTGGGATGACCTTTACCTACAGGTATCAAAATAAAATGACTGGAGATTTAGATAATCAGATTAAATAGGGATCCAGACTTGGCCTGGGGGAGAAATGTGCAAATCAAAAAAATGCCTACAGGTGCCAGGCATGGTAGAACACGCCTTTAATCCCAGCACTGGGGAGGCAGAGGTAGGAGGATCGCCATGAATTCGAGGCCACCCTGAGACTCCATAGTGAATTCCAGTTCAGCCTGGGCTAGAGTGAAACCCTACCTCAAAAAAAAAAAAAAAAAAAAAAAAGTGCGTACAGGTATAAAACTTAGCTCCTGTGCAGAGGAAAGGAATTTGTCACCTTCCCCACAGCTGCACGCTCGCCTCATAGTACAGTACCCTTTCTTCCATTCTGTTTGGCTGTTTTTGTCTTTCAGATAGGGTCTTATAATAGTGGAGGCTGCCATGGAACTTGACATGTAGCCAATGCTGGCCTTGAACTCCTGATCATCCTGCTGCTACCTCTCAAGTTCAGAGATTAATGACACACATCAAGACATCAGGTTTCTGCCATTGTGCTGTTTGCTTTTTGGCTTTTAAAAAATATTTAATTTGGGAGGGGGGAGAGAGGGCCTGGGGTACGCCAGGGCCTCTTGCCTCTGCAAATGAACTCTAGATGCATGTGTCACTTTGCGCATCAGGCTTATGTAGGTACTGGGGGAAAGAACCCAGGCCTGCAGGCTTTACAAGCAGGAGATTTTAACGAAGGAGGCATCTCTCCAGGCCTTGCCTTTTGATTTTTTGAGGCAAGGTCTCGCTGTGTTGCCCAGACTACCCTGGATCTTACAGCGATATTCCTGTCTCTGCTCACACAGAGCTGGCACTACCAGCATGCGCCACCACTCCAGGCTTCTACGTTCTTTCAATGCTGAACCTTTCCATTCTCAGTGGGCCCAAGCCTTCGGCTTAGCCTGTAGCCTAGGGGCAAGGGGAGTGCCTTCTTGACCCCCATCCTTGAGAAGCTGGCAACACCTTCAAGAAAACAAAAACTGCTCCCCTTTATTGGAGCTAAGAACTGGGTCACTGGCTGTAAGTTTCTACAGCAAGTCAAGAATCCACTGTACCCCCTTTCCTATTTCTCCTCCCCAAGGGAGCCACGCTGAGCCCTCCCTTGAGATGAAGAGCTTTAGGGCCTGGACAAGGTCATCTGGGTCTGGAGTTCACTTTTCTTATTCCCGCACCAGCCTCCAGCCTCCCTCTCCACGCTCTCTCCCCCCTGGGGGCAGAGGCAGCTCTGACCCGGGGCCCATTACCCTAGTCCAGGCATCGGCAGGAGGACAGTCCCCGGTCGCTGTGAGTGATGGGCAGGGGTCCCATCACCCTGGGCTCTTGGCCTGGGGAAAAACCTGGGGTGCCCTTGGCGAGGCACCTCCGCCGCCCGAGGAGGCGAGGAGGCGGGAAGGCAGATTCGGGTTCCTTCAGTCTCCGATGGCCTCGCCCTCCCCGCTTCCCCCAGCCTCTCGCGCCGCCCTCGCCTGCTCCGGAGCGCGGTCCTCGGGGGCCCGGGGTGGGCGCGCGGGGGAGGGCGGGCGGGGAAGGGAGGGACGGGGGAGGTCCGCGCGGGCGGCGCTCCGGAGACCCGGCGCTGCGCCTCCCGCAGCTGCAGCCGCCGAGCCGAGCCGGGCCGAGCCGAGCCGAGCCGAGCGCGCAGCCCAGCCGCCGCCGCCACAAAGAGCTCGCCGAGCCCCGGGCGCCCGAGCTCGCCCGCGGGAAGCCGGAGGCAGCCGGGGAGGAGGCCCCCGGGCGAGGATGGCCCGGAAGAGAAAGCCCCCCAGCACCCAGGGTGAGTGCCCTCCATCCCCAGCCGGAGCGCGCGTCTCGGCCGCCGGCGCCCTCGGCTTGGCCCCGGGGACTGACTGCCAGCTTGGCCAAGTGACAGGTGCCAACGGGCAAGAGTTTGCCTTTGCGCGGCGCGGAGAGCCGAGGCACGGCGTCGCCCCCCTTGCCCACTGGCGACTTCCCGGGCAGGAGTTGATGTGCGTTTTGTAACCCGGGGACGCCTGGAGATTCTCAGCGCCCCGTTCCCGTCCCTGCTACACCCTGTTGCTCGGGCTCGCCTTGTCCTTTAGGGCAGCATCTAGTAGGGGACGAGCGACTCTTGCCCTCTCCCTTTCTCTCTCTCTCGCTCTCTCTCTTTCTCTCTCTCTCCACGGTGTTTTCAGTCTTTTTCCTTTTTCCCAATGGTTCCCCCCCCCCGCCCCGTCCCTTCATCCCTATAATGGCAAGTTCTGCATCCATTTTCTCAACCTCTGCATCCTCGGGAGGAGATGAGAGCTGTCTGGCCCTCCCCGCCCCATGGTCAAGAGGACTTGCTGGAGCCCAGACCGGACCCGCGCCGGGCTGCTGTCCACGCAGGCGGTCACTCCCGCTGAGCTCCCCCGCCCCCGTTGCTCCCTTGGAGCCAGGCTTCCAAAGTTGGAAAGTTGCTGCTGGGGTGACTGGAGGTACGGCTGGACAGGGGAGGGCAGCCTCCTCCCGCCCACGCCCCCAGGCCCGGGGCACAGGGGGCGCGGACGGCGTGGGTCCTTGGCTCGCGCGCTGGCTCTGTGGCTGGCCTTCGTTCTCCCTAGGGGCGCGCGTGGGGCAGGACAGGTGTCTGCAGCCCGGCGGAGGACAGTGGCCAGGGCATTAAGGCTGTGCACCAGGAGCCCAAGCGTGGTGGTGAGGAGGACGGGGCGGGTTATAAGTAGGATTTAACCAAAGGGCCAGGCGGCCTGGAAGGTGGAGACTGTATAGGCCCCATGATTCTGGGACCGGAGCTGGCCAGTGTGATCCAGTTCATAAGGCTCAGTTGCCAGTAGCACCCAGGCTGGGCTGGCCAGTTGCTTTCCTCTGGCCAAGCCTTGCTTGTGGGAGCTTAGCTCTACTCTAGGGGTCACTAGTGGGACGCAGCCACTCCATCATGGGCTCCTCCGGCTGGGTTTTAACACTCAAGTAACTTACGATCCTTCATAATTTACAAGTCATGACTACAGAATCTCATGGATTTTGGTTGTTATTGTTGAACCTACGAGCTATGTATAACAATTTTCTTTTCTTCCTTTCTTTTTCTTTTTTTCTTTTTCGAAGTACGGTCTTCCTTTAGTCCAGGCTGACCTGGAATTCACTATGTAATCTCAGGGTGGCCTCAAACTCACGGGTATCCTCCTACCTCTGCCTCCCTTGTACTGGGAATAAAGGCGTGCGCCACCACATCCGGCAGTAGTTTTCTTTCGAGGCCCTGTCTCTCTTTAGCCTAGACTGATCTGAACCTCAGTAGGTCATGCTGGCCTTGAACTCATGACAGCCCTCCTACCTCAGCTTCCTAGAGTGTTGAAATTAAAGGCGTGAGGCACCATGCCCCACTTATGCATAATGATTTTACTTCAATGAATTTCCTTAAAATAATATGATTCCTGTAGAAAAGCAGAGGTCTTAAGCCTCTGGGGCCCCTTCCCTAATTAACTAGTATATGTCTAGAGAAGTAGACAGTCGAGAATTTGAAAATATATCCAGCTAAATTATTTTCCTCTCCTTGCTATGTGACAAAGAGTTTGTCTAACCAGAGATTGAGGCGGTGCAGTGTCTGCGCTTTGCAGAACCATATGGCGCCGCCAGCCCAGCAGAAGGGCCCCACTCAGATCTGCTGATGCAACTCTCCATTCACTGGAAGGCAGGCCTGCATGCCACGTCCACCCCAAACCTTGCAGGTGGCAAGTGGTCCATGAAGAATGCGAAGATTTTTATAGCTTTACAGCACATGCTGGCTGCAGAAGACCTTGCCCTTGGAAGGAATCTTCCTGGCAAAAGAACAAAGACTCAAACGATTGAGAGATGAGGTAACACAGAGATTAGGTGGAAAAACACACTTCCCTCTTTCTCCTCCCTCCCTTCCAAACACCAAGAAGCGTTGGCTTTGTCTGCTGCGACACGACACGACATGACATGACATAAATCCGATGTAACTGCCTGGTGACTGAAGCTAGTGGCGCTAACTCGGTTTTGTCACCTGGGGGCTAACTCGTGGCCCAGAGGGGGAACCAAGCTTTCCTAGGACACACGGTGTGGAAGTTACCTTTGTGTTGCTGGCCAGAAGCAGCTGAGCAGAGGAAAGGGTTTATGGGTTTATTTTGGCTTACATCCTGAAGGCGTAGTTTCAGCAGGGCAGGCAAAGGATGGCACAGCAGAGACTGGACATCACATCTTGTCACAGCACCTGACAGGAAGCGCCAAGACAGTGCTGTGCTCCGGGTGTGGCTCCACTAAGCCTGCCAACAAGGACAGGCCTCCTCCACACAAGAGTCTATGGGGGCACATTCAAAACACCACCATGGCCTCAAGAAATTTCACTACAATTCATTAAAATGAGGTGGTTTTTTTTTTTTTTTGCCTCATGCTGTGTGCTTTTCGTAAGGGAAAAGTTAAGCCTTTTAGTGCTTTTGACTTAAGTCTCTCTCACTTGCTCTGTTAATGTTGAGTTCATTGTTGCTGCTTATTATTGGTATTATTAACAAGAGGTTTCGTATGGGTACATCACGTGTTGGCACCCTCTTTTCCCTCACCCCTGTCCCCATTCCGTTGGTGTTGATCCTCGGGGAGGTTGCAGGTATTCACCATGGGGTTGTAGTTTATGCATTGTGGAGGCAGCAGTCAGTTATTTTGGGGGAGGGAATGCCTCTAGGTATGATGTCTCAACCTGTAAGTTACATAATTTAGTACTTCTTAGAGCAAAAGATACTTTAAACATCCTTGGAGTTATTTTGGCAGAATTAATTGTGATATTTTATACATACAGAAGCAAACCTACGAAGGTGTGATCCATTTGACTATTTCAGTTTTGCCTTCTCTTCTTATTTTTGAGGCAGGATTTTTATATAGCTCACTAGGTAGTCCAGGCTTGCTTTGAACTCATGAAAGTCCTGTGAGCCACCAGACCAGCCTTCACTTTTGCCTTTTAGAAGAATTCCACAAAGTCTGGACTTCAGGCTTGCGGAAAAACTCCCAAACCTCGGCTTCTAGTTGCTTAGGACCAAATTCACTTGATTGTCCCAGTAGGAAACAATTTTTAGGTGTTTTTTTTTTTTTCCCCCAAGGTAGGATTTCACTTTAGCCCAGGCTGACCTGGAATTCACTATGTAGTCTCAGAGTGGCCTTGAACTCATGGTGATCCTCCTATCTCTGCCTCCCAAGTGCTGGGATTAAAGGCATGCACCACCATGCCTGGCCTTGATGTGTTTTTTGAGGATGCAGGCTTTTGGGGTGCACTTTTCTGGATAAAAAACTACAGACTTCACAATAGTTTAGCAATCCCCATACTGTGGTAATCACCCCTTTGTGAGACCTGCCTCTGTCTGCTCAGTTCCTGCATGCAGAAAGAGGTCATTTGTTGGCTCTTGTGACAGGTAAGTCACTCATTGGCTTCTGGAGTCCTAGCAATAAACTCCACAGCTCTGTCAGCTGGATGTGCCAATGGGAAATTCAGTTCCTCCATACCCACAGAAGCATAAGCTCATCAGCAAGCTTTCACAAGAGAGCGCTTGGGTTCATTTTACAGATTTCATCCAAAGGATAGCCTTTGGGAAGGGGAAATGGAAGTTTTAATAAATTCCATATTTAAACTTTTTAACTGAATGCTGTCCACAATCAATAAATCTTATAAATGCGAGTTAGTTCCATTGGTTATGGTGCTGCTCAGTGTAATAACAATTTTTTGCTTAGTTACTTAAATTGAAAGCTACACTTGGAACCACCTATTCATTCAGCACACATGTGGGGAGCACTAAACATGTACAGGGTGTGTGAAAAGCACTAGGATTGCAGTGATGACAGTGATGGGCCAGAAAGAATGTACGAGGGGCCCAGAAAGGGCCAGCAAACAGGCATGAACCAGAAAATTCAGGGTGATAGACACCAGGAAGAAATAAAACAGGACGATATGCTAGGAAGTGACCTGGAGGTTACTTTAGATAATCCAAGGGATGACTTTTGCATCATATTTGAAAATGGATATGAAGGGTACTTTGTATGCCAGGTACAGGAATTTAGCCAGCCCTGTAGGGTTTCAGGCAGGAATGAAGCTGCGACGTGTTTGGAGTGTAGTGTGTGAAGTGGAATGGATAGACAGTGCCTGGTATTTTGGGCCATAAGAAAGAATGGAGATTCTAAGTGAAGGGGGAAGCCATTGGGATACTCATTTGATATTTGGGTTTCCATTCCAATTCAATAGAATGACTAGCAGTGTAGTGGCGTGTGCCTGTAATCTCAGCATTAGAAGGCTGAGGCAGGAGGATGGTGACAAGTGGGAGGCCAGCCTAGGCTACAGAGTGAGACCCTGCCTCATTCCATCCCCCAGAAAAGAATCATACCAGGAAGGTGGTTTCAATGTAAATGGCCCCCTTAGCCTGCTTAGTCCCCAGCGAGCAGAGCCCTTTTGGAGAAGATGTGTCGCTGGGGGCAGATGTCGGGTCCAGCCCTACGAGGTTCTGAGCGAGCTTGAACTCTGGTTGCTCTCTTTATCTCTCTGCTGGGAATGTGAGGTGCCGTGAGCAGCCTTCTTCCACCATGATGAAGCTTCCCCTGAGAACTGTAAGCCTGGGGTAAGCCTTTCCCCCCCCACACTGCTTCTGGCTGGGTGTGCGCCAGCAACAAGAAGCCATGACAGCTCTGCTTGTCCTCCTTTAACTCCCGGCGCAATGGTAGAGGGTGCTGGAGCGTCTGGGACGTGACTGCGTGGTAAACAGAATGAAGAAGGTGCGTGGTTGGGATCCTGGGTAAGCAAAGAAGCTCAAGAAAGAAGAACAGGGTTGGGAAAGGGGATGCCGGGGAGCCCCTGAGACAACACCAGCCAATTCACCATCCTGCCAAGGGAAGCAGGAGTTCCCAGTGGTCGTGTTCCAAGAGAAACACCATCATCCCCGCGCCGAGGAAGTTCAAATTCGGCCACCTCATGCTTTTGGCTGTTCTTTTACTTCTGAGGCATTTGTGATCATAACAGCACATGGGCTTTACAAACCTCTATTACTTATTAGCTTGTTCTTGTCTCACAGACACACAAACGAAAACAGCATGACAATATTAATGACTACTACCATTTGTTGGAGGGAACAACTTGACAGCTAGTTAGCAGGGAATTTTGGCTGTCAGATCTCAGATTTCACTATGAAAATATTGGCGAGGGAAAAGTAAGGCGTGTTGGATTATTATTATTTTTATCTTAAGCCTTTATAATTTGAGGATGACATGGTTCTTTAGGGAAGGTGTAAATAATGATGATTGTTTGAAAGTCCCCCAGTGCCCACTCTCACCTCCACACTGCCTCTACCCCAGTGACTGACAGTGAGAAGGGAAGTTGCTGATGCTCCAGGCCTTCCTGTACGCTCCTCCTCCTCCTGTGTCCTCACAGCAGCTCTGGCTGGTGGCACCTCAGAGACTATGGAACTAAGAATGGAATTGGATCCTTAGTGACGCCACAACACAATGTGTTTATGACATCAGGTCTATTTTCACAGTAGGAAGAGCTATCGCAAGATTGGTGTGGCGAGAGGTGAGTGAAACTACCAAGGATGAATGTTTGTAAGGCATTTCCTTAAGTTTATTGCTTGAAAACACATATAGAATAATACAAGTTGAGAAGTGCACATATGTGTGTGTGTACATAGGTACATGTACGTGGTATGTACTCAGACTTCACTATGTGTGTGTGTCTGTGTATTTATATATATAATCTCCACATATGCTTAGGTCTGCGCATAAGCCAAGTTCTTTCTCTACGTACGGATATGTATGTGTACATGCGTATGCATATATAAATACAGTGGTGCTTTGTCCTGTCTTTATAGCCAGACTTCATTCTTCACATGTGCTCCCACTTCACACATCAAGATGGAAAGACAGAGATCAGATGCTTTCTGTGGTCTAGGGAAATATGTATTCTAGATAGAACTAAGTCATGTGACCCTTGTTTCCCTGTCTCTGTTCAGTACTTGATGACCTGTTTTCTCAGAATCTGTCAGGTCTAACAGGAGAAAGGTGATCACTTTGTTCCCTGCTGAGTCAAAATGTTCTGTCCTCTTATACTTTCCTCAGAAATGTCACTTCATCATCATAAGTGACCAATATTAAAATATCAAAATTAAAAATACATTGATAATGAAAAGTATGTGAACTGCTCACAGATAACGTGACATCATACACCTCTGGTGATGGAAAGGAGACAAGATGAGCAAATGTTCTCACCTTTGAAATAATTTCAGGACAAAAACATGTGCTGAGTCAACTCTGAGGTCTTTTAATGTTGGGTGGCCATTTGTATTGGAAGTCATGTAACCATCATGATAATAAGCCACACAGCTGGCCCAACATCTTTACCTACTTGTGTTCCCACTCTCTCCTTTCCTTCCCAATGGAATCTGGCCTGACCTGTGTGATGGAGAAAGTTCAGTACATCTGGGCCAGGCGGAGCATCGCAGCTTCTGCCTTGCTCTGTTCTTGCGGGGCCTTTGCCCTCACATGGTCCTCATTTGGGGAAACCAACTGTTACATTGTGAGACACTCAAGAAACCCTGGAGAGACCTGTGTGGCAAGAAACTGAGGCGTCTTCATATGAGCACGAGCTTGTGAGATCTCCTCAGAGACAAGTCCACCTGTCCAGTCAAGCTTGAGGATGTCTCTGTCACTATCTGACTGACTTTCATGATCAACCTTGCATGATAATTTCCCAGACAAACCACTTACTGATTTCAGAATCACAGAAAGTATCAGAGTTAATAAATGGTTGCTGTTGTCTTAAGCTTCTAATTTTTTATAATAAATATTTTATTAATATTTATTTTTATTTATTTATTTATTAGAGACAGAGAGATGGGTGGGAGGGAGAGAGAGAGAGAGAAAGAGAGAGAGAGAGAGAATGGATGCACCAGGGCCTCTAGCCACTGCAAATGAACTCCAGATGCATGTGCCACCATGTGTATCTGGCTTACATGGGACCTAGAGAATCGAGCCTGGATCCTTAGGCTTTGCAGGCAAGTGGCTTAACCGCTAAGCCATTTCTCCAGTCCAAACTTCTAATTTTTGTCATAATTGGTAACATAACATTAGATAATTAGATAATGAATATACATGTGATTTATTACTTTTGCATTTGTCTCTTGGGAGGTGGGGACCCCCTTATTGGTATGTAAATATTGGAGGAACACTACGTGTATGAAATTACAAGAAACCTTCACTGTAATGGTTTAAGTTACTATTTATGCCATGACTCCAGGGTTTCCCTAGATCTCATCTGCTGTTCCCAGGTTCCCAAGGAAAAAGAAATACTTTAATTTGCAATCTTTTCATTAATATTCTCAGAATTTGCTTTGAATCTTAGCCTTCTTTTCTTTTTAAATATGTTTAGTTATTTGTTTATTTGAGAGAGAGGGGAGAGAGAGAATGGGCCCACCAGGGCATCTAGCTGCTATAATCGAACTCCAGATACATGCGTCCTCTTGTACATCTGGCGTATGTGGGTCCTGGAGAATCATACTGGGATCCTTTGGCTTTGCAGGCAAATGCCTTAACTGCTAAGCCATCTCTCCAGCCTATCCTTCTTTTCTAATTAGTGAATTGGGCTTAAAATCTGAAATTTTCCTCCTTGTTTTCCTTGAGTTTCTTTCAGCAGCTTGTCCCCTTCTCTGTTTTTATGGGGTTTCTTGCTACAGCTAACTTAGAAAGTATCTCTCAAGTAGGGGCTGGGGAAATGGCTCACAGGGTGAAGTGCTTGCTGCATCAGTGGTCATTTTGTGCTGGAGGTAGGTATTTATTCCCTCAGTAGGAAACAAAAATTAAAGCTCTCAAGAACATAAAGAAAAAATTAAACAATATATCTTATGTGACCTCCAGTGTAGGGCTCTTCACCCAGAGAGATTCACTGCCTGGAACATCTGTCCTTATCACGAGTGGGGGGCGGCCATGCGGCAGACAAGGGCCAGGGGCGCTGCTGAACATGGCCGGACGCGCCAGACGCGCTCCCAGTGAGGAGCTGCCCCACACGTTGTCGGTGGGCCAAGGCTACACCGCGGAGAGAAGGAGGGAAGATGGTTCTGGAAGGGACCCAGGATCAGCCTCACCCGGCCAGTGATCTGCTCCCAAGTGCAGTGGCGCTCTGGAACACTTTGCTCAGAAACCCCTTTCTCTCTTTAGTTTTCTCTTTGCGCTCCTAACACAGCAACTGGGGTTCCTCTGCCAATGCAGCAACGCGATATGAGAATTTTGGGGCATCCCAGATGCTCTTCTTGTGAATTCAGTGCTCAGTGGCGAAGGAAGACCCCAAGGACACTCAGTCTAGTCTTAAATGACTGTTGGGTGAATGGTTTCCTCTAGGATCAAAAATTTAAATGTGTCTTAAAAGAAGCACTTAAAAAGACTAGAAGGAGTCCTTTCCTCTGTTCTCAGGTGTATGTGTCTGAACATGCATTTGTCACAGTGTGTATGTGGATGTCAGAGGAAAACCTTGGGTTGGCCTTCACCTTCTTCAGTCAGGGTTTCTCATCATCCACCACTGTGTTACCAGCAAGCTTGGGGAGAGTCTCTTCTCTGACCTCCTCTTGCCATGGTAGCTGAGAGTGCAGATGCACCTGCTGTAGCCCCCGGCTTTGCACCTATTCTGAGGGTTCAAACGCAGGTACCCAGGCTTCCGCAGCATTGATTCATATCCCCAGGTCCGAAGGGAGGAGCGTTTCATACGAATTATATTGCTTTGTGGATTGTGTTTCCATGTTCAGATAAAAATGCAAAATGATATTTTTATTTTTTAACTTTTTTAGAGAGAGTGAGGGAGACAGAGACAGAGAGAGAGAGGAGAGACAGAGAATTGGCACACCAGGGTCTCAGCCACTGCAATGAAACTCTAGATGCTTGTGCCACCTAATGGGCACGTGCAGCCTTGTGCTTGCCTCACCTTTGTGTGTCTGGCTAAGGTGGATCTGGAGAGTTAAAACGGCTTCTTAGGTTTTGCAGACAAGCGCCTTAACCACTAAGCCATCTCTGCAGCATCTAGTTTAATTAATTAATTAATTTTTAGAGTGAGAGAGAAATAATATTTTAAATTAATGTTTCATTGCTATTTTACTAACAAGTCTTACTTATCAGTCCATCTTCACCTTACAAAAATATTGTTACCCTAAGTTTAGCTGATGATTTTATACATTTTGTATGTGTGAGCTTAAAAATATCAAAATTATAAAATTAAGAGTACAAATTCTACTTACTGGATATTCATATGTTAACATTTCTAGGCCCGACAATCTCTATTACACTCGTTGAGTTCATCTTTTCTGTGCAGTCACTGTCACCAGCCACTCAATCATACTTCTTTTGTCTGTACAAGAAAGTTTTCACATTCTCTTCCCATGGCCTTGGCTCTGGTGACTGGAGGAAGACCATTATGTTGGTAAAAGGCATGATCGTGAATAGATGCGTTCAGGGATGTTTTGGCTGCATGATGCGTGATGGCCTCGAGATGATGAAGCAACGTTGGTCCACGCTGCCCTGCCCTCAGGTGCCGCTCTCCCCAGCTTGGCAGAAATGCCCTCGAGTAATGTCCTGCTCCTCGCACACAAAATTTTTCTTTTTAATATTTTTTGTTCATTATTTATTTATTTATTTGAGAGTGACAGGCACAGGGAGAAAGACAGATAGAGGGAGAGAGAGAGGATGGGCACGCCAGGGCTTCCAGCCACTGCAAATGAACTCCAGACGCGTGCGCCCCCTTGTGCATCTGGCTAACGTGGGACCTGGGGAACCGAGCCTCGAACCGGGGTCCTTAGGCTTCACAGGCAAGCGCTTAACCGCTAAGCCATCTCTCCAGCCCCTCGCACACAAACTTTTAACAAGCAGTCTGCAGAAACATCCAAGAATTGGAAGATGGCTGTAAGCTTTACTTGACAAATTCTATGACCAAGACTCCCTGCTTTAATTTCTGTAAGTCCTCACTGTCTGATTCTAAGCTAATGCACCTTACATATGGAGAACAGATGAACTAATAAATGATATCAACTTATGGGGGCCAACAGAGGTCTCTGACCTACTTGGGAGATAAGACATGTTCAAGTTTGGGTTTGCATCAGGAAGTAGGAAAGCAAAGTCATTAGAAACAATCATTTACCAAACCAAACTTTTTTTTTTTTTTTTTTTTTTTGGCATTAAGACTGTGAAGTCATGGATATCCAGGCCATTTTGTGTCTGGAGGAGGATGTTACAAGGAGTCCTACCCTCCCTTTGGCTCTTACATTCTTTCTGCCACCTCTTCCACAATGGACCCTGATCCTTGGGAGGTGTGATAGAGATGTTTTAGTGCTGAGCACTCCTCTATCACTTCTTCTCAGCACTATGGTGCTTTCTGAGTCATCCCAAGGTCACTGCTATCTGAAAAGAGAAGGTTCTTTAACCAAAAGTGGTAGTAGCATTAATATATGGGTATGAACATTAAGAGAAGTGCTAACTGGGCAGTTTGATGAGCATAGTATATACATTTTTCCAGACAGCAGCAGACGTTACACCCCTAGAGCTCATGACTACCCCTGTTGTAGGTTTTCAGTATCAGGGATGTATTCCCTCCCATGGAACTGGCCTCAAGTCCAATTATAGGGTGGTTGGTTTCCCCTATAACAGACATGCCACTATTGCACCTGTTGACTCATTTGGCCTGGCTGGCCATTTATAAGGCTTGTAGTTTCCACTGTTGAGTCTCTTCACTGTTGATTTTTCTCTCTTCCATTGAACTGCATGCAGAATGGCTTTTTTCAGCTTTCTGTCAGCTAGTCTACATGGAGGATGTTTTCAGCTCAGCTCCAGCAGGATTTCTCAGTGGCCTTGCAGCCCAAGTATGTGGAGTCTTCAGCAATAGGGTCTTGCCATCTATTCCTGGTGGGAAACCAAGGGCCTCGGCAATGGCCTGTAATGTTCTGGGGGCATTGGGGACCTCCCTGGTCAACAACTCACTGGAAGGTATTCCATCCCCGGCACTGACAATTTTCTAGTAGCAATCTATGGTTCCTGTGTGTTCCATTGTCCAAAAATGTAGGTTTTCATATGACTTATTTATATCCTATTAGATTTCGATTAGCCCTCCCTCCACCTTTCCTTTATTCAACCTCTTTCCCTGACCTCATTTAGGCCTTTTCACCCCCATTCCACTTACATATATACAATAGCATCCTATTAAGTCCTCCCCTTTCTCCCTTTCTATTTCCTTTATATATGTCCTTTCTAGCTCACTAGCCTCTGCTATGGGGTTTTCTTCCTACTCACCCAAAAGTCCAGTCATCTGTAGCTAGGATCTGCATATGAGAGAGAACATGTGACTTTTAGCTTTCTGGGCCTGGGTTACCTCACTTAGTATAATCCTTTCCAGATTCATCCATTTTCCTGAAAATTTCATAATCTCATTTTTCTTTACCACTGAGTAGAACACCATTGAGTAAATGGGCCATATCTTCATTATCCACTGATCAGTTGAGGATAACTAGGCTGGTTCCATTTCCTACGTGTTGTGAATAGAGATGGCTTAGCGCTTAAGATACTTGCCTGGGAAGCCTAAGGACCCAGGTTCAATTCCCCAGAACCCACATAAGCCATGGTGGCACAAGTATCTTGAGTTCTTTGTAGTGGCTGGAGGCCCTGGCCTGCCCATTCTCTCTCTCACTTTCTCCCCCGCTTCTAATCAATAAGAAAAAAAAAAAAAGATGTAAAAAACGTACCTTGAAGGAAAAACAAAAGAAGAGTGAGGCTGCAGTGCCCTGCTGTGGTCCTTCTGATCCTTTGCCGAACACCCTTCCTAGTGGCCACATCACAGAAGGTGGAAAGGACAGTTCATTCCAAAGGGACAGAGCCACTGATGGTGAAGCCCTTTGCGTTGGATTCCTCCTTTCTGGCAACTGGATGGCAATTCAGATAAATAACCCTCACCCTGGAGATTTATCTAGAAGAACCTTTAGGTCTGTAATAGTGTGGAGAATATGAGATGGCTGTCCTCTTAGGATTGGAAACCCCAACGCTTAGGACATCAAGTGACAGTTTCCCCCACAATCCAAAGAGAGGTACCAGGCCTAGTCCATGGGGATTGCTTTCTGTGAGTTGGCCAGATCACCAATCCTGTTGTCAGACTCTGGTCTGTTAAAAGAGCCATGAAGGACGCCCTAAAGGGAATTTAATGTGCACTTCGGTTTCTCTCCTTTACAGGGAGGGCGGGGGCATTCGTCCTTTGCTCCAAGTCAAGATTGGGAAGCTCAGAGAGTACTGCTGAGAAGGTTAACATTTCTACAAAATGGTGCAGTGTCTCCTGGCTGGGCGTTTGCAAAATGAAAGAAGCATTACAATGGCAGAAACTAGAGGGCTTTCTCCTTGTCTTTACCTGAACAGTATATTTTTTTAAATTGCCTTTTTGGAGATAAGCTGATATGTGGCCTTCCCATAATTTAGAACAATGAGTAATGATAGCAGATACCTGTCCTCTCTGGAGAGCAGTGTGGGCAGGGAAGGAAGGGGAGCTGCCCCTAGTGTGAGGAACCACCAGCAGTTGGCGATGCGCAGCGGCTGGGGTCCTGTGAACAGAGGGGCTCTGTGGAAGAGCAGAGGGGGGCTGTGCAGGCAAAGCTGGGGACTTCCTGAGTGCAGGAGGGAAGCTGAGGAGCTTCCTGTGGGGAGTCTTAGCTCGGGGTACAGTGTCTGAGTCCCACAGGAGCTCACTCTTCTTTCCAGCAGCTTCTAGGCTTAGGGACTTGCCAAAGTACCTGAAGACTCCACACCTGCGCTGCGAGGGTCCCAGTGACAGAAAGCCCCTGACCGGAGCTGAGAATTAAAAGTAAGAGCTGCTGTTCTCTTATAATGTAGAAATGGAGAGTCCAGGTTGGGGTGGGGAGGAAAAAAGGAACACAGAGGAAGGGGTACAGGGCCCTCCCGGGTCTCGCTTCCCTTCTCTCCCCACGCGACCAATCATTCCTGAACTGTCAGGAGGAGAGAGAATCCGAATGGAATCGGAGATTAATGCTTTGAGTTAGACAAGAGAGAACTTTCTAATACCTGATGGCAAAATCATTATCACGGGAAGAAATCCAAAAGAGCGGCTGTCAAGGATAGAGGAGGAGAGACCTGTCAGCGTGTTTGAAGGCAGTGATGGGGGAAAATGAAGCTGTTTCCTGATTGTTACTGAGCCTAGCTCAAGCAATAATGAATAATGACAGGCCCGGTGTCTTCTATAGATAAATTGTAAAGAGAAGAAAAAGATGGAAAATGAATCAACTTTCTGAATTATAAACAATTTAGAGAATTATGGTAATAGGCGTGCTTATTCAGATAAAGGGCTCAATTAGCTTCCAGGATAACTTCAGATTTCCCAAATCTATACATTTAAGGGCACACAAGTGAGGAGGATAACTTTTTTAACAGACTCTGGTCAAAAATAATTTGTATCTCAACATGCTTCTGTATACAACTGGGAATCAAATCGTCTTTGGAAGGCTATCTTCCTTTCCCACCATCTCATCCTATTTTATGAAGTATTGTAGGACAGTTTCCATTATAACTCTGAAATTACATTCTCCATTGCCAACAGTGCAGCTTTTAAATTGTGGCCACTAACACTGGCATTAGTGAGGTGGTGTTTTTATCATTTTATGATGCTGGACCACCATGACTTGAGACTTTTAAATATAAGCCCGTTCATTTAGCTAGCACCATCTTTTTGTTTTTTATACCCAAGCTATAACATGGAACAATCTCAACAAACTCTATGATTAATTTTGAGATAGTGAATCTCAGGTTTTGAAAAACCTTGCACATTACTCACTCTCTGTCTGCCTGTACCTCAAATAAGTAAAATTTAAAATAATTTTAAAAAGTATAAACATGAGTCATGGGGTTCTAACTAATTGTTGTCTTTAGAGGATAATTACCTTCAAGCCCTCTTGTGGAGCTGGAGTGCTGCCCCTTCTGTGACTAAGCTTGGTGACAAAGGGCTTTAGTCCTTTGCTTTTCACGTACCTGACCCAGGGCCTGGGAGCCTCATAGTTAAATCAGTGGAGGAACATATCAGTATTTGCACTTGACTTTGCTCACCTTCCCTGTTTTAAAAATTGTATTTATTTATTTATGTGAGTGTGTGTGTGTGTGTGTAGGGGGCAAGTGTGTGTCAAGATGTGAGTGTGGAGGTCAGAAACTGTGGTGCTTTGAATCTAAAATGTACCCACAGCCCCAAGTGTTGGTCACAAAGCCTCATCCTTCATCCCGAGGCTAGAGGCTTACTGGGCAGGGGTGGGGTGACACTCAGATCACTCAGATCTCTTCCTTCCTGCTGGGGTGACAAGATGTGATGCCTGGCTGCCTGCTTAGCTGTGCCTTTCCCCCCATGATGCGACCTTCCTAGACACTGTAAGCCAAAATGCACCCTGTCTCCCCACAAGAAGAAGAAGAAGAAGGAGAAGGTGACCACAGTGACAATAACCCCAGGGTGTCCTCACACTTCTGCCTTTCTGGAGACAGACCCTTTTGCTGCTTCTGGAAAGTGCTGGCTGGCCCATTAGCTCTGGGATCTGCTGCTTCCACCTTCCATTTGTCGTAGTTGCACTAGGATCACAGATCCATGCATGGTTTTATGTGCAGCTTCTCACGGTCAGGTCACAGGCTTTGCAAGCAGGTGCCTTTAACTGCTGAGTCATCTTCCAAGCACCCTGCCTGTTTTTTTTTTTTTTTTTTCTTGAGGAAGGGGTTCACTCTAGCCTAGGCTGACCTAGAATTCACTATGCATTCTCAGGGGGCCTCGAGCTCCCAGCGATCCTCCTATCTCTGTCTCCTGAGTGCTGGGATTAAAGGCATGCGCCACCAAGCCTGGCTTACCCTCCTTGTTTTTTTTTTTTTTTTTTGTTTGTTTGTTTTTTTGAGGTAGGGTCTCACTCTAGCCCAGGCTGACCTGGAATTCAGTATGGAGTCTTAGGGTGGCCTCGAACTCACGGCAATCCTCTTACCTCTGCCTCCCCGAGTGACCCTCCCTGGTTTTTAAAAAAATTATTTATTCTTTTTTTGTTTTTCAAGATAAGGTTTCACTCTAGCCTAGGCTGACCTGTCACTCACTCTGTGGTCCCAGACTGCCCTCGAACTTGTATCAGTCCTACCTCTGCCTCCTGAGTGCTGAAATTAAATACATGCGCTACCATGCCCTGCTGTTTTAAACCATAATAGATCATTATTCAGCATGCTGCAGAGTTTATTATTAGTGGTTATGCTTATACATTCCCCAAGTTTCTATGCTCATTATTTTCTTTGGCTTTGTGTGTGTCTGTGTGTGTTGGGCATATGTGCTGTATTCACGTGTGTGTGCCCTTGCAGTAAACCCTGCGCTTGCCTGTGGCAGGGGGAGAGGCGACAGCTGTCTGCGGTGGCCAGAGCAGGATGCGGTGTGTTCTGCTCAGTCACTCACTCTTTTGCTTCTTGTTTGAGCTGCAGTTTCTTCCTGATTTGGGGGCTTGCTGCTTTTCCCGAGCCCCATTGAGTCCCCAGTCTCTGCTCCCCTTTGCAGGGCTAGCATTACAGGGCACGTGGTCATGCCCAGCTGTTTACCCGGGATCTAGAGACTTGAACTCGGGTGGTTTTAGACCCCTTCAGGCCCTTGTGCTTGAGCATGAAGCACACTTAACTGCTGAGCTATTTCTCCAGTCCCCATCCTTATTCTTTAATGTGTAACTTAGGACTTTGTTCTAAATTTTATGTTCTTATAATATTCTTCTTATAATATTCATAATAGAGTTGTGACCTAGAATTTCATCTTTTGACCTTAGACTTAGAATCAGACTTAGAATTTCCTCCCAAACTCTTGGTAATCTTAGTTTTGTTTAGTTTTGAGAAATTCTTAGATGAGATACTCCTTGATTTTAAGTTTGCAATGTTTTACCAGTTGAAACTTATGCAAGTGAATTCAACTATAGAGACTGTTTACTAGAAAATTAGCAGCTTTCATGTAGTAAATATATGCATGTGAAAGGCTAGGTTCTTTACAAGATGAGTTATTAAAAACACCCAAGGCCTGGAGAGATGGCTTAGTGGTTAAGGCACTTGCCTGCCAAGTCTAAGAACTCATGTTTGAGTCTCCAGGTTCCATATAAGCCAGATGCACAGGGACACAAGTGTGCAAGGTTGCACAAGCGCCACAAGGGGAGCGTGCATCAGGAGTCGCTCAAAGCGGCCGCAGGCCCTGGCGTGCCCATTGTCTCTCTCCTTCTTTCTTTGCCTCTTTCTCTCTCAAAAACAAAACAAAACAAAAACAAAAACAAAACCAACCAAACAAAAAAAAAAACACCCAAAGGTTTGTCCTAAGATGTTACAAGCTGGCCAGTTGTGTTAACTACTGAATTATTATATTTTTGCTCTTCTGGTTAGTAGACTGAAACATACTGATGACTTAGTTTTTATTTCTTTAGTGTAGGTCTGTGAATTTTGGCTTCACTAAATTTTCTCTTTTTGTCAAAGTCTGACAGTTATTTCTAATTTATTCTTTTATGTGTTCCATCTCCTCTAAAGATTATCTTTTGAGAAGACTTTTTTCATCTTTTCTTATTTCAAAAGCTTTCCTAAGTCTTAACCCACCACATATGCCTCTTGAAAAAAGTATAATTAATAACAAAGGCATCTCTTCCATGCATTGGGTCTATAAAGAGGAGTCATTTGGAATTCATGATGAAAAGAACTTACCAGTGCAAGGCAGTGACTGAAGGAGAATCCTTTTGAAAGATTTTGCTCAGGGACCCAGAATTTATTCTTATTCCGCAGCCTCTGCCTTAAATTTTATATTCGGGTTAAAGTAGCTGATTAGTTGGGATCTTCCCTTCAATTCTGAATAGATGTCAGTTGTCACCCAAATGTCAGGGATGGTAAGTTGATGGTCACTGATGTCAGTGTAGGTACCCTGGTAAACTTATGGTCAGGATTCAGAGTTCATTTCATTTTTGTGATGGACAAATCCTACCTGTTGCAATTACCTTCTCCTCACTGGGTCAAAACACCTGACCAGAAGCAGCTGATGGGAGGGAGGGGTTTAGTTATTTATTTTTATTTTAGAGAAAGAAAGAGAGAGAGAGAGAGAGAGAGAGAGAGAGAGAGAGAGAGAGAGAGAATATGAATGAGCATGCCAGGGCCTTTCAGCTGCTGTGAATGAAATTCAGATTCGTGCGCCCCCTTGTGCACATGTGCCACATTGCATGCTTGTGTCACTTTTGTGTCTGGTTATGTGGGACATGGAGATTTGAACATGCATTCTTAGGTTTTGCAGGCAAGTCCCTTAACTACTAAGTCATCTCTCCAGCCCAGGAAGGGTTTTATTTTCACTTGCAGTCTTGAGGGGCAGCGCCATGATAGCAGGGAAAAGGATATCATGAGCAGAAGCTGGGCATCCCTCTGTCACAGCAGGTGGGCATAGCAGCAGGAGAATGAGCCCAGCCAACACTGGAAAGCTAGGGGCTCGTAAACATCAAGGTCCACCCATCAACATGCCTCCTCCAGCAAGGCCTCCTCTCCCAAATTGCCATCAGCTGGGGATCAGACATTCAGAACACAAGAATTTATGGGGGACCCAATTCAAACTTCCACACCACCATTCATAATTTAACCGGTGAGGCTTAATTCTTCAGTGGATAATTAATATTTAGAGCTCAAGGATCACAGGTTTTAATCAATGTGCGACTAATTTTCTTTAATTTGTTTTATGAAATTTTTTTCCTGTGAATGCCATACTTTTTGAATTTAAAATTATTTTATAGATAACGGGTTATACTCTTTTATCTGCTTGCCCTGACTCCAACTGCCCTGGGTGCCCTCCTCAATGGGGTTATGGTAATCTCTGTGGTGTCATGAAGGCTTTAGTTGGTTCCTATGGGGTAGCAGGGCGAGCTGTGCCTCAGAGTATTTCTACCCACTTTTTGGCTCTTACAATCTTTCCACCCCCTGTTCTGCAATGTTCCCTGAGCCATGGCAGGCCTGTTGGTGGTATGATTTAGTGTTGTTTTCTTTGTAGCCTCAGGATTTATGTTTTGGTACATTTGGATTAATCGTCGTGTCTGTCACCATCACCCTGGGGCTTGTTGTCAGGCTAGCAGTAAGAGCAGTGTTCATTATGTCATTTCCTCTGCAGTTTCTCCTGGACCGTGGCAGATGTGGTAGAAGTGACAAATCTCATGGTGGGGAGTCGGCTGTCTTTGACTCTTCTGTTTTCTCTGCCATAATGGCACACTAAGAAGATTCACAGTGGCATGGCCCCACTTACAGCCGACCTTCAACTGGTCCGTCCCCTCCCAAGAAGCAGCTCTGGAATCTATGTTATGAATTTTTAAAGTTAGTATGCAAAGTACTGGGTTTCCTTATGGCATATTCATACATATGATTCTTTAAACTTAATTCTAATTCATTCTTTTCCTTCAACACACTGCTGTCGACTCAAATTTTTATTAACATAATTAATTTATGCACTATGTGTGTATGTGCAAGTGCATGTGTGGAAGTGTAAGCATGTGTGCATGCGTGGAAGTGTAAGCACGTGCACATGCGTGGAAGTGTAAGCACGTGCGCATGCGTGGAAGTGAAAGCACGTGCGCATGCGTGGAAGTGAAAGCACGTGCGCATGCGAGGAAGTGTAAGCACGTGCGCATGCGTGGAAGTGTAAGCACGTGCGCATGCGTGGAAGTGTAAGCGTGTGTGCATGCGTACATATGGAGACCAAAAGCCAACCTCTGGTGTCATCCTTACGAATACCGTCCACCTCCTTTGAGGCATGAGATCTCATTGGTCTCGCAAGTAACTAACTGGGCTAGACTGGCTGACTAGTAGGCCCTAAGGATACTCTCGTCTCCACTTCCCTTGAGCTTGAGCTTAAGTTATACACACTTGCCACCGTGTGTGACATTTTACCTGGGAGCTAGGGATCCAGCTCTGAACCTCAGGCATGTGAGGCAAGTACTTTAGTAACTAAGCTATGTTCCCAGACCCTTGGTTAAAATATGTAAATAGTATGCTTAACATTAGTGCAAATGATAGGTTAAACCTATTTATTTATAAAAGAAAGAATATTACCTCTCCTTCATATATATACATATATTATGTATAATTTATTAAATTGTACATAATTTATTAATAATAATTAATAATCAATAATAATATAATTTATTAAATTATGTAATATACACACATATATACATATATGTATATATATAATTTCCCTTCCTCTTGGGTAGGTAGTGTCAGTACTGTGAGGTTATGAATACCACGGTCACTTTGTGTCTGGCAAATGGTATTGCAGAGCACTCCTTCCAATCCCTTGGCTTTTCCGTTCTTTCTGTCACCTCATCCTAATGGTTCCTGAGCTTTGGAGGGTGTAATACAAATGTCTCACCTCACGCTAAATATACCACTGACACTTCTTTTTAGCACTTTAGTGAGTTTTAGTTACTTCAGTAGTCACTGCCACTCAGATAACTTTATTTATTTATTTATTTATTTATTTATTTATTTATTTGTTTATTTTGAGATAGAGTCTCACTCTAGCATAGGCTGTCCTAGATTGTGGTCTGTTGTCCCAGGCTGGCTTCGAATTCCCATTGATCTACCTACCCCTTCCTCCCAAGTACTGGGATTAAAGGCATGCACCACCACGCACAGCCCAAGATAACTTTTTAATTGACCAATAAAATTGTGGGTTTTTTGAAACAATATGCAGCATGATATTTTATATATGAATGCACTGTGAAATGCTTGAATCAAACTAGATAATGTGTCCATCATCTCACACTGCACTGGGTGAGCACTAGGTTGAAAAGTTGGATTTAATTGAAGATGAACTCTCTATGTATTATCAATTAATAACTGACTTGTGCAAGAATTATAATATGAAAAAATACCTATGCCACTGAAAGTATGAAAAATAACTAAGACTTTCTAACAGCATTTCAGAATAACTATTCTGAACATCTGGTACCACTGTGTTATAGATAAATAGTGAGGCTAATTAAAACAGCATGAGCTATGCTAGATCCCCAAAGAACCACCTGAATACTGTTATTTTTGATGAATGATCCAACTATATAGGAAATTTTTTAAAAGGTGAACAGAATGATAAAGGTAGGTAATGGTGTTTTTGGAATTTATATAACATTAATGAGTTTGATAAAAATTTTCAATTATTTAAACTTGTTTAGCTCATGATTTTTTAATTTTATTTTTATTTATTTATTTGAGACAGACAGACAGAGAGAGAGAAAGAGAGAGAGAGAGAGAGAGAGAGAGAGAGAGAGAGAGAAAGAGAGAGAAAGAGAGATAATGGGCGTGCCAGGGCCTCCAGCCACTGCAAATGAACTCCAGACTCATGTGCCCCTTTGTGCATCTGTCTAACATGGGTCCTGGGGAATCAAGCCTCGAACTGGGATCCTTAGGTTTCACAGGCAAGCACTTAACTGCAAAGCCATCTCTCCAGCCCTAGCTCATGATTTTTAAGAAATCATGGAAAATGAATGGGGCATTATGCAAATTATGCATAGCTGAAAATTTCTGTATTTCTTCCCACTTAAAAATGTCGTTGGGGAAATTGTACATATGGAATGCTGGGCAGTATAAATATATGTATTTTAAAGCTATTAGAATCTGGTTCTCAAAAGATCATCCTCATGAGGATCGTCTTTGAAGCTTTATGCCTATGGGATTGGAATACCGGAATAATTTGCATATTGAACACAAAACAAAGCATAAGAAACAATAAAACTATTTTGAAGGAAATATAATTATGGTATATATACCATATGGTTCCATATGTGGAGATTATCATGGAGTAATTTAATAAATAAATATCCTGAATAAACATTAGCCAACACTTCTGTATACTCAGTGAATGTAGAAAATTTTCACTGTTTGGTAATAGCTTACTGAATTCAGTTGTTTAACAAGCATTTTTAGTATACTATCTGCACTGGGTGTTAGTTTAGCATCTAGAGCTGTACACTGGAATACAAAACAATAGTATTTCTGGGGGCTGGAGAGATGGCTCAGTAGTTAAGGTGCTTGCCTGCAAAGCCTAGTGACCTGAGTTTGATTCCCCAGTGACCGTGTAAAGTCCGATACACAAAGTAGTGCATGCATTTGTAGTTTGTTTGCAGCAGCAGGAGGCCCTGGTGTGCCCATTCTCTGTCTCTTTCTGTGCCTACAAACAAATAAATAAAATATCTTTGCTTTCAAGAAATAAAACCTATATTCTACAGCTGAAGAATTCACAAAGTCAAATGCAAATAAGTAGAGCTGAGCATGGTGGTGCATGCCTTTAATCCCAGCACTTGGGAGGCAGAGGTAGGAGAATTGCCATGAGTTCAAGGCCACCCTGAGACTACATAGTGAATTCCAGGCTAGCCTGGGCTAGAGTGAAACCTTACTTTGAAAAACCAAAACCAAAACCAAAATTAATAAGTAAAATGCAACGTGTATTATGTGGTGCTACGTTTTGAGGGTAAAAATAAGAAAATAAGTAAGGGAAGGTAATGTGCACGAGTGTGAGGGTTGCCTTTGGTTTTTTGTGGGGGGTGAGTTTTGTCAGGTAGGGTCTCACTCTAGCCAAGGCTGACCTGGAATTCACTCTGTAGCCCAGGCTGCACTGAACACTTGGGAGTCCTCCTACCTCTGCTTCAAAAGTGCTGGGATTAAAGAAATGAGTCACCACACCTGGCATCCTTTTCTATATTTAATACAGGGTTTTGCCATGATGATCAGGTTGGCTTTGAACTTGCTAGGTATTCTAGCCTCGTCTTGAACTTAGAGTCCTCCAGTTTCAGCTTCCCAAGAGCTGGATTACAGGTTACCGTTACGTCTGCAGTGCAAAGGTTTTTAATTTTTTAAAGTTTTCTCTGCACGGACTTCACTTGAGTGAAGCTCTGATGGAGGAGCTGAAGACACCCGGAAGCACAGAAGCCCAGAAGGGGGAGGAGTCTGAGCTAGGGCCTCCAGGCTGGAGACATGCTTGCAAGTTGGTTCCAGGTACAGCGGAGAACTGTGGCTGAGAAGAGAGTCACAGGAGATGATGTCAGGAGGGTGAAGGCCATGGAGACATGTGACTTTATTCTGAGACAAGCAACAATCATGAAAAGTGACAAGTTGTCAATGCATGCTGTTGTAGTCAGCTTCTCACTGCAGGATAAACATCCAACCAGACACAGCTTATGGGAGAAAAGGGCTTTATTTCAGGCTTACAAGTGGTGGAAGATGCTGGTTCCCATTCATAGATCCAAGCAGAGAGACACTGCCAACAGCCAGCACCACAAAATAGCATTCACAGCCATAGCTCCAAAACTGCTCTCTACATACCTTAGGGCCAGATGCAAGATCCACTCCCAAACACACTTTACGGCTGACTCCAAGAACTGCCCAGTTACCAAGGGCTCCACCCAGTGGAGACTCAAGAGTCAAGCCTGACTCTATGGGCTACACATTCAAACCAATGCACATGCTAACCGGGTTCCTGCAACTGCCCTGCTGAGAATAGGCTGTGGAGGGGAAGAACAGGGGCGGACGTCAGAGAGGAGGCTGTTAGGACAAACATGCTGAACTTCCAGTGCTTGAACCCATGTTCTGGCTTTGGTGGGATGTGATGGGAAAGTGTTGGGTTCTGGATGAACTTGGAAGCCAGAGATAACAGGACATGGCACTGCAGAGAAAATCAGGAACCACGGACCCAAGACAAGCATGGCGAAGCCTTTGGTAGGAACAGGTACAGGAAGTGAAGACCAGGAAATTAGTTTTGGAACAGTTTTTTTTTTTTTTTTGCCGGGGGGGGGTGGGGAGATGGCGGAGGACAAGGTCTTCCTAAGTAGCCCAGACAATCTGCAAACTTCCCATCTCCCAGCCTCAGACTCCTTGAGAGCAGGAATTACAGACCTGTCTATTTTGGGACACTTTGAACAAGAGATGCCCATTAGATCTGCAAGTAGGGAGGAGAACTCACTGCAGGTCCTTGAGGAGTGCAGCCCTTGGTGTGTCAAGTACCTGAGCTTAGATTCCCTTCACCCATCAGCACGTACCGGGCAGCCTCACACCACTGCCCTTGCCGAGGACTTAGAAATGCCTGTGGTCACATTGCATCTCATGACCTCTAAGAAGTTTCTGCCATTTCTGAGCACTTATGGATGTTAGTTGAGCCAGCCTTTTGGCTTCCCAGGAGAACACAGCTAATGGCAGAGGTCAGGGTAAGAGGATCCTTACCACTCTGTTCAGCCACGGTATTTATGGTTAGCTTGGCACACAGCAGCTGCTCAGTGTCCTTTTTGCCTACGAAACTAGCCACAGAAGTGTAGCTCAGATCACCTGAGTTGTAACACAGCAGGACAGATGATGACAACTTCAATACACACCTCTGGTATCACGTAGGACAGCGTTCATGCGGACCACTATAAAAATCCCACGTGATCTGGTGAAGTGTTCTGCTAGCTCATAGGAAATGTTCTGTATCTTGGTGTAAGATCTCTAGAAATATGCATTTGTAAATGAGTGGCTGACATAACTTAACTGTTAGCAACACAGTTACCAAGTTGAGGTGAATGTAGTGTGTAGTCAGCACATGCTTCATGTGTCACTTGGCAAAGTATGTTTTGTGTAAGTACATTGTATACTGTGCTGTTTCATGTTCTCACCTAGAATATTACGGTTTTAACTCATTCTGTTTCATACTTAGGAATTAGTAACGTAATGGCTGAAGTGTTTCGTGCGACAATGTAATCTGGAGAGGGGATTCCACACTGCTCGGGCAGGCAGTGAGGAGCAGGGTCAGGAAAGCTGACTGCAGCTGCGGAGCCTGGGGAAGCAGCTCAGTTGGTCGAATGTCCACCTAGCTTGCGTTTGGTTCTGGTTTCAAGTGAGCATCCCAAGAACAACAATAAAACAAGCACACCTGAAACATTAAGTTAAGCATTTCAGTATTTTTAGGGAAAGAAAATGAAGTTTGGATTTTCTGCTTGTCTCAACTTTAGCTAGCATTTTAACATGTCATATATATTTCAAGGTAGGGTCTCACTGTAGCCCAGGCTGACTGAAACTCACTATGTAGTTCCAGGCTCATCTTGAAGTCATAGTGATCCTTCTACCTCTGCCTCCTTGAGTGTTGGGGTTTAAGGTGTGAGCCACTATGCCCAGCTTGTGGTCACCCACCCACCCCGTGTGTGTGCATGTGTACAACCTTTCTCCAGGGCAGCTTTTACATCTGCTTACATGGTTGTCTGGGAATTGAACAGGGCTGAGGAGTGGAATCAGCTGGGGAATTGAACCCAGGGCCATTAGGCTTTGCAAGCAAGCACCTTTAACTGCTGAGACATCTTTACAGGCCTGTATATCTCTCTAAAAATAGAAGTGGCAGTGCCCTCTGCCCTCCCCTGCTCCCCCCCCCCCACACCTGCCACCTAAGATTCCTCCATTGACACTGTTTATTTTCCTGGAGGATTGTGTATGGCTGTAATCATTTCTACAGAGCCGGCCTGCTTATGTGTTTTTCTCCAATTCTGAAGTTTCTTTCTTTCCTTCCCTTCCTTCCTTCCTTCCTTCCTTCCTTCCTTCCTTCCTTCCTTCCTTCCTTCCTTCCTTCCTTCTTCCCTCCCTCCTTCCCTCTTTCTCTCTCTCTCATTCTTTCTTTTTTTTTGGTGTTTTCAAGGCAGTGTTTCACTCCAGCCTAGACTGGCCTGGAATTCACTATGTAGTCTCAGGGTGGCCTTGAACTCACAGCAACCCTCATACCTCTGCCTCCCGAGTGCTGGGACTGAAGGATTGCTGCACTATATGGGGTCTGAAGTATAGTGCTTATAATTGTTCATGTAGAGTCTTTTTTGTGTAGTCTACTGTTTAATTTTCTGATATCACTCTGATTCGTACAGTGAGGGGTTAACACTCTGTAATCGTGGGCTCAAGCGAAGAACAGAGTCCCATCTGGGGGAATCATGCCCGTCTAGTCTGTCAGAGAGTGGGGTGACAGGAGGGGCGGGCGCTGGGTATGTGGCGCTAGTAGGAGAGATGCGAGGGGGGGGCACCGGGATTTCCTTACTTAGCAGCTTTGCCTCCAAGCCAGATCCTTTGCTGCATTTGTTTTATTAAGCAGGTTGCTTTATTAGCACTTCCAGGATATAGATGAATATCAAGACTATTTATTGTCTTTAACATTTCATCAAGATTTATCATTTCTTTAAAAGTGCATAGACTTCAGATGACAGTGGGAAGAAAATGTTCTTAAATTTAGTGACATAATAATTTACTATTAAGACATGGGGATATAGTTCTATGGTAGAGGCTTATCTAGTGTGTAAAAGGCCCTGGTTTCCAGCACAGGAAAAAAAAAATATCCATTTTTACTTAAGTCTAGTAGACCAAAGTCAAATGACACTACTTAGATCGCTTACAAAAAACATCAGCGTGCATTTTCTGTCTGAGTGAATGCAGGACTGGTGGACAGCATTGCTGCCCACCTGACAGCGTTGACAAGGCACGCAGGCGGGAGAGTGAGGCCTGGGTCCTGACAGGAGAAACCACGAAGAGAGCATCATTATTTTTCTCCTGCCAGCACCACAATTTATTTCTAGGTGTAATTCACAGTGCTGAGTTTGATGTTTTGTTTTCTCAGCTTCTTAAAAATCTTGTTCCAACTGCTACTTCACAGAAGTTATTCAGGTGAGATGGAGGTGAGTCAACACTTCACAGCTGGGTCTCCAGATGCGCCACGTGTGCAGTTACTTTGGGTGCACTGGTGCATGGGCATGTTGTTACTTTTACCACAAATATTATGCCTAAACAGGAGATGCAGATATTTTATTTGGAGCTCAGTATGACCAAAACATTGCACATATGCTTTTCAAGTGTTTACTAGCACATATTAATGATACATAATAATGACTTTCATTTAACCTATTCACCTATAATATACTTTGATCAAATTCCCCCATTACCCCTTTTTGTTTCTTCCCCATTCCCACTGAGTCCCTTCCTATTCCCAATTATTTCCACTTCCCTTTTAAGTCTTTCTTTTTCCTCTTTTTCTAAGCAACAAAAATTCTCACAGGAATAGAATCTTCTCTTCTTTTACTTGAGTTGTATTCCATATGAAATAAATTATTCTTGTGACCATTTACATACCATATTCAAGTAGCTTCTTCTTTTTTTTGACTCGCTCTAGCCCAGGCAGACTTGGAATTCACTGTGTAATCTCAGAGTGGCCTTGAATTCCCAGTGATCCTCCTACCTCTGTCTCCCGCTGGGATTAAAGGCTGTGTCACCACACCTGGCCTATTTTTTTTTTTAAAAAAAATTAATTTATACCAGTTTCTGACATTAGAATTTATTGGGGAGTGGAGTCATTCTTCCATACATATGTCACCTTCAGTACTCAGTATAATCATTTACCATTACACACATTCATTTCACATTGAGAGGAGAGCACTTTCGAGAACATTTTCATGTATCCATATGCTGACAAACATTCTGTTTTATTGAAATAAGTGCATGTGGTGTGATGGCTAATCTTAATTGTTGATGAGACTGAATTCACCTGGGAGACTGGCTCTGGGCAAGTCTGTGAGAGTATCCCCAGAGAACATAAGTGGAGTGGGGAATCCAGCCTGATCACAGTAGCCTCATTCCATGGACTGGAGCCAGGAACTGAACAAAAGGTGAAAAAGAGAAACCCAGCTGAGCTCTGGCCTCCCCCTTCTCTGCTTCCGGGTGGCCCATGGAGCGAGCAGCTCTCTGCTGGCATGTGCTCCTGTGCCGCCTTATTCTGCTGAGCTCCCAAGGCCCAGAACCATGGGATGAACTCTGAAGTCATGAGCAGGATAAATGCTTCCTCTCCTGGTTGTTTACTTTGGGTATTGGTGAGTGATGATAAAGGTAGTTAATACAGGTGGTGAAAAGAGTCAAGCAGTACAGAAAAATTATAATGAACAGCCACACTCCCTGCCAACCCTGTCCTAACCTCAGAGATGACCAGCGTGTGTGTGTGTATGCGTGCATATGCAACATCAAAATTGTATCTAAACCTTACTCTACTAGCCATGGAGATTAAGTATAAATTCCCATGTTTTAAGTTGAATTTATCTGTTGCAAACTGGGCTTCATGTAGTCCAGGTTGGTCTTCCATATGCTAAGAAGCAGAGGCTGTCTTTGAACTCATATTCATCCTGCCACTTCCTCCCAAGTAGCTGGGATAATAGGCACGCATTACCATGCCTGGCAAAGTAAAACATTATAATCTTAGTCTTCCATGGGATTAAGCAACATTCCTATTAATATGACCAAGTAAAGAGTATTTATCTGCAGAGCCAGCAAAGTGGGTTATTTCCCTATTTGTCTGTGGAATTTAACTTCCTCTTCTATGAAGATATTATGAAAAAAAGTACCAATAAGTAAGAAAGCATTCTTAGTTTTAAAAATAAAAAAAATTTTTACCTATTGTTACTTCTGTACGGGTTTAATTTTCTGCCACTTAGTAGAGAATGCTTCTAGCTTTAAATCCCAAATGACCCATCTACTGAAACCCTCTCCTAACAAGACTTTATCACATTCTCATTCTTTTCAGAGTTCTCAATCCATTCTTTCCCTTTTCTCTTGCAGAGCTCTCTCCTTGAAAGGTAATTCTTCCTTCCTGGCATCATTCCTGCCTTTCATCCCCCTCTGAACAGTACCTTGTTCTTGAGTCACTCTTTCCTTTGTGGCCGACATCCTCAGATAACTCCTAAGGAAGGGCCCACAGGAAGTAAAGTGAACGCGATCTTACAAACAACAAAAGTTTTATTCACCTCTCACTCCTGACTGACCAAGTCATTTGATAGGAAGCAGAATTCTTGATGGACCTGTTATTTGTATTCATGTCTTTGGGCATTTTTTAAAAAAATTATTTATTTATTTATTTGAGAGCGACAGACACAGAGAGAAAGACAGATAGAGGGAGAGAGAGAATGGGTGCGCCAGGGCTTCCAGCCTCTGCAAACGAACTCCAGACGCGTGCGCCCCCTTGTGCATCTGGCTAACGTGGGACCTGGGGAACCGAGCCTCGAACCGGGGTCCTTAGGCTTCACAGGCAAGTGCTTAATCGCTAAGCCATCTCTCCAGTCCTCTTTGGACATTTTGCTTCACTGTTTTCTCTAGTTTTGTTAATGAAACATCTAACATCAGAGTTATTTTTGTTACTTATTCACCTTTATTTTAATCTCTGAGAGTTCTTATGCTCTTTATATTTTAGTTGTTTAATTATTTATTTGCATGTTTAGTTCTAAGATAGTTTCTTTTTTAAAATTTTTATTTATTTTGAGGGAGGGAGGGAAGGAAGGAGAGAGGGAGAGAGAGAGAGAGAGAGAGAGAGAGAAAGAGAGTGGGTGTAACAGGACCTCCTGTCTCTGCAAACAGACTCCAGATTCATGAGCCATTTTCTGCATCGAGTTTTATATGAGTATTGGGGAATCAAACCTGGGCCATCAGGCTTTGCATAAAAGTGCCTTTAACCACTGAGCAATTTCTCCAGCCTTGTCTTTTAATAGAGCAACAGCAGCAAGGCTCTTGGCTGTGCTTGCAGCTCAGTGGTAGCATGCTTGTCCAGCGTGTTTGAGAACCCTAGGTTCCATTCCTGAGCACTACAAACTAAAGCAAGCCAAAAGCAAACAAAACCAAACACATCATCAATCATTTAACTACGTAAAAATATAAAATTGAATGCTGTGTTTACTTATCCACCTCTGCAAGGCATCAAAGTTCAAGGTTTCTGCTTCATGCTCCTCCATTTCTGAATTTCAGACTTACGAGACTTTGTAAAGCAGACAGCCTTCCATCCCACTCACTCTCCCTTGGCTTCTTCCTTCTTCGTGTGCTCTGGGCTGTGTGTCCTTGATTTCTCTGTCGCTAGTCTTCCGTGTGCACTTGCTCTCCCAAGACCTTGCTAAGCATTCGAGGCCCCCATGGCACCTGCCCCACCCTTAGGTTGTTGTGTGCAGTAGATGTTGTTGCTTCTCATCTCACTCTGCTTCCCCTCGCCCAGCAAAAACCACCAGCCTCTCCAATAATTCTGTGGCACATGTTCTATACTGGCTCCAAGGATGTCTCATGGCATGGAGGCCCCAGGAGCCCCATGGGATGTCATTGGTAATGACCCTTTGTATGACCTGTGTCCAGGCTTCATTTCCTTCGGTCATCAGCATTACCTGGGATTTACTCTCACATAAATCACTTGTATTCAAGACCTCTCATCTCAGGACCTGCTTTTGGTGATCTCAGATAGAGAGATCATAGGTTAAATTTTTTCTTTATTGAACCTTTAATGAAATTTCAGGTAAAAAACAATAAATTTAAGAACTTTGCCGGGGAAGGTGGTGCAAGCCTTTAATCCCAGCACTTGGGAGGCAGAGGTAGGAGGATCATTGAGAGTTCGAGGCCACCCTCAGACTCCATAGTGAATTCCAGATCAGCCTGGGCTAGAGTGAGACCCTACCTCGAAAAACCAAAAAGAAAAAAAAAGAAAGAAAGAAAAGGAAAGAAAAAAGAACTTCTCTTAATATGTTAATTCTGAATATTCAACCAATAAACATCATTTTGAATCTTTACTGTGGCAGTAGTATTTGTGGGGCATAGAATAATGAAGTAGATATAAATGCTGTCTGCAAGAAGTCTGTGTTCTACTGAGCAGATAATCCCATAGCATGCTTCAAAGAAATTGTGTTTCATGTGTCATGGGGTTTAGCTGGTCTCGGAAGTTATTTGCAGATGGATGGATTTAGGAGGAGTTAGCAAGTGAAAGGGTAAAGGAGTACATTTGAAAACAAAATCATGGGGTGGAGCATCTTTGGAAAATAGAATGAACACATTCCTTAAAGGGGCTGACTCTAGAGTAAGATGTCCATCATATGGAAGGAAGACAAAATCATGTAAAATGGGCTGGAATGATGGCTGAGTAGTTAAAGGTGTTTGCTTGCAAAGCCTGACAGCCTAGATTTAATTCCCCAGTGCCCATGTAAAGCCAGATGTACTAAGTGGACATATGTCTGGAGTTCCTTTGCAGTGTCAGGAAGCTCTGATGAACTCATACTCACTCTCTCTGTCTGCCTCATTCTCTCTTTCAAATACATAAATAAAATATTTAAAAAATCATGTAAAACAAGAGTAAGCACACATAAACACCCAGATGCATACACAAAATTAGTTAAGATTGGAGGGAGCTGTTCCATATGAATATTGATGGAGGTCGATGATACATGATTCATATAATTGGAAGTTTGGATTTCATGTCAGGATCAAGTGGGAGCCATTAGAGTCCTCTGTGAATAGAAATTAAAGGTATCATTGGCAAAAGAATGCTGAGGAGTTGGATATGTCCTTTTGTGAGGAAGATGTGAGGAGCAGGGTGTGTCGTTGTGTGAGGAAGATGTGGGGTGTGTCATTGTGTGAGGAAGATGTGGGGTGTGTCGTTGTGTGAGGAAGATGTGGGGATCTGGGTGTGTCATTGTGCGAGGAAAATGTGGGGTGTGTCATTGAGGAAGATGTGGGGAGCTGGGTGTGTCATGTGTGAGGAAGATGTGGGGAGTGTCATTGTGTGAGGAAGATGTGGGGTGTGTCATTGTGTGAGGAAGATGTGGGGAGTGTCATTGTGTGAGGAAGATGTGGGGTGTGTCATTGTGTGAGGAAGATGTGGGGTGTGTCATGTGTGAGGAAGATGTGGGGTGTGTCATTGTGTGAGGAAGATGTGGGCAGTGTCATTGTGTGAGGAAGATGTGGGGTGTGTCATTGTGTGAGGAAGATGTGGGGTGTGTCATTGTGTGAGGAAGGTGTGGGGAGTGTCATTGTGTGAGGAAGATGTGGGGTGTGTCATGTGTGAGGAAGATGTGGGGTGTGTCATTGTGTGAGGAAGATGTGGGGTGTGTCATTGTGGGAGGAAGATGTGGGGTGTGTCATTGTGTGAGGAAGATGTGGTGTGTGTCATTGTGTGAGGAAGATGTGAGGTGTGTCATGTGTGAGGAAGTTGTGGGGAGTGTCATTGTGTGAGGAAGATGTGGGCTGTGTCATTGTGTGAGGAAGATGTGGGGTGTGTCATTGTGTGAGGAAGATGTGGGCTGTGTCATTGTGTGAGGAAGATGTGGGGTGTGTCATTGTGTGAGGAAGATGTGGGGAGTGTCATTGTGTGAGGAAGATGTGGGGCAGTGTCATTGGGTGAGGAAGATGTGGGGTGTGTCATTGTGTGAGGAAGATGTGGGGAGTGTCATTGTGTGAGGAAGATGTGGGGTGTGTCATTGTGTGAGGAAGATGTGGGGAGTGTCATTGTGTGAGGAAGATGTGGGGAGTGTCATTGTGTGAGGAAGATGTGGGCTGTGTCATTGTGTGAGGAAGATGTGGGGTGTGTCATTGTGTGAGGAAGATGTGGGGAGTGTCATTGTGTGAGGAAGATGTGAGGTGTGTCATGTGTGAGGAAGATGTGGGGAGTGTCATGTGTGAGGAAGATGTGGGGTGTGTCATTGTGTGAGGAAGATGTGGGGTGTGTCGTTGTGTGAGGAAGATGTGGGGTGTGTCATGTGTGAGGAAGTTGTGGGGTGTGTCATTGTGTGAGGAAGATGTGGGGAGTGTCATTGTGTGAGGAAGATGTGAGGTGTGTCATTGTGTGAGGAAGATGTGGGGTGTGTCATGTTTGAGGAAGATGTGGGGTGTGTCATTGTGTGAGGAAGATGTGGGGTGTGTCATTGTGTGAGGAAGATGTGAGGTGTGTCATTGTGTGAGGAAGATGTGGGGTGTGTCATGTTTGAGGAAGATGTGGGGTGTGTCATGTGTGAGGAAGATGTGGGGTGTGTCATTGTGTGAGGAAGATGTGGGGTGTGTCATTGTGTGAGGAAGATGTGGGGTGTGTCATGTGTGAGGAAGATGTGGGGTGTGTCATGTGTGAGGAAGATGTGGGGAGTGTCATGTGTGAGGAAGATGTGGGGTGTGTCATTGTGTGAGGAAGATGTGGGGAGTGTCATTGTGTGAGGAAGATGTGGGGTGTGTCATTGTGTGAGGAAGGTGTGGGGTGTGTCATGTGTGAGGAAGATGTGGGGTGTGTCATTGTGTGAGGAAGATGTGGGGTGTGTCGTTGTGTGAGGAAGATGTGGGGAGTGTCATGTGTGAGGAAGATGTGGGGTGTGTCATTGTGTGAGGAAGATGTGGGGAGTGTCATGTGTGAGGAAGATGTGGGGAGTGTCATTGTGTGAGGAAGATGTGGGGAGTGTCATGTGTGAGGAAGATGTGGGGTGTGTCATTGTGTGAGGAAGATGTGGGGAGTGTCATTGTGTGAGGAAGATGTGGGGAGTGTCATGTGTGAGGAAGATGTGGGGTGTGTCATTGTGTGAGGAAGATGTGGGGAGTGTCATGTGTGAGGAAGATGTGGGGTGTGTCATTGTGTGAGGAAGATGTGGGGAGTGTCATTGTGTGAGGAAGATGTGGGGTGTGTCATGTGTGAGGAAGATGTGGGGTGTGTCATTGTGTGAGGAAGATGTGGGGTGTGTCATGTGTGAGGAAGATGTGGGGTGTGTCATGTGTGAGGAAGATGTGGGGAGTGTCATTGTGTGAGGAAGATGTGGGAGTGTCATGTGTGAGGAAGATGTGGGGTGTGTCATTGTGTGAGGAAGATGTGGGGAGTGTCATGTGTGAGGAAGATGTGGGGTGTGTCATTGTGTGAGGAAGATGTGGGGAGTGTCATGTGTGAGGAAGATGTGGGGTGTGTCATTGTGTGAGGAAGATGTGGGGAGTGTCATTGTGTGAGGAAGATGTGGGGTGTGTCATTGTGTGAGGAAGATGTGGGGAGTGTCATTGTGTGAGGAAGATATGGGGTGTGTCATGTGTGAGGAAGATGTGGGGTGTGTCGTTGTGTGAGGAAGATGTGGGGTGTGTCATTGTGTGAGGAATGTGTGGGGTGTGTCATTGTGTGAGGAATGTGTGGGGAGTGTCATTGTGTGAGGAAGATGTGGGGAGTGTCATGTGTGAGGAAGATGTGGGGAGTGTCATGTGTGAGGAAGATGTGGGGTGTGTCATTGTGTGAGGAAGATGTGGGGTGTGTCATTGTGTGAGGAAGATGTGGGGAGTGTCATTGTGTGAGGAAGATATGGGGTGTGTCATGTGTGAGGAAGATGTGGGGTGTGTCATGTGTAGGAAGATGTGGGGTGTGTCATGTGTGAGGAAGATGTGGGGTGTGTCATGTGTGAGGAAGATGTGGGGAGTGTCATGTGTGAGGAAGATGTGGGGTGTGTCATTGTGTGAGGAAGATGTGGGGTGTGTCATTGTGTGAGGAAGATGTGGGGAGTGTCATTGTGTGAGGAAGATATGGGGTGTGTCATGTGTGAGGAAGATGTGGGGTGTGTCATGTGTAGGAAGATGTGGGGTGTGTCATGTGTGAGGAAGATGTGGGGTGTGTCATTGTGTGAGGAAGATGTGGGGAGTGTCATTGTGTGAGGAAGATGTGGGGAGTGTCATTGTGTGAGGAAGATGTGGGGAGTGTCATTGTGTGAGGAAGATGTGGGGTGTGTCATTGTGTGAGGAAGATGTGGGGTGTGTCATTGTGTGAGGAAGATGTGGGGAGTGTCATTGTGTGAGGAAGATGTGGGGTGTGTCATTGTGTGAGGAAGATGTGGGGTGTGTCATTGTGTGAGGAAGATGTGGGGTGTGTCATGTGTGAGGAAGATGTGGGGAGTGTCATTGTGTGAGGAAGATGTGGGGTGTGTCATTGTGTGAGGAAGATGTGGGGTGTGTCATTGTGTGAGGAAGATGTGGGGAGTGTCATGTGTGAGGAAGATGTGGGGAGTGTCATTGTGTGAGGAAGATGTGGGGTGTGTCATTGTGTGAGGAAGATGTGGGGAGTGTCATTGTGTGAGGAAGATGTGGGGTGTGTCATTGTGTGAGGAAGATGTGGGGAGTGTCATGTGTGAGGAAGATGTGGGGAGTGTCATGTGTGAGGAAGATGTGGGGTGTGTCATGTGTGAGGAAGATGTGGGGTGTGTCATGTGTGAGGAAGATGTGGGGTGTGTCATTGTGTGAGGAAGATGTGGGGTGTGTCATTGTGTGAGGAAGATGTGGGGTGTGTCATTGTGTGAGGAAGATGTGGGAGTGTCATTGTGTGAGGAAGATGTGGGTGTGTCATTGTGTGAGGAAGATGTGGGGAGTGTCTTGTGTGAGGAAGGTGTGGGGAGTGTCATGTGTGAGGAAGATATGGGGTGTGTCATTGTGTGAGGAAGATGTGGGGTGTGTCATTGTGTGAGGAAGATGTGGGCAGTGTCATTGTGTGAGGAAGATGTGGGGTGTGTCATTGTGTGAGGAAGATGTGGGGTGTGTCATTGTGTGAGGAAGGTGTGGGCAGTGTCATTGTGTGAGGAAGATGTGGGGTGTGTCATTGTGTGAGGAAGATGTGGGGTGTGTCATTGTGTTAGGAAGATGTGGGGTGTGTCATTGTGTGAGGAAGGTGTTGGCAGTGTCATTGTGTGAGGAAAGGTTGTTGTAGGCAGGTTGAGATTCTCCTTACACTTCCTATGGTGGGCCATGTGCTTGAGAATCAGTGGCTGCTGGAGAAATGCGGAGGTGAAAGCTGAGGGTCCGGTAGAGGGAAAGCTGGCAGATGTGTGGATCATGGAGAAACAAGGTCAACCTCTAAGGCAGAGGTCAAGCTCCTAAGAGTCCATTAAATGGCAAAAGATACTAGAAAGAATACAAATGAAAAACGTTCACATCCCGGGATGGCTGGATTGGTGGTGGATCATGTTGGGTATGGCAACATCTCCTGTCATCCAGGCACTTGAGAGATGGAGGTTGGAAGATTAGGTGCCTAGGAAGTTCAAGGTCAGTCTGGGCTACACAAGACCCTCTCTCACCCCTTCTGTAACAAACAAATTGAGGAAATTATTAGAAATCTTATTGGCAAAAACTGCAATGAGATCATGCTCATCTCCCCTTCACCCATCCTTAAGTATTCACTTCCCCTCGTCTGTGGGCCACTGTGGACACCTTAGTTATAAGGTTAGGTTTACTTATTTATTAGTTATTAATCAGTTAATTTGGTATAAGTTCCCAAATGAGTTTTCAATGGTAATGATTTTTTTTAAAAAAAAATTTATTTATTTATTGAGAGAGAATAAGAGAGAAACAGGCACAGAGAATAGGCATGCTAGGGACTCTAAGCACTTCCAAGAAATTCCAGATGCATGTGCCACCTTGCCTATTTGGTTTTATGTAGGTACTGGGGAATTGAACTCAGGTCATTAGGCTTTGCAGGCAAGCTCCTTAACCACTGAGCAATCCCTCTAGCCCCTAATGGTAATAATTTTTTAAAATAGGAAGTAATAAATTTTTTGTTGAGGGCTGGAGAGATGGCTTAGCGGTTAAGCACTTGCCTGTGAAGCCTAAGGACCCCGGTTCGAGGCTCGATTCCCCAGGACCCAAGTTAGCCAGATGTACAAGGGGGCGCACTCATCTGGAATTCATCTGCAGTGGCTGGAAGCCCTGGCGCATCCATTCTCTCTCTCTCTCTGCCTCTTTCTCTGTCTGTCGCTCTCAAATAAATAAATAAAAATAAACCAAAAAAAAATTAAAAAATTTTTTATTGATAATAAACTTTGAGCTTGAGGGCTAGGGAGATGGCTCAGTGGATAAAGTAATTGTTTGCTACCCAAGTGTCACGACTTGAGTTTAGGTCCCAACACTCATGCAAAGCCTGTAGTCCGGGCATGTGTGATCCCAGTGCACTTACAGTGAGAAGGAACATGGAGACAAGAGAATTGTCCAGAAGCTTGTGGGCTAGCTAGCCTGGCCAACACAGTGTTGAACCTTGAGAGACCCTGCCCGAAAGAAGTGGAACCTGAAGTAATCCTCTGACCATCACGCGTATTCCATATTACATGTATGCCTGAATGCACACATGCACACACACGCACGTGCACACACCGGAGTGGATGATTTGTAGAGCCCACACTTGTGCATTCCATTTCAGCTGATTTACTACTGTAGTCCACGAGGTTCCTTCTATGATTTCTGCATGAAGACTGCTTGCATGGCTTTGCCACAATGTCAGTTTCTTAGCCATCAACCTGCAAATTAGCATCATGAGTTGAGCAGGGCAGCCTGTGTCTGGCCACCTGTTTTTAAGTATGTGTGATGAAGACGGCTCATTACTGTAGCGGTCGAGGAGCGGCAGCGGCACATTCATAAGTGACGAGCTACTATTCCAGAGACATTGCTCTCCTGAGAAACAGTAGGCTGTGGTCTGCCTTTCTTCTCCCTTGGGCATCTGTAGAAAATAAAACTAATACAAAAGATGGCAATCTTAGAGAAGTGGGAAAGCTTAAAGCATCCTATTATCGTCCCTTGCTCTGTGATATTTTCCTACTGTATATAATATTTTTAAAAAACTTTTTTGTTCATTCTTATTTATTTAAGAACGACAGACAGAGAAAGAGAGAGAGAGAGAGCGAGAGAGAGAGCAAATGAGTGAGCACGCCAGGGCCTCCAACCATTGCAAACGAACTCCAGATGCATGCATCCCCTTGTGCATCTGGCTAACATGGGTCCTGGGGAATCAAGCCTTGAACCATGGTCTGTAGGCTTCACAGGCAAGCACTTAACCACTAAGCCATCTTTCTAGCCCATAGTATTTGAAATGATTTCAACATGTTAGTTGCTCTTTCAAACCCTCAGTCATAAGCATTTTTTTCCATGCATCTCTTCAAGGTCATCTCCTACTATATTTTCTCTCTGAAATTGATACAAGGATATCATACTCGTTTGCTCTTCTAGTTACTTACATTTTCACCATTTTAAAAACCGTAATTTACTCTAGAATTTATTAGCATCCAGTAACATAGAAGGAACTACGTTATGTTTATTCTGCATTTTTCTTTTAGCATTTTGTTAGCAACAATTGCTTAAAAAGACCCTGCATGCTCTAATCTCACCTTTCTCCCAGTCTCAGTTATTTCTTTTCTTGGTATATATGTGTTGTATGTGGTGTGCAGGTATGTGTGTGTGGGGGGGTAATGCACATATATGTGCATGTGTGTGTGCCCCATAGAGGCCAGGGGAGGGTGTCAGGTGGCCTTTGTCACTCTTCTGCCCTGTTTATTGGAGACAGTCTCTCTCGCTGAACTTGGAGCTCACACCACTTTTTGATTAGAGCGCTGAGCAGTGAGCCCCAGTGACCCTCCTGTTTGCTCTGGTCAACATGGGGGTACAAGTCATGGGGGATTAAACACAGGTTCTCGTGTTTTCACAGGTAGTGCTGTTAACCACGGAGCCTTCTCCCCAGCCCTCAACCTCACTCATTCTTTCAATAGATATGTCATGGCTCATAATTTACAGCGATGTGAGGAGGTCATTGCTGTTTGGTCACTGGCACATATTTCTGACTAGAAAATCATTCAGAATATTTTAGTGCCAGACAGGAAGTATTTCTGGGGAACTTCTGAGATTGTCAAATGTAAGATGGAGTAGTATTTAAGAAGGTAGCCCCCTATTTTCTGCTCCAGATTTAACTTCATTTTCTCAAGGTTTAGAGAGAATTCACTGAACTAAGAGAAGAAAAGAGGAACAGATTTGATGTTATAAAATATTCCACAAGTGATTATTACTGAGGCTATTCAACAGCCTACAGAAATCCCATGACTGTATATGAACTCATCCACTTGTAAGTTCTCATGGTTACTAGGCTGCAGTGCCTGAAGGAGACCCTGTAGGTTGACTTCCCACGCTTGTGACATCCAACAGTCCTGTCCCCGACTGGACCATGAAAATGTGAGGTGGAGACAGGGTAACATAGGACCGTAGCTGAAAGTAGCTCTGGAGTCACTGATTTCTCAACCACACACGTCTACTATTGTGACCTTAATAAGTATTTTAGCTTATTTTGTTCTTAGACTTTTCTATAGTACAAGAGAAATACTAACAATGTCTGTACTATAGAATCCAGGATCTTGGAATGTGTCAACTATTAAGTAGATTGTTATTTATTACTTTTGGAACCATTTTTTTTTTTTTTTTTACATTTGTGCAGAAGTCTTTTCCAAGCTGTAGTCATATATCTTGTCAGTCCAACTGTAAGGGTCTGAGAATTGCTGGAGAGACCCCGGACTCAAATAGTATATAAAAGCCAAGAGTGTTTATTCCACAGAATCAGCCAGCATGCCAGGTCAACCATTCATACAAAATGGTGACCCTGAGAGGAGCCCACAGGCCCTTTTAAGTACAGCCAGGGGCATTTTAGAAGGGTTAGGTCATCTTCTAATTCGATTGGATAAGCCAGCAGCAGTTACATTTGTACACCTTTGATTGGCTGTGGCCCAGATTTTACCATCCTTGGACATGTTTAGACATGTTTAAGGGACTTTGGGAACTGACTCAGCCCTGGAGCCTGCTATCTTGGGCAAGTCCTTTTTTTGGTCATAGTACAGAGGTATTGCAGGAATGACTCAAGCCCCTGGGCAGCCATCTTCCTCAACCTCACGTCAGGGTCACTGTTGATTAACAGCCCTTTGTGGTTTTTCCCAGAAGTCTTGCCTGCCTGTCCGGGAAACCTAAACTTAGGCCTAGCTGTAAATTGGAGCAAATTTGATCCTCTCACAACATTTGAATGAATTCTTATTCTTTTCTGCCATGACCTGCCTTCTGCAAACCAGCATAGTAACATCAATCATGTGAATGTACGTGTTCAAGAGAGAGTTTAAGAAGTATGGGTTGCTGCAGAAGATAACAGTACTTCACTTTTACTATTATGATTTACTTATTTATTTTTAATAGTTTTATTTCATTTATTTGCAAGGAGAGAGAGAGAGAGAGAGAGAGAGGCGGGGAGGGAGAGAAAGGGGGGTAAGCACCCCAGGGCCTCCTGCCACTGCAACCAAATTCCAGCTGTGCGTGACACTTTGTGCACCTGGGTACTGGGGAATCAAACCCAGGCCTCCAGGCTTTGCAAGCAAGCACCTTTAACTGCTGAGCCATCACTCCAGCCCACCTGATGTATTTTCACGCTGGTATTGGGATTTGTGGGCCAGGGCTATTTTGCATGGAGGCTTAAAGTGACTGCTTAATATGACTGTGAGCATAATAACATATTCTGCTTTAACTACAGCTTTTGTCCATAGACTCAGTCTTAGGATAACTCAAGGCATTTTTTGTGAGCATTGATTATTTGGGTTTATTAAAAACGTTTCCTAAATCTTGAATCCTGTAGAGCTTTAGTTGTTACAAGTAGGCTCAAGGTGATGGCCACATGTGTATTCATATTCTAATTTAATGCTGAAACCTGGATGCCTCAAGTCCCTCAGAATGCTATAAGTGTGTTCTGATCATCAGGTACTGGGCCTCTCTCACCTCAAGTTCTGATTTCTCACAGTTCTCATCGGTTCACTGATGTCAGAAATGCCTCATGACTACATAATGTCCTGGTTTGTTGTAGAGAACAGAGACCTGATGTGGAATGCATGCTATTTAAGGACGGTGGTGTTTTTCTTCTCTTTCATTTGCATAATGCATCAGTGTGAAAAATAGCACCTTCCACGTTAATAAGTTTTAGATGCCAAATTAAATTCAAAACTTTATGACTCAAATGTTCCTTTACCTCCTATAAAGTTCTATCCATTGTTGCTAAGAGAAGGATCTCAAATTTATTTAGTAGCTTCCAGATCCAGGCATTTTGCACAAATTATACCCTTTCATTCTCATAATAGCTCCTCTAGGTAGAACTTATTCTCATTTTGATGAGATGGTAGAGTAAACTGAAGAAACAGAAGCAGTTTTCAAGGGTTGGGGATGTGGCTCAGTTGGCACAGTGTCTGCCTAGTATGCATGAGGCCTTGAGTTCAGTCCCAGCGCTGTATCAAGCAGGCGTGGTGCATGCGCCTGCAGTGCCAGCATTTGGGAAGATGAGGTAGGGGGTCTGAAGTTCAAAGCCGTCTTCAAGCTACATAGCACGTTTGAGGCCAGCCTGGGAATTTGAGACCCTGTCTCAAAACCAAACCAAACCAAACCAAAACAAAGCACAACAAAAATTTCTATGAAAATATTAAGTACAATGCTGGGTTAGGCCCTGAAACAGACCTGAAACCAAAGCGTCTCCACCCTTGTTCTACATTTCTTCCTGTAGTAAAGGACAAAATGTAGGGGAAGTCAAAATGGCCAGGGAGGGAGAATTCTGCCAAGTTCTACTATGAAGAGTGATCCACCTTGCTGTGGCAAACATGAAAGTAGCACTCAACCTTTTGACAGAATTATCCACACCTACAAGGCAGTCTAATGCAGACACATTTTCTCAGTTCCTATTCTTGTATGGGGTGGTCCAGTGGTGGCCATACTGTCTCCTTTCATTTGTACATTACTAGTAAGTTCGTGAGACAAGGTGAATTTTCCCATTAGCAAGTGCCTGATTGTTCTTTCTATATTTCCCTTAATCTCCTGCTGAGACCTGGTTAAACATTTCAGGATGAATTAATCAGTGTTTTACATCCTTTCAACAATGTGAGTCCTTCATTTATCTCAGTCTGATTTAATGTACAAGTAAATATTCATATGAAAACAGATAAAAAGCCCTCACTAGTGATGACCTGAAAACAAAACAACAACAACAAAAGGCTAGCTTGATGCTGGTGGACAGGGAATCTTTAAGAGGTATTAGAAAACTTTTATAATGTGCAACAACTTATAGATAAAGAGATAGAATCATTTCTGTTCTAATTCTTAAATAGTCCTAGCTCACTTGAAGATACTGACATTCCTTCTGGGGGGGGTGGGTCTTATGAGAGGTAAGTAATTCATTTACATAATGCTCACAGCTAACTTGATAAGCTTTCCTTAGCGCCTGTTGGTGCTTGAAAATCAAATTTGCTTTCCCCTCACCCCAGCGGATCGCTTTAGCATCAAGTTAGAATGCTTAATTTGAAACCAATTCTCTCCAGTGGAGAAACAATTCCAATCTCCTGGAAGCTGCTTCCTTGGGTTTGGCATTTAGCTTTCCGCAGCATTTTCTGCATTGCTCACAAGTCAACCTGATGAGTTTTTGCACAACTGGCATGTTGCAGCTTGGAGCAAGGGCCAGTGGGTACTCCAGTGTGCTGAGGTTGTGAGTGGGAAATATCCTTTAATGTCCTCCATGGCAAGAATCTTCACTGTATAACATATATAGCCTATTTTATATTAACTTTGTTAACAGTTCTTTTTCTCCCCCCATCTGCTGGAGAATAGCTTCTACATTTAAGCTTATGGTTCCAAATTTTGCCTTATTTTCCTATTATTAACATGATTTTTTTCCTCAATCAAACCTTTTGAAGACAGTTCTTAAGATTTGATTTAAGGACTGGTAAGATGGCTCAGTGAATAAAAGTGCTTGCTTGCAAAGCCTGCATGCCTGGATTTGATTCCCTAGTACCCACATAAAGCCAGATGCACAAAGTGGCACATACATCTGGAATTCAATTGCAGTACCAAGAGGAATTGACATGCCCATTCTTTCTCTCTCTGCTTCCAAATAGATCATAAATAAAAATTAAAAAAAAAAATAGAGTTGGGCAATGGAAAGATAGCTTAGTGGTTAAGGTGCTTGCCTGCAAAGCCTAAGGACTCATGTTTGATATTCCAGGTCCCATGTAAATCAGACACACAGTGACATGTGCTAAAGTTTAAAGTTTGTGTTGAGTAATCTGCTGTGATCCTGATGGGCTTGTGTTTGTATGTGACTTGATTTTTCTCTCTAACTGCTTTCAATATATTTTCTTTGGTTTGTGTGCTTTATGGTTTAATTATAATGTTAGGGTGAGAGTTTCTGTCCTGATTTTGTCTGTTTGACATTCTATAGGCTTCCTGTATCTGGATTGGCATCACATTCCCTATTTGGGAGAAGTGGGGGAAGTTTTCCTCTATGATTTTGTTGAATATACCTGCTATGCCTTTGCCTTTGGAGTGAAATTCTTCTCTTTCTACTATATTTTGAATTCTTCTTTTTTAAATTTAATTTAATTTAATTTTTTTATCTTTTCACAATTTTTATTAACATTTTCCATTATTATAAAAAATATCCCATGGTAACACCCTCTCTTGAATTCTTATATTTGAACTGTTCATAGTGTCCTGAATGTCTTGAAATTCCCATTCCTGCCTTCCTATTAGTTTGTCTTTCTCTTTGTTGGCTTGTATTAGATCTGCTACCTGCTCTTCTAGGTCATATATTCTATCCTCTCCTTCATCATTTTCCAGGTGAGACTTTCTGCAGAGTTTTCTACTTGACTTTCTCTGTTCTTCATTTCTATTATTTCTGATTGGTATATTTTCATTATTTCTATTTCCTTACCCATGTATGTATGTATGTATGTATGTATGTGTGTGTGTGTGTGTGTGTGTGTGTGTGTGTATATATATATATATATATATATATATATATATAATATATATATATACATATATATATGTATGTATGTATATATATATATTTTTAAGGCTGGGTCTTGCTCTAGCTCAGGCTGACCTGGAATTCACTATGTAGTTTCAGGGTGGCCTAGAACTCACCGTGATTCTACTACCTCTGCCTCCCAAGTGCTGGGATTAAAGGTGTGCATCACCATGCCTGGCGAGTTTATTATCTTCTTTGATTCCTTTGATTTTTTTCTTTGATTTCTTTGAGCATAGATATAATTCTTTTTTGAAATCTTTGTCAGGTATTTCATGTAAATAAGTCTCACTGGAGGTCATTTCTGATGGATTTATAGTTTTTGGTGGAATTTCACTTTCTTGATTTTTGTGTGTTTCTTATATTATAATATAGAAAAATTTTGCTTTTTGAGTTAATTTGATGCTTGGGTTTTCTAATTATCTGCTGTGTTCTAAGATGTGTAAATCTGGCTTTATATACCTTCAGGGTATGAGTTTAAGTGCCAGGTGTGGCTCTTATATTACTCCCAGAGTGACGGCAGATGTGACTGTAGATGTTGAATTTGCCTGACATGCGAGCATTGTGATAGGCTGCGTATAGCAAATTAATGACAAATCCTAAAATCAACTGAGCAATATATATATCCGATCAAACCAGCATGGGGTATTTATGTAACAGTGGGGGTTAAAATAAGCAGATAAAGTTAAAGTCCCCAAGTGTGTGAATTGCCTCACCCTTAATACTGTCAACTAGGAGGTTGAGATTTCTGGTTTGGAATGGGTTCCAGGTCAGCCTGGGGCAAAGTGAGACTCTGCTCACAATAATGACAAAAGAAAAAGACAAAGGCCCTATCAATCAGGAAATATCATATATGCATATCATAGTCAACATCAAAATACAGCTCCTTTGAGAATGGTAAAGCTGACCAAGAATACATCAGTCAAATCTAACATATAATCTGCCCTGACACGGGAGGTGAGATTAGCACTTCCAGTGAAGGCCTGTGTTCCTGGCCCTGTGATCTTGAGATGCTTTCCAATCACAGCTATGCTGAGTGCCCACCTCGGTCCCTCTCTGTTGCACCATGGACTGGGTTAAGCTCCTTGGCTGGCTGGATCTATGCCACGTGGCTAGGGGTAGATGAGTTCTCCAGTGGTACATGGCACTGGCGGTTGGAGGAAGGGAGGCTGTGGAGGATGCCTGGAGTTTTACCAGAGCTGCTCAGCTGGTCCCACTGTGTTCTCCTCCAACAGCTGCTCAGCTGGTCCTGGATGTCTTCCCCTCTAGGCTTCGTGACTGTGAGAGGAGGCTGGTGTGAGTGGAAAATCCCCTCACCTGGCTTCTGCTCTTGCAGTTCTGTGCCAGACTGGGCAGGTGCACAGAACTGGACTGCCTGGGCCTTGGCGGGCTTCTGGCTGGCTTCCTGCTTGCTGGAAGCCGTGGGTCTCTCTTGCTTCTCAGCCGTTCTCAGCTGTGGTTGATAATTCCTTATACACCTTCACTTTTTGGTAGAAGAGTATATTTTGCTATTTTTCTGCTTCTTTCTCTCCCTAGGCTGCTTTGATGTGGCTACTATGTCACCATCTTACCCAGAAGCCCTGAAAATATTAACACACATGCACTTGGCATGGTAGCACTTGCCTGCAATTCCAGCACTTGGGAGGTTGAGGCAGGATGATTGGGAATACAAGACAAAACAAAAACCAACACACACACACACACACACACACACACACACACACACTCATGAACACTCATGAACACTTAGCTTTATTGTAAAGCTATACGTCCTAAACTGCTCATTACAGCACCTGCTTATTTTTACATTTTACACTAAACTGTCCCTAATATGTTACTGTGAATTTTTATGTTCCCAAATATTTTATTCTCCTGTAAGAAGGATTCTTTTATGTGCATACTTTTATGAAATTTCTTGTATAAAGCTATAGAAGTATTGGGATACACATAATCTATGTTTAAAATCCCAAAGAATCTGTTCATTAAAAAGAAAAATGTTCCCACATATGAAAACAATCTAAACTCAATAATTTCAGGGAAAAACTCAAAACAGGGATGTCACGGTGTTTTCAAGCCCCTCACATCTTGAGGGTTACTATGGCACTGCGACTGCTGGACAACGTGTGGAAGCAGATCATGAGAGAGCACCCAGAAAACGAGTGCTGCCCTTCGGCTGTGGAGATCTGGAAATGACAGAAGGGAAAACTGAGGGGAAGTTTCAAAAGACAATCATTGCATTCTGCATTAGTTACTTCTTGTTGCTGTGAACAGAAGCAATTTAATGAAGGAGAGTTTATTTCAGCATATATTTCAAGGAAGATGCAGTCCACTATATCAGGGAAAGCATGACAGGCCGACTTGACTCCTCACACTTCAGCTAGAGGCCGCAAGGGAGAGTGAACTAGAAATGTGGCCAGGCTATGAAACTTCAAAGCCCAGTGATTGGCTTTGTCCAGCAGTTTCACCTAATGAAGGTGCCACAACCTTCCCAAGCAGCGCCACCTGCTGGGAAGCAAGAGTTCAAACATACGAGCCTATGGGTGTTATTTGACATTCAAACCACAACACATTAGTATTTTTGTAGTCATTTAAACGCTTGTCTTACCAAGATAATGAGAAATAAAGTTATGCAAGATGTGATGGTATAATTCTTGGATTAGTTTCTAAAAACAAAATTAACCAGAGACTTAAAAGGAAAACATTTCCAGAGAGAAGCGAGGATAAGCAGAGGAGAGAGAAAAGAGGAATAGGGAAAATATAAGGAACATAGCTAGCATCCCCACATGCCTCTGTCCAAGGATGATTTCATTAAAACTTTATCAAAACATTTCAGAATTATATTTTATCATGAAAAATATTAGATGAAGTTGGCTCATGATAAGAATACCTGCATTTCTAAGCATTACTAATTTCACTTATTCTAATTCAAATCACTTATAGCCATGCTTTTATGGTATGTTACAACAATAACAAGCATTAAATTGAAACTAACCATGGTATGAACAATAGAGGAAACCCTCCAATATTATTGTTTAGTGTGTGTTTTATGTCCATTGGAAATTGGACAATGGGAAAGGGAAAGGATTTAATGCTAAAAGATGATTAAATCTTAAAAGCATTTGATTTTCTGTTTTTTAAGATTTATTTTTATTTATTTGAGACAAGAGAGGGAGGGGGAGATAGATAGATAGATAGATAGATAGATAGATAGATAGATAGATGGGGAGAGAGAGAGAGACTGAGAATGGGCACACCAGGGCCTGTAGTCACTGCAATGAACTACAGACACATGCGCCACTATGCGCATCTGGCTTACATGGGACATGGAGAATTGAACCTGGGTCCTTAGGCTTCATAGGCATATGGCTTAACTGCTAAGTCTTCTATCCAGCCCTGACTTTCGGTTTTCAATTATATTAAGCAAACAATGGTAGGATTCTTCCAATGCTTACTAAATGTGGAATTCACCTAGAACTTGTTGCTCACGTACAATTCAGAAACACTAAGCACCTATGGCATTCCACGCTCTAGGTGCTAGAGACTTAGTAGTGAAAAATGCCAAAGTCTGTTCTCATAGCGCTTCGTTCTCCTGAGAAAAGACAGACAATAATTTTTAAAAGGCCAACACATATAAAGCATGCCAGTTAGCATTAATTGCCACAAAAAATAAAGCAAGGTAAGAATAATTTGAGTAATTACCTTAGCATAGCTTCATTATAATAAGATATTTCTAGTCTTTCTTTTGTCAAGAAATTTACTAATAATGAGCTCTGAAAGTATACTGTGAAACTCCATGTACAATTGCACGTAACTGACTTTTTTACCTTTCTCACAGATTACAAGGAGCAGACTATCATTTAGTAAATTTGTATCATGCAGAGAAAAAAAATTCAGAGAAAGCAATTCACAGAAACAGAGACTGACAAGTTACCTGCTGTCAGAGGCCACAACTGCATAGCTAGGAGTGGATTAGCCCAAAGTCACATGGATGGGAGGCATAGAGCAGTTTTTTTTTTTTTAATATTTTAAAATTTATTTGAGAGCGACAGACACACAGAGAAAGACAGATAGAGGGAGAGAGAGGGAATGGGCACGCCAGGGCTTCCAGCCTCTGCAAATGAACTCCAGATGCGTGTGCCCCCTTGTGCATCTGGCTAACGTGGGTCCTGGGGAATCGAGCCTCGAACCGGGGTCCTTAGGCTTCACAGGCAAGCGCTTAACCGCTAAGCCATCTCTCCAGCCCCATAGAGCAGTTTTAAAATTTTATTTATTTGCAAGGAGAGAGAGAGAGACAGAGAGAAAATGAGAGAGAGTGGGCATACCAGGTCCTCATGCCGCTGCAAGCACACTCAAGATGCATGTGCCATTTTGTGCATCTGGCTTTATGTGGGTACTGGGGATTTGTACCTGGGCTGGAACTGGGCCAGAAGACTTTTATAAGCAAGAGCCTTTAACTTCTGAGTTATCTCCCCAGCCCGACAATAGTTTTAATCAAAGGTAATTTTAGCCCTACCTTTTTGCATGTGTACATTGCATGTACATATGCACAGCTGCATGTATGCACCATGTACATGTGCATGGGCAGGCTAGAAGGCCACTTCATGTGTCAGCTTCAAGAATGCCATGTACCAGTTTTTAAAATTTTTTTTGTTTATTTTTATTTATTTGACAGCAACAGAGAGAGAGAGAGGTAGATAGAGAGAAAGAATGGGTGCACCAGGGCCTCTAGCCACTGCAAATGAAGTCCAGGCATGTGTGCCCCCTTGTGCAGCTGGCTAATGTGGGTCCTGGGGAATTGAGCCTTGAACCGGGGTCCTCAGGCTTCACAGGCAAGTGCTTAACTGCTAAGCCATCTCTCCAGCCCCATGCACCATTTTTTTTACCTTCCACCCACCTTTTTTTTTTTGAAACGGAGTCTCACATTGGCCTGTAGCTCACCAATGAAGCTTGACTGTCTAGCCCACCAGTTGTAGGAATCCTCCTGTCTCCACCACTCCCACACTGATGTTAAGAGCTTTCCTCTTAAGGTCAATATTTAGGGTTAATGTGTTTCCATCTGTTGACCACTCACCTCTCTTTTTACTTGCTACATTTGGAACTTTCCTACATCCTACTACATAAGTCAGGCTCTCACTATGATATTTCATCTTCCTGACTTAATGGTTCAGTACCAAGAGTCCGATGCTTGGTGCTAGCTAATCATGATAGCCAGAGCCGTCCTTTTACAGCGCAGCCAGCTCACCCCATGTGTGAGAGATTCTAGATATGTGCTTTTTGCTTCTGAGATTCCTGTCATTTACATGACACCGCTCTTGTCTTATACTTTTCCCGTCATTTTAAATCCTCCTCCAGCCTTCAACAGGCCACCACTGTTTCCCATTGCGCGTGTCTGAACCACGGTGCTTATTGATCTGTTCAGGATTGAGCCTAGGGCTCTGCACAAGCTAGGCAAGCGCTTTGCCCTCGTGCTGTGGCCCCAGTCCTTGGGCCAGCAGTACTGATTAGGGGCTGCTTATTCGCTACAGTTTCTAATAATGGACATGAAGAGTAGACACTCATGTCTGGAAATCACTCTCCCTTCTTTGTTCTCTCGTTCATTGCACTTCTCACTGCATTTTCTTCTCATGGATTCCCATTTGTGGTGGTTTTTTTTTTTTTTTTTCCTTAGAAGATAATGGGCTTTGTGGGAGCAGGTTGACATTTGCCTGTGGCTGTAGTTACCTTCTCATGGCTGGCACAAAGTGCCCCGTGAGAAGCAGCTCATGGGAGGAAAGGCTTTTCTTTTGGCTCCCAGTCTGAAGGGGACGCTTCATGCTGGCAAGGGAAGCATGGGCATGGGCCGAGGCTGGACACAGCCCGTGGAAACAGCAGCAAGAGAGTGAGCAGACTGGTACTGGCAAACGGGGCTAACAAACCTCAAATGTCTTCCATGACACACCTCCTCCAGCAAGGTGCCACTCTCCAAATTGCCAACAGTTGAGGATCAAGCGTTCAGGACACATGAGTTTATGGGCCTCGTTTTATTCAGACTACCTCAGGACCTTGGCGGAGGGCAGAAGATGGGTGTAAAACTTTGACTACTCTCCAACACTCAGAGGAATATTGAATCTCTGTTAATAATGATGTGTTTTATTTACTCATGCCATTAACATTTACTTTATATTTTGTTGTCTGGGGAGAGCTGTGTGACCAACATTATACAGCACTCCATTTTTTTAAAGGTTGTACTAATAATTTATTTGCTCAGTCTATTTGGCTGTATCTTCCTTCTTTTTGAGTAAGTTTGACTTATCATGAATGTGTTTTTTTCTCTGACAGTTTTATGGCAGTAATTCGGTATTGAAGTCTAAAAGCCTATCTCAGAACATCACAAAATTATTGATGGTAATAAAACAAAATTATACACATCTCATGTTCTATAGTTCTATGTGAAAGCTTGGGCATTCTCTGAAAATATTCTCTAAGCCTTTTTCCACTTTATATAGCAGGTGACTAACAGCAGCCTTATAAGTCAAGTATGGGATATTCTCCTTTCCTTTAAGTAACTGGAAATCAGCACTGTATCAGTTTTGCTTCTATTTTCATGTCATATGTACATATGTGATTTTATGTGTCTCTATAAAATCTAGAATCCATAAATGTGAGCAAACATGTGAGTTTTGTCTTTCTGTGACTGACTTAATTCACGTAATATGTTACTCTCTAGTTGCATATTTCTATCTTCTTGCAAATAACATAACTTCGTTCTTACGGCTGGATAAAACCCCACTGTGTTCATGTGCCACATATTCTTTGTCCAGTCATTTGCTGGTGGACACTGGACAACGTGACTATTGAACACAGTGCTGTCGCAAGTCCTCCTGTGAACGCGTCTCCATGAAGCCAACTTGGAACCTCTTGGGTAACTGCCCAGGAGGGTTACAGCTGGGCTGTAAGGTGTTTATGCTTAGGTGTTTCAGAGACCTCCGTGCTGGTTCCCATAGGGGCTGGAATGGTTTATATTGCCACAGGAGTCTTTATGGGCTTCTTTCTCTGCGTATTCACCAGAATTCATCTTTTGAGTTGCTTTTTGGTTTCATCCAATTCACTTTTACTGGAATCTTTGGAATCATATTTTTAGAGGGATCATACTGCCTTGTTTTTTTCATATTTATTATACTTCTGGATTGGAATTTGTGCATCTGGGGCTCCTTTACTGGTTCTCTCTCTCTCTTTTAAACTATATGTATTCTTTCATTTGTGCTCATTCGATTGCACCGTTTGGAGGTGGTGTTTACACTTCATTCCTCACCCCAGCTCAGCGTGTGACTCATACTAGGAGCTCAGTAAATGGCTTGTATTTACCCAGGGTTTGCAAGCAGACTAATAAATAATGATGTTGTGATAATTTCAACCAAGAAATGAGTTCTTAATGTTTGACTTACTGGCCTAAAATTATATGCTAATAGAATAAAAAAATTGCAGTTAGCATTCATGTTTAATATGTGACAAAATGCTTTTTGTATTTACTGTATCCTTAAGCAAACAAAGAGTTTGCAGTATGAGAACTGGGCACGCACGTGTTCACCGCAGCGGGGCTGTGTCTGGCTTGATCCCATAGCCAGGAATGGTTGGGATGAATAAAAGATGCTTTGGATGCCAAAACCTTCTGAAAATGGATCTTTTTCTTGTTCAAAATACTTATTTTCTTAGAAATAAGTGGTATCTGCCTACCTTGTATACTGCTCACACCTGAACAGCACTTAAAGAACATGAAATGATGCTAACAGAAGACCAGAGAAAGGCCTCGATAGGAGACACTCAGGAACGGGTGCTGGAGCCACACAGGAGGCAGAGTCACTGTTAATGGTGGTTTGAAGCTGGGCTGCAGGTTGCCATTCCTGCTTTCTGTATTCTCTGCTTCCTCTCCCGCTTTTATAATTATGTTCTATCCAAAGATAAGAAACCAGGGCTGGGGAGATGGCTCAGCAGTAAAAGGCACTCACTTGCAAAGCTTGCCAGCCTGGGTTGGCCTGGGTTGGATTCCTCAGTACCCACATAATGCCAGATGCACAACATGGAGCCTGTATCTGGAGTTTGCAGCAGCAGGAGGCTCTGGCATATTCATACTCTGTCTCTCATAACTTAATAAAATATTGTTTTAAAAGATAAAAAATCAGCATATCACTTACCATCTGTTTGTTCCTTGTGGCATTCACATTATGTTAAATCCAGTCTTCCTCAGATAAATTTTGCATTATTAAGGTGCCTTTTGGGAGAACTTACAGATAGTTTTATTCATACAAAATTGTGCTTAGTAACTCAGGCTTGGATAATCAATTTAGATCAAACCCCTAATCTTGCTCTTAGTGGCTGTGGGGAAAATGACTGGTTTTCTGCTCTGGTTCCCCCCACAATCTCCTTCTCTGTGGGAGACAGGAGTGTGGGGAGATGCTTTCTTCTTCCATTCTGTGAGAGATGATCAGGGTGTCCTGTAAGGCCACACATCACCACTTATATGGGCAAATACTCAATAGTGAGCCATCATTGACTGCCCTTCATTTCTTGGCTTGATGCCGCTCCTCTCTAACCTGTGCTCCCCAGATCTCACTCTTTTGTCTTACGTTTTGTTACCTGGGAAACCTCGGGTGAAGAGAGTATTTCTGTTGTTATCCATTTGAGGCTATGCAATTATTTAAATGTTTTTGACTTCCTCTGGATGTGTGATATTTTAAAAACATTTTAAAAATTTTATTTAGGGAGAGAGAGTGAGAGAAAGTTAGAGAGCGAGAGTGGGGGAGAGAGAGAGAGAGAGAGAGAGAGAGAGAGAGAGAGAGAGAGGGAGAGAGAGAGGGAGAGAATTGGTGTACCAGGACCTTCAGCTGCTGCAGACAAACTCCAGACGCATGCAGCATCTTGTGCACCTGGCTTATGTGAGTCCTGGGGAATCCAGCCTGGGTCATTTGGCCTTGCAGGCAAGCACCTTAGCTGCTAAGCCATCTCTCCAGCCCCTAGATGTATGACTTTTAACAAAATATTTTTGTTTATTATGAGACAGAGAAGTATGGGCACACCATGGCTCTTTGCCACTGCAAATAAACTATAGACGCATGCACCACTTTGTGCATCTTTCTTTTTTTAAAAAATGTTTTTTCTTCCTTCCTTCCTTCCTTCCTTCCTTCCTTCCTTCCTTCCTTCCTTCCTTCCTTCCTTCCTTTCTTTCTTCTGAGGTAAGGGTCTTACTCTAGCTCAGGTTGACCTGGAATTCACTATGTAGTCTCAGGGTGGTCTCAAATTCATGGTGATCCTCCTACCCCTGCCTCCCGAGTGCTGGAATTAAAGGCGTGTGCGACCATGCCTGGCTCCTTTTTTTTTGGTGTTTTGAGATAGTGTTTTGCTCTATCCCAGGATATCCTGGAATTCACTATGTAGTCCCAGGATGGCCTTGAACTCACAGTGATCCTCTTACTTCTGGCTCCCGAGTGCTGGGGCTAATGGTGTGTGCCACCACACCTGGCCTTTTAATGATTTATTTATTTATTTGTAAGTAGAGAGAAATAAAAAGAATAAAGACAGATAGAATGGGTGCACCAGGGCCTCCAGCTGCTGTAAACAAACTCCAGACATGTGTACCACTTTGTGTATCTGGCATTATGTGGTTACTGGGTAATTGAACTGAGGTCATCAGGCTTTGCAGGCAAGCACCTTAGCTGCTGAGGAATATTTCCAGCCCCCTGTACATCTTTCTTTATGTGGGTACTTGGAAATTGAAGCCAGGCTGTCAGACTTTACAAACAAGCGGTTGTAGTCACTAAACTATTTCTCCAGCCCTAGATGAGTGATTAAAAAAAAAAAAATCTTAAAGCAGTAATTCATTAAATCTCCAAATATAAAACTGGCAAAATCATTCTGATTGAAATAGGTGTGGGGGCAGAGACTTTGAATAAACAATTGAAAATCATAGTGGGGTGGAGAGATTGCTTAGTGGTTAAAGGCCATTGCTTGCAAAGCCTAATGGCTCAGATTTAATTCCCTAGTAGCCACTTAAAGCCAGATGCACAAAGTTGTATGCATCTGGAGATTGTTTGCAGTGGGAGGAAGGAGGTTGTGCCATGTCTATACTCACTCTCTACCTATCTCTTCATCCCTCTCTCTTTCTCAAATAAATAATAAATAATATTTAAAAAGTCATTTACTGGGCTGGAGGGATTGCTTAGTGGTTAAAGCATTTGCCTGCAAAGCCAAAGGACCCAGGTTCTATTCTCCAGGACCCATGTTAGCCAGATGCACAGGGGGCACATGCATCTGGAGTTCGTTTGCAGTGACTGGAAGCCCTGGTGCGCCCATTCTCTCTCTCTCCCTTTTTCTCTGTTAAATAAATAAAATATAAAAAAAAAAATCAGTTACTAAGATGAGAGCTTGGTTAGAGTTACAAAATTCGGTTTGCTAATCTTTTTCAAAATTTCATATTTTATTTGCATGCGTGTGTGTGTGTGTGTGTGTGTGTGTGTGTGTGTGTGTGTGTATTTGCATACCAGGGGCTCTTGCCACTGCAGATGTACTCCAGAGGCAGGTACCACTTTGTGCCCTGCTTTACATGGACACTGGGGAATCACACTCAGATCAGCAGGCTTGGCAACCAAGTGTCTTTAACCACTTCCCCAACCTGTGTGTTGTTAATCTTTGTTTCCTTTGAACCTAGTATGGTGTCTGCAGTAGGAAGGACGTCAGTAATACTAATTAAGCTGCACAACAGGAACTGGGGGAAACAGAAGTCCAAAGCTGGGAGTAATTTCACTTAGGTTGAAGTGATTATAGATAAAAGAGGAAAAAATGCATGGGAAACCATATTTTACTTTTTTCCTCTAGAAAACATGTGAGATTTATTAGAACAGACAATATAACCTTTTCTGCAAGGCCAAGATTTTGTTAATTTTTAAAATTGAGTCATTTTCCCATTCTTCAAACTACTGTCCTTTCTGACATAAACTAGCAATGGTAGATTGAAATAGAATTAAAAAATAACTTTATTCTTTAAGCTATTATCAACAGAGGTTAGGTGACTGGAAGGTATCATTTATGATTGTAATATAGTCACTCCAGCCTAGGATGACCTAGAATTCACTCTGTAGCCCAAGCTGGTCTTGAATTCAAGGTAGTCCTCCTACCTCGGCCCCTCCAAGGCTAGGATTACGAGTGTGCCCTGCCGTGCCTGGCTCTGTCTCTGTGAAGCACTGCCCAGTCTGAAGGACCAGTTCTGGCCTGGCGTCACCATGTTGGCCATTCCTTAGTGGACTGCCACCACCCAAGACCCGACACGCAGCCCTCTTGGTACAGAAACTGGGGTCATGTGGTCAACCACTGGTCCACAGGCCGTCCTGAATTGGTTCTTTCTAGGCGTATTTACAAGAGTCTGTGAAGCAGAGCTTCCATCCACAAGTCTCCAGGAGGAAATTCACTGCTACGTAGACTAGAACGCTCCCGGTGGCTTGTCAGCACTTCGTATTCCCCACGGGCAAGAAAGCTTGGGGAAATAAAATTAAGGAGCAGAGGATGCCAAGGATGCAAAAAATTATCAGGAAGCGAGTCGGTTCCTTTTAATGAGGACACTATCATGCTGGCACACTATGTGCCAGTTGCCTGGCCTTGAGTACTGTGTTCAGGCGTCGAGGTCCCACTCTGACGACGTAGCTCAGATCGTGGCCAGTTAGGAACTTAGGGCCCGAGGCGTGGTGCACAGCCAGCTCCGGGGTTTGCCCAGCGCGGCAAAGGAGAGTCATCCTTGCCATTATGGAGAGAGGGCACTAACCAGGACAGGGCGAGAACCTGTCTCAAAACAACAAAACAAACAAACAAAAAACAAAAACCCAAAACCTTGATGGAGTAGCTGAAAACTGGCCCCTAAATTACAGAATTAGATTAGTTTTCCACGGTGTGACGAAACCTGACAAAAGGGAGGATTCCCCTGCTCAAAACCTGAGGCGTACCTGTCAAGATTCCTAGGTAGCAGCCCGTTTGTAGGACTGGTTAGCCAGCTCTGAAATGAGACAGACAGGTCTGGTCTTGGATTGTAGTGAGAAGCACAAAGCAAAGCTTAGATGTGTCTAACAAAGTGTCAAGAAGTAGAAAATGGGCAAATTGAACAATATGACATATGAGATCCGAGCTTGCTAACACATTAACAGTTGCAACACAAAACTGAATAAAAATGTGATAACATTTAAATAGATTTCCTTTAACTGTATTGAATTTGCACATTCAAAAAATTAGAGACAAATTGTATTAGCTACCATCTCATTGCTGGAACAAAATACCAGACAAAAATCAGGTAAAGGGAGGAAGGGTTTATTTCAGCTTACAGTTCCAGGTTACATCCATCATGGTGTGGAAGGCGTTTGGGCAGGAGTTTGAGGCAATTGCTCACATTCATCACAGTGAGAAAGAAGAATGATGAAGGCTGCTGCTCAGCCAGCTGTCTCCTTTTTGTAGAGTCTAGGACCTCAGATCATGGATGGTTCAGCCATAGTTGAAGTGGCTTGATTAACCTCATCAGGACAATCCCTCACAGGGGATTCTAGGCTCTGTCAGTTAGACAGTATAAACCACCACACAAATCAGGAGAACTCTCAGAACAATGGAAGGCTACATCAGCTAATGAACGTGGCTGGAACCATGAAGGTTCCTCATTGCCATGTGCAAATATTGACTCAGAATCACAATCAGTGGGTGCTAAAAGTTTGAAGAGGAATGGAATATTTACATGCCACCAAAGTATCCCCAGAGATTACTTTTTAAATAAGGAATGAAAAATGGCAACCTTCACTGCAGAAACCTTCCAGCATCACCTTATTGAGTGATCAAAGTTAAAACATCGTTGGTGGTGGCATGAACTGAGATATGACTTCTGACGTTGCGCACTGAGAAAGACTCCACCTTACTCATGCACTATCCCTGCCTAAAGTGCATGGTATGAACCTAGTCAAGTGGAAACCTCAGACTGAAAGGAACATTCTTCAAAATAACTGCCTAGACACTGGAAAATTTCATTGTCATGAAAAATAGAGGACGAAAAACTGTTCCAAGTGCAGGGGTTTAAGAAGATATGCCAACAACATGCCATGTGTGGACTGGGGTCAGGATCTGAGAAATTTTTTTTTCTTTCCTGAGATAGGGTCTCACTCTAGCCCAGGCCAACCTGGAACTCTCTCTGTGTCCCAACCTGGCCTAATTCACAGTGATCCTCCTACCTCTGTCTCCCAAGTACTGGGAGTAAAGGAATGTTGCCACCACACCCAACTGAAAAAGTTGTTTTTCAAGGACATCACTGAAACAGTTGTAGACAAAGGAATACAGACTGTGCATTAGATATGTGGAGCGTATGAATGTCAACTTCCTGGATGTGACGAGTGAGTGTGCAGTGTGTGCCACAGCCCTGTTCTTAGGAAATGAGCGCCGAGGGATAAAGGACAGCAGTTGTGCAAGTGACTCAAGGGCAATGTGTGTGAGGTGTGTGCGTGTGTTAGCATGTGCTTGTGTGCTCTTATGTCGGTGCATGAGCCTGTGTCAGTGTCAGGTCGGAGCACCTCAGCGAAGCAGGAGCGAGGAGGGGAGCTCATGAGTTGGAAAGAGGCCTCAGGAGCAGCACAGAGACTAGACATAGGTTGTTTTGGGCTTTGCCGCCGCATGTGGTAGAAGGTTCCATTTTACACAGACCCTAACAAAGGTGGCCAGTGTCCAAGCTCAGTAGCGTGGTCGTGCCGTGGTCATGAGGGCAGTCAGGCGACACGTTGATTTCCGGCTCCCTGGAAGTGCCCTCTCGGAAGAGCGCTGGGCAGGCAGCCCATTTACACACTCTGAGCCCTCCTAGGCCTCCCATCACAGGTAGTGTGCTGTGTGCGTTAGTGCGTAAGTTCACAGTTGTGTGTTTCCGTCTGTGTGTTAGCATGTGTATGTCAGTGTATTACCGTGTGTCAGCACTTCAGCGTGTGAACACATGCTCACGCATATGCAGAACGACAGAGAAATGAAACAAGCGATCGCGGTTGACGAGCACGTTGTATTCTTGTGTTTGCATTTCATGCAGCTGCAACAGGAAGCCACAGGCTGGATGGTTTGTAATGCACTGATAGTTCTTGGCTCACAGCCCTGAAAGCCGGGACATCCAGGAGGAAGGGCTGTGTCTTGCCAGGGTCTCCTTCTGTGTCACAGCGTGCCCAAGGCATTGCACGGGGGTGGGAGGGAAAGACAGAGAAAGCATTCAACTCATCCTCCTAGAAAGATCTGACTCAGAAACACCAGCAGTACTGCAGCCACGAGGGCACGGCCAAGGCTCAGTCACCTCTGACTGCTGTGAAAATGGTGACTACACTTCAACATAAAATAGTATAAAATAATTAACACCAGGGAACATATAATGCAAAATTTTCATTCTGTAAGCCATTTTGATTGGTTGTTATGAACCATCATTACAAATGCGAAGTCCTCCTCTGACCTGATTAGTTATTAGAGTTTTTATTGCACCTTATCTATGGCCATACCACCCTGACTGTGCCTGTTCCCATCCGATCTCTGAATCTAAGCAAGCCAGACGTGGTTAGTACTCAGATGGGAGATTTTTACTACGGTTGGGAGATGTATCAGTTCCTTTTTAAGGAAAGAAATTCTCATAATTCTCATGAGTAAATACTTAGTGTCTGGCAGATCTCAGTTTGAGAAGCAATGAATTAAGGTATGGAAGTTTCATTTTCATAAAAAAAGCAAACTCTTTTCACTACAATTAATCACATGAAGGAGATTTTTGTTTTTAATTGGCAGTAAATTGGGAGCAAAGCAGCCAAAAGGCAAATATATTTTTTAAAAAAATAACACTCTCTAACTCAAAAGCTCAGTATTTCTCCTGTGTCAGGCTTACCCACACTGGTAGGTGAACATCCAGCTAATGAGTGTGCAGGCAGAAGACAGAGGCCGCACGAGCAGGTAACACGTAACTCAGGAGCAACGAGCACGTGCAGTGTCTACCGTCAGGAGGAGCCAAACAGTGATTTTGATTTGGGCCTCTAAAATTAGCATTATAATGAGTCATCATAACCTATGTTGGAGATGGTTTCAACAACAGATAGATATTGTTTTTCATATGTATACGTTCACGTGTGAATGAATGTGGGTGCAGGTGTGTTAGCACCTGAGACCAGAGGTTAACACTGGCTGTCTTCTTTAAATGCACTCCACTCCACTCGATTGAATGAGGCAGGGTCTCCCGCTTGAACGCCGAGCTCATTGACTTAACCAGTCGAGCTAGCCAGCTTGCCCCTCCCCTGCACCCCCTGTCTGCCTCCTGGGCACTGAGGTGCCTCCCCGCATTTACATGGGTGCTGGGGAGTCAACTTCCGGCCCTCACACTTGCACACCAGATACTTTATCTCCTGATCCATCGATCCGGTTCCCAGAAAAATATGCCCTAAGCAATATCTCAATATCCAACAGGGTGAAAATATTCAATATACACGGATCTGCAATTTGACTTCACTTGGGCATTATCATGACTTTTGGAGAATTTTAAATAATATAAATGTTTATGTTCTCATATTAAGTGTAGAACGAAGAGAACAAAACATAAAATTTCAGCTTTGTCAGTCCCTATACAGAAAATCTGAATAACAATGCTATAGGTGTGGAAAATGCTAACATGTTAATGGTGGAAGCTGATAAAGAGAATCAGCTAAAAAATGTCTGAAATTATGTCAATAGAGAAAGTTAGAATATGCACACCGAAAAATGCTGAAAAGAAAAATAACAAAGTTTTAGCACTGGTTCCCTAAGTTATGTGTATAAAAAATTCCATAAACCTATTATTTTGCACAATTAATGTGTGCTAGTAAAAATTTTAAAAGTTCCTTCTAAAATTGAAACAAAAAATAAATTTTAAAAACCACACCTGAGGTCAAAGACAAAATGCCATCCATTCCAATTAATGTGATAATCAGTGTGTAGGCAAAACATAAAAATGTGAGTGTTAAGTGTGAGAAAAAGGGGCACATGAGTGTGGAGGGCAGGAGAAACCTGAACCCATTAGAGACGCAAGTGAGGGGTGTGCGGCATGAAGGCAGATAAGGAGTAAGGCCAGGGATGGATTCAACATGGTGCCATTGAGAATTTCATCTAAGTTATAAAGAAAAGAAACTGCTTCACAGAAGCAAGTATCTAGACGTTTGCAGTGTTTTCTTCTAGATGGGAACTGTGTTCATCCTCTGGGTCTTCAGGGTGTACAAGTCATAGTACATAGTAAGCGATGAGTCTAGTCCCTCAAGACTGTGTTTTGATGAGTGCAAATCATTCACTCAGGGTAACCTTCTCTATACTTGTTTTTATTGCAGACGCCTTTCTAAGCAACTCAAGTGTGCGGTGATTGAGTTCAGGCCTTCTGAGGAGACAGCTTATCTTAATGAGTGAAGAAGGTAGTGACCCACCCATGCTAAGTTCCTCTCCATCTCCACTTTTGTGTGAAATATGTCTTTGTTCAATGTGCTGTAAGGAGAAGTAGAAACGTGAATGTCACTGGGTGTGCCCCTGACATGACTACTGAGACCATGTGATGATTCTTCCTACCTGGGGGCCTGGACGTAGACACCTGGCGTCTTTCCTCCCACACCTGGGGCGCTGCAGCACGGGGTCCTGAGGAAATAGTAAGCAGGGGCTCTTTGCCAGTTGAAGCACGATGTCCCCTGTGAACTGTGTCATTCTGAAACCACTGGCTTCCCCTGTGCCACTCCTCAACCCTGACTGGTATTGCCAGACCCAGAATCTCCATCTCCACACGTTATCTCAGAGGATTCTTGTGTCAGCTCTCTTCTATTGCTGAGTGCTTGAAACTTTGCCTCAATTCAAACTGTTCCTATCCCCCAAATTATATTGTAAGCCCCTTGTAGGCACAGACCATGCCTTGCCCATCTTTTCAACCTCTTCTTACTCAGTCTGACTTTTGAGGAGTTAGTTACCTAGTAACTACACAGTGAAAGTGAATATAATTTTCCTTAGGGAGCAAATGCTATTCCTTCATGAAGTAAAATCTATTCCTTTCTATGAAAAATGTGACTTAAGTAGAAATGCAAATGGAAAATACAGAGTGTATGGCCCAAAGCTAAGTGCAGCTTTGATCTCTGGCCGAGAATATTAAAAACATTAAAGTAGTTATTAAAAGTAGGATCTAAAGGTCTGCTTAACAAGACTCTGGAAAAGAGAGCCAGTGTGCATGAATCCATGCATACTCCACTGTGTGGGGTGGGCCTCACAGAAATGCTTCTCCTAATCCTGGCTACATGCACGGGGCTGCTGGGAGCGGAGCCTCTGTCTTCCAAGAATGGATTGCTCTTGGATTCTGGATTGGGCATCACCAGCATTTTTTTCTTTTTTTCTTTTTCAAGGTAGGGTCTCATTCTAGCTCAGGCTGACCTGGAATTCACTATACAGTCTCAGGATGGCCTCGAACTCATGGTGATCCTCCTACCTCTGCCTCCTGAGTGCTGGAATTAAAGGCATGTGCCACCAAACCCAGCTAATTTTTTTTTATTTATTTATAAATGCGATGTTACTAACATACTCATGTTTAAAACAGATCATTTTCACATTTTAGAACTATTTGCTCATCTGTGACATAATAAAAGTTCCTTCATAGCCTGAGTAGTTGTGAAGCTGGTATTGCGCTTAGCAGTCTGTGTATGACCAGTAAGTGGTAGTTTCCACTATTGCTCGCATACATGGGCATCGCAAATGGCTGTGTGAACTTGAAGTCAAATGGCTAGGATGATAGTATAGTTTAGCTTGCCCATTTAAGCCAGTTAGACCTGAAAATAGGATACTACCAGTGCTTCAAGGGCGGCAAATTCCTCAGCATGTTACCGCAGGCGTGCTATTGGAGTTCTGCTCCCAGGACACATTCATTAATGGACAGCTACCTCCTCCTCTCCCGTGTTGCTCATTTAATTTTACTGCTGTAATTCTCTGTCTTTAGTTTATCTGAGGCATCCTTGAACTCACATCGATCCTCCTACCTTTGCTTCCAAGTTCTGGGATTAGACATGCATACCACCACACCTGGTCCATTTATCTATCTTTAAAAAGAACTTTTTTATTAATTTATTTGCAAGGAGAGAGAGAGAGAGAGAGAGAGAGAGGGAGGGAGGGAGAGGGAGAGAGGGAGAGAGGGAGAGAGGGAGAGAGGGAGAAAGGGAGAGAGGGAGAGAGGGAGAAGGAGAGGGAGAGGGAACAAGAACATTAGGGCCTTTAGCCAACACAAACAAACTCCAGATAGATGTATGTGCCAATTTGTGCATCTGGCTTTATATGGGTACTGGGGAACTGAACTAGGGCCATTAGGTTTTGCAAACAAGTGCCTTTAACCACCGAGCTATCTCCCCAGTCTTTTCTTAAAAATCCCTCTTCTTTAGTTATTAGATAACCTAGAAGAGATAACACAACTTTCACCATTGGAAAGAAGCCATTTATTTCATAGTAGCATTTGTTTTGAATTGTAAATTTCCACTAATTACTGCTTCTGTTACCTTCTCCTTAATGTCAAGTAGCTTACAGGCCTTTTGACCTTAAGTTAATTAGTGACTTTCTCTTTAGCATTTGTCAGTCAGATCCCCTGGGCTTGGGCCATTCATCAACTCACTTCATGAAGGTATTTGCATTTTACTTTAATTTATTTTAGTACTGAGGATCAAATCTAGGGCCAGGCAGAGATAGAGAATGGTCATGCCAGGGCCTCTAGCCACTGCAAACTCCAGACACATGTGTCACCTTGTGCATCTGGCTTACGTGGGTCTTGGGGACTTGAACCTGGTCCTTTGGCTTTGCAGGCAAGCACCTTAACCATTAAGCCATCTCTCCAGCCCCCTTTTCAGTTTTTTTTTTTAAATACCATTTTGGGGGCAATTTTTATACGCACAATAAATGAGAAAAGTATGTTGGTTGGAAATCTGTAACATAACCCATAGAAAATAAGAGCTCTTAGGATCAGAGTACATTACTGTGAACACTTGAACTCTTCGTAGCGTAGAGCAGAGACACCTTGCTCACCACCAGCATCCCCACTGTCAATGGGAAATATCCATTAAGAAAGAAATTACTTATGAGGTTACGATTAATAATTTACCTGGGAGCTATAATGAGAGCAGCTCATTAAGAACAGTAACCAGGGATTTATGCAGAATTGACAGACAGGCAGAATAAAAACACTAGGCAAATATGCATATTTGATCCACTATGGTTTTCATTATGTAGAGAGATGACACACGTGAAATTCTGGTATGTGAAAAGGTTATGTTGGTAGCTGAAGTAGACTTTGGAGATGAGCATTTAGGTCTTTGATGCCACTGCAGATTGATGTACAATATTCCCAAGTGCCCACAAAAGCCAGATGCACAAGGGGGTGTATGCATCTGGTGTTCATTTGCCATGGCTGGAGGCCCTGGTGTACCCATTCTCTTTCCCTCTCTGCCTCTTCCTCTCTCTCCCCTTTCTCAAATAAAAAAAAATAAATAAGATATTAAGAAAGAGTTGGGCAGTCTAAGAGTAGTAACACCTCTTATCCCCTGACCTTCACACAAACATGCATGTACACACACATACATGCATGTACACACACACACACATGCATGTACACACAGGAACATGTACATACCCATATACACTCATGCGTAAGAATTGCTTCAGAGAGAAATAAGAAATTAATGTTTCCAAAGTGAGTGCTGCAGACAAAGGGAAGAGATGTTTCAGGGAGGTTTCAAGCTGATGCCCTCCATGGGAGTTTCCTTTGAGCTCAGATGGGCGTGTCTCCACTTCCTCTGTAGAAATAAGTTTTCAAATGGAAGTCTTCAGGACATGTGCACTGAGGGGCCGGGATAGATGGCTTAGTGGGTAAGGCATTTACCTGCCAAGCTTAGGACCCAGGTTCCATTCCCCAGTGCCCTCATAAGCCAGATGCACGTGTGGGCATGTGTCTGGAGTTGTTTGTAGTAGCTAAAGGCCCTGATGAGCCCTGCCCCCCAAAGTAAATACATAAATAAAAATCAAAACAAGAATATTTTTTGTAAAGTGCACTGAGAAAATTTTTTTTTAACTTTGTACTGACAACCTCCTTACATATACACAATCCACAATGTGCTCTGATCATATTCCCCTCCTACCAACCTCCCTTTCCTTTTCCTTCTTCCATATCCCTCCTCTGCTGAACCCCTTCTTTCCAACTAGTCCCTCTTCTCTTTTGACATCATCTATATATTTTTTTTTTGTGTGTGTGTGTGTGTGGAGGGGTGCTGGGTCACAATATCCAAGCAGATGCACATTAAGGAAGGAAAGGATTTATTTTTGGCTTACTGCTGTGAGTGAATGGCAGGAGCAGAAGCAGGAAGCAGGTGTCCTATGATCACACCAGTCAGGGCCCAGCAGCCAGAGCCAGGGGCTGGGGCCCCTCCAGGCTCGCCCTCAGAGATGCTGCCCTCCAGCAAGGCCCCACCAACCTGCCTACATGGAGTCACCAGGTGGAAATGAAGTACAAAACGCACTAGCTAGTGCTGGGGGACGTTTACCTTCAAACCATCACACGAATCAAAGTGCGTAGACTCTCAAAACCTTACTGCTCACTTGCTACACTGGGTGAGTAGCATGTTGACTTTTCAAGAAACTCGGCTTTTTTTTTTTTTTTTTTAATGATATGATAGCATTTTGAAGGGCTTTAGCTGACTCTCAATGGCGTCTCAGGTGCCCACTGGAAGCATCTGTGTTTGGTGAGCTGGGTACCTGTCCCTTGCGCCAGGCCAGCAAGTGTGCTAACAGGACGTGAGTTGGGCCCCACTTTCTGGAAGTCAACACTACCCTCTGAGGGGTCTGCGCCAGGCCAGCTTCGTGGGTTCTGACCCGGGCTGCCGGCTTCGTTCTTGGCCCTCACTTCGTAGGGCAGCAGTGACTCACCGCAACCTCCGGGCTGCTTTGAGTGGAGCAGCGTCTGCTGAGGCCCTTGGGCCTGTGAAGCTGGATGCTGGTAGGTGCTCCCCTGTGGATCTGCGGTGAAGGGGACCCCGAGTTTAGTGGGGTCTTGTCAGCACTGCCCTCCAGCTTGGGGCTGGTGCCTAGTGCACGGGTGTGACTGTGAATGCGCTGCTCCCCTCTTTCCTTAAGGATGAGTTGGCCTCACTGATGGTGACTGGCGACTAAGCCATGAGGTTGTTTGGCATGGGTGAGCTCTGTAGCTGCAGCCCTGGCAGCTGGCATCCGGGGTCCTCGGTCAATGTATAGCCAGAGGCAATCTATAGCTGCATCACAGAATGCTTCTTTCTCTTTTTGTTTTCTTCCCAGAAAGGCAGCTTTAATTATAATATGCGTCAACATGACAGTTAATCGAGGTGGAATTATCAAACAGCTAGGTTAACTTTGACAAGCTGCATTCTACCTGCATTATGAAGGCGACTGTCATAGAACTGATTTTGAAAGAAGCTCTGGAAAAATCTAACTCAAAAACATGGACATAATTTTCATAGTGACGAAATGGTAACTGTCTGTAGGAAGATCAACGTTTGTCTCCCTTAGCATGTCTTTAAGCTCTTCAAATTTAAATTTATCACCACATTTAATGTAGTGATGAAGCTATGTTTAAAATAGTGCTTTGTAATTATTGAGGGAAAACCATCCTTTGAGAAGATGTCATATGCATGATTTCATGACTGGATCTGTGCCCAGTTCCTATTAATGAAAACTCTCTTTTCTTTTTCTAGGACAGTGGGATTAAAATAATCTGTTTTGCCTATTTCCAGTAACGACACATTCTAGGTTTTGGTAAATAAACTAAGCTGAAAAGACCAGGCTCACCACCCCTGTCTGTCACTCGGTCCGACTGTCATTTCTCACTTCAGTGTTGCGGTCATGAGCATCAACATGAAAACTGTCAAAGTCTTGCTTCTCAGGTTTTGGTTGCTTTAGAGTGGAAATTTAAATCATGAATTTCAGAAATAGACCGAAAGACCAGAAAAAATGTATATGAAAGGCAGGAATTTCTGGACACAGAGTCAGGACACTGGTTCTGGCATCGGTTCCATTGTGTATGTCTCTAGACAAGCTGCTTATCCATGTCCACCTTATGAGGGCAACATGGGTAATTATTTTTTAATATCTATCTGATTTATGTATTAGAGAGAGAGGCATATAGGAAGAGAGAATGGAGGTTGGAGGGATTGCTTAGTCGTTAAGGTGCTTGCCTGCAAAGCCTAAGGACCCATGTTCAATTCTCTAGTACCCATGCAAGCCAGATGCACAAGGGGGTGCATGTGCTTGGAGTGCATTTGCAGTGACTAGAGGCCCTGGCATGCCCATTATCTCTCTATATATATCTGCCTCTCTCTATCTCTTATAAATAAATAAATAAAATAATTTTTTTAAAGGAAGAGAGACCTGGGTGTGGTGGTGCACACCTTTAATCCCACCACTTGGGAGGCAGAGGTCAGAGGAGGATCACTGTGAGTTCAAGGTAACTCTGAGACTACATAGTCAATTCCAGGTCAGCCTGGGTTAGAGTGAAACCCTACCTTGAAAAACATAAAAAAAGAAAGAAAGAGTGCACCAGGACTTCAAGTTGTTGCAAATGAAGTCCAGATGCATGTGCCACCTTGTGCATCTGGCTTATGTGGATCCTGGGTACTCGAACCTGGGTCCTTCACCTTTGCAGACAAGCACCTTAAACTCTAAGTCATCTCTGTAGCATGGTAATTATTTTTTAAACTTTTTATTGAAAACTTCTCTATAGACAGTATAACATGATCATAATCTCCTTCCCTCACCCTCCCTTCTACTCTTCCCAAATCGCCCTCCACTGAACGCCTTCTTTCTAACTAGTCTCCTACTTTCTTACCTTTGAACATTAAATTTGTGTTTTCAAAGGCCCTCTGCAGTGGGGCTGTTGGTATTTACTGTGGGGTCCTGAAGGCCTCAGACATGTCTGTGGTTGAGAGGATCATGCCTCGGGCTACTCCTCCCTACCCTGCGGCTCCAACAGATTTTCCACCCCTTCTTCCGCAATGTTCCCTGAGCTCATGTTAGAAATCTGATGTAGTGTTGAAATCGACGTAGCTTCTAGATTTCTGTTTCGATGTGATTTGAGTGACCACAGTGTCTGTTGCCATCTCCGTGTGAGGTAGTTTGAATGCATGTCACCCAGTAGACTCAGATGTTTGGCTAAAGCTTGTAACGTGGATTCCCTGCAGCCTGGCTGGACGAGATGTCACTGGGAGCGGATGTGATTTCTTGCCCCCAGGTGTGCCGATCAGTCTGCGTTCGGCCTGGCTCGCTGCTGCCTGCTGCCTGGTCAGTGCTTGTTTGTGGCATTGGCTGTTCCATGATATGTCTCTTTGGAGCTGCATATGTGAGACAGTTCCTTCTGCCACTGATGGAACTTCCCCTTGGGTCTGTAAGCTGAAATAAATCCTCTTCCTCCGATAAACTGTGTGTGTTTGGAAATCCATCCCAGCAATGTGGAGCTGACTGCAGGTTGTCAGGCTAGCAGAGAGGGCAGAGCTTGTTTTCCTCCTTCTCTGCAGTGAGCCCCAGCAGATGTGGCAGACAGGGTAGGCAGTCGGTTATCTTTGCTTGTTGAATTGCTATGTCCTGGGGCTCCCTGTCCAAGCTGGGCATGAAGGCACACACCTTTAAACTCAGCACTTGGGAGGCAGCAGTGGGAGGAACATCATGAGTTCGAGGCCAGCCTGAGACTATATAATGAATTCTAGTTCACTCTGGGCTACAGTGAAACCCTACCTCAAAACAGACAAACAAAGAAAAACTAGATACTTCAACTAAAAGTGAGAGCAGCTTGGATGGAAGATAGGTAAGCATAGTTATTTGAGACATTTACTGATAATGTATACCCACTCTTCTTAGCCAGAGAGCAGAGGAGCTTCTCTCCGGAGTCTAAGAGCTTCTTATTCATGAGATTCCAACTTGTTTCCTATTACCAGGCATGAGTTCTCTCCCCCTGAGTGGGCCTCATGCCCACTTCAAGAACAGTGGGTTACCTGCACAGGCTGTATGCCATGAAAACACAGATGTATATCTCTTGCCAGCTGGTTGATTCTGTGACTTGCAGGATCTCGTTTACTCACTGTTGGCAACCATCAGCCCTCAGCAGCTCCATAGCGCTTCCCAGTGCTGTGAAGGCTAGCCGTGAGGAAGCTGGCTTCCCCCTCAGTTCTAGCATGAGCCCTCAATGTCTGGTTCCTATAGGCTGTGGTCTCCTTAGCAATGGGGTCTTGGCAGGTGACCAGGTGCTTTGGCAATGGCATGCATTATTTTAAGGACCTCATTGGTCTCCCCAACCAATAGCTCACTGTGGCATTGGGACTTCCCAGCCAAAGCAACATGGGTAACTATTGCTGAGGTCTCATACTGTTTCCTTCTGTGCCCCTTTCTCATGGGGTTCTCATTGCCTGAAGGACAAGGCTTCTGTCCGTAAGTTATTTTGAAGTTACTCATTGTGATGACACTATATCAAGACAATTAAGGGCTAATTGGTGTGGGACAGACAGCTGTCAGTGTAGACATTCAGACATTTGGAGCTAGCAGAGGCATGATTAGTCAAGGAATATAATGCAAGAGATCAACCTTGAGCAGATCCTGAAATGGATTGACTAAGCAGAAGTGAATTTTTGGTGTGGGACAGAATTTGAGTAAAATGTAGAATAAGATATGAACACACTTTGGAACAAAAACTAAGAAGTGAACACTGTCAGGTCTCAATAAGGCCATATTTGGATTGCTAATTATATGAACAGTTCACAGCTACTCACTAGTTCCCCTATCACTTTTTTCTTCTATGATTTGTTTGTTTCAGATCCTACACTTGGCACTGGGGATAGAGCTCTTAGCCATCTTTCCTCCTGGAGCTCTTGCCTCCTGGTGGAAGGAGATAGTGTGCTCATGAATAATAACTGAAGGAGGGGAGTCATGTGAGCACCGTGGGTGGGAGAGGTGGGTTGCTGGTTTGAACAGAGAGCAATAGAAGGATCCATTGAAATCCCACAGCCAGGCACTCTGCTTACTGAGCTGCCTGTGATGGTGTCATTTCCATATCTGTTGCATGGAAGTGGGTGCTGAGGGAGTCGTCAGTGGTTGTCCACAACGCAATGTAAATGCTGACTGAATTTAGGGAGCTCTAACTCCAGCTCTTATATTTCTAGTTTATAAAATCTTAACAAAAATCTTTTCAAAAGTCTGTGAGAAGTCTCAATAAAAATAGCATTTTGGGATGGGGGGAGCATTACTGATCTCTCCAATGGCTCTCAAGCTTGAAGAATTTTGGAATCACCCAGAGAGCCTGAGAGATGAGAACCAGATTTCTGTACCCTAGCCATCATTTTTGATGTTGTTTAATTTTTTTTTTATTTATTAGAGAGAGAATGGGTATGCCAGGGCCTCCAGCCACTACAAACAAACTCCAGATGCATGTGCCCCCTTGTGCATCTGGCTTATGTGGGTCCTGGGGCATTGAACTGAGGTCCTTTGGCTTTGCAGACAAATGCCTAAACCACTAAGCCATCTCCCCATCCCTAGCCTTTAATTTTTATTTTATTTATTTATTTATTTATTTGAGAGCGACAGGCTGAGAAAGAGGCAGAGAGAGAGAGAGAGAGAGAGAATGGTCATGCTAGGGCCTCCAGCCACTGCAAACGAACTCCAGACGCATGTGCCCCCTTGTGCATCTGGCTAACGTGGGTCCTGGGGAATCGAGCCTTGAACCTGGATCCTTAGGCTTCACAGGCAAGTGCTTAACCGCTAAGCCATCTCTCCAGCCCAGCCCTCAATTTTTGATTGAGTGGATCTAGTGAGCCTGAGGCTTTGTTTGGCTAATACACTTCCAGGTGATGCTCATACTGACTGGCGCAGGCATCAATCACATTCTGGGGATGGCTACTCTGGTGTCGTTGCCCATGGCACTCATTGACTAGCTGCCGTCCCAGAGGGGCCCCAGAAGACCTTTTTGGGTAGTGTTAGGCTGACTGTTCTCAGGGCTACCACAGGCATGAAGGGGTAAATGCCCAGTGCTCTACTTCAGGCCTAATTTTGCTGGTAAGGACACTGAAGGCTGGAGAGCTTAGCTCTTCTCTTTTCGTTGACCCCAGCAGTCTGCATGTCATTTCATACACCTTTATTTGGTTCTTCAACACATAGGCTAGAGGCTTTCCATCTATTAGCCACACAAAGAAGGTTTGACGGACATCTATTGCTTAGTGATGACTGTGGCGGGGAAGAGGGAGCTGAAAGCTCTTGCCCAGCAGTGGTGATCATGAAGGCAGTGTTTTGGGACAGGGACAGGCTCGTTACTTAGGTGGGTGGGAGTCAGCGACTGCAGATGCGCAGGGATTTCTACCGCAGCACTCCTGTAGGGCCTTGCTGCTCACCCTCCCGACTCAGAACCCACGTGTCCGTAAGCCTTCGGAGAGGTCTATGCAAAGAGATGCACAGACAAAAGTCACACACCACCCAGGTCAGACTCTGCAAAGAAGCTGAGAATTTATAGAGTGAAGTTCAGACCTTGAAAATGACAGGAAGCAGAGACGGAAATGACAAAACATTGCAGGCGAGACAAATGAAAAATACATCAATGTTACACGAGACTCAGAGGGTCAGAGGCCAGCCTAGAAAGGTGTCTAATGGATAGCTAGGACATGCTGTCAACAGACAGGGCCTTGTTGACACTGGCTCAGAAATGGGATGGGAAGTGAATCTTTTGCCTCAGTGCTCTCCAAAAGCACTGCCCTGCTTAAAAAAATGAAATCAATTTAAAATGAAGGAATTCGCATTTTTCTTTAGAAAAGTTGTTACTAACCAATAGCTAGTAAAGGAATAGGGAAATTTGAATTCTCATACTGGGATAGATATGTTTTCTCACAGGATTAGTGCTATCCAAGGCCAATAGTTTATTCTTATGTTGAGAAATGCTCTTAAAATATATTATTTTGAAGAAAAAAATGTATTATTTGGATTTATGCATTTTGTTTCCAAGTCAACTAACTGTGGATAATCTGCATGTGGGCTTGTCTGTGCATGTGCCACAGTGAGAGGGACCTGGCCCTTATCAAGACTGAATATCTATCTATTTATATACACATATACATACATGTGTACTATTTATGTGTATATGATCATGTGTGTGTTAGTGCATGTGTGTGGACGTATGTGTACATATGTGTGCATGAATGTTGAGACCAGAGCATGTCATTCCTCAGGCAGTGCCCACCTTTTTTGAGACAGGGTCTCTTGCTGGCCTGGAGCTCTCTCAGTTGGATGGAGCAGCTTGTCAGTGAGCCCGTTACAAGTGAGCAGCACCCTGCATAACATGTCGTTTTACACATGGGTGCAGGGGGTCGAACTCAGGTCTTCATACTTGCAAGACAGCCACTGTTACTGACTGAGCTATTTATCTAGCCCAGAATATGTCAATCTATATCCATCATCTATCTATATCTATGTCTATATTTATATCACCTCTCTGTATATCTATATCTGCATATGTGTGTGTATGAATTTCTTTATTTGCAATAGTAGAGAGAGAAAATTGTCATGCTAGGGCCTCTTGCCACTGTACATGAACTCCAGATACATGTGCCACTTTGTGCATCTGGCTTTACATGTGTCCTTGGAAATTGAACCTGGTCGATCCGTCAGGCTTTGCAAACAAATGCCTTTAACCACCGACCTATCTTCTTAGTCCTGAATATATATATGCATATATTTGGTTTTTCGAGGTAGGGTCTCACTGTGGTCCAGTGAGAATCAACTATGTAGTCCTGGAATCAACTATGTAGTCTTGGGGTGGCCTCGAACTCATGGTGATCCTCCTACCTCTGCCCCCTGAGTGCGGGGATTAAAGGCGTGCGCCACCACGCCTGGCCCTGAATATTTTTTTAATATTTTATTTTTATTTATTTGACAGAGAGTAAGAGGGAGGAGAGAGAGGGAGAGAGAGGGAGGGAGGGAGGTTGGGCATGCCAGGGCCTCCAGCCACTGCAGACAAACTCCAGTTGCATGCACCCCTTTGTGCATCTGGCTAATGTGGGTTGTGGAGACTTGAACCTGGGTCCTTTGGCTTTGCAGGCAAACACCTTACCACTAAGCCATTCCTCCAGCCCCTGGAAGCTCTCAGTTATTTTCTTATTAACAACTTCCATGATTATAAAAATATCCCATTGTAATGCCCTCCCTCCCCCCACTTTCCCCTTTGAAACTCCATTCTCCATCATATACTCTCTCAATCAGTCTCTCTTTTATTTTGATGTCATGATTTTTTCCTCCTGTTATGATGATGGTCTTGTGTAGGTAGTGTCAGGCACTGTGAGGTCATGGATATCCAGGCCATTTTGTGTCTGGGAGAAAATGTTCTAAGGAGTCCTACCCTTCCTTTGGCTCTTATATTCTTTCTGCCACCTCTTCCAGAATAGACCCTGAGCCTTGGAAGGTGTGATAGAGATATTGCAGTACTGAGCACTCCTATCACTTCTTTCCAGTACCATGATACCTTCTGAGTCATCCCAAGGTCACTGCCATCTGACAAGAGAAGATTCTCTACCAAAAGTGAGAGTAGCATTAATATAAGGGTATGAACATTAAGAGAAGTGCTTACTGGGCAGTTTGATAAGCATACTATATACATTTAGGCAGACAGCAGCAGACATTACAACATCAGGACTCATGACTACTTCTGTTTTGAGTTTTCAGTGTCAGGGATGTATTCACTCCCATGGAGTGGGCCTCTAGTCCAATTAGAGGGCAGTTGGTTTCCACCATGACAGACATGCCACTATTGCACCTGTTGGCTCATTTGGCCTGGCTGGCCAAATATAAGGCTTGCAGTGTCCCCTGTTGAGTATCTTCATTGGTGATTTCTCTTTCTCCCATTGAACTGCATGAAGAATGGCTTCTTCCAGCTTTCTGTCAGCTGGTCTACATGGAGGAGGTTATCAGCTCAGCTCCAGCAGGATTTCTCAGTGGCCTTGCAGCCCAAGTATGTGGAGTCTTCAGCAATAGGGTTTTACCATCTATTCCTGGTGGGAAACCAAGGGCCTTGGCAATGGCCTGTAATGTTTTGGGGTCATCAGAGACCTCCCTAGCCAAAAACTCACTGAATATGTTTTTTTTAAGGACATGCCTACATGTAACCCTTCTTATATTTCAGTTATATAAGTAAAGCAGTATACTGTTAAGTTGGACTCAATAAATTTTAGCTGCTTCTGACTTCAAGTTCTTCTTTACCTTGGCAAAGGTTCCCAGCCCTAGCACATGAACATTTAGGCCCAGGCAGTTCATTGCTGTGACCGGCTGCCCTGTGCCATGTGGTGTGATTTAATAGCACCTCGGGGTTTCTAACTTCTGTAGGCCAGTAGCAACTCCACTCCTACTTGGAGCAATGCCTCTAGATATCACCAGATGTCCTTGAGGGCAGATGACAAAAGTCTCTCCCAGTTGTAAAGCGCTGGTTTAGAAAAATGTGCAGGGTGACAACAGCATGCTGTGTATTTGCATATCTCCCTTTGACTACAAGCCTCTGACCCAAGGATGATATGTGCAAACAGCAACAAATAATTATTCAAGATTAAGTGTCCAAGAGAGACTGGCTGGAAGCGACGCCTAGGTCTGCCCATTCCCGGAGTCCTGCTCACATGCTCTGCTGCCCTGAAGGCTCCTGGCACTGCCACCACACATTAGCATTTGAGGCACGGGCATGCAACGGAGAGCGCTCTGCTCTTCAGCAAGTTCTTGGTGATCATGTGGAGCCTGCTTTTCACCCAAGTTTTTCCAACTTACTCTCCAATCATCTATCCAGAAGCTTGGCTACGTGGAGTCAATACATGGGAGCGTGCGTTCCTTTTCACTGGTTCTCATTATTCTGGAGAGGCTGTGCGGGGCTTAGCGGGAGGCAACAGAGGCGAAGTGACGATCCTTCCCACTTTCTGCCTGCAAGAGCATTTTCTCTTATGTCCATGACTCCCACTTAGAAGAAAAGAACAGAAGGCAACCAGACGCCAGGGTATCTCAAAGTGAGGCACAACGTACGCCAGGAAAAGAAATGTTGAATCCTTTTTTGCTCCTTCTGTCTCAAAAGCTGTTCTTTCAGATTGAGAAAGCTGTTTCCAAGCTTAGGAAGTCATGTGCTGCATGTGTAGAGGGGTTTCAGGATGTTTGGAGATAGGCTAAGAGCCACAGCAAGGGACTCGTGAGAGAGGATAGGAGCAGGTGAGGGGAGGGGTCCACTCGACCAGCTGCTTTCTGCTCCTCCCACCATGTCTTCCGCCTGATGGACTGTACCCCACTCTGTCTCCTCTTAAACTGTAAGCGAAAACAAGCCCCTTCTTGCCTAAAATGCTGCTTCTCAGGTATTTGGTTGCAGGAAAGAGAAAAGGAACTAATGCACCCAGCTTTATAGAGTACATATCTAGTTCTAGAAAGTACATTGTTTCTTTGCTTTTAGATTCTCCCCGCCCTCATATTGGTTTAATTTCCCATGAGTCTACTATGTAGAATCCTGCATATTATCTAAACTAGTATGTCTGTGAACACTATGTAAAGGAACGATTTTGGGGTTACTCTCCCCCAAACTCAACGCCATGTTCCCGACCATGATCACCACACTCTAAAATCAGGGTGCCACCACTATTCTCACGTCTTATGTTTTCCACTTCGTGTCCTTGTGAAAGTCTGAGCAGTTGACTGCTGTGCATCAGTCATGTTTTGAATTTATGATAGCTTTTTCATTAATGGGTCAGATTTTATTGTGCTTAACCCCATGGCCCCGTGTCAGGACAATTCAGCTCTGGGGTGTATTGCAGAGCTGTAATTTAAAAACCCTTGACATTCTCTCTGTCAAAGCAAACTTAAACATTTAACAGTGTTTTCCTAAACAAGACAGACTTAGGATTTCATTTTCAGTAAGTGATGTGTATTTAAAAATAGCACAAGCACTTTCTCTCTCTGTCTCTTTCTCTCCCTCCTTCTATCCACGCTGCCCCCACACAGAACTCCATCCCCTTACCATGTGCTAAGCCCTCATGTAAAGAGAGAAGAGTGATTTTCCTTAGTTGTCATGGTGTCATTTTAACATGTGCCTTCTTATACTACTTTTTTAATACTATTTTATGTGTCCTTTAGTTTCAAATTATTTTTTATCCTAAACATATTTCTGATCACCTATCATTGCCAGTTGAAGTTCTCATTATTTCCTATCCCCTTCTTTCTCTCCTGCCATTCATTCCAATATTCCTCCCCCATATTTCCCCTCACCTCTTCTGTTATCATGTATATGTGTTCGTATTTATCATCAACCTACCATCTATTTATGTATATCTATTCTCTCTCCTATGTATTTATCTGTTATATTCCACCTATCCTCTCTCTCTCTCTCTCTCTCTCTCTCTCTCTCTCTCATAGAAAAGCTCTCTAGTAATGAAAGTACAGCAATCCCAGATTTTGAAGTTTAAAGTTTCTTAAATTGAGCAAGCTTAAGTGAGTTTGCAGTGGATGTGTTTGCTCCACCTCTGAGAATAGTTACCCTGGCAATACTGTCTTACTATCCTGTAAGCACAGTCATCTAACCCAGTCTTATGGGTGTGATGTAGTGTCAGTGCCTAAGAAGGCCTGACTTAGGAGGGTGCAGTTTAGAGTCATTTCAAACTTTGACAACACTGGCCTGCCCGCTCCCTTCTGGGATGCGTTAGAAATGGACCTTTTCCCTTTTAGTGGCTGACTTTATGCTTTTAGCGCCCTGTCAGTGGCTGCCCACCCTTGTGCCCCACAGTGGAGCCAATCCTCCTGATATCATGACCCTCACCTTTTGCCAGTCTTGTCAACTGTCTAAAGATTTTTTCCACACTCATTTTCTAAAGTAGAGTGACAGTTGGCTAGATAGAATTTTCTTCCAGAAATTCAAAAAGATGTGTTGTTTCCTAAGACAGAGCTCTAACTACCTATTCCCATCTTCCAGAAGGTACAAGGAATCTAGGTGACTTAATGCTTAGAGGCTGGGGAGTTCTTAGCAAAAGATAAGGATATATTAAGAAATGGTACATGTACACTAAAAGAAAAGGCTCTCATCTCCATAAGTTTATTGTGTTTGAAAATGTAACAATAGGTTTTCCTATGTTCCACTATATAAGATTGTGTATGAATTTGTGCTTGTATATATATATGGTACAAATCATAATGTAATAAATCCATAAGAAATTTTACTTAAGGTAACCTATTTATAAGTAAATATCCAGGGATGATGGCCCATGACTGTGACCCCTGTACTTTTGAGGTGGAGGCAGAGAGGATCAGGAGTTCAAGGCTATCTTCAGCTACTTAAGTTTGGACTACCTGAGACTCTATCTTGAAAAAAAAATAAAATAAAAAACTAAACAAACTACCCCTGGCCCCACAAATAACCTTAGAAATACATTTTCAAAGGTGCCTTTCTTTGTGTCAAACTTATTTCTATTTTATTTAATGGAGATGTTATGAAAAACATAATGTTTTTAGGGAGGCATTCAGAGGTGTGTTCTGATGGTTTTGTTTATGGATTCAAATAAAAAAGAATAGCATGCAATGTAATAATTATTTACAAATAAAATCAACACTGTTTTCAACATGTGTTACTGAGATATAATTTACATCTTGTGAAATTTCCTATTTAAAGTTTCCAGATTCAGTGGAAAGGGGTAGTGGAGGGAGACAGAAAGCAGGGTGGTGGGAGGAGATTATCATCAGGGTCTATGTGGTGTATATGAGGGAGAGTTGTCAACAAAAAGTTAAAAAACAAAGCCGGGGGTAATGACGTGCGCCTTTAATCCCAGCACTAGGGAGGCAGAAGTAGGAGGATCGCCATGAGTTTGAGGCCACTCTGAGGCTACACAGTGAATTCAGGTCAGCCTGGACTAGAGTGAAACCCTACCTTGAAAAACCAAAAAAAGAAGTTAAAAAACAGTTTTCAGATGCTTTTTAGTATATTTACAGAGCTGTGAAACTACTACCATAATCTAAGAGTATTAATGTTTTAGAATATTTTCATAGCACCACTAAGCATTGTCATTAACATTCACTCTATGTCCCAATGACTCCAGCCCAGTCCTAGGTAAGTACACATCTGTCTGCTTATTGATTTGTCAGTTCTGGGGAGGTTCTAGATATGACTCATGCAGTAGCAGCTCTTGGGGGATGGCTTTATGATCATACAAGTTATTCTCACTTTAGAAGTCTTTGACCTGCATTTGTTTCTAAGGAAGAAGAAATAAAAAGCACTTCTAATGACTCCAGAGAAAACAACTGCCATTATTTTTGTGTTTCTTTTGTTTCTTTCTGTCTGTCCATCGTTTCATTTGTCAAGTTGTTCTGTAGCATTTATTGAGTGCTTGGTATGGGTTCATCTTGGTGTCAGTATTCAAATGACAAGTCAGCTTGAGATCTATAGGGACAAAAGTAAGAACCTTAGAGCTGGTGCTACAGGAAACCAGTACAGGCAATTGTAGCATGTGATGAGAAATTGACTTGTCTAAGAATTCTTCAAGATATGTCTATGAGTGTTCATTTAAAAAACTTAGAATAATATTTCTCAACATTTAGTATCTTTTCTCTTAAAACTGCACAATAGATATTTTCTTATTGTTGTTACTTGAGAGTGCTATTTGTGTGTGTGTGTGTGTGTGTGTGGTGTGTATGAGACAGAGACAGAGAGAGAGATGGGGTCTGTGCATGTGTGTGTGTGCAAATGCCTATCCCATGCATGTGCTTGCAGAAGCCAGAGGAGAATGTTGGGTGTCCACTTATCACTTGTCTGCGAATTTCCATCAGATGTGGTCTCTTCCTCAGCCTGGAGCTGCTCTCTATCTCCCACAGGCTGGGAGTTCTGGGGACTCAAGCTTGTTGGTCTCCAGCACAAAAGGCACTCTCATGCTTTTGTAGCAGGTGTTCTTAACCACTGAGCCATCTTCATGGCACAAGATTGCTTTTTTTGATGACTAAGTAATTTTCCATTGGATTTTATACCAAATTTATTGGGAATTTTAATATTTCTTAGGATTTAAATCAATCATGTGACACCCCTGAATTTTAGACAAAATCTTACCTTAGGAAGCATATGAATTTATGGCCAAGATCAGCCAATTAAGTCCTTTTAATATGTGTAGCTTCGATATCCTTCTAGAATTAAGACCTAGGACTCCTGTCTCCCCAAGATAAAAGGTGTCTCAGCACCCCTGGCTTTTCCCAGCGCTCTCACTTCTGGTGCTTTCATACATTTGGGGAATCTCAGGGGAATGCAGCAGCATGTTTGGCAAGAATGCCCCTGACATTTTTTTTTTTTTTTTTTGGAGGTAGGGTCTCTCTCTAGCCCATTCATATGTGAATTCATATGTGATGAATTCATATGTGATCTCGGGCTGGCATCAAACTCACGGCGATCCTCCTACCTCTTCCTCCCAAGTGCTGAGATTAAAGGTGTGCGCCACCACACCCAGCTTACTCCTAAGATTTTTTATGTGGGCCCCTCTGGACTCCAACATGACAGCTGTCTTTGGACTTTGTGCAGAAACTTGGGCAATTGTTGGGAACTTGTTGAAAATGAACTTTTAAGAGATATAGACTCCATTATCATTGATGTTCAGGAAGTAATTCATTTTTAAGTTTCATTAATGTGTTTATTTCCTTTTTATTTTTCCTTTTCAATTTATTTCACTTCCCTTTATTCTGTACCCTCGGCCTTGCCCTGCACAGTACACCCTCTATTTAACCGAGATAATTTGCTTTGTGTGCGATTAGAGCTTATTATCTGCTGCCTCCTGGGGCCAGACTCCAGCAGAAATCCTCCTCTGTTGCCTCTTGCTTTCCTTGTACTCCTTCTCTGGGAGGTGTTGTTTTGTTTTCTTCCTCCATTTTGCTTTTTTCCTGGGGTGGGAGTATTTTTTTTTGTTTGCTGGGTTTTTTGGAGGCCACATATCATTTTTATTTTATTGTTTTCATTCAGTTGTATAGCTAGAACAATTTACTGTTTCTCTCTCTCCTCTCTCATTTTTTATCTTAGCTCTGCTCACTGTGTCCTTGGATTTCTCCAGTAGCTTCACACACATGTAGTGTAGACCCAGAGAGCAAAGAAACCGAAAGGAAAGAAAGAAGGGAACACCTAAAGAAGAAGAAAGTTTCTTAACATGGTGGTCTTACTAGGAAATTCCGGACTCAAGTAGAAACTAATTGTTTTGCAAGAAGGCCTCTTGGAAAAGCTGATTTTTCTTGTCTGATTATTGATAGAGCCAACCCAGTTCTTCCCATGCACTCAGTAGGGATTTTAGACTTAAATGGGAGATATGCTAGGACGCAGTTGCTGAGATCCACCATGAGGTAAATTTTAAGATTTTCTTGCACATGATAGCTTCAGCATTCAGTATAACAACGATGGTCATTCAAGTGCTTTAATCCAATTTACAAGAAGAGAAGGTCAGAGGGCTAATTTGACAAACTGACTGTGGGCTTAGTCTATGTACCACTGGACACTTATGGACACATCAGCATACATAGTTAGCTGCCCCGGTCATTATAGACTGAGCCACAGTAGTTCACTCAGCATGAATAAACAAATAAGGCCTGCAGTCTCAAGTAATTTACAGCCTGTTACTGTCCATAGGAACTTGGGCTTTGGATAGGACATTTTAAAAACACATTTTACATATAAAAAGAATAGATTTTTTTCAAGGATACTTGACTTTGGATTGATAAAAGGTTAAAATAAACAAGGTTTTCATTGTGGCCCTACCTACAATAATTAGAAAATAGATTGGATGATTTCTTAGGCCTATATTAATTATTTTCCTAAAGTCTTGTTTTATTCATGTTTTACTTTACCAGTTATGGTCATTCATATGATTCATGTATTGAAAAACATTTTCACAACTCATTGAAAGCATTGTACCTTCTTTAGAGTCATAAAGAATACATTTATTTATTTATTTACTTTTTACATACTTATAGGGCCTTATGTAGTCGAGGCTGACATCAGACTTGCTAAAGTTGGTCTTGAACTTCTGATTCTCTTATCTCCACCTCCCAGATGCTGGGATTACAGGTGCATACCACCATGTCCGTATAGAACAATGTATTTTGATAAAAAATAATTTATCTTTATTTGTAACTTGGATATTTAAGTCAAAAGTCTGCTACTACCTTGACATGGTCTGAGAGGAAGTGCTCAATTAGTGTAACCAGTGTGCTTTCTGATGATGTGTGTTGCAAATAACTTATTATCTAGTTATGCACCACAAAATAATGTTATTTCCACTAAAGTTTATTTAGGAAAAGAAGGGAGGTTCAAGTGAATTATCAGATTAGAAGGGAAGAAGGTTGAAGAGAAGTTGTCTGCTACACTGCGATGTCCCATTGGGATGTGCTGAGTATCTGAACACTTCACACGATGGCTGCATTGACCAGTCTGGAAAAAAAAAAACAAAACAGGAAAACACAGTCTTACAAATCACTGCCCCCTTTATAGTGTTGGTGTGAGTGACCTGTGTTGGCTGAAAGGTAAGGACACAAGATGGGGAAGTAATTTTTTTGCTTGTGTGTGCAGTGTTATGTGTATGCATGTGCTGGTGCGTGTGTGGTGAGTGTGATGCAGGCATGTTTATGTGCCCATGTAGCTCTCCACGGCCAGCGTGACTGGAGCCGAACTCCAGGTGTCCCACTCCTTTCTTCCTTTACTCTTCTGTTCTTTCTTTGGTCCCAGAGCTGGCTGTTTGTTTTAGAGCTCAGGTGATTCCCAAGACTGAGCTTCCCTGTGCGACTGAAGTTACAGGAGCACATGGTCATGCCCAGCTGTTTACCATGAGCTCTAGAGATGTGAACCCTGGAGGTCTCAGGCCCTCTTAAAGCCTTGTGTGTGCACAAGAAGTGCACTTAACTGCTGAGCCACCTCTCCAGTCCGCAAGGAGAGGTTGAGAGACCCTGGTGTTAGATTCTAAGCACAAAGCTATCAAGTCTTAGCAAAGTAATTTGTGGTTTTACTCAATGTAAAGAGAAGAAACTAGCTGGGTGCTGTAGCACATGCCTTTAATCCCATCACTTGGGAAACCAAGGTAGGAGGATTTGTTGTGAGTTTGAGGCTAGCCTGAGACAACATAGTGAATTCCAGGTCAGCGAGGACTAGAGTGAGACCCTATCTCGAAAAACCAAGCAGAAAGAGAGAGAGAGAAGGAAGAAGAAACTAAATAAGAGTCAGCCAATATAAAAGGGATTTTTTCACATTAATAATAGGGTAGAATTCAAGCATACAATGACAACAAGGGAGTTCTTTACATTGCATTGATTTAAAAATCAGAATAAGATTTAATACGCTCATCATGCAATGAAGAGCAGGCCCCATATGAAAAGCACAATTTTCTCTTCTGTGGATCTCCTTTGTGTGTGATGGGAACTCCTCATCTCCTGTGGCTGTACACCAATTAGTATTGTGACTCACATCCACTGCTAAGGGAGTGGCGGCAACTCTGATGAGGAATCTTACTGAAATTGTAGAAGTAAAAAAGATGGCTGGAGAGATGGCTCAGCACTGTGGGTGCTTGCTGGCAAGGACTTACGGCCTGGGCTTGATTCCGCAGTACACACATAAAGCCAGATGCATAAAGTGGCACATGAGTCTGGAGTTCAGTTGCAGTGGTCCTGGCATGCCTATTTGTCTCTCTCTGCTTGCAGAAAGGAAGGTCATGCACCCTTGTTTCTCCGTGCTTTCCAAGATAAACTGAACATGAAGTGTTAGCATGTTGACATATTATTTTACAAATCCAGAATGTTTGGTGTTCAGTCTTTGATGTAGAGTAGGAGAGTAGGTAATTTTGTCTTGTCATCTACCTTCAATGGACAAAGCCACATTTTACAAATGTTCCTATTATGAACTGTATGAATAAAATATCGAGCAATCATTGGTCTTTATTACTTATGATAAATACTTCTAGTATGTATTATACAGTGTATTTCTAATACCACATGAAATGAGTTTCTGGTTTGACTATTGTTTGTTGAGCAGTGATCAGTCATGTTCAAATGTTGAAATCTGGTTGTAGATAAATTTTGAGTCGATTTTCATTATGTATTCACAACATAATTCCTCAAAGTAGAATTAGATTTTTAAGAGAGGAATCATATTTTAAGATTTAATTTTTCACGTTAACTGTATGTATTCACTTAAGAATGCATTCAGATGTATTGAGGCCAAGCCGTAGCAGATCAATACAACTGCTCAGTGGGTTTAGCATGAGCCTTGGGGGCTGAGAAGTCCTCTTCCTGGTTCCCAGTGTAACTTCTCTGTGGTGCTTTCACACATGAAGCCCTTCCTGACGTGTGTACTAGTTGTGGGCTTGGGATTATAATGTGTGTCTTATCTCTGCCTTGCTTGACTAGTAAGAGAATTAATAAATGGAATCGTTTGGCTCCACTGGTGAGAAAAATGTAAATCAATTGCCTTTTAAGGGGTTTGTTAAATCTTTGAGGCTAGAAACGATGTAGTTTTTAGGAAGATAATTTACTAAATGACTGGAGTCAAGCCTCAAAGATGTAGTCCACTTCCCCAAAGTGAGAAATTGTTCTGCTTTTACTGGCAAGCATAGACATTTAATCTTGTATGCCACATTACATTGTCAATACCTTACAAAATAATGTTGGTGAGATTGTTTTCAGAATATAATGTTTAAATTGGAGTCACAGATACTATTTTTCCAAGTGAAAGACTTCTGGGTTGACATTTAGATTAGCATTTCTAGTTACTTTTTTGGATTAAAACTTCAAGCAAATTCTAAATACCATATGTGCTTTTTCATATTATTTGTTTGATTCTCCTGCCTTTCTAGCCTTTGGTAATTTTTTTTTTTTTAAATGAACTGATGTAACTACCTGGTAGAAGTAAGTATACTTAGGTTTGCTCATAGAAAGAGGTCTTTGTACTTGAAAAGCTTACAAAATGCTGGGCAATTCAAGTCTGATTATTCTTGGAAGATGAACTCCTGACTGTAGCAAGACCTCAGATGACACTTTGGGCTTTCTCCAGTGTTTCTACAATTGTATGTTGCTTTTATCTGTTCATTTTACTGTGTAGACCAGAACTGCATTCAGAGAGCAAGTCTCTTTATTCTTTCAACTTCTTAGACATTTCATCAAGACATACCAAGAATTTACTAGTTTTTTTTTTTTTTTTTTTTTTTTTCCCCTCAGTGGAAAGAATGTAAGAGCCAAAGGAAGGGGAAGAGTGCTTTGGGATGCTGTCTTTAAAACATTAAGTGGCCATTGCATTCATTACCTCACATTGGCTCATGCTGTCTATACAAGACCTGCATAATATGAGGGCAAAAGAAAATAATGACATCACAGCAGGAGTTGGAAAGAAGGGGCTCAGAGAAGGGGGTAAGGGAAAGTGTAACAAGAAGAGTGGTGACAAGGAATTATGGTCAGGGCACATTGTGTATAGAAATGAGGGTTGTTAACAAAATGTTACAGAAATAATTAAAGAACCCCAAAATATTTCTCTCGTCTTTTAAAGTCATAATTCACTCAGTCTATATCAATAGCAGCAAGATTCATTCAGACTTTTCTGGTCATCACTTTCATGACTCATAGTACCACCTGAACCAGTGTCAAAGTAGCTGTGTGGCCATTCCCATAGACACAGCTTCTGCTCGTCATTACATCTTTAACATTTTGGCAAGCTAATGATTTTATTAGCATGTGAGAACTTGTTTTACAGATGGACAAGTGGAAGAGAACCCATGTTACTCCAGAGAGTTGAAGGAGTGAATGCATTTTTTAAGGAGAATGCGATTCATGTCCTGAAGTGTTGGCTTCTTGAATATAGAGTATTAATGCATATCAATATAATTAAGGAGAATTAATTGACACCATTTGGAAGGTACTGTTAAGAGCTGAGATAATATGCAGCCATTCAGGAATGCCCTTGTATTTCTGTATTTATTCTTGTGTCTCTGGTTATTGCTTTGAATAAAACACAGTAACAATAATACCTTTCATTCACCTAACACTTCTAAATGTCACATTGCATTTAAAATAATCTCATCTAACACTCACAATAACTTTGTGACATAGGCAATAAAAGTATGAACTGGATAAGGAACTCAGGGCATGGAGGGGACTGAGTGGTCTGTGGCTAAGCAGAGAAAGGTCACGGTCCAGTTAACATGGGCGCTTCCTGAGCTGCTGTTGCCTGGCTTGTTCTGCACACAGTTTAAAACATGTTTGAAAAAAAAAAAAAACACAATGTCAAAACACCACATGAGCCAGGTTTGAAATAGTGACTCTTTCTAAAGAAAGCTATAGACCACAAAGAGCTTAAATTTATATCCTAAAATGTGGAGAACTTGAGGTTGGGGAGATAGCTCAGTCAGTTAAGCATTTACTGTGCAAACGTGAAGACCCTAGTTCGATCCCAGAACCAACTTTAACAAAGTTGCCAGGGTAGTGGTGTCTGCTTGTAGTCTCAGCACTGGGGAGGCAGAGGCAGGCCATCCCTGGGGCTCCCTGGCAGCTGGGCTAGCCTACTTGGTGAGCTCCTGGACAGCGAGCCTCCCTGTCTCAACAAACAAACAAAACAGCACAGGAATTCCTGAGGATGACACCAGGGGTTGTCTTCTGGTCTCCACAAGTATTCATGAGTAAGTAACCCACACCTACACACACACACACACACACACACACACACACACACACACACACACAACCACCCTCACCTACAGAAAAAGTAGTTGTTCATATTTATCCTTGTCTTCTCACATGGATACCCACCAAGGGTCCCTAGCGTTAGAGACTGTGAATGACTGATTCCATGTGAGTTCACATTTCGGTGAGCCCATGAGAGGGTGCTGCTGGTACGCACAGGCAAAGTTCTTGCCTTCTGTCACTGTGGCTTTGTCAATTCAAGCACAGCAGGCACTGGGCTGCCTCTGGCTCTGGAAGGGCCCTGTTCTGGGAGGCGCTCCCTGGGCCACTGGGATAGGGGAGAGTTCAGTATTTTGCCATTCATTTGGTGCATTAGTGGTTTTCCCCTGTTGTCTTTGTTAGAAAAAGATATTGTTGGCACTTCACTGAGTTTGTGCTCTGATTTTCACAGGTGCTTTTCTGCTTGGAATTGGTCCCCTGCATTATTTCCTCACAAAGAACATCAGCAATTTTGTTCTCATTGTATCTGAATAATCAACTTAGGACATGTGACTTGAGCTCTTTACAACCATTTTTGGCATATGTATGTCCAGAGAGAGCACAGGTTTTTTTTTTGTTGTTGTTGTTAGAAAAAAGAACTATGGAAGTTCATTATTTTTCTCATAATCCTGTCTCATTGAGCTTTTGCCTTTGGCTCTTCATTAGCACCTGTTTCCCTGGGCCTGAGGGTTTTGATTAAGATAAAACTCATTAGAGAAGCACATGGAAGCTCTATGTAAGAACCTGGAGTGTAAATTCTTTCAGACATGTGTTGGATAAAATGATAGTTTACTGATGATTCTAACAAAACCATCACAAACTCTCTTTGGTCCATGAAGTTCCTGACAGCAAGGTTTCACTTCTAATGGGTATTGTTTGATCGCATTTCCTTCCATGTAATGAGAAAATGGATGTGGGAGTGCTTTGAGCTTTATAGAGTGCCTGGCCAATGGTAAAGCATCACTATCATTATCCTTTATGCCTTCCAGAATGCTCGCCCTAATAAAGTGAGATTAACTCAAAAAGGGAGCATGCTCTGCCCCTGTTAGATATGTGCACGTTGGGGGATGTAGTAACAAGGTGTTAGCTGACAAAGAAATTCCATATCTATCATCTGTTTTGTTACTGCCTTGAAATTGCTTACCATAGTGGTATGGGATTGCGGAAGCATAGAGAAGTCAAGAGATAAGAGAGAAATAATGTCCCCAGAGAGTTCCACTGAGATGAGCTGCAAAGCTGGGTCTCTTTCTCTCCCTCACCCTATTCATCTGTGCTTGTGTTATATTTTAAATAAATATTCACTGGACTCGGCTTGGAGTCTCTGATTTAATTAAATGCTTCCTTCTCATACTAATGCAAATGACTGATTTTTTGCATGTATGTGTGTGTATACATGTTCATATACATATGGATGTATGTAAGTATATGGGTGCATGTGTTTGTAGAGGCCAATAGTTGACATCTAGTCTCTTCCTCAGTGGCTCTCCACCTTTTTTTTTTTTTTTAAAAGACAGAGTTCTCACTGGTCCTGGAGTTCACAGATTGGCTAATCTAGCTAGCTAGCCAGGAAGCCCCAGTTTTGGGTTTACAAACGTGATCTGACATATCCAACTTCACTGGAGATCTTCAAATACTTTACCAACTGAGCCATACTCCCTGACACCCCAAATACTGGTTTTCTAAGGCTTGTTTAACACTGAAATTAGGACAGGGTGAGGGCAAAGAATGAACTGTGCCTGTACCAAATGATTGGCTTGCTTCTCAGCATGTCGCATGTGTTGCAATATTGTCATGACAACCCCAGACCATGGGGCCTGCTCTTTACAATTTATACAGAGAACAAGGCAGCTTAAAGATCACATGCCAGCTTCTATGAGGCCATTCCCCTAGTACATGGAGAGATGGCATTCAAAACTAAATTTTCCAGAACCCAGTAAAATGCTTATTGGTTTGACATCTTCAAGGTCCTTTCTTTCACCAGAGTAATTTTTCTGACCTCACCCATGATTACGTTGATGAGAAGAAATGATTTGATTCTTTTTGCTTTGCTTTGTTTTGTTTTGCTTGAGGCAGGGTCTCACTCTAGCCCAGGCTGGTCTGGAATTTACTCTGTGGTCTCAGGCTGGCCTTGTTTTCATGGCAATTCTCCTACCTCAGCCTCTGGAGCACTGGGATTAAAGGCATGTGCCACCACACCTGTCTTTTGATTTGCTTCATTTTAACAAATGAACTGTAGGGTGTTTGCATCAAATTTAGGTATTTGCTGTAATAAAAAGCTTTAAAACATGTAATGTTTTATATGGTTAACTTCCCTTTCACATAAAGCAGAAACTTTGTGTTTCTAATGGCTAAGATCAGCTCTCTTCCAGTGACTTGGCATACAGCATCTTTCCTTTTCTGTGGAGGTCCCATTTCTAACAGATGGTCATCAAAGTAGAGATGGAAGAGGTTCCACAGAGGCAGATAAAGTGGTGGATGCTGACAAGAGTTAACAGCATGACCTTCTGGGAGAATTAACCTCTACCTGAGATAGTCATGGGCAGAGGAGGTAGAAGGGCTAACTTTCAGGCTTCTGTAGCACATATTTTCCAAGATATTTACTGTTTCATGAGAGCCTCCATCTCTGTTTCTCTGATATTTATTCCTTATAATCTTGTGCACAATGGTAGATATTTTAATTCCAACCCATGTGGTATACCAGATAAACCCCAAACATGCCACGGTTGCCACAGTAAAAGCTTATTTCTGGCTAATGCACTGTGGGTTCAGGTTGTGCATCTGTGTGCTGCACGTGCAAATGATGGAGCTCAGGGACCTGTGTTCCCTGCAGTCACCCAGACATCCTGACACCCATTGCTTGGCCATCTTCAACAGGTGCCTTCCAAGTTTACACTGACATTGACAGACATCTAGATAGTGGGTGGGAGAATTTTATGGACAGGATCTAGAATTTCATCAGAGGAGAGAGAAGAGAGAGAGAGAGAGAGAGAGAGAGAGAGAGATTGGGTATTCTAGGGCCTCTTGCTCCACAAATGAACTCCAAATGCATGTGCTATTCTGTACATCTGGCGTTACATGGGTACTAGGGAATCATACCCTGGCTGGCATGTCTTGGAAGCAAGGAGCCTTCAACTGCTGAACCATGTTCCCTGCCCTGGGAAGATGTGTGTGTGTGTGTGTGTACATGCATGCATGCCACACATGATCTCTTGAGCCTTGGGTCTACCTCTTGCCTCCGCTGCTGTGAGCTTATGGGTCCTGCTGGCTCTACCTCCCATCGCGGAGGGCGTGTTAGAGGCGTACGCACCGCTCTGCATCTGGCTTTACCTCGGTGCTGAGGAAGATCAAACGCGTGTCAGCAGGCGTGCAAGCAAGCACCTTTGACCCACTGAGCCATCTCCTGAGCCGACAGTAATGCTTTTTTAAGGAACATTTATATTGGCAGACTTGTACATTTGACAGACTATAGAGCATGCTCACATGCACTGCAAAAGTTTAGAGAATGTTCTGCTGTCCTGGGAGTAGCAAGAGAGGTAGAACAGGAAAGAACTACTTAATTGTGGCTAACAGCCCCTGTGTGTCATTTGAGTATAAAACATGCAGACGGATATGCAGAACATAAGGGACACCTGATTTGATTACATTTGCTGAGAGTGAAAATTTGAATTTCAGTGTGCTGCACATAATTCTTATTTAGAAAAGGAAAATATATTTGGAAAAGCATCACAGAGTTCTCTCATCTTGAAAAAAAATCCATATTTGTCACTAGATTGAATTCATTTCATGGAAAATTTGCATACCTAATGATTTAAAGAACCTTGATAATATGTACTTTCTTCTTGCACATGGAAATCATGAACTAATTGCATTGCTTTTATTATGAAAGAGAAAGTATTTTGGAACACCAAAATACAAGTAGCTGTCTGGCATTTTCATGTCAATGTTACCATTAAAACCCAAAACTTGTTATTTTTATAAAAAATATTGTGGGTCTGGAGAGATGGCTTAGTGGTTAAGACGCTTGCCTGTGAAGCCTGAGAACTCATGTTCAAATTTCCAGGTCCCACATAAGCTAGACACACAGAGGCACAAGTATGTAATGTTGTACACGTGCGCAGGGGTGCACATGTCTGAGGTTCATCGGTAGTGGCTGAAAGCCCTGGCATGCCCATTTTCTTTCTCTCTCTCTCAAAAGCAGCGTGTGTCTGTGTGTATTGTGTGTTTGTGCCCATGCTCCCGCATGTGAGTGCAGGCACACCAGTGTGGTGTGTAGAAGTCAGAGGGCAAGCTCAGGTGTTGGTCCTCATCGTCCATCTTGTTTGAAGCAAGATCATTTAGTGTTTGCCACTGCATATGCCAAGCTGGCTGGCCAGTAAGCTACTGGGGACTCTGTTTCCATTTCTCATCTCACCATAAGAGCACTGGGACTATAAACATCCCCTGCAGTGTCTGGCTGCACACGGGTGTTGGGGACTTGAACTCTGGTCCTCATGCACAGAGGCCTCTTGTAGGACCTAAGGGGGAAAAAAGATTTTAAGACAAATCAAATTTATGCTACATTTTCTCTTCATGTTTTAAGAGAAGTTCGAATTGTAGATAGTGTGATTAAATTGATTGAGATAACATAAAAGTTAGGAAGATAGTGCTGCTATTTTAATACTTTTATCATGAAAATTTGTTGTTGGTTCTTTTCTCAGTTATCGTTCAGGCTAGCTGTGTAGAGAATGGGGTTTATCCACTGAGCATGTGTGTGCAGGACCCAAGCCCCACTGCATCTATCTACCTATTGGGTAACATGAACCAGAGATCAGATTTTAAGAAATCCTTGTTAAATGGCAAATAAATAAATAAAAATGTGCTCAAATCCTTAACTATTAGGGAAATACAAAATTAAAACGACTTTGAGATTCCATCTCACGCCTATCTGGACGGCTTTCATCAAGAAAGTAACAAATGCTGGAGAGGATGTGGAAAGAGGAGTCTTTATTTATTGCTGGTGGGAGTGTAAGCCAGTATAGCCACTGTGGATATCAGTGCAGAGGCTCCGGACACACCTGCAGTCCAGTGCTCAACCCCTGAGATATACCCCTGCATTTAAAATCTATAAATAGAACTGTCATATGACCAAGCTATACCAGTTCTGGGTATACACTGGAAGGATTACACTTTCAACCACAGAGATGCTTATACACCCATGACTATTGATACACTCTTCACCTTTGGCAGGAAATGGAAGCAACCTAGATGTCCATCTGGGTGATAGACATGTGGCATACATTTTTGGATTGAAACTACCTTCAAGATTTTAAAGTGCTATTAAACTATTTTTTTTTTTTTGTCTCAAGTGTAGCAAATAACTTCTACAGTTAGTCTGTATTTCTTTACTGATAGGTTATCTCTTTGTTGCTGGCATATATACTTCTTACTTTTCTGTGTTCTAGCGTGCCTTGGGACTACATTATTGGATGCATATATGTGGATTTATTTATTGATGCATAATTATACTTTTAAACTGCTTGACAATAAGATTTGACTTCTAAAGTTTTAAGTTCCCTACAATGTTAACTGTGGAGGAAAAAAGAGACATAGCTGGGGCTGGAGAGATGGCTCCATAGTTAAGGCACCGGCCTGCGGAGTGTAACAATCTGGGTTCAATTCCTCCACTGCCCATGAGAAGGCAGATGCACAATGTTGAGCATGGATCTTGAGTTTGTTTGTTCAATCCATTGTGCCTGAATGAATGCATGTCGTGTCTAGCATAATGTCTAACATGCTATACCTGGTTGTGGTGGTTTGCTTCAGGTGTCTCCCATAAACTTAGGTATTATGAATACTACGTCCTCATTAATCTCCTAGAGGCAGTGTATTGTTGGGGGTGGGCTTATGGGTATGATAGCCAGCTTTCCCTTGCCAGTGTTTGGCACATTCTCCTGTTGGCTGGTGGTTCATCTGACATTGGCCAACAGGTGATGTCCACCCTCTGCTCATGCCATCATTTTCTCCTGCCAGCGTGGAGCTTCCCCTCAAGTCTGTAAGCTAAAATAAACCTTTTTTTACCACAAGCTGCTCTTGGTTGGGTGTTTTCTGCCAGCAATGCGAACTTGACTGCAACACTGGTTAAGCAGTATGGGAGTAGGATTTGGTCCTAAAAGAAAGGGGAGGGGTACTGAATAGATGAACCACAATACTCACTGTGCATTACACCCTGTATTTTCTCAGAAATTAAAGACAATTCTTCCTTACTTTTAATCTTGTTCTAATACATATATATTATTTTTGTTTTTCAAGGTAGTGTCTTAACTCTAGCTCAGACTGACCTGGAATTCACTCTGTAGTTTCAGGGTGGCCTTGAATCATATTAGTAAATGAATTTATTGGATTAGTTTACAGCAGCCTAACAATAGCAGTCAGTCTAGGCTTGAGAGCCAGGGAACCTGGTAGCTGTTCAGTCCACATGGCTGGATGCCTTAGCAGTTCCAACCCAACACTGAAGGCCTGAATGATTCCCGGAGAGCCAATGGTATTCAGTCACATTGGAAGGCCGAGGGAACTTCGTTCCAATGCCGAGGAAGGATAGCCAGGCAGGGTAGATGCAGGTACAATGAAGTATTCAGGAGCAAGCAGCACTGGCAGCCAGGAGGGAGCTTCCTCACATAAAGCCCACTACCAAGAGAGCTGTCCACTCTGGGGGGCGGGAGGGGCTCACACCCTGGAGGAAGGACCTCTTCAGTCATTCCTTCCTGGCAGCAACCTCAGAGACCCACCCAAGAAGAATATCTGTGGATTCCTGATCAGATCAGGTTGACAACAGAACTTAACCATCACACAGTGTCTCTCGTGGAATCTAGAGCTCATCAGGCTAGATTAGCTGGCACTGAGATTATAGGCATGCAGTGGGGTGCCCAGCTCTTATGTGATTGCTGATAGTTAGATTACAGACATGTGCTCCCGTGCCCAGCTCTTACAAGGATTCTTATAGTCAAATTTAGATCCTTATGCCTGTAAAGCAACTGCTTTACAAACTGAGCCCTTTCTCCAGCTCCCATCTTTTGTATATTGCTTAGAATTGATTATTTTGCCTCATAGTTACAGGACATAATTATTAGACTTTAATATGTGGTAAGAGGCTGTGTCCTTTTTGGGTTTAAAATTATTTATTCATTCATTCATTCAATCAATCATTGGTTCATTTAACTAACATTTGTTGAGTGCTTCTTCTGTGATATCCATGGGGCCAATAGTGGACATTTATAAGTGCTTTCTTGGACAATGCTTCCCATAATTCTCTGAAAATGTTTCTGTTATGCTGTTATGGTTTTCACAGGCTGGTTCTTTCTTTTTATTTTCTCGTTTTGTAATATAAAAGCCAAGATTCTTAAGGATGGCCTTCGAAATGTTGTACGTGATGTGCATTTCAAGGGAAGAGCTTGGATTGGCACAACACTCTCCTCACCGTGCTTTGACACAATGTACTTCAGGGTCCAGCCACAGATGTAAAACAGACTGAAAAGCTTCTCCTTGGGGAGGTGAACTTCCCAGCCTGGTACATCCCGTTTTCAATAAAACAGGTAACAAACCCATTGTGCTCAGTCAGCTGTGGGTTATTTTAGGATACCTTGAAGTCACTAAAATAAATTCCAGAGTATCTCTGGCTAGTACAAAACAGAACAAAAGAATTTTAAAAGTGGAGGAAATGAAAGCCCTATGTTCTGTCTTCTGACTACTACTTGCTGGAATCATAAATGTGTTAGAAAATTCCTCTTTCTAAGACAAAGTAATTTTCTTTTTCTTTTTCTTTCTTTTTCTTTCTTTTTGTTTGGTTTTTCATGGTAGGGTCTCACTCTGGCCTAGGCTGACCTGGAATTCACTATGTAGCCTCAGGGTGGCCTCAAACTCAATCCAGTCTTCCCACCTCTGCCTCCCAGGTGCTGGGATTAAAGGCATGCGCCACCATGCCCAGCCAAAGTAATTTTCTTTAGAGTTTCCACATGGCTGCATATTTTCCTGAAGCTCCCATGACATTACCAGAAGCCCCTATCAGAGAGTATATGTGTATAGGTGTGGGGGGGGGTGGGGAGGCTTGTGAATATGTGTGAGTTACATTGTATGTGACTGGCCCTAGGTCTATGTATTTTCTAAAGACACATATAGTTTTGGGAAAAATAAAGCACTATAGAGCCAGCAAACTTCTTAGTATGTCAAAAGTGTACACAGTAACTTATTTTATGCAGTGGAAGTGTTATTTTTTCTCATTTTTGTTTGAGGAAGGATTTTAAATTTAATTTGTTTTGGAACCAGAGATTCACTCTGCAGTCTAGACTGCCCTCCAACTCACTCTGTAGCACCGGCTGGCCTCAAAGCCTCCTGAGTAATTGGAATCACAGGTATATACATCACTATCCCCAGTCCCTTCCCTGTTGAACATCTTCTTCCTTATACCTGGGTTGCCCTTCTCCTTCCACGGACTCATCCTCCACCTGAGAACACCAGTATCCTCACTACACATGACTCAGATAACAAGGAGATACATTATGGAATCTAGAATCCCTAAGGTTTCTTAATTCAAAATTCAGTGATATCATCAACATCCTAGGTTCTTGCATCTCAAACCTCTTTGATCATCCACATCTCAACTTTTAAAAAAAATCTTTTATTTTTATTTATTTATTTATTTGACAAGACAGACGGGGAGAAAGAATGGGCACACCAGGGCCTCTAGCCACTGCAAATGAACTCCAGATGCATGTGCCCCCTTGTGCATCTGGCTAATGTGGGTTCTGGGGAATTGAGCCTGGGTCCTTTGGCTTTGCAGGCAAATGCCTTAACCACTAAGCAATCCCTCCAGCCCCACATCTCAACTTTTACTTCGAGCTAATTCATCTCATGGTTGCCAAATAGCATCAACCAACCACATGTCCTGCTGAATTGAATCCATCTTTTCATTAATCTTTCTCAGAGTAGAGAAACTTTACCCACCAGCCCATGCAGATTTCTCCCTCCTTATTGCCTGAATTAGATGACATACCTTGACTAAACTAATCTCTGGAGTTGAGAATAGTATCTATCTGAGTGCCTTGGCTCAACAGTATGTACTACTGACTAATAAGAGTGGAGTGGACACTGGTCAGAACCAAGGCTCTTCCAGCAAGAAGGAATGGGCAGCTGGATACCAACAGATGGCCACATGTCATGTCTGCTGTACCCACCCAGCTTCTCGACCATTCCAGACAGAGTTCAGCTTGTCACTCTGCAGACACACTTTAATGAGCATGTGGGAACATATATCTTGTTGTTTTTAGAGAGAACAAAGCCCTATTTTATTGCATCTCTTTCAAGTTGTTCCTTTCAACATGCTATAGTGGGAAGAAATGATGGATGAAAACAGTAAGAATGAAGCAGGGTTTGAGTCACTATGTCTGAAAAATTAGCCTTCTGATGTTGAACTGTGGTGCAACACGAAACAGATGAGAGAAAGATGTGGTCAACATTTCTTCCACAAAGAAACCAGTCTCATTAATTTCAAAACATCCCTATCCCAATGTGTCTTGTAAATTCAAGAAAAAGAAGCCACTTATAGGAATCATGTCATTTACCAAACACTTCCAATGCCTTCAGTAAAGACAAGACCGATTTTACAGGAACAAACACATTAGTAAGTAACAGTGGGTAAAAGCAGCATTCCATTTACTCAAGTCAGGATTGCTGAATGATGACGATTCCTCATATTCTGAGATATCCAATGCATTATTCATTTCTCTAGAGGGTGAGATATGAAAAAAGTCAGGACCATCATAGAGTTTATGTGGTGATTTATAGGAGGAATTGATTACTCATTAGGAAATAGATGGATATTAAACCATGGCATTCTTGGCTATTTTTCATGAGTTTTTATTAACTTTATTGTTATATTTTTAATTTGTGACAATTTAATAGCTTTATGTGGAGTTTAGGGCCCAGTGAATATGAATTGTAGTATCTTGCTTGGAAACTGAATGCTCCAAGGGGTCCAACACATACTCATTTACATAGTCTCATATTCTCTCCTTAGCCCTTCAAAGATAAGGGTTATTCATAATTAACCTGATAAAAATTAATATTACCAATTTAGTGGGTACAAGTTTTTTGGCTAATTATTAAAAGTAAGTAAATCTGTCAAAACAGTTGCAGACTATTTATTGGTTCTTAAATATTATTCATTGAATATTAGAATCTACTGATCTTATGCCAACCTCAATGACAATTTTTTATGAGATTTTTTTCCTTGACTTACCACTGTACTCAAGTTATTCTTTCATTTATAATATATAACATTTTAAGTGAAATAAGGTGTATCAAGTGTATTGATGTAGGCAGGCCATTAGGTTTGAGTCTACCTGTGAAAGCAAACCTGACTCCTTTTAATGCTTATTTTTCAAGGCTATCAGCCTAAAGAAGATGTGTCTTAGAACCAGCCAACCAAGAACCTTAGCTGTAAGTCTTGCACACCTGTATTCTATGATTTCAGACTGGGCATCAGTGATGGCAGCATCTAAAGCTGGCTGAATATTTTCTTTTCCATCCTTTTATTTTCATTGTACACATACTCTTGTTAGTGGGAGAAAAAAGGTACGTAGAAGTAGAGATAAAATTTTTATCATCAGGCCACTAAAGCTCTCTGAACCCTCCTTGCTACATGCACATAAATTTCTACTGTTTTCTTTCTATCACTATGTGCTCTCTGAATTCATGAATAAATATCATACTTGTTTTTGTTAAGTAAAAACTACCTACAGTTTGCATAGAGAATAGCCATCATAGCTTCCAAACTGGTTTTGGTGGGCTGCTGTGAACATTTGGCTCAGGTACATGCAGTTTTGGCTAGTTGTACTATGTGATCAGCTCGTTTCCCCATAGAGCAAGTAGCTTCGTATTATAGTTTTAGGATGTCACTTACGTCTTCTCACCACATGGAGAGGTATGTCTTTGAGCAATAAATGATTACATTTTATGAAAAATGAAGTTCAAGTATTTCTAGGTGCTTCCAAAATGTTAGTGTGTAATTAAGTAAGAATAAATCTGGAAGACTAAGCCTGAGGAATGAGAGTAATTTTGTTAAAAGCACAGACATTGGATAGTTCTTTCCACATTCAGAGGGAAGCTTTCCAGAACTTTGCTACTTTCAATTAAACTTGGCCAAAGCCAGTTCAATATAGAGTCCCTTGCTCTTAAAGAGTTTGTAAATTTAATAAAAGTTAAGAGAAAATTTATAGAATAGGTTATAGACCAATGAGACTTGGATCAGCTCTGTAGAGGGTTTACTTGGCTACTTATTTGGAACATAGACAATTTATTAGTCTTAAATAAGACTCGGCTTTCTTTGGCATCTGTGTGAGTCACTTTCCGTCCAGTTCTTTGAAAGTGCCAGGTTTTATTTTGCTTTGGGCTGCCTGCTCCTGGAGGTTTCTCTGCCTCCGGCTATCTCATTCGTCCTTTTTGCATGGCTGGTCTCATTTCCATGCTTCAAGTCTCAGACAAGCTCATCACTTTCCAGGCACATCTTTTTATTTTTTTTGTTACTACTCAGGAGAAGTCTCTTTTCTCATCATATGCTCTCCTTTCCTTCACTTTACAAACTGCCAAAATTTATTACTATGAAATTACTTGTTTTCTGTTTTACCTCCTTTCGAAGCTCACAGACTGAAAACACCCTAGGAGCAGAGAGGCACGATGTTGAGGTTTAATAAATGTTTGCTGACTGAATGAATAATCGTGGTGTCAGGGCCAGAATCATACCCGTGGTCTCCAGAACCCTGCTGTGGTACTTCAGCCACTATGCATGGTTATAGTGATATATGTTAGACTGTTTTCCACATTCTCTCCAGGTAGAATATAAGCTTGTCCATATTAGTTACTTTTCTTGTTGTGATAAAATATCTAACAAGGCAGTTTAAGGAAGGGTTTATTTCGGATCATGGTTTGAGGGTACGGTCCATCATGGCAGGGAAGTGTGGTGCTGGGAAGGTGAGGCAGCTGGTCACATTGAGTCTGTAGTGAGGAAGGAAGGAGGAAGGGAGAGAGAGAGAGAGAGAGGAGAGATACTGGTGCTCATCTCACTTTCATCTTTTTATCTGGTATGGGATGGTGCTGCCCACGTTCAGGGTGGGTCTTTCATTCTAAGTTATAGCTTTCTAGAAATACCCTCATAGACATACCCAGAGGTGTGTTTCCATGGGATTGTAAACCTCAAGTTGACAATCAAGAATGACCATTACAGTATCCTAAATTCAAGCTCAGTCTAATTTCTGCTGTACACCAGGGAAATATAAAACAAGCATTAATTACCACCTTCCTGGGTATTTTACTGACGCAGTACAGTACAGAGAGTGTTGTGAACAGAGGTTCACAGTTCCTCTGGCAGCTAGGCAGTTCTCCCTTTCAAAATGATGGACTCTAAGTCAATCACAACTTCTGACTCTAAATCAAATGTTTCCTTCTTTAAAGACAGACATTTGCTTGTGGTTCTTTCACCTAAAGTTTGAGCAATTAGTAGGAAACAATAAAATTGGGCTTGATTTCTATTGAATTCAACCATATTATTCTTTGTTTATTTTCATTAAAAATAACAAAACTATTTAATATCACACCTCTCTGCATACACAGACAGACACACTCACAGACACATATATCCTGCAAAATTATCTTCAAGGCTTGATTGACTTAGATGTGAAATACTTTTTTTCACTTATGGTGAGGACGGAATGGCAAATACAAAATGACAAATTTTCCCTGTTTCTCCTAGCAGGCATGCGGCTTGCAGTGTTAAGTAGAGCATTTAAAAGTTTTCTTTTGGGGGGAAATGTGCAGTTTGCATGTCTGTGTGTGGTGTGTGTGCGCTGTGTACATATACTCCTGCCTGTGAGGTTGTGTGTGCGCTGTGCACATATATTCCTGCGTGTGAGGTTGTGTGTGCACTGTGCACATATATTCCTGCGTGTGAGGTTGTGCCATGTATGTGCTTGAGCTGGAGGCTGCTGTCAAATACAGGACTGCTCTCCACCTTACTTTTCTTTTTCTATATTTTTTTGAGGAAAGCCCAACAGACTGCCTTTTTTAAATTAGTTATATACACAGTGTATATACAGCCATGTTGGTACCATTGTTAGCCTCCTCCCTGTCCTGCCTCCTCCGCAGGGACCCTCCTTGTTGGGGAAGGTGGGTCATGCCTTGTGGACCAGTTAGGGGGAAGAGGCAATGTCTCTGTGCATAATGTCCCCACTTGTGGCTCTAACAATCATTCTACCTCCTCTTCTGTGAATTTCCCTGAGCCATGTTGGGTTCATTTTAGGTCTACTTCAGTGATGAGGTCTTGGGAGTCTCTATGTCTCTGGATCTCTGGTTTGGTAAGAGTTGAGTGTTCTCTGTGTCTATCTCCTTCACTCTTGTGCTGGTACCAGGTTCACCAAGAAAGTAGCACTCTTACTTATTTCCCCAATTACTCTATGGTTTCAGCTGGGACCTTGGTGAGGTGCAATGGGCTGATTCTGTCCTCAGAATCTGTGTCCATCTGAAAAAGAGAAGCAAATTCTCCAAGGGAGAGTGAAGTCAGCACCAGATAAATGGGATAACATTATTATTTTAGAGAGAATTTTATAGGTGTAGGCCCTCTTGTAGCCCACGATTGGTAGAAACTTGATAATGAAGAGTGGGCTCATTTTTGGATATGGTTCTGACTTGTTTCCCAGAATCAGCTATGGGTTCCATTCCACTGAGTGGATCTGTTAGCCAAGTCAAATGCAGTTGGTTACTCACCATGGCTGTGTGCCACTATTGCACTTGCGTGAGCATCACATCAGGTTGTTTGCTGCTGAGTAGCTTAGACCACAAGTTCCTTGGACAAATGTTAGTCATTTCCCCCCAGTCACTCATGTAGCACCTTCTGGCACTAGATGAGCTAACTGTCTGGGAACTGACTCTCTTCCAAATTCCAGCCAGGTCACTCCATGTTCCAACTGGTGTCTTTGGCAGTAGGGTCTTATCATTAACCTTTGGTGGGTCATCAAGTACTCTGACAGAAAACTGCTTTCCTTCAGGAAACCTTGTAAGTCTCTCTGATCAACAGCTCATTGTGGATGTTAACCTCATGCTAGTACTGGGAGTTAGAGGCCAGCACCAAGGGAAGAGAAGGAAGAAAAAGAAAGGTAATATAAAAGAGGAAGAGAGAAGAGGGATAGAGAGAGAGAAATAGGAGAAGATTAAGGTTAGTCTTCATCATATCCTGTGATTGGTGAGTTCATTGAGAATGATCAGCAATTTTTCTAGCTTACTAACTCAGTAGCAGAGGCCAGTTAGCTCGTTAGAAGGCTTCTCCATATGTCACTCCTTCTGTGTACTCTTAGGTAATTGGTAGGTTTCTGGAACACGATGTCTTTAAACTTCTTTTCAGTTTTGATCTTTGATATTAGTAGTGGTAGCAATAATAATGATAAATAATAGATTTTATCTTTATTTAGGGACAAAACACTGCTAAACTCTAATCTGTTAACAAGCTTTTTCTAGGTAGCCCACACTGGCATAGAACTCTCAAAATGGCCCAAGTGGGGTCAAACTCATGATTTTCCTGCCTCAGCCTCCTGAGTGTTGGAATTATAAGATTGTACCGCCATGCCTAGCTTTCAACTCTTTAATTTCAGATTGATTAATCTCCCTTCAAATAGCACCTTACTCTTGTGGGTTTCTTGGTTCTTGCTCTGGGGCCAGTTACAGTCTCCAGAAGATGCCCAGGCAACCGAGGTGAGTGAGCGGGCAAAAATAAAGGATTTTCGGGAGGAGTTTCAGTGTGAACAGCTCTCTCGGTGTATTGTCAGTGAAATGGGTTTATAAGCAGCTGAGGGTGGGCTGAGGGTCCTAAGGGGACTGGATTTACAAGGTTCCCATGGGAACATTCATTCTAGCACATAGGCAATGGTGGGGGGGAGGGGCAGGTGATCTAGGGTCTCAGGGGAATGGGCTGTGTGAAGGCTGATGAAGAGTTTCCTAGGCAGCTGGCCAAAGGGCTGTGAGCAGAGCCTAAGTTCAGGTGTGCTGGGCTTGGGGAGGGAGTGGCCTTCTGTAGCCTGGGGTCCTTAGCCCTGCCTGGCAGCTCAGGCTCCTCTGCTAAAGGCTCCAACCTGTGCCTGGCAGTGCCTGACATGCTCTCAGTACACTTCTGGCCAACTCAGTTTTCCTTTTGTCCTGAGGTAATAAACTGTATCATATCTCTTTCTTTCCTCCTCAAAATGTTTAAATAAGAGCTGGAGAGATGGCTAAGCAGTTAAGGGCTTGCCGGTGAAGCCTAAGGACCCTGGTTCGAGGCTCGATTTCCCAGGACCCACGTTAGCCAGATGCACAAGGGGCTGCACGCATCTGGAGTTCATTTGCAGTGGCTGGAAGCCCTGATGCGCGCCCATTCTCTCTCTCTATGTCTTTTCTCTCGGTCTCTGTCACTCTCAAATAAATAAATAAAAATGAACAAAACATGTTTAAATAAAATCTCTTCTACTTTATTATTATAGCTAGGAAATAGTAGGTGCTCAGTAAATATTAGTCAAATGTTAATAAAAATGCATTTTATTATACTTTCATCATAGTATTTATTTATTTAGCTTTAAAATTTATCTAACTGGTAAACTTGACAGACACATCACCATATTATTTCATACTTTATTAAAAATTTATTGTATTAATACATTTTTATTGTTTCATATTTTAGGAAGATCTGATTTAGTAAAATAGGAATATGTTTTTCTGAGGGAGAATAATGAAACTTCAAAGAACATATTTTAGGGCTGTTAAGAGCAGAGCTATGCTACACATTTGTTTTATGACAGTCCATTCTATACACTTTGCAAGTAAAGAACAAATTGCTATTAAAGTCTTATAGTTAAAAATTAATAAGGATTAGTATTGGGCTCATGTTCCTGATATTTTAGGGCCAGAAGGAAATGTGTGTGGTGTGTGTGTGTGCGTGTGTGTGCACATCTATGTGCATGAGTGCACACATGTGTGAGGGCACATGGGGGCTACAGATCAACATTGAGTATCTTCTTGAAGCACTGTCCACTTTATCTTTTATAGAGAAAGGGTTTCTCACTGAGCCTGAAACTCACCAATTAGACTAAACTAGTTAGCCAGTGAGCCCTAGGAATCTCCTCGTCTCTCTCACAGCACTGGGCTTATAGGCATGCTCCACCACGCCGAGCATTTCCCATGGACTCAACAGGACTCCAAGCTCAGGTCTCCATACTCGTGCAACAGACACAACTGTCTGAGCTGTCCTGAGCTCATAGCAGGAATTTTGCAGTGAACTAATCCTCAAATACTGGAAGAAGGAGATCTTTCTGAACACCTGGGTATGGAAGTTGTTCTGAGGTCTTCAACTCACAGTTGATGGGACTGTGCTTCCAAGTGCAAGTGCAAAACAAGAGACCACACCTGGTCTCTAGTGAAACTCCTTTCTTCCTCCTCAGGCCTTTCACTCTTTGTCAATAGGCTTGCCATTGCAATCCCCATGTGAGTGTAGAAAAGTAGGTCTCCTCCATCTCTTCAGAAACCATGCAGACAGAAAGCATCAGGGCCACACTCTCTGTTTGACTTCTGCTGAGCTGGCTCTCTGAGAGATTGGTGGGAAGTCATCATTGCTGGTGTGATTTGCTTTGTGAGGGACTCTCTCACAATGACCCAGGGGGCAAAGGGGAAGGACACTGTCAGTCTCCTCATGTAGCTTCTGGCTGAGGTGTGAGTAACTCTGAGGTGATATAGCACTTTTATGTTATGTACCTTGGCATTTCATTTAGGAAGCTGAATTGATGGCAGTCTTTCGCATGCTATACAATATAAATTAAATGTGTATTGTACGAAGAGAAATCCCAGGTACAAAATTTCACTGCAAGGGGCCTTGTGTTCCAGGTCTGGATAATTTGACGTTGGCCAAAGTCTATAAAGGCTCCTGGGTCTTAGAGTGGCCTTTCTTGGGCCATTTCAGCAGAGGGAAACTTCTGCTGGTTAAGGAATGCCTCACCCACCAAAGTCTATGGAAGTGACAGTTAGTTCTTTTGTTTAACCCAAGGTCAGCACATGCAAATTTCTAAATATTATTTAAAGGCAACCCACTAGCATTACAACTGTGTGTTTACCTAAGAGAGATCCTGGGCACAGATTCCACTGATTATGATGCTCATCTTGGATTGCCGTGTGGCAGAGGTAATTGGGCCTCGTCATTCTGTGTCCTACAAAGCAAACTGCAGGGTTGTCAGATGGCTAATTAGCAAGAAGAAAGCACAGTGCACTACTGCAAAGTCTCACATAAATGTCTCACTATCCAGATCAGCCAGTGGCCTGTACCTTAATTTTTTAAGTGACAGAAACTCCAGGGATCTGGATGATCAATCCAGAGAAATGCTAAAACCAGAGGAGAATTTTGGCAGGTGGATATGCGTTCGAAAGGCTCATGTTCTCAGGTTGAAAGTAAGATGTTCTAGAGGAGGCGGCACGCACTGTAATTCTACCTGGAGGCTCCGACGGCATTCTAAACCTGGAAGGCACCGTGTGCATGTCTTATGGACAATACCACGTTGCCAGTGTTGAATTACAGCTGGTATTTTTGCACGAGGACTAGGAATACTGGGAACATAAGACAACTTTATAGCCAGTTCCCTCTGAGGCTGCAGGAAATGACAACTCACCACACCGGGGTCTTTAGAGCGGGCCGCAGGGGACTGTAGCGGGTGCAGGGCGGCTCAGCGCCGAGAGTGTGGGGCGCAGCTGGCCGAGCGTTCTGTGCCTAAGACAATTGGCAGTGCTTTGCAGGGCGGCATGGTTGCCGGGGACACATCCTAATCCTCATAAATACCACATTTGTACTTTCATCAGAAAAATTCTATTAAGACTAACCTTTCAGTGAGGGAATATTATCTAAACAAAACATAGTCATTTCAGCAGCTAGATGAAAAACTTGTATTTTATAAGCCAGCAAAGAAGTGACTTGAATGTTATCGTGAGATAACACATGGTCGCGAGGCATCCTGGAGGGCTGCTGTCTTGTGTCGCAGCCCAAGCTGAAAAACTCCCAGCCTGCTTGATAATTGCCAAAGTCCTTTTTAATTTGAGCTATAACCAATTATTTATGTTAAAATATACTGTCAGGATGATAGTTGGAGAGCAAGAACATGGAAATGTATTTTTTTTTTCAGGCTTGTTGAGATTAATGAACCCTCAAAAAATGTTATTAACTTTGCAAAATGAGTGCCAATTCTAAGCAGCCCTGTTTCAAAATGTTTTAACTTCTGGTTCTAAAGAATGAATTCAGTTGATTTCTGTGACTGGGTTAGGAAGGAACACACAAGTGCTGGGTAAATTCTCCTGTCGTGACTTAGCCACATTTTACCATGAAGCTGTTTTCTTCCTATCCTTCTGGCCTTGTTTGAAGGCTCTGTTCTCGGTGGATTGGGAGAAGGGAAACTCAGGTTATGCTCAGGTTTATTTATTTATTGCTTTTTGCAGGCTGGGAGTTTGTTTTCCCAAGCACTAGGCAGAGCCTGGCTGGAAGTTGGTATCTAGTATAGCCCAGTCCTGTAGTGGGTTGACATGCCTGCCCAGCACTTGGCATAAAACAGATTGGTGGGGGAGGGAGGGGGGAATGAAAAGATGGCTTAGCAGTCAAGGTGCTTACCTGCAGAGCCAAAAAAAAAAAAAACCTTGGTTAGATTTTCCAGGACCTACTTAAGCCAGATGTACATGGTGGCGCATGTGTCTGGAATATGTTTGCGGTTGCAGGCAGGCTCTGACACACCCATTCTCTCTCTCTCTCTCTCTCTCTCTCTGTGTGTGTGTGTGTGTGTGTATGTGTATGCGTGTTTCTATCTCTTTCTCAAATAAAAAAACCCCACAGATCAGGGCATGGGCATGAGAATGCCTGGGAACTGGAGTTTCAGAACAGTGGCAGGGAGGTGGGGGCAAAGGCTTAGTGGCCTCTTGGTAATGGTTCAAACAAAATAGATTAAAAACAAACAGCAAAAGTTAGTCGACAGAAGAAAATAAGGAAGATGGAGAGGTTCCAGAATGTCAAGACAGAGAGGAAGAGATGTCAACTACATCTGTGTTCTCTCAAGCGCTCCTATTGAGGCGAGATGCCCACTCTCCCACTGCAGTCTGAGCAGCTGCTCTGCTTAGTGGAGATGGAGTGCTATGGCTGTGGAGTTGCCCCTCTCCTCCTTCCCTTCCCCTTTTCCACACCCAAACCCAGGCACGCATATCACAGGGTGTGTTAGTTACTTGTCACATGGCCAGTCACCAGACAAGCAGCAGCTTTAAGGGGTTTATCTGTTTCTGGGATCCAGTCCATCATGGTGGGGAAGGCATGGTGGCAGGAAGCCAGGGAGGAGGCTCGCCTCACTTCATCCGTAGTGAGGAGGACGGGGCCAACCGCAAGCAGGGCTGGGGCTACAAAGCCTTGAGGCTTACCCGTGACCTTTTTCCTCCCGCAAGGCTCAACCTCCTGAAGTTTCCACAACCTTCTTAAACAGTACCACTGGCAGGGAACCAAGTGTTCAAACCAGTCCCTGAGGCGATAGGGACATTTCACATTCAAACTTCAACAGGGGAGAGGATATGAGATGTTTCAGTGGGGGAAATCTCCCAGTGAATGATGCACACCTTAGGACGATTCCCATTCTAGGAGTCCTGTTGAGGACAAAAATCCAAGCAACAATGAGAAAGGTGCCCTTAGACTTGCCCTGTAATGAGATGTTACATGCCATTAATTTTATGAAATTGCAATCACACCAAAGTCAGTCCATAAAAACGGAGAAAAAATTATCTAGGAATCTTAGAGAAAATACTTACTTTCCAAGTTGAGTGAATAAATTTCACTCAGTGTTCTTTCCTTAAAAAAATTCTATGTTGTATTTGAATCGTAGTTTTGTTTAATTAGTTTTTGAATTCTTCTCTTGAAGCTTTGGAAACATGGTTTCAGGGTTTTCAATCACAGGGAACTAGAAGTGCACAACGAGTCGGATGACGCGGCACCTGCTGCCCTGCGAGGCTGTGAATCAGCTCTGTGCTCCTGACGGAGCTTAAAACACCGGCTGCAGACCTCACTGGGCTCTGCTCTCCTTTCTCTACACGAATCCTCATATATATTTCAGAGAGAGAGAGAGAGAGAGAGAGAAAGACAGAGAGAGAGAGAGAGAGAGAGAGAGAGAGAGAGAGAGAGAGAGAGAGAGAGAATGGGCACGCCAGGGCCTCTAGCTGTTGCAAAAAAACTCCAGACGCATGCACCACCTTCTGCATCTGGCTTATGTGAGTCCTGAGGAATTGAACCTGGGTCCTTTGGCTTTGCAGGCAAGCACCTTAACTGCTAAGCCATCTCTCCAGCCCAGATGGCCCCTCTGACTTCTACTGCTTAGCCTGCTGTACTTCTCTCCTCCTTGGAATAGCTGTTGTCTCTGCTTCCAACTTCTTTCCCTATGCTGACAGCTTTCCACCGTGCTTGCTTTCTTGAGGTGGCTGACCACGTGACCACCCTTCCTGTCTGAGTTGCAACCCCTCCTCTGTGTACCTGCATCATCATTCAAAGGCAGTCTGCCATCATCCTCATTGGCCTGGGCAAGAATAATTCTATCCTTACGTTCCAGGGACATTCGTATAACATAAACAGGCTTTAACAGAAGGTACGTTTCAAACTTCAGGGCCTCATGGGAGCTGAGGTGGAAAGTTAGGGATGATTAAGGAGAAGCGGCAGGACCATAGGTTCACTTCCTTTCTATCCAGGTCCATTCTTTTTTGTCCTAAAGAGTGGTTTTTACTGTTGTTTTTAAACCAGTGCCTAAGGTTTTGAAAAACAAAGCTTTTAGCTTCATTAGTGGAACTCATTCTTTTCTTATTATGTTTTCTTGAGGATGGATTTAGTGGACAGGCTGTTCTTAAAGGCTCTTATCTTTCCTGGGTCACTCCTTAGTTGCTCATAGAGAAACATCAAACCTGTGGGAAAAACTTTCATGAAGTGTCAGAGGAAATGACTGGTAATAAACACTTGCCTCTGAAGAATGCAATTTGCAAGGCATCCTTGAAGACCTCCTCTCTTTGCAAGGTAACTTTTCCCTCTGCCTTTTCTTCATCCCAGAGCCAGGACATCTTACCTCAGTGACATAATATTTTTCTCAGTATATTCTGTAATATTTTACTATTTTTCCCCACTAATTACTGCACTTTCGTTTCAGGATGCTATCCCAACAGAAAAAGAGGAAGGAAATAAGTTGTGGTTTTACTTGGGCATGGGACTGAACTCTACATCCCATGACATACTTGGTGGGTCTGCACACGCTATGACACACCGCTGTTGTCTGTCATTATTGACTGACACGAGTCTTTCATCAGTCATCCCGTGCTGAACCATGCAGTGCAAGGCCCTCGTCACATGCAGGTTTGCAGCCACTTAAATGTTGCTGTCCTAGATCAACACGAGGTGTAAATGAAAAAACACAGGCCAGACTTCAAAGGACACTCAAGCAGAAAGAATTTGAAATACCTCATGTTTATCTCAATATGTTAGTTTATAGTAATATGTTGAAATGATCATCTAATGTGTCAAGCTAGATAAAACACATCATTAAAACTAATGCCATCTGTTTCTTTTTACCATTTACTACTCTAGCATTTTAGGTTGTGTATGTATTAAACTTCTCTCATTGCTATGACAGTGTATCTGACAGAAGTAGTGGAAGGAAGGAAAGGATTGTTTTGGTTTATGGTTTCAGGGAATTTCAGTTCATCATGTTTGTAAAGAAATGGTGGCAGGAATGCGTGTCTTTGTTACTGGAACTGTGAGGCAACTGGTCACATTCTGGTCACCAGCCAGTAAATAGAAAACAGACAGAGGTACACATAATCTTCAAAGGCTCACCTCTAGTTGCCTGCCTCTACCAGCTAGGCCTCATATCCCAGAGACTCCAAAACCTCCTGAAATAGTCTCATCAGCCAGGGACCAGGAGCTGAAAACATAGCCTGTGGGAAACATTATTTCTGACTCACACCATCACAGCACACATTGTTGGCTTTATATTTTTATTGGACAGTGCTAGTCTAGTTGGAATCTAAGTAATGTTTGTCTTCTGCTACAGAAGCTCTTGGGCTGGGGAGATGTTCAGTGGTGAAAGGTCCTGGCTTGAAAAGCCTGCTGACCTGGCTTTGATTTCCTAGTACCCATGTAAAGCCAGATGCACAAAGTGGTGCATGCACCTGGAGTTTGTTTGCACTGGAAAGAGACCCTGACACACACTCATCTTTCTCCTCTCTCTCTGAAATTTTCTCTCTCTCATTCTCTCTCAAATAAATAAATAAAGTTTTCTTTTTGTTTTTTGTTTTGGTTTTTCAAGGTAGGGTTTCACTCTAGCTCAGGCTGACCTGGAATTTACTATGTAATTTCAGGCTGGCCTCAAACTCATGGCAATCTTCCTACCTCTGCCTCCCTAGTGCTTGAATTAAAGGCTTGTGCCACCATGCCTGGCTTAAATAAAGTTATTTTTTAATAAAAGAAAAGAAGCTCTTTACCCACTTTAGCTATTACAGCTTGATGAATGGATTACTTTTAGGGATGGGATTTTTCAAAAGATCATTAATTATACCTACTGTCCCAAATACAAATAACACTAATAGTGCTCATAAAATAGATATTTTAATGAACGATGACATTATTTGCCTATTGATTATATGAGGATTTGGTAATAATATGTGTGAAGGGTGTGATTTTAAGTAATTATTGTCATCTAATGAGAAGGGTGTAAATGACAAGAGGAAATAAGATGGAGACTATTGTTGCAGTCAGGTTTGCATACTGGGAGAAATCACCCAACCAAGAGCAGAGTTTGGGTTAACAGGTTTTTTTTTGCCTTACAGACTCAAGGAGATGCTCTATTATGGCAGGGTAAACAATGGCATGGTGGACATCACCCCCTTGGCCAACATAAGGTGGACAATAGCAACAGGGGAGTGTACTAAACACTGGCAAGAGCAAACTGGCACACACACTTACATACTGTGGTGGTCTGATTCACATGTCCCCCATAAACGGAGGTGTTCTGAATGCTAGGTTCACAGCTGATGGAGATTTGGGAATTAATGCCTCTTGGATACAGTGTATTGTTGGGGATGGGCTTATGGGTATTATAGCCAGTGTCCCCTTGCCAGTATTTGGCATACTTTCCTGTTTCTATTGTCCACTTTATGTTGGCCCTCTGCTCATGCCACTCCTCCCGAGTCTGTAAGCCAAAATAAATCTTTTTTTCCCCCCAAATCTGTTCTTGGTTGAGTCATTTCTACCAGCAATGTGAACATGACTGCAACAATACCCATAAGCCCACCCCAACAATGCATTCCTTCCCAGAGATATTAATTCCCAAACCCCATTGGCTGGGAACCTCACATTCAGAACACCTAAGTTTATGGGGGACACATGAATTAAACTATCACATTCCATCCCTGGTCCCCATAAACTGGTAACTATACATGATCTAAACTGCAATGCATTCATCTAACTTTAAAAGTTCCCATAATTTTTATCAATCCCAGTAATGTTCAAACATCCCCATAATCCAAGGTCTTTTAACTGAGCCATAATACCAAGCCCCCCAAAAGCCACAGAATATTACACAGAATAAACAAACTGAAAAAGATGGCATTGCACATAGCAAAGAAATATTCAACCAATACAAGATTTAAACATGGAAAACATCAAACTCTGTAGCTTAAAGTCCAACAACTCTAGTCGGTGTCAAATCTCCAAGTCCTATAATTCTAACCAGCAACAAAACTCTGAAGTTCCAATTCCACCGCTCCAGGTAGGCTACTCGCAGTCCTGGAAAACTTCATCCAGGGATGGCAGTTCTCCTTAGCAGCCATCTCATGGTCCTGGCATTTCCACTGGGTCTCCACTGCAATCCACAGTTCACCCTCATGGCTCCATGAGGTCAGGCATCTACAAATCTGCTTCATATTGCCCATGGCTGTTTCCAAAACACAAGACCATGTTGCAAACTCAATGACCCTCTTTCCAGCATTTCTTATACTCCACTATACCAGGTAGGGTGCCAATTTGTTAATCCAGGGGGGAACAAAGCAGAGTTTAAAGAAAAGGGCATTTCTTCAGCACTCAGCCCTTCAAAAGAGTCTGCATTCTTCCTGTTGGTCCAGTGCAGTTCAGCTGGCCCAATCTCAAAGGCTGTAATAGCTCATATAATTGAAGCTAAATGGGCAGCAGTCTAAGGACAAAGATTTCATTTTTTTCTGTATCATATCCCTCTTCTACACTAGTCCATTTCTAAGCAAAGCAACCCTGCACAAATTCTCAGGACATGGGCATAACAGCAAGCCTCTCTCACAAACTCCTAGTCCAGTCAAAGTAAAGCTCTTTCTTACCCTCATAAGCCAAACCTCACAGTCCATAATTCTTACTGCATTCAGGTCTTTCAATTCTGACCAGAATTAGTCCATCAAGCTGTACTGACAGCGCTACAAGGCATTTCTTAGGCCAAGATTTCAAACCCTTCCACATTCCTCTTGAAAATCAGCTCCAAAAGGCCAAAAGCCACAGTCAGGTGTCTAGCAGCGATTGGCACCACTCCTCAGTGCCAGCATTACTGTTGCAGTCAGGGCTGCACTGCTGGCACAAGTCATCTGACCAAGAGCAGCTCTGGGGGGGAAAGGGTTTATTTAGGCTTACAGGCTTGAGGAGAAAGCTCCATGATGTCAGGGGAAAATGATGACATGAGCAGAGGGTGGACATTATCCCCTGGCCAACATCAGGTGGACAATAGCAATGGGAGAGTGTGCCAAACACTGGAAGGGGAAACTGGCTATAACACTCATAAGCCCGTCCCCAACAATACACAGTATCCAGGAGGTATTATTTCCCAAATCTCCATCAGCTGGGAATCTAGCATTCAAAACACCTCACGTTATGGGGGACACTTGAATTAAACCACCACAAATATCTTTCAGTGGAATGTATAGTCTATGCATTCAAGCAGAGCATCAGAGAAGGGACCTCTTTGTTTGTATTAAGACTTGTTCAGCTGGGCGTGATGGTGCACACCTTTAGTCTGAGCATTCAGGAGGCAGAGGTAGGAGGATCACCATGTGTTGGAGGCCACCCTGAGACTTCACAGTGAATTCCAGGTCAGCCTGAGCTAGAGTGAGACCCTACCTCAAAAAACCAAAAGAGTCTTATTCTATCACAGCCTTTATTATGTGGCTCTTTACTCTGTGTAACCAACCTTCAAAATGGTGCATGGTATTTTATTTAATCAATATGCTAACCTTCATGTAACCATTCCTTTATTCTTGGCTACATGGTTACTTCCATGTTTCCCACTATTATTATTTGTTGTAATGAATATCTATAAAACTTTTTCCATATTTTGGGCAAATTTCCAATGAAGTCAAACTTATTTTTAATGAGATGATAAATTATGAAAGTATGGGAAACCAATTCAAGTTTCTCCCTAAAACTGAATAACTACCCAAGGAGAAAGAAGTTGAAAATAAACCATTTCTTTACATGGTTTTCATTTTAGGGTAGAAAAAGTAAATAGGAAAAAGATTACTAGATGTTGACATGAAATTTTCTATTCTGAAGCTATTGAACTATAAAATAGTCACAAACCAGCAGATATTTGGAGAATATTTCTTTCTGTTTCAGTGAGATCCTTTTATTACTAGAAACTTGACTATAGAGTTTTAGCCTTATTGAATAATTTTATCTAAATCAGTTGGAAGGACTCCAAGAGAGCCTGAAAGCAGTGCACAGCCTCATATAAGTGATCAACATCACATGTGAAGTACTTTAAGCCTGAAGGTGGGTTTGGATTATAGAGTGGTCCTGACCTGGCACTTCCATGAGGAAAATTTCAGAAGAAAGGTTTCATTTTCCTCGTGTTTGTCTGTTTGGGCAAATTGTATTTTCAGAGCAGATGTTTTAAGCCCCCAGAGCTGAGTTTACATTTTGTGAATATATTTATTGCCTTAATCACATTTCTGTTACTGGTATAGGCTCAGAATCACAACTCACTGCCAATAAAGTAGGGTGGAAAGAGGAAGGCAGTCCTAGTACAGCAGAGTACTTTAATAATGGTCTCTCTTAAAATGCAGCTTCTCATTGACATGGTATTACAAATCCCATTTGTAGCCAGAGTTCTGGAGTTCAAGAGCAAAGGTTCTGAGCTCCTGCAGCCACACTTATTTGTATGGCGGGAGCAGCATGTGGAGGAGCACACAGAGGCATGTCTATTCACAGAGGCTGACTTGTCCGTTTACGTTCTGTGCAGTCAGAGCTCTTCATTTTGATACGGTTGTTCTTACACTCGGGAGTACCTGCTTCCCTACTAATCTGGTTAGAAAGTCAGCTTTTCCAAGAATCACTTCCCAAATCTATTTCTTGGTTTACAAGAACTGCTTTTGTATAACGCTATTTGAAATTTTTTGTGTATTTTAAATTTATTTGCTTCAGAGAAGAGAATGGGCACGTCAGGGCCTCCAGCCACTGTAAATGAGCTCTAGATACATGTCGCCTTGTGCATCTGGTTTACGTGTTTCTGGGGATTCCAACCTTTGTCCTTTGGCTTTGCAGTCAAGCACCTTAACTACTAAGCAATTTCTTCAGCCCTAAAAAAGTATATTTATTGACAAATTTTCATACATGGAGGTAATGTAATTTGGCCGTAATTCCCTCCCAATTCCTTCTTTTGTCCCACCACCTAGTTCACTCCCCTTCACCTAATTTCTTCTTTTCAACAAGACCCTGTCCTATTTTGATGACTTTTTCTCTGTTTAAAGGTTAATGGGTTTATTTTTATGAGTACTTTAAAGTTGTAATTACTGTGTATGTTACTTTTGGGAACTTGGTTGTAATTAACAGAAGACTAGGAGATTAGTGAATAGTTTCCTGCGTTAGAAGGCATGTAAGGGCTATGATACAATGAGAGGATCAGTCCCTTGAGAGGTGAAAGTATGATGATGGTATTAGGAAGCAGTTAAAGTTGAAGGTGGGGCCGACTTGGAGGAAGTAGTCCATGGTGGTAGCGTGTCTTCAGGGTCTCGCTCTGGCTCCTTTCTGTATTCATTCTCCTTGCTTCTTGTTGGCTATGGTGTGAGCTGCTTTGCCTGGCCACAGCCTCACCACCACAATGGATTGACACCTCTGGAAACTGAATTAAAATAGGCTTTTTTTCCCGTAAGTTGTTTCTGTCATATATTTGTCCCAGCAATACAGAAGTAACTAATACACTGTTAATATTGGTTGAGCACTTAAAAGGCTTCATGGCCCTTTTACATCATCACTACTGGTTTGCTTGGTCTATCATGAGCTTTTTGGGTGTGCATGTTGCTGGGGACTGAACCCAGGACTTTGTGCATGCTAAGCAAGTGAACTTCCACTGAGCTACCCTCAGCCCTGAGAATCGTGGATTCTAACAATGGTGTGCTCATAAGATGACTTTCAAGTTATGAAGGAAAGGTATTTCTGTTAGAATCAATGTATTTGAGCTGGCTGTGTAAATCGGCCATGTCCATGTGACTTCTGAAAGACCCTGATGATTACTTTACCTATATCTCTCCTCACAATGGACAAACATCCATCAGCGTTGGCCAGGCTCTGGGAATGGACAGAAGGGATCTGTTTCCACAGCTTTAAAGAGCAAGTTAGAAGGTGATCAAAATGCTTTGTGACCATGTTAAGGGTTATACAAGTATGTGTATTTGCCAAAGCTCTGATCTGTATATCCAAGAAAAGATGATTTTTATTGTATATAAATTATATCTCAAAATGTAACTTAAGAAATAAACTTTGTAAATCTTTAATACTAACCAAATGAAACTTATTTTGCAGAGTGTCAGTTTGAAAGAGGAAGAAAGAATTAAAACCCTGAGAAGCTAACATGTGCTGTCACTCTGTGCTGGGTGTTAATCTACACTGTACTGCAACAAGCAATCAGAGGCAGAAACTTAGTCAGCAGAGAAAGGGTTCACTTCCAGAGTCTTAGCTTTCTGCTTACTCACAGGCCTGGGGATTCACACTGTTTTCCCCATGTGCTCTGTGAGTGTCTGTTTCATTAGAAAATGTGTTGACTTATAGAGAAGTCCACAGATAATTAGTTTGTGCTATAATATTCTCTACTTTATTGGGGGGAAATTCCATTTAAATAGACTATAAGGTGCTTCTGAAACTGGGGCGAGCATTCTCTTGGGAGTGAGAAAACAAGAGTAAGTGGAGCCGGGCGTGGTGGTGCATGCCTTTAATCCCAGCACTCGGGAGGCAGAGGTAGGAGGATTGCCGTGAGTTCAAGGCCACCCTGAGACTCCATAGTGAATTCCAGGTCAGCCTGGACAAGAGTGAGACCCTACCTCGAAAAACCAAAAAAAAAAAAGTAAGTGAACACATCTTGGTATGCTAACATTTACCCCCAGCTACAGAACCTTCCAGTTAAGTATGGTAAATGGCCTTTGAATGCTACCTTCTTCCTAAAAATTACAACAAGAACAAAATAGAAGAATACATCCTCTCCGAAATCACCAAAGAATTTAAAAAATAGAGATGAAAGCTGTATGTTCTAGTGAAATTAGGAACAAATCAAAAATAAGAAAAAATATCAGCTAAATATGAAATTTAGATTACATTGAGAGACTGCCTGGAGCCAAAGGGAATCTTAAACCTTGGGTGAAATAGGTTTTTGTCAACATAAACACAACAAATCTAAAAGACCATTGAAGTAGAAAATATTTCCACATACTCCAAGTTCCAGGCTTGGGACCCCAAGGGGTAGAAGAGCCAGCTATTCTGCACACATGTCACCTGTGTTCTTTTTGTTTATTTGTTTGTTTTGTGAGGTAGGGTCTCACTCTGGCCCAGGCTGACCTGTAATTCACTCTGCATTCTCAAGGTGGCCTCAAACTCATGGCCATCCTCCTACCTCTGCCTCCTGAGTGCTGGGATTAAAGGCGTGCGCCACCATGCCCGGCTCTCACCTGTGTTCTTAATGAGGGAGACTGCAGGAGGTTAGGCTTGTACAGGAATTACAAAGTGAAGATCATGTTATTAGAGTTGGTAACTTAAGGTCCTGCTCGGTAAGCTGAGTCAGCCTCATGCTTGTCTAAAGACAAAAGGAGACGAGCAGCTAGGGAAGAGGACGCCACAGGCATGTCAAGGCATCGGGGACGCAGGAAGCCAGTGCTGATCTGCTGACTTGCCCAGATCACCCAATCCAAGAACAAGGCACAGCAGCCAGCCACGTAGGACAGGGCTCTTGACACTGACTCCGGAGGCGTTCTCTGGGAGAGCGGCTTGCCACCCGAGGTGCGAGTGTGATACTGATGGAGGACAGCGCTCTTGCCAAGGAGGGAGCACGCTCAGCCTGTGGCAGCAGCGAGACAACCTGGTGATAAGTAGAGGAGGCAGCTGGGGCTGCAGACAGGATGGGAAGATGGAGAGAGGAAAATAGATGAAAGGGGGGGGGGTCAAAGAGATGGACCTGAGGTTTTCTTAAGGATCCTAACAGCCATGGGAAACAACTGAGAGAATTTTAACCGACGTGTGGTTTGATTAGACTTGCCCTTGAAAATGATCCGTTTTTGGTTGCAGTGAAGACAGTCGATTTGGAAGCAGCAGATGGTGTGGATGTAGGAGCTGTTGGGGGCTGTGGTGATGGTACCTCCAACAAGGCGGTGGCAGCTGTGACCTGGTGATGACTGCCCTTGTACCCGTGTGCTATGGACAGCACTAACCGGCTCTGCCTCCCCACTCTCCTTCGAGTTTGGCCATACACATGGCCATTCAGCGCATGTACACTACCAAGCTGTCTTTTAGTTGAGCATGACCATGGACTAACGTTGAGGCAGTGTCTAGATCCATTTAAAAACAGTAGGCTCCTTGATTGGACTCTGAGCCTTCTCTCATGGGCTCGAACATGGCCACGGTTCTGAAGGCTCCAGTTCCCATCCGTGTAGACTGGAACACTAGTAATCAGCATCAGGTTGCTGTGATGAATTTCCAAACAGGCACAGTTGTGGAGGAAAGGATTTATTGAAGCTTACAGACAGAAGGGAAGTTCCTTAATGGCAGGAGGAGCTGGCCCACTTTCACAGTCCCACACAGAGAGAAAGGCCCAAAGCGACCACCACCATCACAAGCAAGCACACGACCACCACCATCACAAGCAAGCACACGCCCTGCTCCACAAAGCCCCGGCACTTTGCAGATCATTAGATTGGAATTCCCCAAACACACCTTCGGGGGCTGGACCTAGGGTTCCCCTCCACCCCACAGTGACACCTCCTCAGGCCAGGGGGCTGGAGATCCAAGTTTCAAGCTTTAGTAAATGTACTGGGGGCATCCATTCAAACCACCACAAACACCAACCTATCAGTACCTCAGTGACTATTTTAGAACATTTGTGGGAGATGACCAAATAGTTACAGGCACTTGCAAAGCCTGCTGGCCTAGGTTCAGTTCCCTAGTACCCATGTAAAGCCAGATGCCCAGTGACCCATGTGTCTGGAGTTTGCTTGCAGTGGCAAGAGGCCCTGGCATACCCATTCTCTCTTTCTCTTCCTTTTCTCTCTACCTACAAATAAATGAATGAAAATATTTTTAAAACTTAAAAAATAAATTATTTCAAACAAAACACTTCATGTGTTATTTACCCACTGAACAATTATAACCAACATATTAGAAGCTAGAACTTTGGTGGAATAAATGGTTATTATTACAAAAGTTACTGTGAATTCTTTGTTTCTTAGGGGCTTGTACATCTCTCTGCTATGGACATATATAAAATTGTAATTATGCTCATCTCAACTGCTACAGTTATGTCTAGGCAGTGGCTTGGGTTTCTATCGAGCAACAACTTAGACACGTGACTGTAATATGCTGCAACTGTGTGTACTGAAAATATGTGAAAATGGTTGAATGTGGACTGTGTATATATGTATGTAAAAATTTCTGTGAGATGCTGCTGTCGCCACTTAACATGAAACATGTTCTAGTGGATTTCAATCCTAGTGGCCAGTTCGATGATACCGTATGTATTGTACAGCTGATGGCAGGAGTAAGACTGTTTAGTGAATATTTGTTAAATTTTATTGTTGTGGCCAGAGATAATTTCAGAATAAAAATTTAATGTCCTTAAAAAAAAAGTTACTCTTACTTTACATAGCCTGTTAAACTAATTTAGAATTTTTGAACTTTTCTTATTAAATTCAGAGAGATACAGATCAATGAAATGTCTTAATTCCAGCAATGACATTAATTAAAACTATTGTACAGCTCCTGCTTTAACACTTCACTCCTTCATTTTTACCCACAGGTTATTTTGGGAGGCAGGGGCAATACTGAGTGACCGAAGCCATCCCTGCCTTGTCTTCTAATCAGGATTAAGTAAGGCATTTACTTGGAAGGTTCTGCTGGTCATTTGGGACCACGTTCCACAGGCCTCGCTCTGCTCTTACGGTCATTGGAAGTTCATTATCAAATTAGATAATATTGTAATCCATTGGAAAAGATTCTTCATATAGAGATAATTGCATCCAAATGATAATTTCTGTAGGTACCTGATTTTCAAATATTTCAGTTTTATTTTGAACACTGGAAAATCAAAGTTTAGGAAATGATTGTTCGGGGCCCTGGAGGATGGTTCAGTGGTTAAAGGTGCTTGCTTTGCAAAGCCTGCTGGCCCAGGTTCAATTCCCCAGTCACCCATGTAAGCTTAAAAGTGACACAATCAGCTGGTATTTGTTTACAGTGGGAAGGGACCTAACCCTGGCATGTCTACACACACACACACACACACACACACACACACACACACACACAGAAATTCTTTATGAAAGAAATAATTATTCTTTCTGTACATGTTGACATACACCTGTAATCTCGAGAAGTGGAGTCAGGAAGACAGGAAGATCATGAATTCAAGGCAAATCTAGGTGAAATAATAAGACCTTGTCTCAAAAATTTTTCATAAAAAGGCAGAAGAATGATTGTTTTGCTTGGAAGCAAGCAAACTTTGAAATATACAGTGAGCCATAAATCAAAGCTTATGCATAAAAATTACTTAAAAGATTTATTTGCCTGTTAGAGAGAGAGAATATAATTGTGATTTTTCAGAAGCTATTTGATAGGGCCTTAGATCTATTCAACCATCATTTTCTTTTTTTTCCTTTTTTTTTTTTGGAGGAGGGGCAGCCACTCTTCACAATTCACAATGGTAAACAAGACAGTTTCTGCCTTTATAGAACTTTCTTTGTAGAGGAGGAAGCATACACAAATTCACAAAGCATTGTAATACCCATGCAAAGAAAAGTAAGTTAGGATTTAAAAAAGAGAGAGAGAGAGATAGGGAGAGATGAAGAGGTCAAAAATAGCTGCTTGAGGAGTTGACATTTGACCAAAAAGTGTTCAGGAAGGTACTGAGCAGCCTTGCACATTTTGATGGAACCTTTCAGACTTGAGGTAAAGACCCCGAGGCAGGGTTAACTGGACTTCTGCTGGAAACAGCCAGCTGATGTGGCTGAGCTGAGGATCAGAGGCAAGAACAACAGGGAGATGTGGTCAAAGCAGCCAGCAAGGCCAGGTGGGAATCTACATTCTGTACAGGTCCAGCAGATAGTGCTGGAACTTTTGAATGCCAGGGTATAGAATCTTCTCCATGCTTCTAGAAGATTCTACAGAGCTCTTGTGCAGAATGGACTTGGGTGGAGCAGAGCTAGGGTGGGAGTGAGGAAACCTTTACTGGGAATACAAAGAAGGGACCCTGGGGCCAGGGGCAGAGTCATGGTGGTTGAGGTGCAGATTGAATTTATAGTATGTTTTGAAGGTAGATTTTGCGTAAGTTAATGATGAATTGAATGTGAGGTACAGAGAAAGACAAAGCTAACAGGGTTTCCACGCCCCTCAGCCAGGTGAGTGGTGCTGCTGCGGCAAAGTGGAATGGACAGGGAAGTCAAGTTTGTTCTGCTCTGCTGAACTTGAGCTGCTATTATGGCTCTCCAAGTAGAGCCACCGCCGAGGCGGCTGCGTGTGGACCTGGAGCTGATGGTGTGTGGAGCCAGGGGACCAAGAGAACTGCCTAAGGCTCATCACGCAGAGAGAATCTGAGGCCCACTCAGAAACTGCCAGGGGTGGAGGAAAGAGAAGAGAAATCAGCAAAGGAGAATGGTGAGGAGTGGTCAGGGAGGTGGGGAAATGTGCTGAAGATATTCATTAGAGAAGGGTGTTCCATTCCATTTGTTTGCTCACTGTACTCTCTCTTGCCCTCCAACTTCATCATTTTCCATGTTTTTTTCTCTCCTCAAACCTGCATCTATTCTCATCTACCCTACCCAGTGCCACTATCAGCTGATGACACTGCTTTGTATTTCACTGTGAAAATAAGAGCTACTCTGATATCAACTGCATAAGTCTTTGACATGTTCACTCAAACACACACATGCACACATGTGTGTGCTCTCACACACACATTCTGTGTCTATTCTGCCTTCCCATCTATAAAATTAGTTAACCATCCATTCCTTCTGTCCCATGGGGACCTCCCCAATTTATCCACTAAGCTGAGGTCCTCTTTCCTATCCAAGGACACTGTTCTTGTGATTCCATTTTCTTTCTTGCATCATCAGTCACTCTCATATCAAACTTGTACCACTCATGTTAGCATACAAGCCAGCTAGGTATTAACTCTTGTATTAGAAAACAGAGCAAAGCAAAATAAAAACAAACAGTAAAGCCTTTCTGTGTGAAATTACTCCATGTCTCCATCTTCAACTTTGTATTCTCTTTATAGTCAAACTGTGGGTAGGACGTCTGCACATGCTGTACTCACATCCATATCTCTACACACATATGCCATTTTCATTTTTGGACAGAATCCACTTCGAAAATATGATTTATTCCTTAAATTAACATAAATTGTTCTACTTCTAAAGCCACTTTTAAGTCACTTTTCCATTCTTGGTCACAGCGCGTTTTAGAGGGCCGGGGGCAGCGGGCAGCTCCCACCGTGCGGCTCGGGCTGGCCTGGCGCTGGCAGTCTTGCCTCCACCTCTCCCGGGCTGGGCTTCCGTCCATGTGACGTCATGCCCACTTCACACTTACTTTTCTTCTGCTGCTGTACTGCTAAATATTTCTCTGCAAATCTTTGACATTGAGCTTCTGCATCTGCCTTTAGTTCTGAAAAAGCTTTTCTAAAGTGTCTTGTGGGCTTTTGAACTCCAGATTGTCCCACATGTCACTAGACGATAAAGGAAGGCTTGGAAGTATCCCTTTATTTTGTTCTCTGGAACAGTGTATTTCTTGAAGCTTTGGTGGAGCTTTCTAATAAAACCATGTGCATATTACAAGTGTTGTTTTTCTATGCCACATTCTGGGTAATCCATTTATATCTGTCTTCTGGACTCCAAGTCTTCTTCACTTATATAAACTGCACTAGCTATTTAAGAAAATCTACTTGGTTTTTGTGGCTCATACCCTGCTTTAGACAATTTTTTTGGCAATAACAAAATACCTTGTGGTGGGTGATTTATAATGGGTGATTTTTAATTTATATTTATTGGCACATGGTTTTTCCTTGGAAGTCCAACACCAAGGGGCCAAGATCTGACAAGGGCCGAAAGTCAAAGAGACGTGGAAGGAACAGAACTTGTCCTGGTATAAGAATCCTCTCAGAATAACTAAGCTGCTTCCGTGATTACACCATAAATCCATTCAGGATGTGGGGCCCCAAAACCTCCCCCAGGCTCCATCTCTCGCTGTCCTGCAGGCAAGATCAGCTCCTGGCATGTGATCTTTGAGGCACATGTGCAAATAAATAATGACGTGCAGCTGCTGGCATTATGCACTTCTCCATCATTACCATTGTTGTTTTTATTCTCTATTTAGTTTTTCTATAGGTGATTTTTGTTCTATTTTTAACTGGTAACTTCAATATTTGAAGTCATAGAATAGATCTAAATCTATTTGTTTTTCAAGGTAGGGTCTTGCTGTAGCCTAGGCTGACCTGGAATTTACTATGTAGCATCAGGGTAACCTCAAACTCACCACGATCCTCCTACTTCTGCTTCCCCAGTGCTGAGATTAAGGGCTTGCATCACCACACCTGGCTTAATTAAACCTGTTGTTTTGATTCTTGCTCCTGGTATATTTAACGACTTTTTATTGACAATTTCCATACTTTTACATAATGTATTTAGATCATAATCCTCTCCTGTTACTTTTTTTTTAAGCATAAGTCCCTGTTTATTTGTACTTACCCTATTGTGAGGGGCGGGAGGAGTTGGAGTACTCTGGGCTAATACATCTGGGATGCTTGGCCAGAAAGGATAGCATTTACCGTCTGCTCTGGTACTCCTGGGTCCTGTCACTCTGAAGTGCTGGAGTTGCTCTAAGGTATTTGCATTTATTTGACAGCCTAAAGCTCAACAACCCTGCCTTGCAACTGGCCCAAGCTTCGGTCTTAGTGGTGAAGGTCATCGGCATTAGCTTGCCTTCAGTGCACCTCAGCCCCTCTTCTTGTCTGTATTATATAGTGCTCAGCACTTAGTTTCAGCTTTGTGTGTGTGTGTGTGTGGGGGGGTGCGGTGGGGACTAGCTATGGTAGAAATGCTTCTCAGTTCTCACAAACCCAAAAGCTCTTTATAGTATCTTGTAATTCATGATGATCTCCTTGGTTTGTGGCAAAAGGATGCCTTCAGCAAATTTACCAGAATCCTCCGTTCTGTGGAAGTCACCCTTCCAGCTTCACACCTCTCCAGTCAGGCTTTCTCCCTGTCATGTCACTCATCAGGTTGCACTTATCAAGGTCCAGACTGCGGAATGTGATGGTTGGTCAGTTTTTTCTTTTGCCCATTTCTTGAAAAGTTTTCTCTCTGCCTTGTGAACAACAGCTTCGACATTCCTCATTATAACTTGTTGAATAGCTGGGGTTGGAATAGCTTGATTTTCTGACATGCATTTTTCATGTTAGAGTAGATCTGGACGTATGGCTCTCTGAGAGCAAATTCTTTGCAGAATCTCTGCCACATATACAATTCATGATCCAAACTAACAAATGCAGGACTAACAACAAATCATAGAAAATGTGCATTATTAAGAAACTCACTACACGCAGACACATATTTTTTTCCTGTAGCTAACATAATCTCTTCACAGGAAAGATGGTCTTCTTTTAACAATCTTTCCTCAGAAGTAAAAGGGTTAGAGAAAAATTATTGCTTTCTCGCTGGTTCTAGTAGAATTTTCATAAATTACAAAGCCCTTGTCAATCTGTCGGTACTGGCGGGTATTAGAGGAGATGCTAACTGATCTTGTGTTTTTGATGTCATCTTGTTCACCATGCCATGGTACTTGGGACCCTACCATGCCACTAATAATGACTGAAGCTCTCCTTAATAAAGCTCCACCATTCCCACAAAGACAAGCCCTTTCAGTAAATACTATTAAAGACTGAATGGCATCATTGTAATTAAGATAAAGCTTTCTCTGTCTTGTATGTCTGTTAAGTCATAATGGAAGCAGATGTTGAGATTAGACTATATCATTGCCTTATGATTTGTACAAAAAGGTGGGGATGGCACCTCTGATGTAATCCCCCCAGCTGAGAGAGCAGGCTGAGGGTGGGATACAGGGGTAAGTCTTTCTTAAGGAGACCTTCATTAACAGTCTCATGGGTTACCTTGATTTTTCATGCATCTGATCTGATAGGAACTAGAATTATAAATTCTAGAAAGACAGACAAGAAAGGAAGCTGAAATCATGGCAGTCATTAGGATCTGTTGAAATGAAGGGTAGAGAGTTATAAAAAAAATATGCCATTATGGATCTGGGGAGAATCATTGATATAAGTAAGAGAGACTTGGGACAGTATAAGAAAACTTGAGGAAGAGAGATGATTAATAATGAGTGCTGGTTAGCAATGTCAAATGCTGTGTGGAGGTCAACGAGAAGGAAGAGTAAGGAGTACTCATGGAGTTTTTAAATTAGAAAATTATTGGCCACCTCTGGAGACCAGCTTTAATAGAGGAGTGGGCTCAGCGGTTTCCTTAGATTGATTGTGGTGGAATGAGGAGTCCTTGTGAGGTAGAGCCACGGGGAAGGGGATGTTTTTTCACCCATTTAATCCATAAATATTTATAGAGTATTTGCCTCTCATTTGTGAAGTAAGAGGTGGAATAATTACATAACGGGGGAAATCAGGGTCAAAGGGGGATTTTTGATGGGAGGATGAGGCTCTCGTGTGGAGAAAAGAGTAGTATAGAGGGAGAGGCTGGGAAGAAGAGTGAAAAATGGAGAATGCTCCCTGCACTCAGAAGCACATGGAGAGGGTTTTGACGCAGGAGGGGGAAGGTGGGGCTGGGCTGAGGCTGTTCCAGCTCTCAGCACTTACGCACACTCAGAAGGGGCTTCCTTTGACATCTGTTACTTGTGAGATGGTGTGAGAGCAGCACTTGGAGGGAAGACTCTTCACACGTTTTTAGGTAAATAGAGCTCTCTAGACATCATTTGTGAAGTGTTTGGGGGCTACAGTGCTAAGACTCCATGCATTTGCTTAAGATAACATTACAAAATAAAGTCTAGTTTAATTCATGGGCATTGAAGGCACACAGAATGGGTGATCTTTAGCAGTAACTTGCTTACTGTGTAAATCACAGTACAGTCTCTAGAGATGACTCCTACTGGAGTTCACTGGTGATTATGGAACATGATAATAGTGTGAACCTTTAGATGTGAATGATGTAAATAAGAGTTTAAACTTTTTGTGTATGATGTGTGTAGGTGTGCGTGTGTGTTGGTGCACATCTGCAGAAGTCAGAGGACAACTTTGGGTGCCAGTTTCCCCCTTCCACCGTGACTGAAGTGGGCTCTCTTGTTTATTGCTGTTTTCACGGGGTTAGCTGGCTCAGCGGCTTCTGGGCAGTTGATTCTCCCTTCTCCACCTTCCTTCTTGCCTTTGGCATGCCTGGCTTGCAGACACTCACCATAGCATCTGACGGTATGTGGGGCCTGGGATCTACATGCAGGTCGCCATGCACGCACAGCGAGCGCTCATCCACTGAGCCATCTCCCCAGCCCAGAGTGTAAACAGTTTCCAGGAACAAGGCTCATTCATAAACATCTGTGTCTGGAGCATGCTATTTTCCCGGGGAGCCTGAGTAGAGCTAGCTTTCCTTAGCTTTCTTGTGTGGCCAAGGTGATCTGCGGCACATGTTTTCAGAATGAAATGAGACAGTGTCACCGTGGGGTGAAAGAAGGAGTACTCTGTGCCATTTGGTGTGTAGCAAAAGAGCTCTAACTGTGAAGGGGTGCTTAATAGACTCTCCTCAGGAGGTTCATCAGATGACATGGGAAATGAACTTTTTTACAGGGTTTGGAGCCATCGAGGTGGTATCAGAGTTGATGAGAAAAGTTAACCTTCATTAAATGCAAATTGCTCAGAAAAATGAAGGGGGAGGAGTCGAGAGGGAATCTTATTTTCATTGCTGACTTGAACTGGCTTGACATTCCCATATCCTAAGTGGGAACTGTCTACACACAAGCAAGAAAACAAAAATGAAGGATGCTTTAAAAATTATACATTGTGAAATGATTCCCCCTGCACAGAAAGGAATGGAATTTGAAGCAGACATTCCTTTCTATGAGGAAATAAACAAGCTCTACTTTCGAACATTAACTTGAATTACATGTTTTCATCTCCAGGGATGACCTACTCCTCCCCTTTCCCCAGTAGGTGGTTTTATTACTTAGTTTTTGCTATGTAGTCAAAATCTTGTATATTTTTCCTTGGCCATGAATTAATAATGCTTTACCTGAAACACAAAGAACTATTAAAGTGATTAAAGGACAAAGAGTGTATTTCAGCTCTCCAATAAAAAACCAAAATCCACCCTTCCTCCTCCCTACTAGACTATTAAAGTCTGAAAAAAAAAAATCCACAGGATTTCTGCAGGAAGGGTCACATTAAGGATGTACTAAGTAAGTGAGTCAATTAAACCTTGACATTCTAAAACAATTCTGAAAAGTTGAAATTAATTTTTAAACAATTTTGAAACAATGATTTGGAAAGTCACATTCTTTTATAATACTGTAGCCAAGTCAATCTCAGGAAACAGTATGCCAGTGAGCTACTGATTTTCTAGTAGTTAGAAATACAGTTCATTGGTCTGGATAGAAATCATGATAGCCTAAAGGGAAAAACACATTGAAGTTCTATAGAGGTGGTCAGAATTTTTAATAGTTTTATCGACTTCCCCTTGTATTTTCTTTGCTTCTTCTTTGGTATTATGTTGAGGCAAAGGATCTAATGTGTTCAATTATATATATATATATATATATATATATATATATATATATATATATATATATACACACACACACACACACACACACACACACACACACGTGTGTGTGTGTGTAATTTAAGCCATTGTTTACCAAAGGTTACAAAATTGACTTTCTTGATAGCATAGATGTTTTTTCCAACCCAATAATGAAGTAGGTTTGGATCTTTTTCCTATGATACTTTCAGCTCATGTTCTCTCCTCTCTTAACTGTGTTGGGAGAAATCACCCTTTTCTTTATTCTTTTTTTTTTTTTTTGAGTTCAAATAAAACTTTTATTGTTCATTATTACCCCATCTCCCACTTCTAACACTCTTTTCATTAGTTATGTACATATTCAGCCATGTGGGTACCATCTTTCTTAATCACCTGCGGGAGTCTGCGAATTTCTTCACGTGACTGTCGAATGCTTAGGTGGAATCATGCGGTCAGAGTCAGCTCAGGTGGTGGGGAGTCATGGACAGTGGCCGGGGGCAGAGCGGCCTGAGCTCAAGGCTGCTGCTCTCCCGTGGTGCGCAGCCACCCCTGGGGCTTCCTCGGCAGCAGAGCTCCCCCCCCCCCCCAGCTAGAGTTACTAGTGTGCTTGTTCAAAGCGCAAGCAAATCCAAGGGGCACCATGCCACCTATTGCATCAGATTCTCTGGGCATAGTGTTAACAAGATACGGGGTTTTATAATAAAAGCTAAGACCCCAACCAACTGGAGCAGCAAAGACTGCCACCCCAAGCTTCCCTCCCCTCTCTAACCCTTCACACCAACAGTAGAGTGGGGAAGTGTGCGCACGTCTTTCCACGTCATACCGTCTCAAGATCAGTGAGTCTGTACATAATCGCCTTTGTCTGTTTGTGCCTCTACAACCAAAATGGCCCCAATTAACTTTTAAGGAAGCTCACATGTGTGTTTCTTACAGTTCTGGAGACTGGGAGTTCAAGGCAGAGACAGCAGCAGGCTTGCTGTCTGGTGAGGACCTGATACCCACTTCCAAGACAGCACCTCACTGTTTTTCCTCTGGAAGGAGGAATCATCTGTCCTCATATGGGGGGAGTGGTGAAAGCAACCAGACCCTCCTTTATTTCTTCGCTCAGGCCATTATCCATTCATATGAGCAGACCCCTTATGACCCAAATGCTTTATACTCTGAACAGTGCTGGGGATTAAATTTATGATGTGAATTTTAGTGGAAATCTTCAGACCATAGCAAAGACTGTATTCAGAATTTGCCCACCCAATAATTCTTACACATTAAGGTTTCTTAACCTTATTACACTTGAAAATCCTAGGAAATTTTCACATTACCCCAGATATGTTGGTGTGCAAATAAACATTTACTGACACAAATAATAAAAATATTTAAGACAATTCTTTGCCATACATATATTTTTACCATGAAAAATAAATATAAATTTGCACAAGGAGATTGATATCCTTGTTTATTTTTACATAAAAGTAAGTCTTGGGTGAATATTTGAGGCTACAGGTTCGAGAACATCTTCACTTTTCCAGAGTTGGCTGACGGCTTCATCTTGCAATTATAAATGCTGAGACTGCTACTTCAAATACACACAGCACAACATGGCAGAGATGTGTTTAGGGGCATTACAGGAGACTTGGAAAGTATATTCTCATCCCAAGCCAAAATTCATTGAACATTTTTGTTTATTTGCAAGGACAGAGAGCAAGAGAGAGAAAATCAGAATGGGCACATCAGGGTCTCTTGTTACACTGCAGACAAACTCTGGGTGCATGTAGCATTTTGTGTATCTGGCTCTATGTAAGTATTGGGAAATTAAACTCAGGCTGTCAGGCTTTGCAAACAACCACCTTTAACCACTGAGACATCTTTCCAGCCCATAAACATTTTTTTACAAACACCCACTCAAGCAGAAATTTTGAAAACCAAACATTCTTTAACACAATGCAATCTAAAGATATAGTAATATGATACTTCCATGGTAAGGAATGACAGCAGAAACATTTAAAGCCATTTTCTATAAGTAAATCATTGTTTCTATATAAGATTAGAAAACTATATGTATGGTAAAATCACGGTAATTTATAACATACAATAGTCTCAAATCTCAGCCATGTGTTTGAGGCACCATTCATTGGTGGTGTGTGGCGTGACGACATGCACGGTGCAAAGTGTGTGTTGTGTGTTAGTAACTAAGGTTGCAGTGAGGTTGTGTGATGCGACATCGGTGACACTGCCAGAAACACCTGACTCATCATTATGCATTGGAATTAAAAAAAAAAAAAAACTTTTAAATACACTTTTTTTTTTCATTTATTTATTTGAGAGAGAGAGAGAGAGAGAAGGAGAGAGAAAGAGGCAGATAGAGAATGGGTACAACAGGGCCTCCAGCCACTGCAAATGAACTCCAGACACATGCATCTTCTCGTGCATCTGGTTTACGAGGGTCCTGGGGAATTGAACCTGGGCCCTTTGGCTTTGCAGGCAAGTGCCTTAACTACTAAGCCATCTTTCCAGCCGTACACTGGAATTTGTTTTTTGAGGTAGGCTGTCACTCTAGCTCAGGCTGACCTGGAACTCACTGTGTAGTCCCAGGATGGCCTTGAACTCTCCGCAGTCCTCCTATTAGGATTAAAGGCATGCAACACCATATGCGGCTGCATTGGATTTTTGAATTAATGTTTGTTGGTGTGCATTCAGAAGTCTTTTACTGTTTTCAGATCCTTTGGGGTGGTGTGTATGTGTGTGTTGTGTGTGTGTGCACATGTGTGTTCATATGTGTGTAAGCACATGTGATACAGCTGCATGTGCATGTATGGAGAGGACAGAAGTCGGAAGTCAGGTGTTTTTCTCAATCACTCTTCACCTTACTGTTTTAAGACAGGATCTCTCTCAGAACCCGAGGCTCCCTAATTTTGGCTAGATTAGCATTGAACTCCAGGGACCCTCGTGCCTCTGCTCGCCCTGAGCTGGGTTAGAGGTGCAGGGCACTCTGCTTGTCCTTTACATGTGTGTTAGGGATGCTTGTTCTGGAGAAGCAAGCATATAACCCACTGGGCTATCTCTTCAGTCTCTGCTGCCAATTTTTTTTTGACCTTCCCCAGCCCACATTCAGTGATGTGAACGTTCCCAATTGCAATTCCCAGTTTCATAGGTTGGGCTATAGGATCCTCAGTATCCAACAACTCTGTGAGACTCCTGACGGTTATTTTCACATTGAACACTTCATGCTTAGTACAGTAGATGCTTCTAAGTATCCTGAATGGATCAATATTGCTAAGACATTGGCTCATTCTTTTGCCTAAGAAAGTTCAGTTCCTTTTTTCCTTGGAATTTCATTTTCACACGAACCTGGTTCATGACATTCATAGTGCAGACTCACTAAACTCAGGGCGGATCCCGTGTTTGTGGGAAGGTGTTGCTCTAAAGAAAGGCATCTGCTGTAGCCTCAGGTGGTAGGTAGCTCAAGCCTGTGATCCCAGCATTCAGGAGGCCAAGGCAGGAAGATTGCTGCATTCAAGCCCAGCTTGATGTACGTAATGAGTTCTAGGCCAGCAAGGACTCCAGAGTAAGACCTGGTCTCAACCTCCTCATACCGCCTCCTCTCCCCTAAAGCCCCAGTCACCTGTTGGCATCTTAAAGAGCTTGGAATAGTGGCGCACATCCGTCTGGGTCTATGGTGGGGTGCATCATGATGGCTTTCAGTTAAAGATGATTCATTTACTCCTTACTGACACAAATAAATCTAGTGCTATTTTAAGGATTTTATTTATTTATGAAAGAGAGAGGGGGGGAGTGTGTGTGTGTGTGTGTGTGCTTGTGTGCCAGGGCCTCCAGCCACAGCAAACAATCCACAGACACATGTGACAACGTGTGCATCTGGCTTTACATGGGTCCCGAGGAATCAAACCTGGGTTCCTTGGCTTTGCTGGGAAACATCTTAAGCTCTAAGTCATCTCTCCAGCTTAAGATTTTTTTTTCCCTTATTTGTGAGACAGGGTCTTATCATGGTGCCTGGTTTGGTCTTCAACTTGTAGGCTCAGATGATCTTACTGTCTCGCCTCCTGGGTATCTGATACTATAGGGCATCCCACCAACATTGCTAGGAAATAGTTACTTTAAATGTGAGGAATAGGTAGGGTTGACATAGCTAGTGACCCCGGAGAGTATTCTCATATTCACCCAAGCTTGACTATTGCTCATATTGCATTAAAAGTTATTATGGGGGGCTGGAGAGATGGCTTAGTGGTTAAGCGCTTGCCTGTGAAGCCTAAGGACCCCGGTTCGAGGCTCGGTTCCCCAGGTCCCACGTTAGCCAGATGCACAAGGGGGCGCAAGCGTCTGGAGTTCGTTTGCAGTGGCTGGAAGCCCTGGCACACCCATTCTCTCTCTCTCTCTCTCTCCCTATCTGCTTCTTTCTCTGTCACTCTCAAAAATAAATAAATAAAAGTGAACAAAAAAATTGAAAAAAAAAAGTTATTATGGGGCTGGAGAGATGGCTTAGTAGTTAAGGCTTTTGCCTGCAAAGCCAAAGGACCCAGGTTTGATTCCCCAGGACCCACGTTGGACAGATGCACAAGGAGGTGCATGCATCTGGAGTTTGTTTGCAGGGGCTGGAGGCCCTGGTGTTCCCATTCTCTCTCTCTCTCCCTCTTTCTCTGTCAAATAAATAAAAATAAAATATTTTTAAAAGTTGTTATGTTTTAGTGACCAACTATTGAATAGATATCCTTAAGTCATTTGGTATTGTGAAAAGATCAGATAATGGAGTCTTACCTCTGCACACGCTACATTGTGCTTCAGTACCAGTTCCTTCATGCTCCTGGGTGTCCATTTGTTATACTTAAAATAGCATGCTGGCTAGATGGGCTCAGCTTCTCGACAACTATGCTCTTCTGTACTTCTGTGATCATTGTCCAGAGTAAAATTAGACACTGTGACGGTAACATCACACAGGTGGCACATGTGCCCTGTGGCAGCTGTCATTTATTTTTTTCCTCAATAAATCTTCCTAAATCGGCACTTGCACTGGGAATGCCTGTCAGGTCTAGTTTATTATGCTAAATAGTCCCCTTTTGGATGCAGCTACTTTAGCTCCCAAAGTCACATGGATCAGCAGCTTTCACAATGTGAACATCTCAGCACGTCACATTTTGCACTTCTAAGCTTAATTTGGGCTAGTGAACATTTTCTGAGATCCAACTGGCCTCTCCAGCACTGCCCTGGTGTCTGCAGCACAGAGGACACAGCCCTGTCCTTCGGTTGCTAACAAGGGCAACAGACACACCAGTAACTTGGGCATGAATAGGATGATAGCCAGTGACAGAAAACAGATGAGCTCTAAAGCTCTTTTTGTTCAAGGACTCCAGAACCTTCTTCTACTGATCTTGTCCTAATTGAGTGTAGAAATATAGAGAATATATGGGCCCACTGTATTCTACAAGGAAGATTGGATTCGAAGAAAGTGGTCATGACTGGAGGTGGGTTTTAAAAGAAAGAATTGGAAAAGATCATTAATTTCATTTTGTCTTTCAACTGGAATTAGCAGAGACATGGGAGACACCTGTAGGGAGTGCAGAGCAAATGAGCGGAGGAAGCATCCGTCTAGGTCGGCACTAACAGGGCCTGTGCAGAATAGCCAGCAACCGAACTTTCCTGAAACACTGAAAACATGCTAAAGTCCTATTTTGACCTGGGATCATCTGAAGTCCAGGCTTTAATATTCAAAGGCTATGAGGTTGAGTGCAATAGTCTAAAATTTAGAAACTGCTAGAATCCAGGGGAACAACAAGTATGATATTTTCCAACAGAATTATCAGAGGCATCCAGATTTGGCTTTCTTAACTTGGAAAATGTGGTGTGACTGATTGCTGTGTGCTTTCATACGCATGTGAGATCCTCACAAGGATTCCTGTCATTAGAGATTTACAGAGAAGAACCCTAAATCCTAAAGATGCTAAGTGGTTTTTCCAAAGTTAAATATCCAGTAAGTGGTAGATCTGGGAATCAAGCCCCTAGTCAGCCAGACCCCTCCTGATGATTTAAGAAGGAAATAAACCCAGGCCCACTTAAACAAAAGGAAGGGCTGCATGGTTCTCTGATGTTCCCTTTGATGGACATGAGGCTGGACCTCTGGGAGGGATTCACTTTCCACCCTCCTGGTCCTCATTTTATTCTGTGTGTCTGGTCTGTGCCTCTCATAGATTGCGGTTGGACAATTGACGTTGGTCTCAGACCTCTTACAACAAACAGGAGGGCATCAGTGGTTAAGCCCCATGGTGATGCCTCACTGAGGGACCTTGAGCGGGTCACTGCGGCCCCACTTACCAGGCTCCCCATGGCTCTGCTTTAATGCTGTAGAAATAAGTACTAGACATCGGAAAGCTATTTCCAAATTCCATAATGAAACAGCCTTCATGACACCCCTCCACACATAATTCTTCTCTGAATTCAATATTGAAAGACCTTCCAAATTTATCTCCCGACATAACTCTTAGGCTGCCCTGATTCTTCCTGGGAAGAAATTGATAAGCACTGAATACATTCCCTTGTCCACGTAAAGTGAGGATTAATGTGCACTTATCCCAGAGTTTATATATCATCAAACAGTACACTCGTCCATGGTTCTCATAGAATGTTTAGGTGGAAATTTCAGGTAGATGCCAAACAAGAGTCTGGGACAGAGCAGACATTGGCAGCAGCATTAAGCTCGCAAGCATCCTTCGAACCATTCCTTGCTGCGTTGCCCTCCTGTAGGTATTTCTGAGGTCATCATTTATTTGAAAAGGAAATGTTTCCTGCTTAAGATATCCAGGGAACTGCCTGCTTGCTGCATTAGTCAGGATAGTCTATTATGCTTGCATAACAAACATTCTCCAAAATGACCCTGGCTCAAAACAACAGAGGTGCATCTCTTGCTCATAGGATAAACCCATCTTGGAGGTGCAGAGTGGCCCTGCTCACTGTAACCAATCAGGACTCCGACTAGGCCCTGTTTCAAACATTCACATTTGTCTTGTTAAAGGGAAGAGCATGTGGGAGTCTCTCATCCTTCAATTTCCTATCCGTATTCTTAATTCATGTGAAAAGTTCAGAGCCGGGCATGGTGGAGCACACCTTTAATCCCAGCACTCAGGAGGCAGGGGTAGGTGGATCACTATAAGTTCGAGGCCACCCTGAGACTCCATCATGAATTCCAGGTCAGCCTGGACTGGAGTGAGACCTTACCTTGAAAAACCAAAATAAATAAATAAATAAAATAAAAGCTCTTTAGCATGATGGAAACATGGCCCCACCCAACCAGCAGAGTACATGTGGTTGTCATGCACTTTCATGGCTTTTTCAAAAAGGCACAATTGTACAGTATTTGAAAAGCAGACATTTTCTTTGCTCCTTCCCTCCTTACTGCCCTCCTCCCTCCCTCCCTTCTTATCTTCCTTCTTCCCTTATTCCTGTTCTTCCTCCTTTCTTCCTTCTCTTCCTCCTCCTTCCTTTTAAAAAACAAAAGCTAAGGGAAAGGTATTACTTCATTTTGCCATATGGCATAGGTAAATTATTTTTTTTCAGTTATTTTTTTTATTCTCATTTTTTCAAGGTAAGAAAACTGAGACACAAGGAATTTAGGTGATTGGTCCTATGATTGCCCCAGGCAGTGTATGTGTGTGGCTCCATACTTTTAATCACTAGCTCATGTTTCTATATCTGGACTAGTCATAATGTGGTTTTCTTAATACATGGTTAATTTCTTTATTTTTCTGAGACAGGGAATCCTTATGTAGGAACTCACAATGTAGCTCAGGCTGACCTTAAACTCATGATCTTCCTTCATTCTCCTGAATGATGGGATTATAACATATGATATCTTGCTGGGTATGAGCTATCATTAGTGGCTCAGGTACTAAGGAAATTCTGAATTAGAGACATGTCATGTTGGAGGTGTGAAAAGTATAATTGTTGCTAGTTTTTTTTTTTTGTAAAAGTGACCTCATAAAATGGGTATTTATTACAGGGAACATTTTTGTGTTTACTATGCACTGGAAATTCAATGCATGACTAATATCCTATGGCAAGCTCTAATTTAGATTGATTTGTTTAGGAGCAGTAAGTGATAGCTTATTTACAGACTCAGAAACATATTTGCCTAAAAATTAATGGAGGGCTGTTAACTTCTAATGATGATAACTAATGAGGATGAAAACTTAGCTGAGAGAACCTTGCTATGTCATAGAGAGGTTGCCTGGATGACTTTGAAGGCCCTGTGCACTAGTCAAGGCAGGGGGTGACAAGCAGTGGGTTCTGACTTTGGTTGACCCAAGCAAGGGTTCAAAGCAGAGGGTCACTGGGAAAGAGGAAAGGAGTACTGGATTCCTACAGAGTCACTGGGAAGGAGGAAGGGAGTACTGGATTCCTGCAGAGTCACTGGGGAGGAGGAAGGGAGTACTGGATTCCTGCAGAGTCACTGGGGAGGAGGAAGGGAGTACTGGATTCCTGCAGGGTCACTGGGGAGGAGGAAGGGAGTACTGGATTCCTACAGAGTCACTGGGAAGGAGGAAGGGAGTACTGGATTCCTGCAGAGTCACTGGGGAGGAGGAAGGGAGTACTGGATTCCTGCAGAGTCACTGGGGAGGAGGAAGGGAGTACTGGATTCCTGCAGAGTCACTGGGGAGGAGGAAGGGAGTACTGGATTCCTGCAGGGTCACTGGGGAGGAGGAAGGGAGTACTGGATTCCTGCAGAGTCACTGGGGAGGAGGAAGGGAGTACTGGATTCCTGCAGGGTCACTGGGGAGGAGGAAAGGAGTACTGGATTCCTGCAGGGTCACTGGGGAGGAGGAAGGGAGTACTGGATTCCTGCAGAGTCACTGGGGAGGAGGAAGGGAGTACTGGATTCCTGCAGGGTCACTGGGGAGGAGGAAGGGAGTACTGGATTCCTGCAGAGTCACTGGGGAGGAGGAAAGGAGTACTGGATTCCTGCAGGGTCACTGGGGAGGAGGAAGGGAGTACTGGATTCCTACAGAGTCACTGGGGAGGAGGAAGGGAGTACTGGATTCCTGCAGAGTCACTGGGGAGGAGGAAGGGAGTACTGGATTCCTGCAGGGTCACTGGGGAGGAGGAAGGGAGTACTGGATTCCTGCAGAGTCACTGGGGAGGAGGAAGGGAGTACTGGATTCCTGCAGGGTCACTGGGGAGGAGGAAGGGAGTACTGGATTCCTGCAGGGTCACTGGGGAGGAGGAAGGGAGTACTGGATTCCTGCAGGGTCACTGGGGAGGAGGAAGGGAGTACTGGATTCCTGCAGGGTCACTGGGGAGGAGGAAGGGAGTACTGGATTCCTGCAGAGTCACTGGGGAGGAGGAAAGGAGTACTGGATTCCTGCAGGGTCACTGGGGAGGAGGAAGGGAGTACTGGATTCCTGCAGGGTCACTGGGGAGGAGGAAGGGAGTACTGGATTCCTGCAGGGTCACTGGGGAGGAGGAAGGGAGTACTGGATTCCTGCAGAGTCACTGGGGAGGAGGAAAGGAGTACTGGATTCCTACAGAGTCACTGGGGAGGAGGAAGGGAGTACTGGATTCCTGCAGAGTCACTGGGGAGGAGGAAGGGAGTACTGGATTCCTGCAGGGTCACTGGGGAGGAGGAAGGGAGTACTGGATTCCTGCAGGGTCACTGGGGAGGAGGAAGGGAGTACTGGATTCCTGCAGAGTCACTGGGGAGGAGGAAGGGAGTACTGGATTCCTGCAGGGTCACTGGGGAGGAGGAAGGGAGTACTGGATTCCTGCAGAGTCACTGGGGAGGAGGAAGGGAGTACTGGATTCCTGCAGAGTCACTGGGGAGGAGGAAGGGAGTACTGTATTCCTGCAGGGTCACTGGGGAGGAGGAAGGGAGTACTGGATTCCTGCAGGGTCACTGGGGAGGAGGAAGGGAGTACTGGATTCCTGCAGAGTCACTGGGGAGGAGGAAGGGAGTACTGTATTCCTGCAGGGTCACTGGGGAGGAGGAAGGGAGTACTGGATTCCTGCAGGGTCACTGGCAAGGAGTAAGGGAGTACTGGATTCCTGCAGAGTCACTGGGGAGGAGGAAGGGAGTACTGTATTCCTGCAGAGTCACTGGGAAGGAGGAAGGGAGTACTGGATTCCTGCAGAGTCACTGGGAAGGAGGAAGGGAGTACTGTATTCCTGCAGGGTCACTGGGGAGGAGGAAGGGAGTACTGGATTCCTGCAGGGTCACTGGCAAGGAGTAAGGGAGTACTGGGTTCTTGTAAGTGCTGGTGGTGGGTGCTACCTGGAGCTTTGTTCTGATTCCTTGTACTCAAGGTGCTGCTCTGATTGGTTAGTGTGGTTGGGTCTCTGAATTAAGAGTTGAGAAGGGCTAATATGTTGGCATGTTTGAGTGGAGCCCAACTTGCTGTCTAGATCACTCAGAAGGCAGTTCCATGACTGTGCGGGACTCTCAACAAGAGCTGCGACCACGCAGTCTCCACTTTCTAGTGGAGTGATAAGGACTGAGTGTTTAAATCTAACTGGAGTTTCTGAATTAGACAGCCTGTCCCTTGATAGCAGTTGGGTTTCGGAGGAGGTAATCATCTCTGCAGGTTCTCTGTCATCCATTCGGCATCCACCCCGGGGTTGCTGACGGTTGTCCTTGACAGTGCAATCTTCGGCAAGTTTACAGACTCCTGACACAGCTCTTTTCACCATCTGCCAATCCTGTGCTATCGGTTGGGCCCTCTTCCCTGATCTTAATTATTCCACTTTCCAACGTTCTTTACTGTTCCTAAGTTTTTAGTCCTCTGATGAGGAATTCACAGTGGTCAGCGGAGGGCCTGCTCTATGCCTGGCGCGGCGCTGAGCACGTACAGGGGATGAGCAAGGGTGGCCGCCCTCCCTTCTGCGTGGGGCTGTGCACACGCCCTGCGAGGCTTTCTCCTTCCTCTGTCTTTTGGCTTCACACCCTTTTGGTGGCTAAAGCATGGAATAAAATTTTAACCACCTGAGAAAGAAGGAAAAATGGTATTTTTTTTAAAGTTAGCTTGCCAAATGCGGTGGCGCCCGCCTGTAGTCACAGCATTAGGAGGTGGAGGTAGGAGGGTCAGGAAATTAAGATCATCCTTGGCTACAAAGGGAGTTCAGTTTGAGGCTAGCCTGGGCTACATGAGACCCTGTCTCTGAACAAATAAATAGATTAATTAATTAAGCTAGTGGAACAGTGCTATGATTTTGAATGCTTGCTACCACAAAAGGGTTTCTATTATTGGGGACATGTATTTGGCATTCTTTTGAGTTTTGTACTTCACAAATGAATTGTGTATGCTTTTCTTGTCTTTTCAGTTGGAAGATATGGTTGTCTCACTTGTAAGTTAAAATGCCATAACTCAGTGCCGTGTTCCCTCAAATTTGATTCAGGGAATGAATTTTTTAATACTTTTAATATTTCATCTTTATCTTTTGAGGATGTCAAAATCTACAGTCAAGCTCACGAAACAAGAAAGCTGTAGTGGCTGCTCATTTCGCTTTCAGTAGATGTAGACTCTTGTCACATCGGACTTTCCCACTACAAAGTGTGCTAATATATCAAATATTTAGAACCATCTTGTGGAGAACCTGTGCGGCCATGGCGGAGGATGTGGTGAGCAATTTATTGATCTATGGATGTGTGACTGTAGACTGCGAGTTGCCAGTTATATGTGTTTCCAGTTTCTTAATGACTTCTAGAAGTGGAATGAAGGCTCTGCAGGCATAGGAAAAAAATTCGGCGTCTCTAACCTAGGAGATAAAACATGTCACTATTCTTGGAGATGGTCCTAACTATAGGGAACACATGATTGCTTTTACAGGTGTAATAAACGTATGAGCATGACATACACCAGTCCATGTGCACATTCTCTAGGGGCACATGGGCTTCCAGTGAAGCACCACCTTTCTTACCATTTCATGGGTTCTTTGCTGCTTATACCCTGAGCAACAAACTGTAGGAAACTAATGGTGTATTAAATAGGAAACAGCAGTTCATTAGGATTGGCTAATAGGTCCTTGGCAAAATTTCAACTTAATGTGTATGTAAGTGTATCTGTGTGTGCTTAGCAAGGCCTGGCTTAGGTTTGGTAATGGTGTCACTCAGCACCATTAATTTACTTTGACAGCTAGTGAGCAGATAAGCGTGTTCTGGGAGCAGGGCATGTGGAAGTTGGTAGTGATTCTGAAAAGAGGCAAGGGAATTATAGCAGGCCTGTTTAATACAGCAAACTTTTACATGTCTACTTCTCCAATCCCTCTCTCCTGTTCCTCCTGCTCCTCCTCTTCCTCCTCCTCCTTCTTCTCTTTTTAAAACAAAAGTTCCTTGAGGGCTAGAGAGGTGGCTCAGATGTTAGGGTGCTTGCCTGCAAAACATAACATCCCTGGTTTAATTCCCCAGTATCCACATAAAGCCAGATGCACAAAGTGGCACATGCATATGGAGTTGGTTTGCAGCGGCTGGGGCCCTGGCATGCTCATTCTCTCTCTCACTGTTTGTCTCTCTCTGCCTGCAAATAAATGAAGATAAATAAAATATTTAAGAAATGTTCCATTATATTTTTATTGAGAACTTTAATATATGAACATATTATGAATTGGTTCTCTATTTTCCTTCATCTCTCTCTCTTTCTCTCTCCTTTCTTCTGTCTCATCCTTTCATCGTCTTGACAGGGTCTCACTCTGTAGTCCAGGCTGATCTTGTGGTAATCCTGGAATTATTGTATGAGCCAGCCTGCCCAGCTGTTTTCTCCAGTCTTTAATAGAATGATAATAAAGTACTAAAACATGGTGCAAAAGGGTTTTTTTTTTCCTTTATAATATTTAATGGACCCTTGCTAGGAATATAAGGTTAGGAACTGATTTAATAAACATGTATACTTCTAGGGGAAGGTGACCAGGTGCTAAGCTGTAGCTCAAAGGTATGAGCTGTCTTGTTCTGTGTTACATCAATATTTCTGTTGCTGAGGCTGAGTTGCTGGAAGGTTCCTACTAGCTAACGTAATTCCAGCAGCCAAAGGAAACTGCAGTGGGAGGTGTTTATATTTCACTGTCTGCTGAGGAGGCTTGACTTTCCGCTCATGGGTGTGTGAGGGGGCCCCCTAGCTGTTCAGCCCACCGAGGGGCCTGGGGCTCTTGGTCCTTCTCAGCAAGAATAGGACAGCTCTCTCCAGAGAACACTTTCTTCTAATTCTTGCAGGAAATGCCATTTGAGGAGAATCACAGGATACCATGTGAGGGAATGGGAGTGGCTTCAGACTTGAGAATTTTCAGAGCAGAGAAAAGGCTTTACTACTTGGTTTTGTTTATTTTTAATGAGCACGTAAAGGCGGCGGGAGTGGAATGAGGCCCACTCTGGTGGTAGAGTGCAGCCGGTGGTGGGGGGGTGTCAGGAAGACCTAGGGTTGAAATCTAGTGTAGACTTCCAGTTGGTCAGTTCATCAGGTGCTACTGGAGGCACACATCAGCTTTCTGAGTTAGTTTCCTGACCTGAAAATAGAAAAACAAACAAACAAGCAAACAAAAAACAGGTTCTCCTTGCACATTCAAAGTACCAAGAACTTGTAGAATAGCCTAATTGCTTCTTTTGCTAATGTGTGTCTGTCTGTGTTCATGCGAGTGCACATGTGGAGCTCAGAGGACATGTTTAGGTGTTGTCCCTCAGGTACTGTCTGCCCTTATTGAGACAGGGTCTGTCGTTGACTAGGAACTTTCTAAGAAGGCTAGATTGCCTAGCCAGGGAGCCCCGGGCATCCCCCTGTTCCCGCCTCCCCAGTGCTGGGGTTACAAGTGTGTGACAGATACTGTACCTGGCTTTTTCACATGGGCTCTGTGAGTCAAACTCAGGTCCTCATGTTTGTGAGGCAAGCACTTTACTGACTGGACATCCCCAGCCCTCTAATACCTTCCTTATGTGGATCAGTTCCCCCACTTTCCTATGTCTGTTAGTGACCTGAAGTCTCCTTGAGTGGAAGCTCTGTAATCTGCTTGCTGTGTCTGATGACAGTCGATTTGAGATGCTAATCCTTTGTCTAATCTCAATCAATTAGAGTTATGTTCTAAGATTTAAAAAAATATATATTTATTTATTTGTAATCAGAGGGAGATAGAGAAGAGAGAGAGAGAGAATGAATGGTGCACCAGGATCTCTAGCTGTTGCAAATGAACTCCAGATGCATGCATCACATTGCACATCTGGCTTGATATGGGTACTGGGGAATTGACAGAGTCATTAAGCTTTGCAGGCATCATCTCTCTAGCCCATGTTCTGCAGTTTTATCAACATAGACATTTCGTGGTCAAGTGAAGCTGGTCACAGTTATCCACTAAAGGTGGTCCAGTGGTCCAGGTACAAGATGGCTCTGCCATCTGGGAGCTGGCTAAGGACACAACTCAGCCTGTCAGGATCCTTCATGGGCCTGCAGCCTGTGACAGGTCCAGATGCATCCATCGCTGACACAGCTCAGAGAACTGCTCAACCATTTAACCGTCAAGCATCTACTTCCAACACTATTCCACCCATGTGCTTGTCCACACGAACATGCTACCTAAATTGTGACTCACACGACTCTAGACAAAACAGTGAGTCGAGGGCCAGGGAGATGACTCAGGGGTGAAAGTGCTGGCTGCACAACTGTAGGGTCCTGAGTTCAGATCCTCAGAACTCGCTTCAAGCTGGCTGCAGCAGTGCTGTCTATAGTTCAGCACACCTATGGCAACATGGAAGGCGAAGACAGGAGACTCCCTGGAAGTTCACCAGCCAGTTGGGTGAACACAGCAGCAAACACGACTCGGCCTCAAACACGGTGGAAGGCAGGAGCCAACTGCTGATGGTGTCTGCTTACCTCCACATGCTCACTGCGCATGCTCATACGCACACCCACACAAAACATGTGCAAACTAAGGTCGGAATGCTACCCTGCTATTCAAGCCACGCCACACATACCCCAAATCCGCTTTCACTCTTGAGTTTAGTAATTGTAATGTGTATCTGAATGAAGTCATAAGCCACCTTACCCAGTCGTTGCTTTTTTCTTGAACCTGTTCTGTTCACATAAACATGAGTTCCATCACAATCCTTGCATATCTTCCCACACCTCACATTATTCTCCTAGGTACTTTTTTTTCCCCCCAAGAAAATAACAGTATTCTTCTGACATGAATTTCTGACTGATAAAATTCTCACCTTTGTGTCCCTAGACCTTTATGAATAGTAGAAAAAGTTGGTGTGACCAAGCTTTCTCGCATGCACATGTGTTTCTTGCACTGCTGAACTTTGATCCCTCTCAGTAATGCAGCCACTAGCTAATGACACAGAAGATGTGAGCAGCCAGCAGTGGGCCCTTAATGGAGTGAAAGCAAAACGATGGTCTTCATGAAAGAGGGAAGACTCAGTAAGGTTCTTGGGCACTACAGCAACACTGAGTCCAACTGAGAGCCACCTCAGTGCCTTCAGTAAAACGAGCCTTGGCACACCACAGCGCAGGCGATCACTGGCAACCCCCACCTGTTGGAAGAAGGATTCAAACGAGAAGGTGAACTGGGCTGTTACCCATTCATGCTTTTGCACATACGGCTTGTGGCCTCTACTAAAGTCTTTAACCAGTCAGTGTTCATCTCTCTTTAGAAAAATAAGCAACTCCTTTTATTCCCTCTCAAGTTTTTAGTATTCAGGCCACAGACTGGAAGGAGATGTCACTTTTTATCTATACCAATTAAAATGATATAAAGGGATTTTTGTGCTACATATATTTTTATACCAATGGTACGTGGTTTTCATTGTTAATATATTTCATGGCAAAACAAAGTCATCTTCTGAAAGGACTGTATTTGAAGTGGGTTGTGCTATGTCTGACAATATTCCTGAGGTAACAATCAAAACCATTTCTTCCTCTGCAGCAGTTAAGTTATACTAAGTTCTAAAGTAATCATGTCTTGGGACACTTGCTATTTTGTGAAACCTGTGCTTTTGTTCAGTAACCATTACCAAATCTAGTTAATCATTGGAAGTATCATGAAAGAAACTTTTAAGGCCTTGTACTTGAGAGATTCTCCAGTTTTTGGGTCATCAAGTATTTCACTTGACAGTCAGTAATAGATCAAAGCAAAACCCAAGAAAAGAAAAATTCCTTCCTAAAATAGTTTGTACAATTATTGGGAGGAAAGCTACTAAGATAAAAATGTGCTCAAAGTACAACAACAAGAACAGTTGTTCTTTTATCAAGTGAAGCGAATAGTAAATTCCCGAATCATCTGCACCACAGGCACTAAGCACTCGCGCCTGAGACACTGAGGCACCTGAGTGGAAACCGAGCCGAGACTTGGACTTCATCAGCAGCAAGTGCTCGCTCTCACATTTCATACTGAGACGATGCTCACAGGCTCTGCTTCTCAGTGGAAGCCTTTAGGCAGTTTACCTCTAATCTACCAACAGAATTGAATTAACAGCATCTTGCCATTCATTTTTTATTGTGCCATATGGTCTGTGTTGCATTATTGTTTCTTTTCTTTTTCTTTCTTTAATACTGCATTTTATTTATTTGGTGGTGGTTGTGGGTGGGGGGAGAGAATGGGCATACCAGGGCCTCTAGCCACTGTATGCGAACTCCAGATGCATGTACCACTTTGTGCATATGGATTTATGTGGGTACTGGGGAATCAAATCCAGGTCCTTATACTTCGCAGGCAAGTGCCTTTACTGTTGAACCATCTCTCCAGCCCCTGTTTCTTTTCTTGAAGGAGTAATTTTTATGAGTCCATGTTGTTTTCATTGATGACTTAATAGTTACATGGTTTGACTTTCTAGTGGATCTCTTTGCTTGTTGGGCAGCTGCACAAGCTATCCCACAAGGGGTGACTAATGAGAAACAGCTCTGGAGTCCAGAAGCCTAAGACCAAGGTTCTGGCTGATTTCATCTCTAGAGAGGGTCTGCTTCCTGACTCAGATATGTCCCTCTCAGTTTGTCTTCACAAGGTTAAATGAGTGAGGAGTCAGCCTGAGGCCTATTTCATGAAGACTCTAATTCCATTCACTGCCTAAACTCATCACCTTGAGAGTTAGAACTTGGGAGAAGGGGCCCAAACTGACCACTGCATACCCCAGCAATAGCTGTTCTAGGGTTCACTGTACACTCCTCTTGAGTGAATCCTAGTCTGGCAAGCAAGCACCTTTAACCACTGAGCTAACTCCCTAGACCTGGCTACATCATTTTCCTCCTCTAATCTGCCATGTATGATCTTGCCTCTGAATGGAATGTTGCCTCCATATAAATTATTTCATTTGTATTAAGGATACAAAAAAAAAAAACAACTTAATGACCCAGTGTCTGTCCTAAATTTATGAATTCATGTCAGTCCACTTTTTGTAGCTATAACAGAATTTTCTGAGTGTGGTTAATTTATAATGTAAAGAGGCTGATTTGGATTCATGGTTCTGGAGATTGGGTTGTCTAAGAAGAGGTGGCTACATCTAATTAGAGCCTAGTCATGGTTCCCTAGGGGGCGAAAGGGCAAAAGAAGCAAGGATGAGTGACAGCCTTACGTCATAAGAATCCACTTTTGTGTCTGATGATAGTGAGAACTCACTCACAAGAGGAAGTGTTAGCCATTGGTTTTTTAACTGTAACAAATACTTGTGGCAAGTCAACTAATGAAAGGATGTGCTTAACTCTGGCTCTCAGTTTTGGAGGTTCGGCCCATTATCCATTGGCCTGTGGAGGTGTCTTGTGGAGGAAATTTATGAGGGAGCCAGACATTCACCTTATTTCTGGGAGACAGAAAGAAGGAGGTGCAGGTTCCACAGTCCCCTTTGAGGTCATGCACCAAACGACCAAAACCATCTGCCTGGTCCCAGCTCTGAACATAACATCACCGGGGGAAACAAGGTTTTAATTCATGAGTCTTTGGAAAGAACATTCCAGACCCAAACTTCATGAAGACTCTCCTCCTTGACCCAAACACCCCTACTCACCCCACCTTCCTCACGTCCACAGTGGAGCTGAAGCTTCAGTGAGGGAACAGACCATATTCAAACCATAGCAGGAGGTAAAATGTGACTTAGCAGAGTGGAAGGTCTGTTTCTCTCTCTTTTCCTCCCTGTCCTCCCACCTCCTCCCCTCCCTGGGGCATACTGAGTTTTCTTGCCTCCCTTGTTTCCTAGTGCATTATGGCTTTGTTCTCTCAGGATGTTGTGATTGAGTTTTTCACAGCTCAGTGACTGTGAATGAAAGAAGCTCTCCATTTCTCTATCTGTGGCTGCTTAATCCTTCCTTATCTTCAGTCCATTAGCTGCTCCACAGCTCACAGCTCGCCCTCATCCGGCTTGCACACTGCTTAGACTGACATGTGGCTGTTGTTTTGCTTCTGACCTTTAAGGGAAAGACTTAATTAGGCATTCTACAAAGGGGCATTTGGAAACTGGTGACATGATCTCAGACATAATTGTACATTCTGCAGAGGGGGATGGGTATACATGATATGATCTTAGGCATAATTAGACATTCTGGAAAGGGGAATGGATACATTTGATGCAATTTTTAGACCAACCTTCAGATTATTCAAGGAAGGGTAGTGAGCTGACTAGTAGCTTGACACCAAACAAATTTGCATAATCTATCCATGGACTAGTTATCTCTTCTGTCTGCTCTTGGGACCCCTTCCTCTCCAACTTATTATTAAGGTAATATGTTGGGATAAGCAAAGGTTTCAGAACGCCCTTCCCTTATCCAGTGTGCTCCCCAGTTGTACCGAACTGCATAAAACTAGCACTGACTAGGCTCCTGGCATTGAAAAGTGACACACCATTCTGCCGGCAGCTCAGTGCGAATCTCTGATGCTACCATCCACTCTGAGTGAGTGCTCCTCATCCTCTGATGCCTCACCACATTGGCATGGCTATGCACTACCACTGCTTAAGAGATGTGGCCTAATTCTCCGTCTCGCTGGGCTGCAAACTCTTCACAAGCAAAGACAGGGCCTGGCTGTTTGTGGTCTGAGAGCCATACTATGATTAGAGGAAGTATTCAAGAGCTTCTGGTTGAATGAATGGGAACAGTACAAATCTGTTTACCTTTAAAATAACACAAGTAACAAGTGCCCTTTCAGCTAACTCCTTCCCCCACAACACAGTGAAAAATCAACTGCCAGTTTCTCCCCAAGCTGTTTTGAATCATTTTTTGGTGTGATTCCCTGTGTGACTGTTAGATTCTGTCTCCTACTCACACTCTATTGCGCCTTTTCTCACCCCTGCTGCACATCAGGATGTGCAGGTGTGTTACAGAGGCCGATGTAGAAAAGACCACACCATTCCTCATTTACAGGGCAATGCTGATTCTGGACAAAGAAGGTGAACTCTTAGAAGTGTGGATTGTCACCTCGAGGTGACATCCATGCTTTATTCAGTAAACCCTTGGTCTTTCCTTGGTGAAAGGGCACTGAGAAATTGGCTTTTTTTTCTTTCTATTAAGCCAATTAAAATAGTTTATTAGGGGTCATGATTGTTCTAGTATATAGATGTGATGGCTACTATTGATTATCAACTTGATTGGATCTGGAATCACCTAGGAGTCAAAACCCTGGTCATGTCTATGAGGGAGTTTCTAAACTAGGTTAACTGAGGTGGGAGGACCCAGTCTAACTGCGAGTGGCACTGTCCCGCGGGCTGGGATCCTGAACTGCATGAGAGGAGAAAGCAAGCTGAGCACCAGCGTTTATCTCTCTGCTTCCTGGCTGTGAGACGCAGTGAGATCAGCTGCCTCCTGCTGCCACCACACCTTCCCTGCCTGGATGTATCGTATCTCAAACCATGAGCCAAAACAAACCCTTCCTGCCTCTGGGTTCTTTCCTTGGGTATTTTGTCACAACAATTAGAAAACTAGCTGGTTCAACAGACATAGCACCAATTACTTTCTTGAAGATGAATTGCAAGGTGGCACAATTATTGTCAAATGTCTTTTCATTTACTTCCTCTCATCTGTCACCCATCACCTGGATGCCGTAATTTCACACTAATGAATGGATATATCGTGCAGTCCCTATCTGAAATGTGGGGAAGAGGATCCTCACAGTCTGGTTCATACTGTATTGCTGACGACATCTAGGTCAAGTAAAATTAGACCTTCTGAGTCAGGGATGGATCAGTGGTGGAGAATATTGAAAGGGAGTAAAGTGTAAGTTGAAAAATCCTGGAAAAATAGGTGTTTGCATGTATGTGCATGTGCATGTCTTCCTATGACATAGGATGCTAGCCACATTTGCAAAAGCTTTTCCTCAGCTAAGTGGACATGCTCTGAAATGGTCTTTGGCACAGTTTTCAAAGTGGTAGTGGACACCCCTGTCTACTTATTTTTCAAAAACATTCTGTTGGAGTGTTATACTTTTGTAAGAGGTATTATTGAGTTTATTTTAAGGCACATACCTGCTTGGTCATTCAAACCAGTTCCTGAAGTATCACAGAGTTTTGTTTTCTTTTTTTAAATAATGATTTTAAATTACTTTAGCTAATAAACAGTTAAAATAGAAAATTTGTGTTGTATGCATTCTTGAGTGCCTGTACTATAGGAATAGTTTGGCACTAAGGGAAGAGGGAGCTAGGAAAGAGAGGAGGGAGAGGAGAAGAAAAACAAAGAGGGAAAAGAGAAGGGGGAAGAATAACAGGAAGAGCAGCAGGGGAAGGGGAGAGAGGGAAGCAGAAAGGGAGGGAAGAAGGAAAGAAGGAAGGAGGGAGGGAAGGAATGAAAGGTAGTCCATGTTCTGTGTTCTCTGGGGAAAAGTAACAACGTTGACCCTGAAAAGGCCTCCCGGGTGACTGCCCAGCAGTGAGCACGGCACGTGCCATCTCACTGACTCTTACACCACGGAGACAGAGCGCCACCCCGTCGTATAGACATGGGCCCCTGCCTGGTGTCGCAGAGAGAGGGACGCAGCACTGGGCAGGGCTTTCTCACTTACTGTGACCGTGTGGGCAGGTGAGATTAATCTCATGTGTCAAAATGTGTTTGTCTCTCAGCTACAAGTTTTCAAGCCTGTAACATTTCATGAAAGCCCACACCACTTACTGCGTACAGACTCAGTTCCTCTCCCCTGCAATGAGTCCACCATTCTTACTGTCACTTTGTCTGTCTGGTGATGTGCTTCACAGGTGCAATACACTCCTGCTCTTTCTCTCTTGTCTTTCTTCCAGCCCTTCCTCACTCCACGCCTTTGTCTGTGGGTGAGTAGGACAAAACTGTTTTCTTTCCAGTACCTGACTGTGGTGCTCAGAACATGGCTCACGTTTGGACTCAGGAGCACGTGTTCTCCGTGTTCTGCTTGGTTTTAGGTTGGGCGTGGCAGGTTCATCACAGACCTTGGTGCTCCTATGTGTGTGTCTAAAAGTGCATCTAGGCGCCGTCTTCCCATGGAGGTTGGGTTTGTCCATTTGGGCCCATCTACTTCCCTGGCCTAGGTCATACCACCCAGCTGTGCCCAGTGTGCTCCAGCCTTGCTGGGCTCCTTTGAGCTTCTCAGAGCTGCCAGGCTCCTTCCTAGCATGGGTCATCTGCTCATGCCAGCTCTAACTGCTCCATCCTTCTCTCATTTAATGCTGTCCTCACACCTCGCGTTTCTTCTCCATAGATGCCCTCCACATCACATTGGCAAGTGAGTGGCAGTGTGCTCGTTGCTTAAAATATTTCAACATAATGAGTTAAAAACAACTCTGAAGATAGGAATTCCTTTCCCAGCTATGTACTATGTAGAGAAAACTGGGTATCAAACCTGATACCCACTTGCAGGTCAGCAAATGCTTGATATATGAGTGAGTAAAGAAAGGAAGGAAATAATGATGTCTGGTAATCTCTGTGCCTCAGTCCACTTCTCTCCCTTGTAACTAGCCCTTTTCTCAGCTGAGATAGACCTAGAATCATATGTATCTTGGAACAGACTGCATGTCTTTCAGCAGGGGTTAATCTGTGCACAATGGGGAAAGCCAGAGTATGGTAGGGAATGAAGGAAGACGACTGCATAGGAGCAGCTGTCTGGCCCATGGTGTCAAAATGTGCCTGGCAAGTAAGGTAGACTGTGATCATCATCTCAGTGCAAATACATTAATGTTTTTATTTAGCACACATGAGCAGAGGCTGTAGAATGCATGACTCATTAGAGTTCATGGCACTTTCCTCATCCCCCAATAACTTGGATTCAGCCTTCTGGATTGAATAGGCTACATTTCCAGCTATCACACGGGAGGTCCTGTTAGAGCAGAAGCCACAAGCCAGGTGATTCAAGTAAGGCTGTTCATTCTGAGTTATATCTCCTTTGCTTCAGCTACCCCAGCAATTCTGCAGATAATTAAAGATATTTAATGCATATTAAATTTTTCATGACTAATGAGTCTTTGGGGATTTAAACAGTAACAGAAAGTGAAAAGCAAAATGTCTTTCCTGCTGGCAAATGTGTATGCGTGATGATTTTTTTTGTCATTGTAAATCACTCAGAATGTACAAGGCATGATGAAAATGGGAGAGTTAATTACTTTATTTTCCCTCCCTAAACCTCCTACTTCTTACACATTTATGAATTTTTGGTGGCTACTTAAGATTAAATACTCATTATGCATGATTGGTTACTAGGTACAGTCATCTCTTTCAGTCAAATATAATGTGAAAATATTACACTGCCATTGACATGTACTATATATATGTGGTCAGCCTATAGTAGTTGTACATGGCATTATTCCCTTAACTATGCAATACAGTGTCTGTGTGTGTACTACTTACACTGCGTTAGCTATTATAAGTAGCCTAGCACTTAAAGTATAGGGTGGGGTACACAAGTGATATGCAAATGCTGCCATTTTCTATGAAATGAATATCTGCAAGATGTTGGTACTCAGGGGGCCTTGATTTCTCAGTGACCTGCAGTCCAAGCATGTGGCATCTTCAGCAAAAGGGCCTTACCATGCAGTTCTGGTGGGCAACCAGGAGCCATGATAATAGCCTGTAATATGTTAGGGGAGTCAGGGTCTTTTGTTGTTTTGCTGCATGACCTTCTGATTCTTCATGATTCTTCTGCCTCTGCCTGCCAATGTCAGAGGGTGTTGGGATCTCAGATGCCATCATCACTTTACTGGCTTTCTTAGCTGTATGTGAATTCTGGGGAATTGAACTCTGACAGACAGGCTGGTGAGCAAGTACTTTTAACTGTTGAGCCATCTCAGCAGACCCCTCGTATCTTATGTTAATTGAAAGTGAATGATTATGTCCATGACTTAGGGGTTGGATTAAATGTATACTTTTCCATGGGTATATCCTTGCTGCATATAGATACATGGGAATCTAGTTTGAAGTATTTCTTTAAAATTAGGTTCAACCCTTACATCTGCTTTGTGCCTATCAAACCCACCAGGTAAGCAAAAGTGATCTATTCACATGAGCCTGAGACTATAGCCCCAATCCTCTTCCCTAACATGCTTCTTGGTCTAGTTCTTCTGTAGAACATTTCATGTGACCAACAAAACTTTCTTATGAGTAAACAGCTTTGAGGATAACCTACATTTGATGAAGATTCACCAAATGCTGTTGTGTATTACTTAAGTGAGAAACTTGGTTTCCCGCCCACCCCTGCTCTTCTCCCTCTTTCTCTCTGACATCTCTGATTCTCTCTTGTTCCTTTATCACTCCACTATGATCCTGTATCAGACTGCTATCTTGGGAGAGACGTCTTAGGAGGTCCAGAGGAAAGATCACATCTTTGAGGTTGCGTTGTTGATCAGAGCACATCCTGTGAGTTACCGTCTCTTTTAGGGTTGCTCTGGTTTCTGTCTCAGGGGTTGTGTTACGTTTGTCTCTTGCCAGCCTCTGTGATGGGTTATGCAGTTCACTGTATTCTCTGCTTGCTGACTCATTCAAAATAGTCAACATAGACTGTGTTCCATGGTCTTTCTTTGAAGATCTTTAGCAAACGAGGAATTTTTAAAAATTCAGCACATATTTATGCAGGACTACCAAATGCCAGAAGTTCAGGGGCACCATAGGAGTGATGTCTAGCCTGTTCCTTTCATAGATGAAGAGGTCAGAGTGCCCACGCCAGCCCCTTGGATGGCAGCACGGGTTCCGCCTCTTTGCCCGCCCCCTTGCACCTTCGGTGTTCACCTTGGGATTGTTCCCAGTTTTACACAGTATTCTTCAATTTCCCCTAAAAACTTGAAAATATAAACAAATATCTTGTGGTTTTTGTAAATGAATAACAAGAATGCTTTCTGATGCCCAAATAGATCCCAGATCCTACCAAGGTCTTCCAATCTGAGATCCAGGATGCATACTTGGATATTAACAAGGGTCCCCATTTGTCTTTTCTTGCAATATGTATGCATCGCTGTGTGCTTTGCTCTGGGTAGGGTGCTAACACAACATCATAGTACAATGTATGACATCAGGAATACATTCTCAGGAAAAAGATAGGAACTGGAGGGCACTGTGCCAAGCGCAATAAGCTAGACCTAGAAAGACAAACAGCTCATGCTTTTTGCCATGTGCAGAATACAGACTTAAATTATAAATACATATTTTATACAAAACACTAAAGCAGAAGAGGGATTGTGAGTGAGTAGAATGAGGTCTAAAGGGAGGAAAGGAGGACTAAGAGATGATAAGGGAATATATGCCATGAAACCAAGAGGAATTATTTGAGGGAAGGAAGGAGGGACACATAAGAAGAGAAAGGGGGAAGTGGAAGAGGGCAATAGATGTGAAAAAAAGTATAACATATATCACATATAATGTAAATATGGAAATGTCACAGTGAAATCAAATTCTTTGTGTACTATCAAAAATTTAATTTAAGGGCTGGAGAGATGGCTTAGCGGTTAAGCGCTTGCCTGTGAAGCCTAAGGACCCCGGTTCGAGGCTCGGTTCCCCAGGTCCCATGTTAGCCAGATGCACAAGGGGGCGCCCGCGTCTGGAGTTCGTTTGCAGAGGCTGGAAGCCCTGGCGCGCCCATTCTCTCTCTGTCCCTCTATCTGTCTTTCTCTCTGTGTCTGTCGCTCTCAAATAAATAAATAAAAAATTTAAAAAAAATTTAATTTAAAAACTCAAAATCTCAGTAATAAATATATGTAAATGTATGTATATATACATATGTATGTGTGTATACATATGTATGTATGAGAAAATGGTTACCTGCAGATTTGTGCCCTTGGCCATCTTTTGAACAGGAAAGTGTGCTTGGAAATATTTTGATAAGTATGTTATCCAAGCTTCAGACAGTCCCAGCACTTGGGGAGATAAAAGGAATTATAAAAGAATAGAATTTTTTTAAGTAGAAGAAATTCCAATAAATAAATCATTAAAGTGATATTTCTTCTAAAGTGGTGTCAGCTATAGTCGGGCGTATCAGCTTGTGAACACAGAAGGCCTAGAGATCCTTTCTTTTTTGCAGAGATTTAAAGAAGCCCCTGTAGCATTGATTTAAGGAGCTTGGCGTCTTTGCCTGTTCCCAGGCCTGGCTGAAAGCCACAGAGAAGAGGACTGGGCAGGTGGCTCAGCACTTACAGGCTCTTTCTTATAAGCCTCCCGGTGTGCGCTCAATTCCTCAGCACCCAGATGGCATCTCGTGCAAAGTGGCATAAGCACGTCTGGAATCCCGGTGTGCTCTATGGGAATCAAAGCCCAGAAGCTTCTGGACCAGGCAGACGGGCTCACAGTGCCAAGGGAGACCCTGTCTTGAGCGAGGGGAGAGGGCAAACATCCCAAGGCTGCCCTCCGACCTCCACAGGAGTGCCACAGGGTTGTGCAGGTGTGCATGCACACAGACACGCTGCTCAGCTTCATCCCAGCCCGCACCCCATGATCTCAAGAGCAGAAGACCCGTGACTGGGGCACCGGCGTCTCTTGTGTGTGGGTGTTCACTCAGGATCGGAGAGCCGAGGCTGCCCATGAGCGACAGGCTCGAACAATGGGTAGCACTCAACTGGAAAATGGGTAACTGATTGAACAGTTTCATCTCTTTTAATCCTTTTAGTGGTTTTATGTTTTTGTCCAAAATTTGGCTGCTTTCTTCAGCTATTAACAATGGACTTTAATTAAATTTTTAAAAATATTTTTACTTATTTGTAGGAGAGAGAGAGGTAAAGTATGGGTGTAATTGCAAATAAACTGCAGATGAATGTGTCACTTTGTACATCTAGCTTTATATGGCTCCTGGGAAATCAAATCCTGGCTGGAAGGCTCTGCAAGCAAGCACCTTTAACCACTGGAAAGCTCCTTAAAAATAGTCAAAAGAGGGCTGGAGAGATGGCTTAGCAGTTAAGCGCTTGCCTGTGAAGCCTAAGGACCCAGGTTCGAGGCTGGATTCCCTAGGACCCATGTTAGCCAGATGCTCAAGGGGGCACATGCATCTGGAGTTCGTTTGCAGTGGCTGGAGGCCCTGGCGCACCCATTCTCTCTCTCTGCCTCTTTCTCTCTCTGTCTGTTGCTCTCAAATAAATAAATAAAAATAAACAAAAAATGTCAAAAGAGACTTACATTTAATTAATAATATGGAAGAAGATCTAAGACATTCTGATATTTACTTAACATAATTAACTGGATAAATTTAATAACTAAAGTATTAATAATTTTGTTTCTAAAATAGTGATAAGATACCATCAACATGTACATTTCTATTCTGGTAACAATAGTATATCTCTTTCCATGAATCATTGTTGACACCTCAGTTTAATCCCTGCACTGAAAAGAATCTTCAGTTCTTTCATCTCATTGCCCTGAGAATGCTAAAGAGTGCATTCATCATTAAAAATATATAACATAGAATTAGAGAGATGGCTTAGTGGATAAGCGCTTGCCGATGAAGCCTAAGAACCTCGGTTTGAGGCTCGATTCCTCAGGACCTATATAAGCTAGATGCACAAGGGGGCACATGCGTCTGGAGTTTGTTTGCAGTGGCTGGAGGCCCTGGCATGCACGTTCTTTATCTACCTCTTTCTTTCTCTGTTTGTCTGTTGCTCTCAAATAAATAAATAAAAATAAATACAAAATTTTTTTAAAATAAATAACATAGGGGCAGGGAGACAGCTCAGTTGTCACAGTGTTTGCTGTGCAGGCAGTAAGATATGCAGTTGATCCCAGGACCCATGCTTTTTAGGCTGTATTTAGTAGCATGTGTTTGCAACCCCAGTGCTGAGGGCCATGAGACTGGTGGACCCCTGAGGCTCACCGACCAGCCAGTCTACCCTACATCTTGAGTTCCAGGCCAGTAAGAGGCCTGTCAAAAAAAAAAAAAAAAAAAAGGATGGTGCCTGAATACTAACACCTGAGGGTCCTCTGCCCCATTTTCCTGCCTGAGCACTGACACCTGGGGTTTCCAGATGACCCACTGTCCTGAGTGCCCAACCCGCTGGAATTAGTCTGTGAAGAGAGGACGTGTGGTGGGGCCTTTCACATGCTAGAACCCCATACAGGACCCCTGGATCAGGGTGAATTGGCATATATTACACCAGCCACAGAAAGTAATAGAAAAAAATTGGAGATCTGTAAATCGCTTCATAAATAATTTAAAAAAGAATCATCCAGGGGCTGGGGAGATGGCTTAGTGGTTAAAGCACTTGCTTGCACACCCTGTCAGCCTGGGGTTTGATTCCCCATACTCACACCAAAGTAAGACGCACAATGTGGCACATACCTCTGGAACTTGTAGGCAGTGGCAAGAGGCCCTGGTGTCTGAAAAAATAAAAATTATCTAAAAGTTGCTCTAGGGGATTTAAGAGTACAGACAACTAAACAGAATAGAATAACTGTAAAAACCCAATGAAAAGTTTAATGAAGAGGTAGTAAACACAAAAATAACCAGCTGGGTATGGTCATGCATGCCTTTAACCCCAGGAGGAAGACCGAAGGATCACTGGAGCTTACTGGTCAGCCAGTCCAACCAAAATACAGCGAGCTCCAGGTTCAGTGAGAACCTCTGCCTCAGGGAAGGCTGTGGAAGAGTGAGAGAGGAGGACGGCCTCTGCATGTATGTGCCTGAGGATCATGTCTGCATACCTACATGCCAACCCCCCAACACAGCCACCCACCGCTTCCTGTCTACACATGCACACCAAAAAGTTGACTCACGTGTCATGCTCTACTGACTAAGCTAGCTGGGGAATCATAAAAAGTTAACTTAAAATAGCCAAATGGAAATCTTGGGATATACTATATGTGTGTGTATTTGTTTCATTATCCAGTTCAACAACTTTCATTTTTTTATTAATTTATTTTTAAGAGAGAGAGAGGCAGATCTAGAGAGTGCACCAGGGCCTCTAGCCACTGCAAACTAAGTCCAGCTGCATGCACAGGCTTGTGCATCTGGCCTGTGTGGCTTACTGGAGAATTGAACCTGGGTCCTTAGACTTCACAGGCAAGCACCTTAACCGCTAAACCATCTCTCCAGCCCCAACTTTCTTTTTGTGGTGACACATTTTCTCCATTTGTCCTTAATATCTTTGTCAATGAGCATGAATTTATAACTGCTTTAGTCTGTTTGAAGTCTGTTCTACCTGCTGAGCCAAAGCACCCCAGATCTGTTGGGCCAAGCAGCAGACATGACTGTCTTACGGCTGAGGAGACCGAGAAGCCCGTGACCAAGGTGCTGGTGGATTAGATTTCTCTGTGTGTCTCTTTCTGACTTGTCATCTTGTTGTGTCCCCACATGGTGAAGATACCTCTTGATTTTATTCTTCCTCTCATGAGGCCACCACTCCCATTGAGAGGCTCTTACCTGGAAGGTCATCTCCCACGCCCTCACGTCCAGGTGCCTTCACAGTGTGAGTTGCAGCTGTCTGACTTTCCTGCTCTCCTAGCGGTGGAGGGAGGTTGCAGGTTTACCCCACAGCATCCTGTTACCACTGTCGGGGCAGGATGAGGCTCCTCCTCATTTCACACTCCAACTTTCCCTTTCTCTTTCCTTCAGTTCTACACTGAATATAAGAATAAGTAGCCCCAGATTTTCTTTTGACAGTGAGCACATACTATGTTCGGTGTCTGTGAAAATGTCATTTGGGGAAGGAAAAAAATCCATGAACATTTCTGCCTCACATATGTTCCACGAAATTTACTAGAATAAAATTCAGTTTTCACTTCATTTAAGGAAATAGGACTCCAGAAGGGAGTGGATGTGCCCTCAGGCATTCCAAATGCTCTGTACCACGCCAACCCTGGGCCTTGGACGCTTGTCTCTGTGCCATACAGGAGGCTGGGCATATCTCTGCTCTCTTCTTTCTTTTTTAGTCATTTCTGGGTGTATCTTTGCTCTTCCCCTCACCCCGACCCCGTATTCAATTCTAAGTGACTGGTCTAACCTACTCATAAGAACTGTTATTTTCCACAGTTTTTCCTCAATGACTCCATAAATAACAGCATCCTCGTGGCATAGGTTCTAATAGTGCATGCCTCCTATAGTTCTCCTCTGTTGCTGGAGATGGTGCATCACAGGCAGACTTTATGCATAAAAACACATTTTCTTTCCTACAATATTCTTGGAATAGGGATAGTTCCACAACAATCACTATCTCCCATCTTCTTGAGTTGTGGCAAAAGTCAGCCTTGATAAGCAGTTTAATTCTCTTCTCATCAATAAACTGTGCATGACAGGAAGCAGTGTGAGAGATGCTATGCCCAGCACCGCGCCGCTGCGTGCCCTTGAGATCCGTGCTCAAGTCCTTAGGATTTTCCTCTAGTAATGTTCAGTCTTGAGTGTATCACAGTCTTTTACTCAACTGTAAAGAAAAAGTTTCTCCTTTACAAAAATTAAGTTTTGAATTTATACAATGTTGAAGTTATTATTTCCCCCAGTCTATTAATTTTCTGTAGATAGCCTGAACTTGGTAGATAGAAAGATAAGGTCAAGCCACTTAGTTTATATTTAGGATAAGTAGGTATGCTGTTCCTTTTCTATCTCTGGTCATGAAATTGTTTTCATATTTTTGGGATGTATGGGGGAGAGCCTGTGAGATAATAAAATATGTAACCACTGAGGCTAGAAGAGTTGTGAGTTACTGTAATATAATTAGCATGTCATGCGTTGTTTTCTTGGTGCTTCATGTTGAACGATAAAATACAAATGTGATGAGAAAGAAATATTAGAAAGCCCAAGCCGATAAGCTTCAAACTCAATTCATGTTCTTGTTTGCTTCCAGACTCTCTTTATAAATCAATATTGATTCTTAATTTTATTTAGTCAGAGAAGATGTGTGATTATCCGATAATTCATGGCTTTTCTATAGCATAGACTCACTGCATTGCCCCAGTTGTGGAAAAAAATCATTTTTCCAAAACTGCATTTTCAATGCGACTAAACACACACCCTTCAGCCTGCCTATAAAACTAGTGTGTTAAGGAAGAGCCCAAGTTCTGTAGACAATATTTTTGTTGTTTTTATCTAGGCAGGGTCTCACTCTAACCCAGGCTGACCTGAAACTCACTTTGTGATTGTAGGCTGGCCTTGAACTCCATGATCCTCTACCTCTGCCTCTCCAGAGCTAAGATTCCTTCAAGTATTTTAAGGTTAGAATTGAATTGTTTATGGTTTGTCCATATAGAACAAATGACTACAAATGCTAGTGCAAACACTTAGAACCCTTTTAAATTTGTACTTGACTTATTTATTTGAGAGAGAGAGAGAGGAAGAGAGGTAGAGAGAAAGAGAGAATGTGTATGACAGGGCCTTCAGATATGAACTCCAGATGCATGTACCACCCTGTGCACCTGGCTTACATGGAATCTGGGGAATTGAACCTGGGTCCTTAGGCTTCCACTAAGCCATCCCTCCAGCCCTCAAAACCCTTTTTGTAATTAGAAAAGTCTTTCTTCAAAGGTGCAAATGACAGACCCTGTCTCACTCAGTAGATAAGGTGGAGAGCTGTTAAAGAAGACCCATGACGTTAACTTCTGTCCTCCAACACATGCACACATGCCCCCCACCATCCATACACATGTGTGCACACCATGAACACAAATACATATGCATGGAAACCACACACACAACAAACCAAAAAATAGGAAAGGTGACATTCTTGCTATAACGTAGGGGGATTTCGCATCTCCGTTGCTTAGGAAGTTACTCAGATGGGAGAAGTGCACACCTCATATTGTTATGGCCTGGCCTGCATTTTTCAGTTTGCAGCAAGTGCTGAAGATGTCTCATTTGTATTTCCACTAATCCTAACCATGCCTGATGTGGGCTCATGTTTCTTAGCTTCCAGAATGAGCATCATTTTCTGCATGCGGTGTTGCCATTGGGTGGCGAGCATGGCACACACACCCACACCCCCCCACACGCCCACCCCCCCACTCACACAGTACTATGATTTCCAGATTCAATGGCTTCCTCTGAAGGAATAAATTGTTTCCTACATCACTTTTCACCCTTGCTACTGTCAGTTTATGATTGTAAAAATCTGGAGAACTAATTCTTACAAGTCGTACATTGTGTAGGTTGTGGAGATGGGGCTTGACATGAAGTAATTTGATTCCTAGATTTTATTTGCCAGTGTGGAGCACTTCCCCTTTTGCTTCCTTTGTTAACCATCGCCAACCTTAACATTACAAATTAGATTGGAAAGTAGTGTTGGTGAGGAGGAACAATTTTTCCCATCAGTATATTCTATGAGTGTATGAATTTGTCACGAATCCATGTGAGGATCTCTGTAAAATGATTAATTGGTGCTTATCATGGTGGGTCTCCTATTTGTATTGTCAAGATCTAAATTAAAATCATGAATGTTTAAAGTGACTTTGATTCTCCTTTTGAAATATACTCTCCTAAATACTTATTGCATGTTTTCATATATTTGAGTGCACATGTGGTATGTGTGTGTGTGTGTGTGTGTGTGTGTGTGTGTGTGTTCCAAACAATAACCAAAAGCTACTTTCTACCCTAAAGAAGCCATTTATTAACCCAGTAAGAGAAATGGTATTGGGTATCAGCTTACCATTGCTACTGAAATGTGTGACTTAAAAACAACACAAGTTCATTATCTAGATATTCTGGTATTCAGAAGTCCAAAATAGGCAAAATCATGGTGTAAACAATGAGCATTCCTTCTAAGGTTTCAGGGCAGGGGAGGACACACTTGTTTTCTTCCAAGCTTTTGGAGGCTTTTGTCACCCTGGTCTCATTACTTCCCTCATCTTCAAAACCAGCAAGGGTGTTGAGTTTCCAAATACCTCATCACTCTAGCCTGGCTTCCATTGTCCTTTTTCCTTTTCTAACTCTTTGTCTACTGGTTCCCCATCTAATGACACCATGATTACATTGGGTTCACAAAACTATTACAGATAATACTCCCAGCTCATGACAAATCATATGAGCAAAGCCTCTATCCTCATGTCAAATAGCATGTTTACAGAATCTGGGGAGGAGGATACAGACATTTCAGGAGGATATTACTATGCTTGTTATAGCATGTTAGCAAAAGCCTGCTGTACCACTGTTATGTACAATAGCCAGGGGCCAAAGAGATAGCTTAGCAGTTAAGGCGCTTGCCTCCAAAACCTATTTACCCAGGTTCACTTCCCCAGTACCTAGGTAAAGCAAAATGCACAAAGTGATGCATGCATCTGGACTTCATTTGCAGTGGCTGGAGGCCATTCCCTCCCTGTCTCTCTCTTTCTCCTTGCAAATATCTTAAAGCCGTCTCCACACTCTGGCACAGAAGTCAGTACAATATCAGTCTTTCCTTGTCCTTCTTGAAGGGTGAGTGGAAAACTTGGGAAGGGAAGTGCAGACTTTCTTTAAAAAAAAAAATTCTTTTAAGATATTTATTTATCAGAGAAAGAAGGAGAGAGAGAATGGGTGCGCCAGGGCTTCCAGCCACTGTAAACGAACTCCAGATGCTCGCGTCCCCTTGTGCTTCTGGCTAATGTGGGTCCTGGGGAATCGAAACTGGGTCCTTTGGCTTTGTAGGCAAAAGCCTTAACCACTAAGCCATCCCTCCAGCCCCATGACTTTCTTGAAACATGAATGTTACCAGGATCTTGCTCTGGCCTTCCTTTAGCTCCCTGAGCCTTATGATCTTCATCAATGAATTCAAATAGGACAAAGAGAATAGCATAGAAGAGGGGCAGATTTTGTTTCAGAAAATATGATACATTCTCAAGGGATAGATAGGCAGTGGCCAAAGTGACCATTGCTGAGGAAAACACTCTCATGGGGTTAGAATGGATGATAGCTAGAGAGACTCTTGTTTGGGAGACACACTCAAGGGGGGCGTGGATAATGAACAAAGAGACCGTTGTGCCAGTCTACATGTTTAGGTAGGCTTTGTGCTGTTTCGTCGAGTTTCGGGAGCAACCAGTTTTCTGGAAGGATGGTTTCCTGCCCAGGTGATTGGCAGACCTGCTTGTGTTAACTAGTAAGGGAAGGTGTAATGAGGTGTCTGTGTTCTTCTTCAGACAGCCTCTGGCTAGATAGTAACCTTATGATCAGTTGGGTAGTTTAGAAGGTCATGTCTCTACCTAGGGCCAGGGATGTGGCTCAGATCCAGTTGTTCTGATCAGTTGTCAGTCATGTAGGTTTAGTTCCTAGTTTTACAAATGGCGGATTATGGAGGGACAACTCTTCAAGGACAGCCGACGGCCTTGTGTTACTTCGGTAAAGCTAGGTGGCTGGTTGTGTGTCACCAGGCCTGAAGGGAACAGGGCCTGCAAACCATCTGCCTTGAAGAGAACTGGGAACTGAAAGAATTGCCAGATAATCAAGTATGAATGGGGATAGTAAGAGAAAAAGGTCGTGAGATAGGCAGACTATGGGAAACCATGTGTGGTGGGCTAGGGCAAAGGGGTATCTTACTCAAGAAACAGAGCACGGTTCCTTCTGTGTTGATTTAAGGAGCAAAGGAGCCCCTTCCTTGGATGAAATGATAGTCCTCTTTTGGAGACACACTGATACAATAAGCATTTACAAATAAAATAAAACAAGCCCTTGAGTATTCACAGTACTGGACTGGCCACTGGTGGATATTAAAGGAAATCAAAGTTCTGTCCTCTTCCTCTTCTCTGTTCTCAGTAACACGATCTGACTTGCTTGCTCACAGTAGGTCCTTCAACTCATACAGCACTTCTCTCTTGACCTGAGCTCTCTGTTATTCTGATGATCCACAGAAAGTAATCCCAATAGACTAAGATGAACGTTTTTTATATTTAATTTTTATATGGATAGTGGTACTTATATTGTCATTTTCTTTAGGAAGCAGACTCTTAAGGAACAGGGATTTTCTAAACACCACTGGCTAGTCTGTCTTGCTACTTGCTTTCAATTAAGTCATGTAAAATCTGCATCTGAGAATGGAATTAATTGTCTGAACTATTTTCCTTCCTCTTCATGAATTATTCCTTGTGAGGAATTGCATTGTGTGAGTACAGGACATACTATTAACTATGTTAACAAATATATAGCTCTCTAATAAATACATGTCAGTAATTTTATTGTCATAATAATTTGCTCATCAAAATGGAAAAATTAAGAAGCTTATCCAATATTGCCTCATCCTAGTATTTTTCATTTTCTTTAAATGATAAATATGAATCATATTCATCCAGCTTAGTCATATGACAGAAAGTGCCGTGGCTCTGTAGCTGACCTCTCAATCTATTTCTTCCCAAGATGTGATTACAGCACACAAGGCTCCTGTAAAGGCACTGAGCTGATTAGAAGGAAATAAAAAATTTGCATCACAATACAAATTCTGCCAGCATGTGGGGCAGGGTGAGACCATCATTTTCCAGCTGTCATGACTATATGGGATAGGCTAAGTCTTATCATGTGGTGGGGGCTTTAGGGCATTTTGTACTCAGATACAAGGCAGCCAGGACTTCCAATCCCGTATCAGCTTCTTCTCAGGCAGATTTGACAATAGCATTTCATTTACACTGCAGCCTGCTTTCTCCTTTGGTGAGTTTGCCTATCACAGTAACACTGGAAGGTAGCCTCTTAAACTAGTGTGGTAGAAGGATGAGGCAGAGAGAAGAGCAAGGGAGACAGAGATGAAGGCGTCAAGGTTAAATTGTGAAGAACAGTAGGCAGAGGAAGACCAGGAACCCCTCCCCACCGGGCTGCACGTAACAAAGCAGCACACGTGAGAAAACCCTGTGACCCACCGGAGACCTGCAAAACTGGAGCATTTGGCGAGCGGCGTTTGGAACATTATGCCTGCAGTTATTAGGCTATTTCAGAACTAAGATGTAGAAGGGTAATAATCAGTGTGAAAGAGCCTTGTTTGGCGATGGTCAGACAGTGCCACTGAGATCGTGGAGGCCTGTCTACTCATGGCGTCCTCAGTGCTCCTCAAAACTTTCTGCATGTCTTGGGCTGGAGAGATGGCTTAGCGGTTAAGCGCTTGCCTGCCTAAGGACCCCGGTTCGAGGCTCGGTTCCCCAGGTCCCACGTTAGCCAGATGCACAAGGGGGCACACGCGTCTGGAGTTCGTTTGCACAGGCTGGAAGCCCTGGCGCGCCCATTCTCTCTCTCTCCCTCTATCTGTCTTTCTCTCTGTGTCTGTCGCTCTCAAATAATAAAAAAAAAAAAAAAACAAACTTTCTGCATGTCTCTATCACAGTTCTTACCACATGTTAAAATCATGTTTTAGATTTCTAGTTTGTATCCAACTTTGAGAATCAAGGTCTATATTTTGCAGTTTTCCATTTCTCACTGGCTTTAACCTACTATCCATTCTAATTCTCAATCCCTGTGTTCAAACCAGACCTAGTTGTCCATGGCTTGGAAACAGGGAGAAGAAATAGTCACTAAAGACCGACTTTTGTGGATTGTGGACACAGGCTGGGTCCCAGGGAAAGGCAACACTGCTCAGTACACCTCTTGCAGTAAGACCGTATGAACAGCAGTCTAGATAAGAGAAGCTTCTTTATTCTTGCAAAGGAGAACTTGTCACTGACACCCATGGAGGCAGTATCAGGCAGGCAGCTCTTTACACACTCACCCGGGAACTGGCGGTACACGGTGCAGCTGTGGGGTCAGCTTGGCTACCACACTGGGCAGTGGTCCCAAGTAGGCCGTTCATCAGCGTCATTGTTGACATATTCATTGGCTTCTGTTTGATTTTCAGTATCTGTAAAGTGAGGCTAATCACCCATACATTCTTTCAAAAAAGCGAAGAAAAAATGAGAACAATAGATGAACATTTAGCACATAGCGTGGTCACTGGTGCTGGACACATGGGAAATGGGGCTGCAGCTGTCATGTTGGCAGAAGCGCGCCTGAGGATCCTGACGTTCTTTGTAGACCTCATGCCACACACTTCATGATTCTTTCTCTAGATTGCAGGTTTTTCAACGCCAGCATTTGAATTTTAAGTTACTTGTTTAATTATTCATGTTTTTGCATGTGTATGTGTGCGATCTGTGTGCATGTGTTTATGCATGTTTGTGTGTGTATGGTGCATGCATGCGCAGCTGTGTATGCACATACCTGCACGTGCACTTGGAGGTAGGAGCTGATGTCAGGTGTCTTTCCCAGCCGTCCTCCACTTTCTTTGCTGGGTGCCTCGTACTTGAACTGGGGCTTGCCTGTGCGGCAGTGCAGCTCGCCGGCCTGCCCATCGCCACCTCCCACGTGCTGGGCTGTGTGTGGACCCTCTGCCCCGCGCTCACCGGGGTGCCAGGAGCTGGAAGCGGGTCCTCGTGCTTGTGCGACAGTGGCTTTGTCCACTGAGACGCCTCCGTTGCAATGCTGCCTATTCAGCAAACGTCACTGCATACTCACAGGGACCAAAGCCAAGTTCACGTCCTTTACCTTGGAGCAGCATTTTCTGTTCATGTTCTCCCACTTGCGATGTTCCTGCTTTACTCGTGACAGCCTTTCCGTTGTCATTAGCTCTAGGAGGAGGCCAGCATGAATGAGGAGGACAGCCCACAGGTGGCCTGGGAGGCGAATTTGGGACCGTCTTTGATATTTCTGTTTTACATTCCACCTATCACTGTATCAAGCTCTGCTTGCCGTTTTCATGCAATTATAGGACGACATTCACGGTGGGGGGCTTACTTAGTTCCACACTGTCCTCAGCCCGTGACCAGCTGTTTGTTGTCAATTCAATGCTCATGGCAGCTTTATAGGACAAGTGCTAGTCCACCTGGAAATATGGAAGCCGAGACTTCACAGGCCAGATGAAGTGTCTCATCATCTGCTCGTCAGCAGCAGTGAGCATGGATCCTCACCCCTGCCCCGAGCCACACGTCTGTTCTCTATCACTTCTACCGAGACATGGACAGTGGCTCATATGATCTCCCACTTTTATTTTTTATGAGACAGAGAGAGGGAGAATTGGTGTGCCAGGGCCTCAGCCACTGCAAGGTACTTGTGCCACCTCATGGGCATAAATGACCTTGTGCTTGCATCACCTTTGTGTGTGGGTTTATGTGGGGTCTGGAGAGTTGAACATGGGTCCTTAGGCTTCACAGGTAAGCACCTTAACTACTGAGCCATCTTTCCAGCCCTGACCTCATGCTTTTATTACTGCAGTCTCCTAGTTAGCCTCCTGAACTTTGCTCAGTGTACTATAACCTGCTACGCTAGATTATTTTCTCTACTTCTGTGTCATTGCAGTGCTGGGGATGGAGCGCAAGGCCTTGTGCGTGCCAGGCCAGTGTCTGCCTCTGAGCCGCACGCCCTGCACTGCCCGTTCAAACCCTGGCTGCTGTTCATTGCGTGGTTCCAAAATACTTCTGTGGCTGTTTGTGGCCTATGATGTATGAAATAAATGCCACCCCTCTTTTGTCTGGTCCCTCGTTATCTATCATGCCAGTGAGCAGATCTCACGCCCACCACTGCCACAGATGGGCTCTTCATTCCCACCTCTGGGACTTCATCCATCTCTACAGATATGACGTGGTCTATCTGTCTGACACCACGGCTCTCCGAGTCCTTCCTCATGAGCACGCATGCTGCCGTGACGTCCTCCCTAGCACCCTCACAGCGTTGTCTTTGCACATGTCCAGTGACGCTGTACCCTGCCTTGCGACTCGGGTAAGTGCGCACTTTCCTCATCTCTGTTCTTGCAGGCTTGTTGAATACAGAATGTGTGGCTAATCGTCAGTTCCCCTGAAGTGCCTTTGCCTACATAAAACACATGGCAGGTGGTCAGCCAGTGGTTACGACAAACATAAACAGAAATTCTACTTTCACCCACCTTTCTTTTTCATTTTGTTCCAGCTTTCCCAAAAATTTCACCACCTGAATGGAATCATCTTGTCATCTCTGATCTTTAATCTAGTTTACTTCCTCAGAACTCCTCTTAACCCTAAGGTTGTTATGACTTCTGAGTCTAATCCTGTTGTTACAACAAAACACATTAGGCTTGGTAACTTATAACAGCAGAAGTTTATTCCACACACTTTCAGAGGCTGAGGAGGCCAAGGTCACAGTTCTCACAGACTTGGCATCTGGAGGGACAGCTCTCTGCATCTTCCCGTGTGGAAAGTGGCAGCATGGAGGAACTTGGCTTCCTCACATAGAAGCAGACAGGCTCTGCCCAGAGAGGCCAAGCAGTTATCTGCATGTTCCATGAGAACATTGCTACCATTCCCTGAGATGAGGCGCTGTGGCTTAACCACTTTCCAACAGGTCCTACTTCTCCTCTTCCTCATGCCCATGAAAGTTGTTTTAAAATTACTTTTGTAAGGTCGTGTGTGTGTGTGTGTGTGTGTGTGTGTGTGTGTGTGTGTGTTACATGTGTCCTTAAAGCAAGCTTTGCTTCCAATGTAGAGGTCAGGGGATGCTTGCCTACAGTGGGCAGAGCAGAAAGTCAGGTTTCCCACTTCATGAATCTTCCACCTAGTTTTGTTTTGAGCCAGACTGCCTTTACTAAGTATGGAGCTCTGCTTCCCTGTGGGACTGGGGTAACAGGCGTGTGTGGCCACACCCAGCTGTTCACATAGGATCTGGAGATTCAAACTTGGGCAGGTCCAGGTCCCTTCAGGCCCTCATGCGTGCACAGGAAGTGCACTTCACAAATTCAGAGCTGTCTCTCCAGCCCTATAAAGGTTTTAGTTGGAAGGGAAAGAGGTCGAGGAAAACTGAACTTTGCTGGTGTCAGGACCTATGTCTTTTGTTGTGGGGGCGTGTGGTGGTGAATGTGTGTGAGTGAGCATGTCTTACGCATGTGCACATCTCTTCTTGTGGCAAAGTCTCTCATTGAACCCAGGGCTGCCATCCTTAGCCAGACTGGCTGACCAGAGAGCTCTACCAATTCTCCTGTCTCTGCTACCTACAGAACTGGGGTTACAGGTTTGTGGGGCCACACCCAGATTTTTAGATGGGTGCTGTGAACTCAGCCCCTCATACACTGCTGTTACCTGTTGAACTAGTTCCCCAGCCCAGTACCCGCTCTTAATACTATTATACTGGAGATGGCCACCATGAAGTTTGGAGAAGCATTCAAACCCTTGCATCACACAATTCAGTATTTTATTGTTTGGTATGCTGTATTTCTTGTTCAAGTGTTGCTGCACACCTCCCGGTGTATAAAGATTCTCAAGTGGTATTTGCTGAATGAGTCAGTGTGTCAGTTCTGCTCTCCAAGTATAAGGTCTCTAAGACACGAGTGGTGGATTACATAGCTCCTATATCTCCTCTGAGCTCTCCTGTCATGGGTGCATTATAAATATTCACTGACCAGTTGCCTCCTGCATCCCATTGCAAATCTCTCCGCTTAATGTTGTTCTGTCTTTAGTTGGCTTACGCTGAAGGGGCTCTAAACTCTCTAGCTTAAGTTCCCCACTTGGTACCAGTAGGGTCAGGCTGCTGGCACGTGAAAGTCTTTTTTCTAATCCTTTTGATATTCTGTCCTTATGAAGGACCAGATTTTCTGATAAGGACACATCCTTAGAGGAAGAGGTTAGAGTGTTACCAGGGAAGAGCCGTGGGTGTTGGGGCTTCTGCCTGTAGCCTGTAGACCTTTGATGAGGAATAGCTTTCTGGAACTTGTGACTGTCGCTTGTTACATGGCATGCACGGGGAGAAAGAGCCATTCCATCTGGACAAGGTTTGTGCATCAGCACCATGAAACAATAATGAATAAGTAGGGACTCTTCCTAAGTATCCTGAAGTCTGCCAGTAGGTATTTTTAAAAATCAATAAAATATTTATACAATATCATGATAATTTTATAGACCTTACAGCCGACATAGTAGACACCATCAAGGGCTCATAGTTGAACTTGTAAGTCACTGATGACTGAGAAGAAAGGGTGAGCTGGGGAAGTAGCATTTGCCTTTAGAATGTGGACCTTGCAAGTTCCCTACACTGGGTGATGGTGGTTGTTAGGATGGCTTGGCAACTGAGAAGCACTCCACATGTTGTTCTCTTAGACATGTCTTTAATGTTGGCATTCCTCACAGGGGAGGGCACATTCACAGTGTGTGTGCAATATGGTCCTTTCCAGTCTTGCTCCTAGCTGGAGATAGGTCAAGGGACTCGCAGTTGTGGCCAAGGCATACCATTCTGTCACTGGGCCAAAGATGAATTCCACATTGCACTGAGCTGAGATAGGTCTTGCTTTGTTAACATTTTGCATTTATTTATTTGCCATTTCATGACTTATCTCCTAAAAAGATCTTTGTTTTAAATGCAGGTGAACCAAGAACATATGACCCAGACTTCCAGGGGCCGACTGTCAACAGGTAAACACTTACTTTCTAGTGAATGCAGTTTTTAAACGAACACCGAAATCTGATTTGGGGGATACTGTTTACTAGTCAGTGGAGAATTGTGTCTACCTTTGAGGAGAATTGAGTTATTTCTGCCTAAATGCCACCGTATTTGCTTATTTGTCCAAGTGCTCAGTGTAGTAACTTAAGGCAACTGAGCATTTGGAAGAGGTCAAGGTTAAAAATACATTACGCAACCTCACCACTTTGTGGAGAAGCAAGTTTATTCGGAGGAGGGCTGCTTTGTGAGTCTCTTTGCTCCATGACTCAATGTTGCCAGGACAGAGTTGCTATGCCAACCTCTTCTATGCCAAGTACTTGGACCACTCAGCTCCCAAAAGCGTCTAATGCTTTTTTAGAGACTATCGTTCGTTCATCCAGAGCCTCATGCAACTTTAGGATGCTTCGGAATGCTCCCGGGAAATAGCTGCATGTGTTGGCCGGTGCTCCCTTCCCCCACGGTTGTCTGACATTTCAAAATTAGCCAGTCATTCACAGTCCCTTCAGGCTTCTGCTCATCACAAAGAGGGTTGTGGGGTGGAACAGCCAAATATGAAAAGACGATGCTGTCGGTGGCAGTTTTCTGCTTAGCTTTGATTTTGAATCTTGGCAGTTGTGCGTCATTACAAACTGTGGTGCAGAATAGCGACCAGCGTGCTCATCAGTCATCAGTCTTCTGTGCATGAGCCACGCCCCCAGAGCGACTCCAGCCTTGAGCACTTTATTCTAAGTCTGTAAGACGCCGAGTCGGTGGTTTCAGTGCCCTCGTTCAGAGGTAGGGTGAGTCTGAAGCCATTGCCTATCTCTCCACGGTCAGACCATGAGCACTCACAGGCAGCCTCACTTAACGGGATGCCTCTTTTGCTGTAACCATGTTCATAATGCAGTACCTGGTTCATGAGGGCTGGCTGTAGACTGTTGGCCTCCAGGGACCTCTGCACATCACTGGGCTTCAACAGGAATAGAGCTCACAGAAGATCAGAGCCACAGTGGGCCTCTCCCAGCCATAAAGGAGGCAGGAGAGGCAAGCCTGATCATTTCATGGAGGTCCTGAAGGTGAGCTCTCCCTTCCGCAGATCCTGTCAAATACACTAGAGTGGTTGGAATGTAAAAATGGCCCCCAGAAGCTCGTGTGTTGGAACACTTGGGCCCCAGCAGATGGCACTGTTTAGGAAGGCTGTGGGACCGACAGGAGGCGGAGCCTTGCTGAAGGAAGCGGGCCACTGGAGTGTGGGCCTGAGGTGTTGCCGCCTGCCCACTTCTGTTTGGCCTCTATTCCTGTGCTACAATGTGACCAGTTCGATCACACTCCAGCTGTCAGGCCCGTGAAAGTTCCCTTCAAAACTCTAAAAGCTAAGTCCCTTCCTTCCGTCAGCTGCTTCTGCTCAGTATTTGTCATGGAACTAGGAAAATAGCGGATATATGCCACACAAGGGCTTGTTGCCCAGTCAGTGATGGACCACGTATATGACAGTGGTCTCATAGGCTGAAATGTGGCTGAAATAGTTCCATCGTGTGGGGTCATAACTTGGTCATGTGATCTGGTGGAGCACACTGCTCACCTGCTGTTGGAATGCTGATATAAACACACATGTTCAGGTATGTTGAGATAAACAAATGTTCATTGCTGTGCTAGAGTTGCCTACATCATACAGTCGAGCAACACGTTCTACATCTGTGGCCAAGGAGGAACAGGTGAGACTATCCACACGTACATAGTCACCACATAACTGACGTATAAAGTAGAGTAGACCATGCAGGTTACATAAGCATACCCAGTGGTATTCATACAATAACAAAATAGCCTAATGGTGCATTTCTCTGGAGCATCTCATGGCTGTGTTGGGAATTTAATGGTGGCCCAAGTGAAGCCTGAACATCTGTGGCAGTCACTGTTCAGGGATCTTCCAGGCACCACAGTCTTCAGAGGTAAAATGGTCCTTCTGCAGGCATTTCCCCCTTTAGTACACGAACAGAAGAGAATCCTGTTCATTGATGGCTACTAGGAGACTCAGTGGGCCCATATGTAGCTTTCCAGGCAGCAAGGCTCTCCACTCCCTTTACTTTTAAAATTATCAGGGCAGGAAAAGAACAAATAAGTGGGTCTGGGGTCTAGCTCAAGGGTTTGCACTTGCCTCGGACCTCAGGATACAGACACAAACCCGGCAGAGAATACATGAGCAGCACCAGACAGACCGACAGGACTCACGATACTGAAAGTAACTATCGCTGTACACGTCTGATGTGTTTATTTTTACCTGAAGTATTGGAGGGGTGGTAAGTTCACTGTCATGTATAGTTCATGGACAGAGTGAAGAGTTCCCACTAGAGATGGAGGGAAATTCGCTCATGCAAAGGAGATGGATGAGAGCCCCCTGTGTCCTTCCAAATCTTGAGAGTCAGTGGCTCTGTGATTCACTCTCAGTGCCAAAGCTCACTAAGAGGTCAGCTTTGGCCCCATGGGACAAGACAGAAAACACCGCACACCTTTGCCACATTTTCCAAACTCTGAATGCTGTTGCCAGGGAGACTTCTCAACTTATTTGGATCGCATGGGTCTAGCTCTCACATGCCTGCAGTTCTCATGTTAAGTTCATACTGACACAATTGTTGAGCCTCTTGGGCCTGTAAAGAGAATGTAATTATGGGGTTCATCAGTGCACACGAATACAAAGAAATAATCATAAAAAGAAAAGTATACAAAGTCCAAGTAAAACAATCAGGTCCTAGATAGTTGTAAAAATATCTAGCAAGAAGGATCAAAACATTGAGATTTGAAGAATTTCAAATAAATGCCAAGATCCTCAGAACTTCCTTTGAGAACATTTTCTTCAAAGTTTTTCCTTAAAACATTTGGAAGTGGGTTACTTTTCATTATTGTATCACAAATCAAGATCATTTAAAAATTTGAGAGAGAGCGAAGGAGAGAGGGGGAGAGAGAGAGAAGACACCAGGTCCACCTGCTACTGCAAATGAACTCCAGACTCATGCACTGCTTTGTGCATCTGGCTTTACATGGGGAATTGAATCCAGGGTATCAATATTTGCGAGCAAAGTCCTTTAACCACTTAGTAATGCCTCCAGCCCAAGAACTTAAAAAATCATTTTATTTAAGAGAGAGAGAGAAAGAGAATGGGCACACCAGTGCCTTCAGCCACTGCAAAAGAAGCTACAGATGCATTCACCACCTTGTGCATCTGGCTTACATGGGTTCTGGGGAATCAAATCTGGATCCTTTGGCTCTGCAGGCAAGCACCTTAACAGCTTAGCCATCTCTCCAGCCCCCAAGAACTTTTTTTTTTTAAAGTGTCCAAATGTAGGAAGAAATAAGGGAAGCAAAAATGAATAGTTTCTCCAGATGCCAATTCTTCAGTGTAAATGTGAATTGGAGAGGTGTAAACCTGTCATGTACTCCTCATTCAGAATGCAGCAGGTCATCCAGAGTGGTCAGCTACGTATCAGTGTGTGTTTCTCCATGGAAAGATGAGACTAATTCACTTCTTTAGTATCCTCAGCTTGTTCCTTTCCTTTCCTCTATTGAAAATAAGTCTTTCCTTCTGTTGTGCTTGAAAATGTCACTACCTGCAAATTACTCTTTATAATGCAGACAACTATCTCCAGACTCCACCAACACCTTTTGTCTGTGTATTTTTGTGTGTGGTGTCCATGCACATGCACATGCGACTTTGCACTTGGAGGCTAGAGGTTGATACTGCTGTCTTCCTCAATCACTCTCCTCTTTATTTCTGCTAAGACAGGAATCTCTTATTTGAAAGACAGCTTTGCAATTTGGCAATTGCAATTGGTCTTGCTTGCCAGCTGGCTCCAGGGAATCCCCTCTCGCCTCCTCCCTGGTGCTGAGATTATACATGAGTTGCCATGCTCTTCAGGTATTTGCATGGGTAGTAGGCATCTGAGCCAGACCCACAAGCACCTTTAAATCAGGGGATTTATTTTGTGGCTCTCTGCCAGGCACTGGTCTCGGTGTTACAAATACAAAGATGGAGTGGGATGAGCTCCTGCCCAGTGAGACTTGCAGTCTTATGGGAAAGGCAGGGTATAAAGGCATTCATATGGTCAGGCAGTAAGTGAAGTTAATGACAGTGGAGAGTGTGCACAGTGCTCAGGATTCTGGGAGACTTCAGAGCAGAGGTGATCCTTGGGCTGGTACTTGAAGACATTCCAAGGAGAGCCAGCAGTTGCCTCAGAGTACAGAGGCAAGGAAACACTTGTGTTGGACATGATTGAGTGTGTGCAGAACTTCCCTTGTGCCATGCATGAGAGGTGGGAACTCGGAGTGTCAGGCTGCAGTGCAGAGCATGTTGCTGGAGAGGCAAGCACAAGCCAAATCCCAGGGTTTGCACAACGGCAGTGTTTGCCAATGTGTTCTGCATGTCCTTTGAAAACAATGATGAACTTTAGAAAGAAACAGTGTATTGGGCAGGATTCTCCCAAGAAGAGAGAGAGAGAGAGAGAGAGAGAGAGAGAGAGAGGGAAAGAGAGAGAGAAAGAGAGACGGACTTATTAGATTGCTTAGATGGTCAGAGCTAGTTAGTCCAGCAATGGTTGCCCACATACTGGAGAACCTGCAAACCCAACAGCTGCTCAGCACACAAAGCTGGATGCCCCAGCAGTCCCAAGCTGTTGTTGATGGCCAGGAAGATTCCTGGAGAGTTTCCAGCATCTGGTCCATGTTGGAAGGCTAAAGAAGCCAGAGTCTGGTGTCAGAGGGGATGCAACAGCAGCAGTCACTGCAAGCGTAATGACAAGCAGGCAAGCAATGCCGCCTTTGCCTCAGATCTCTCCATATCTGCGCTGCCTGCTGGAAGCTTCATCTGACTTTGAGGGTGGACATTCTCTATTCAGTTAATCCTGTGTGGAAATGACCTCACAGGCAAGCCCGGAAATGCTGATTCTAGATACCAGCATGCTGATAATCCAGATGAGTCCTCAGAGTCAGGTTTTCATCTTCACAAGCTCCTGCTTGTCAAGCGCGTGGGCTCTGTGCATGGTCCCATCCACTCGCCTTACTTGACACCAGCCACATAGCCTGCTAGAGAGAATCGAGAGCTCTGGAGTCCCTGTCCTTGGCTGCGGTTGGGAGAGGCAGGACGTTGCAGTGAGATCAAACGCTGATACAGTGGGGTGAACAATTTGTAAGGGTGCAGGTTACCATGGTGACCCTGAGAGGAAGAGATTGCAGGGCAGGAGAATGGTGATTGTTGTGGGGCAGGGAGATCCTTGGAGGTGTTTTACTTCATGTAGGAAATGGCAACTGTGACCCAGGGAGGGCCTGGAGAGATGGCTCAGCCGTTAAGTGTGCTTCCTGAGCTAGCAGGAGTGCCAGAAGGAGCCTGAGATCACCAAGTTCAAATCTCCACAGCCCACATAAGCAGCTGGGCATGGCTGCATATGCCTGTAACTCCAGCACTCTGGGGCACAGAGATCAGGGCATCACTGGGTCTCATGAATGGTAAGCTGGAATCAGTAAGATTCCATCTTCAAGGGAAAGCTGGTGGGTGAGGGACGGAGGGCGACACCGGATGTTTTTCTCTGGCTGCTGCAGACAAGCCTAACTGGGTGCAGCATGGGGTGCCACATAAACATCATACACACACTCACCCACACACACACTCAAACACACACACTCACACACACACACACACACACACACACGCAAGGAGAAACTGGAAGTCAAGGAGAGCCAGGTGTGTAGAGGAAGTGGCTCACCATGCTCCATGAAAGTCATCGCAAGTGTTCATGGGAGTATGACAGCGGGGAAACGTAGTAGGAAAACTACTTGGCTAGCAAGGGCCTCACGGTGCGCAGTATTGCATGACAGGGCAGAGGCTGCACCTTACAAGCCACGGGCTTCAGGTCCCCTGGAGCTAGGCTGGGGAGCCGCCAGGCAGCTACGTCACGGGCGTCTCTGCCGTGTCCTTTTCTCTGCTCAGGTTTCCTTCAGTGGAGACTTGCTCCCCACTGCCTCTCTCGGTTCGTCTTGAGAAAGTCACCAGGGCTTCTGTCTCGCCAGGTGCGATGGGCAGTGCTTTCTGTCTTAGACAGTCTGGCAGCCACGTCTGGCAGCGACCCTCTCTCTGCCCTTCACTTCCTGACAGCACATCTTCTTGCAGATGCCTTTGCCCGGGCAAGTGCTTACCTCACTATAAACCCCGCATCGCCCAGGTTGGCTTTGAAGGCACTGAAAACCCCGCATGCTCGGGTTGCTGGAGTGTGCTACCACACAAATGGACAGAAATGCTGTTTTCCACATTCCCAGGTGTTGGGGAAGACCCTCACAGAAGGATGCCCTCTTCACTGCTACGGAGCCCGCACAGGACCTGGCTCTCCTGACCGCAGTCCCATGTGCCCTGCGGTTCTGCTGCCCAGGGTGTGCTGCCCAACCCTGCCTGCTCTGACTGTTGGCCTCTGGGGCACCTGGGTGTCTGGCCTTGCATGGTAGAAACGTATACTGGGTTTGAAGTTTCTCTTGGAGGACAGAAGGCTGTATTCAGTACACATGTCCATATTAATGGTGAGGATTAGCTGTTTACATTTTTTTGTTTCTGTTGCTGTTATTGGTTTTTCTTTTCTCCATATATGTTGGTTAGAGAGTCCACTTCTTGGATGGCATTCTATGTGTAAAGAATGGGATTTTTTTCTTCTTTGACTATGCTTAAAAATGCTGGGATTCTTTTTGAAATTATTATTAAAAGTTGACAACTTATAATTGTATTAATTTATGTAACATAACAAGATGTTATGACTTATGGATCCAATGTGGGGACAGTTAAATTAACCTAATTACATCCATCATCACAAATACTGAATATTTTTTGTAGTGAGAATATTTGAAATTTACTCTTAGCAATTTTGAATCTATAATGCCCTTTTACTAGCTATATTCACCACTATTTGCAACAGATTCAAGAAAAAGTTCACATATTACTTCTGTGTAAAATTTTGTATTTTGACTTTTGTCTTTCCATTTCCAACTTTGGCCTCAGAAGCCGCCATTCTACTTTCTACTTCTATCAGTTTAGTTGTTTAGACTCTACATAAAAATGAGGTCATTGGGCTGGAGAGATGGCTTAGTGGTTAAGCGCTTGCCTATGAAGCCTAAGGACCCCGGTTCGAGGCTCGGTTCCCCAGGTCCCACGTTAGCCAGATGCACAAGGGGGCGCACGCGTCTGGAGTTCGTTTGCAGAGGCTGGAAGCCCTGGCGTGCCCATTCTCTCTCTCCCTCTATCTGTCTTTCTATCTGTGTCTGTCACTCTCAAATAAATAAATAAATAAATAAAATTTTAAAAAAAAAATGAGGTCATATGTGATTTATCTTTCTGTCCTGACTTATTTCTTTTAGTGTAATAGTCTCTGATTCCACTTGTGTTACAGCAAATAATAGAATTTCCTTTAAGGCTGAATAATACTCTGTTGTGAACATAGAATTTATCTACATATCTGGTGATGGATTCTTATAGCAGAATAAGAAGTGCAGACATTTTTTTCTGCAAACAGATTTTACATATCTTGGGTAAATACTCAGAACTGGGATTTGTGGATCACATTGGCATTCTTGTTTGAATTTTCTGAGGAATCTCTGTAAGGTTTCCCACAATGGCTGTCTAATGTACATTTTCTTCCATAGAAGACTTGATTTTCTTCTCTGCATACCCTTGCCAACAGTTACCTTCTTGATAATCGCCATTTGACAGGTGTTAGATGACTGCTCATTGTGGTTTTAATTTGCATTTCCCTAATGCTTTGCACATATGTGTTGGCTATTTTATGTCTTCCTTTAAACATCTTCTGTCCACATTTTTTTGTACCCAGAATGTCAAGACTGTGTTAGTTTGCACCTTCCTCTTCCAGATGCTGAGGTGGCAACAGACAGGGGCTAACTGTAATAATTTGAACTTGGCTTTTATAGACTTGATCACAGACCAGACAAATGTTCTCTCTGTTAAAGTCAGCCTCCTGTATTGTAGTCAGCTCACATTGCTGGAACGAATATCCAACCAGACACACTTTGTGGAAGACAGGGATTTAGGTTGACGGTTCCAGTGGAGGCTCCATCCGTGGCAGGGAATCTGGCTTCCATTCATAGATCCAAGCAGAGAGGCACCACCAACAGCCAGCAGCACAAGCAGCGCAAATCACTAGAGCTCAAACTGCTCTGCACACAGCTTTGGGCGGGATGAAGATCTACCCTTAAACACACCTCAGGGCTGTACCCCAGGATCCCTCCCCCCGGTGACACCTCCTCCCGCAGGAAGCTTAACCTTGATCACAAATACCTGAGACTATGGAGACATACATTCACATTCAAACCACCACATGCTCATAAAACATAATGAGAGCTGGGTGGGGCATGGTGGCACACACCTTTAATTCTAGCATTCAGGAGGTAGAGATAAGAGGTTCGTTGTGAGTTCGAGGTCAGTCTGGGACTACAGAGTGAGTGCCAGGTAACCCTGGGATAGAGTGAGACCCTACCTTGAAAACAACAACATGAAGTAAACAGAATGCACTGAAGCTTTTGCACCAGGATCTGGACACTTATATACAGTGTCTTGGCCTCTGGACATTTGACCGACAATGATTAATACAGGGGATGGGGAGGTGGCTCAGTGGAAAAAGTGCTTGCTCTTCCTAGAACCTGTGTAAAGCTGGGCTCAGTAGGAAGTGTCTTCCTGTAATTCCATATGAGGGTGGCTATGGGAACCCAAGTTTATGTAATATATGTAGTCTTTCTGACAAGTTCATGTAATGTATACAGTTATTCTGTCTGCTGTGTGGTGAAGCACAAATGGGGACCAAAGGAAGCTGTTACAGTCATCTGAATGAAGGAATCACCACGTGACTAGGGCGGTGGTAGTGCAGCGGGAGAGACAGGAAGAGCCATGATGTCTTCTGGTAGGTGACGTGGCATTGTCTATGGATGAAGTGAGCAGTGATAAGCCAGAGACAGAAAAGTCAGGAGGACCAGTCAGCTCTGTGAGGTGCAGTGAGGTGCGTGCTGATCTGCACTACAAATGAAAGTTCATGAAGGAGCAAGTTTGCTGTTATAGAAGTCAAGACTTGAGCTTTGTCTGTGTGAATCTGAAATGCCAAATCAGCTCCCTAGTGAGGCACGTGTAAGTGTGGAGCTCAGTGGGGAATAAGAAGATCCGGAGATGAAGAGGAGCTGAGAGTCCCCCCCACACACATTGATGTCCCTTGTCTGCAGGGGATATGTTCTAGAAGACACAGAGCATGCTTGAAACAGCAGGAGATAGTAGACACAATGTATATTATTTTCTTGCATGCTACATGCCTATGGCCAAAGGTTATTTATAAACTGGGCACAGTATGGGTTAAAATCAATAACTAATAATAAAGTAAGCTGGTGTGGTGGTGCACGCCTTTACTTCCAGCACTGGGGAGGCAGAAGTAGGAGCGGTGCTGTGAGTTCAAGGCCACCCTGAGAATACTGTGTGAATTCCAGGTCAGCCTGAGCTAGAGTGAGACTATACCTTGAAAAACCAAATAAATAAATAAAGTAGAACATTATAACAGTCTGCTGCAACCAAATTATCAGAATTTTCTTTCTTTACTCAAAGTGTTTTGCTGTAGTTCTGTCTATTCACTTATGGGGACCACATTATGGCATCTCTAACTTACTTGAGATGTCTGTGTCACACCCTTGAACTCTGAAAATATCATTAAGCAACGTAAAGGTAACTTGAATGTGTGTGATATTGCGACGGTTGATCTGATAACTACGCCGGATCTGAAGAGATTAGCAGGATGGCAGTTAGTGTATACAGCATGTATGTGGTAAGCAATAGTGACTCCAGTCCAGTGTGGGCCAGAGGAGGATGGTCTAAGCTTTCATTACAGTAACCAGATTGGTGTGTAATATAAAATGGATTGCTTGTTTATCTTTGGTTCTTTTCAAACATTATTAATTTTGTATCATGATTCACCACAGGTAAGTGAAACTATAGGATTTAGAGATATGAAAGGGGCTACTGTAGATACTATTTCCACATACAGTCAAAAATCCAGATAAGCCTTACAGGAGGGTGAAGAAGAGGCTCAAGGATAAGATTCTGGACTTGAGGACAATTGGATGTCAAGTAAAGGGGAGGTGTCAAAGCTCATGGGTGCTCCTGCCAGTTAGGAAGAAGCCAAGAGAACGTGCTGTTGTAGAAGCTAACAGAGAAACAAACATGTCAGGAGGAAATTGGGCTGCTTGAACTGTTTCAAGGTGGCCAACTGCTTTGAGAGGTAAAACAAGGTAAAAGGTTAGCAGTGACTACTGAATGAAAACCACTGGTGGACATGGACAGTCATTGTGGGGGTCAATGTATGTCCCTCATAGCCTGATGTATTTTATTTATTTATTTATTATTAACTTTTTGTTTATTTATGAGAGAGAGAGAGAGAAACAAAGAATGGGGCACCGTGGGCACTAGCCACTAAAAATGAACTCTGGATGCCTGCCCCATCTTGTGCCTCTGGCTTTATGTGAGTACTGAGGAATTGTATGTGGGTCATTAGTCTCCATAGCCAAGTGCCTTAGCTGTTGAGTCCTCTCTTCAGCCCAGCCTGAAGTATTTTTTATCAAGCTCACAACTTAAGTCTCCAGAAGTCGGCTAGAGGAGGAACCACTGGAGGCAGGGCTTTTGTCCAGCCATAAGGTGTGTAAAGAGCCATGTTGAGCTCGGGCTGTTGGCTGCATCTGTCTGCCACGGATCGAGGGAACTGAGTCAGCTTCTTCTACCATAGATGGTATTTCCTGGAATCTGTAGGTCTAAAATAAACCCTTTCCTCCAATAAGCTGCTCTGGTTTGATCTTTGTCCCAGTAAGGAGAAAGTGACTGCAACAGTAAACTCAGTGACGTGGGACACTGAACTCAGCATAGCAACAGTTAGTTGGGGACTAATGACATATAGACAGGTGTAGGTATGTGCCATGTAGAGCAGGACTTTGTGATATAGATAACAAACTTGGGGCTAGATATAACATATTTATCTGCAGTGGATGGTTCTGGACCTGCATATGAAACCATGTGGATTACTATATGAGCCAGATGTTATTTCAGTTTTCATGCAGAAGGGAAAAGGAAGAGGTTGGGATTGATGTCCAATGATGCAGTAGCTTATTCCTTCCCTCACATGTCTGTTGTGCACTGTGGGGTACACAGAATTGGATAAGACAAAGACAATAATCTCAGTAAATTTAAAACATAAACCACCAACTTTAATATGAAAAAAATAATCATTTGCTAAATGGAGGTTTAAAGATAATTCAAGAGGACATAGTACAATGAACAAGATTGATAATTATTCCTCACTAGAATGATCTGAAAATATTTCATGCAAGAATTGTCTGGGCTGGACTTGGATAGATGCAAAAATTTTGATCCATGAGAGAAACCAGAGAAACCAACTGAGATGGGGCTTGGTTTGCAGATTCTTCCTGTGCACTTATTGTCTGCGAGAGAAGCAGCATAGCACATAGGAAGGGAATCAAGTTGCTTCCAGTCTTCTCAGGGCCTCTCCCCACCCAGGAGTTGGTACTACACCTTCTAGGGCTCCAGAGTAACTCTTATGATGACCCCTATCTCTATGAGACACTGTGTTCAGACCCTGCTTTGTCAGTTGTCCTGGGAACAATGTGGTCTGATGTAAAACAGCTCTGGGCCTGAAGAAGACAGTGAAGAGAGAATGGAGGCTGGAGGCTGCCTGTGTACCACAGCCTCCTTTGTGAAAGAGGACTCTGGAAGGCACATGCCCATATAAAGTACATCATGTGAGTGCACCGCATATCTCATTAGACTGCAGTGGGGCTGTAACAGGTAAGGATGAAAGCCATCTTGGGAGTAAAGCCAGGCAGGTTGCGTAGGATCACAGAAAGGCCCAAGGAGCTCAAGAATTACGCATTTTGTTGCATAGGAATTCGTGAGAAAATCAGTAGAGACATGTATCTCCCTGCTTTCAGGAGGTAACTCCAGAAATGGTGGAAGGCTCTTCTAGCAGTAATAGCTACGACTGGAATACCACTCCTAACGGACTGTTGGACGGGGGCGTGGAAGACATAGACCATGCAGTGCATCCACCATCGTCTGGATATTTATTCTTAGGAAACATTGTGACTGATGGTTCATTCAGCCAAAAGATATTTGACCCTTCCTCCTCACTTTGATTACAATGAACTGTTTACAACTGACTCACAGAGTCTTTATTGGAGAATCCATTTGTTCCAGTCAGCTTTCCACCAAAGTAACAAAATACCTGAGTTAAATATCTTATAAGGAGCAAAGATTCATTTTTGGCTCACAGTTTCAGAGGCTTCACTCTACAGTTATTGTACATCTTGCCTTGGAGCCTGTGGCAAGATACAATATCACAACAGGGAGTGTATACTGTGGGAAGTCTGTTTACCTCAAGGTACCCAGAAATCAAAGAGTGAGAGGGTCTGGCTCTGGGCTTCCCATGTCTTGCCCCCAAGGAGATGACCTCACCAAGTTTTTACCACCTATCAATAGTGCCACCAGCTGGGGGACCAAGCCCTTAACACATAAACTTTGTGGACATGCAGACCCATTATTTACTGTCATATGCCTGTGCAGACAAACCTGTACGCATCAGAGGAATATATGATCATATGTCCTTAAAGAGCTGTTCTGCACAGCCTTTCATACAACTGATGAATGGGATTTTTTTATTAGTTCTCAATGAACATTGTATGCATTTAGGCATATGTTCCTGTATCATTCTCAGAAGATGTGAAATAAAGTTATCGTTCTATTTTAAAATTAAGGATATAAGCCTAGGGAGATACCTTAGTGGGTAAGCGTACTTGCTGAGAACACGTTAGTTCAATTCCCACACAAAAAGTCAGTGTCATCATGCATGCCTATAACCCCAGCTCTGAGAAAGGCAGAGACAGTAAAACCGTCGGGGCTCTCTGGCAAGCCAGAGTAATCATGGCAGCTCCATGTTCAGTCAAGAAAACAAGGCAGAGACAATGAGAGAGCTAGAGCAGGAGACCCAACTTCCTTCCCTGACCTCTGTGTGCTCACGAGGTCTATGGATCTGTGCAGTCTCTCCTTTCTCTCTTTCTCTCTCCCTCTCTCTCTCTCTCTCTCTGTCTCTCTCACACACACATGATACTTTGTACCATATAGAACAAATACAATAGGGTAGATATGTTCAGTGAGGAAGGCAATAGGTAGTTTCCAGGGATCATGTCCCTGCCTGGCCTCCCAGTTTGACTGGACTGTGGGTATGAAATGAGTATGTCAGGAACAATCCTAGCTCAGAACCCATTATGTAATTCTGAGTTATTCAGAAACAGTCAGTGTGGAGTGAGGGCACTAAGTCTAAACAGAACCCAGAGATCCTTGAAGGAGAAAAGGCCACAAGGGGACAGACAGCCTGTCTCACTTGCAGGTCATTTTCACTATTAACTGAGCATAATAACCATGCAAGGTTTGGATGCCAAGATGATCTTCTGCTGAGATGTGTGAAGAAAAATTAATGGGGAAATAATATAAAATGTTATCTAGATTTTGGAACTTGGTATTTAATTTAAATCCCTCCCATACTCATGTATTATTTCTCACATGTGATCTTAGCCAAAAGTCAGAGAGGTGAAGGGAGTTATTTGGATGACTATATTTCTTGGTTGGTGAAACAAGGAATTATTATACAGTGTGTGCACCTGTCAGTTAAGCATGGCTTAACATGCTTTTCTATTTTCGGTATGAAACCATCACTCAGGCATGACCTTTCACTTGAAATCAGTCATCCCAAATTTCACATAGAGTCTCTTAGAGAAAAGAAGCTGATTTTTCCATTGCTGGCCATATAGCCCAGAATGAATCAAGTGAGGACAAACCTGACAAACATGCTTAAAATCTGGGCATGATAACATTAGCATTAAACTTCCTAATGCACATCAAAAAACTTCTATGTCAGTCACTTTTTGTATAGTTGTATAAGGTGTTGTATTAGTTACTTTCTCACTACTGGACAAAGCACACAGTTGCAAGCAGCTTGTGGAAGGAATGGGCTTATTTTGGCTTCCAGTTTCAAGTGGAAGCTACATCATGGTGAGAAAAACGTGGCAGGAGCCAACAGCTGGTGTCACATCTTCACGTTAGCAGGGAGGATGTAAGGAGGCCCCGTGAGGTGGGCTGTAATTCCTCAGGGCTCACTCCCTGTAATACCCTTCCTTCAGTAAGTCTCCACTTCCTAGAAACCAAACCACGACTGGCATCACTGTGTTTCATAATTTACATACACAGGCCTCCATTTCCATGTTCTGGGTGTCTGAGTTGAGATCACTGAGTTATTTTAAGCTACAAGTCTCCATTCATTTGGTAAAGGTTTGCTTTTTAGAGAACTTTATTGTATGAACATATTCATATTGGTCACATTCCTAGCAGGTTATATGCATGTTTCCTCTCCTCCACCCCCATTCCACTGACGGCCCTCCTTAGTGGGATTATTGTTAGTTACTGTGGGGTTGTGAATATACCGGTTAGTCCCTGTGGGGAGAACAATGCCTCAGAGCACTCCACCTGTGCCCTTTACATTTTTCTACCTCCCCACCTCCTCTTCTTAAATGTTCCCTGAACCTTTGAGGATGGGTTAGAAGTCTCCTACAGTGTTGAACTCACAGCAGCCTCTGATTTTTCTGCTTTGATGATATTTGAGTGTCCTGAGTGTCCACTGCCATTTTCACGAAGGAAGTTGTCAGGCTAGCTCTGAGAGCAGCACTCATATCTCACCCAATACTTTATGATGTTTCCTGTTCACATGAAAGGTGTGATAGAAATGACTTATTTTATGACAGGCCTTTGGCTTTCTTTTCTTGTTGTACTGAGGGGTCTTTTTTCTCCCAGTGTTCACTACCATCTGTATAAAGCAGATTATGTAGCCAAGAGTGAGAGCAGCATGTATCAAAGGGGATAAACATAGATTTTTTTTTTTTTTTTTGGACAGGTGTAACTCCTTCTTTTAGCCAACCAACAGTGGAAGTTTCTCGCCAGGGCCTATGACTTTCCAAACCATAGGCTTCTGACTTGGTTCTAAGTATATGTATGAATTCCCACCCATTGAGTGGGCCTTATATCCAGTAAGAGGGCAGTTGATCAGTTGATAAAGGTTTTTAGGAACTGATTACTAGATGTTCTCAAAGTTATGTCCTAGAGAATTGATATTTATTTAAGTATTTTAGTAATTTATTATTTTTTTCTTCATCTAATGCTATCTATTGCTGTTGTTTGTTTCTTTGAGACAGTGCCTCATGTAGTCCATGTTGGCCATGAACTTGCTACATAGCTGAGGATGACTGTGAACTCCTGGTCCTCCTGCTTCTACCTCCCCAGTGCTGGGAGTACAGGTGAGCCCCACCATGCCCAACATCATTGGATGCTTTCTATCAGACGTGAGGAAAATAAATAAAGCACAATACCAATAATAAAACTTTAAAGAAAACAGCTATATGCTCAAATTTTAAATTAAAAATTCAACTAGAAGAGTTAGTTTCTTATAGCTACATTATTTCTTAAAGTTTTCTTCCTGAAAATACATGTAATGTATAATAGTTTAGGAGAGAAAGATTTTGATTTTTCATAGTTGTAAATACTATATTAGAGCTTGTTCTTATTTTTCAAGAATTTTTTGGGGGATGGAGAGATGGCTTAGTGGTTAAGTGCTTGCCTGCAAAGCCTGAGGACCCCAGTTCAAGGCTTGATTCCCAGGACCCATGTTAGCCAGATGCACAAGGGGGTGCACACATCTGGAGTTCGTTTGCAGTGGCTGGAGGCCCTGGTGCACCCAGTCTCTCTCTCTCTCTCTCTCTGTTGCTCTCAAATAAATAAATAAAAATAAACAACAAAAAAATTTTAAAAAGATTTTTTTAAATAGTTATAAAAGAGAGAGAGAGAGAATTGGTATGCCCAAATACTTTATGCATGAGCCACTTTGTTCATCTGACTCTATGTGGGCACTGGGTAATCAAAACTGGACCATCAGGCTTTTATAAGCAAGCACCTTTAACCACTGAGGCAACTCTCCAGCCTCCTTATGTTTTAATTCTTGGGAATTAAAGTCACATTGATACAAGGAATTTGCCCATATATATGATCTATAATTTAATTTCATCTTGTTAAATAAAAGAGGAAATAAAATTCATGCCTTTCTTCCTGGAAGATATTTGATCTGTCCTCACTACCATTATCTTCCTTCCCCAATCTTAACTCTGACATGTGTGTAACATGAATGCTGAATGTATTGAACACTTGGGTTCCCATAAGCCAGGTTATTAGGAAGTCGTTATTCTCCTTATTAGCTTTGCAGTCTACTTTGTGTCAGCACCATACTTCTGTACACTTAAATGCCATCTACATTACTTACCATTCAAGTGGAGACTTGATGTTAGAGCCACATGTTGGGTCATTATGTACAGAGACATTGCCTCTTACCCATAACTGGTGGCTAACCCCATAATTCACGACCCATATTCCCCAGCATGGAGGGTCCCTGCAGAGGGAGGAGGGCAGGGAGGAGGCTAACGATGGTACCAATATGACTGTATACACACTGTGTACATACCTAATAAAAAAATTAACACATTGGAGACTTTAGATTTGCTAACAACCTTGGATGTTGGTTGCAAGAGCACTACATAGGACTTCCATAGGAGAGACAGTGAAGTGTTAGATAAGATTTAGTATAACAGAGCTTTTGATGTAACCTCGAAAGATGAGCAAGATGAGTATTCTGCAAGAAAACCACAAAGTATTTCAAGTGAAGATAAAAACCAGCAAGAATCAAAGCAGAGTTCTTAAAGCAGCATGTGGCACAGTGGCCTAAACACACCACTCTCTCCCTGGATCAATCCTATTGATAGGCTGTCTTGATACTCAATAGACATAGGTCAGTATCCTTGAGGACACGTATTTTCTGTCAATATCCCTAATTAACTTTCATTGCCTGAAGGTCCTAAAATATGAGGAGTCCTTTAATCAGAATTTTATAGTCTGAGGTTTAGGTGTTAATTCCTTTAAAATGAGAATCAGGGTGTAATGGTTGAGCATGCTTATGATCCCAGCACTTGGGAGACAGAGGCAGGAGGATCCTGGGTTATATAGTGAGTTCTGAGTCAGACTGGGATGCATAGTACAGTGAGAACTTGTCCTGAAAATACCAAAGAGTGTGTGTGTGTGTGTGTGTGTGTGTGTGTGTGAGAGAGAGAGAGAGAGAGAGAGAGAGAGAGAGAGAGAGAGACACCAAGCAGGAGAGAATGAGAGAGAGCAAACACATGCTAAATGGTTTTATAGTCCTAGAAATGTTCAGGGTAAAATATACTATTTAAGACTATTGTCATCTATCTAGAGTATTGTGCCTCAAGGAATTTATTTCTTTTTAATTAGGTAATACATGGAATAAATTATTCAAACAATACAGAAAGTCCATAGATTCCCTGATTCTTCGTATTCCTACTTCAGTGAGCAAATGTTGTCAATGCCTTCTGGATCCTTTCAAATAAATATATGAATTTACAAGTGTGTGTGTTGTGTGTATTTGTAATAGTGTGTGTGCGGGGAGTAAGCAAGCAGATTTCTCTATATACCAATCAAAGCATACTATAATAGTGCCTTCTGATTTTTTTGGGGGGATGGGGAGTTCAAGGTAGAGTTTCACTCTAGCCAGGCTGACCTAGGTCTCACTCTGTAGTTCCAGGCTGACCTCAAATGTGCAATGTTCCTCCTAACCTGGCCTCCAGAATGCTGGGATTAAAGGTATGTAGCACCATACAGGAGTCCGTCCTATACTTTTTAACATAACAGTGTATCTTGGAAATCAATTCATCACAGGAATAAAACATCCATATAAGTTGTAAATTGAGCTTGAAAATGTTTGGGATTCTTAAAGCTTATTGTAATTCCTAACACTTTTAAGAAATGGGGTACTCACTATGTATCTACTAGAGACAGACACAGGCAGGGTCCGCTTCTTCCTGAACTCTTATTATCATTGACTAGTCCTAGGTGGAATCAGTTATTGTCTCTCCATGATACTGTGTCATGCTCACGAGGACGCTCCATGGCGTACCGTGTCATGTTCACGAGGATGCTCCATGATACTGTGTCATGCTCTCGAGGACTCTCCATGGCATACTGTGTCATGTTCACGAGGACGCTCCATGACATACTGTGTCATGCTCACGAGGACTCTCCATGACATACTGTGTCATGCTCACGAGGACTCTCCATGGCATACTGTGTCATGTTCACGAGGACTCTCCATGACATACTGTGTCATGCTCACGAGGACGCTCCATGGCATACTGTGTCATGTTCACGAGGACGCTCCATGACATACTGTGTCATGGTCATGGGGATGCTTCATGGCATTACTTGTAAAATGTCAATGTTGGTTTAGTCAAACACAGGCTTGACAGACGAGTGTGTTACATTTTCATTCTTCTGTCCTCTTTTTTCATATTTCCTTTGCTTGTGTTAGCTAGTAGAACTATTGATTTAAGGCAGATTGTTGAAAGAATTATCACTTTCCATACTGTGGGGCTGATGAATCTGGCTTATCCATCCTGACCCAGAGTGTGAACATTTTTCTTTACTTTGCTTTGACGATCATTTAAGCTCAGCCTTAAACTGCCTCGTTATGTCTTTCAGAAATACAGTTCTCATAGAACAAGTAATCAGAAAATTCAAATGTTGGAAATATGTTGGGGAAAAAAAACAGATGTTTGCTATTTAAAGCATTGCAAATGACTATTAATTCTTTTTCTAGTCAAAGCCATTCATACCCACTCAGTAAATGTATTGTCTTGAGTGAGCACCCTTCTGTGCCCCAGTGATGCGAGATCTTCACCGACAGAGCTGGGAATGGAAATAAATGTTCTGCTTAAGTGTTCATTTTGCACAGTAGGAAAGGTGGGGTGAGGCCAACATCAGTCAGTTTCACTCTTCTCAGCCTAATGGGAGATCAGGCGACGTAAATGGCATTACTGGTCACTGTGAAGCCCCATGCTGAATGACTTCAGGAGCCTTATTTTTTTGGCAAGCCCAACAGAGAGAGAGAGAGAACATTGACACGCCAGGGTCTCCACCCACGGCATTCAAACTCCAGACTCACGCAGCCCTCTGTGTGCATGTGTGTACTGCTCGTGTGACTGTGTATCTGGCTTACATGGGATGTGCAGAGTGGAACATGATCCTTAGGTTTCACAGGCAAGCTCGTTAACTGCTAAGCCATCTCTCCAGTCCCCCAACAGCCTTTTTACCAACTCAAAATAAGCCTGGTTGATTTTGTAGAAATACGAGCCTGTGCTTACAGATAAATATAACCACTACCATGTAAAGCACCTGAGCCTAGGAGCCAGGTTTAAGGGCACAGTAGTGGGAGGGCTTAGCCAAACCTTTACTTACCCATTATGTTTACCCTTACCATAGAACTACTTAGAGCTGGGAAGATGGCTCAGTCTGTAAAATGCTCACTTTGCAAGCATGAGGAACTGAGTGAGCATCCCCAATGCTCATGTTGAAAGCTGTGCATGGGGTACGTACCTGTAACCTCAGCGTTGGGAAGGTGGAGACAGGCACCTTACTGGGGCATGCTGGTTAGCTAGTCTAGACAAGTAAGTAAGCTTCTGGTTCGTGGAGAGATCCTGCCTAAAGAATAAGGTAGAGAGTGATTGAAGAAAACACCCAGCATTGACATCCGGCCTCTACATGTGCATGAATAGAACCCCACACAAACCCTTTCACATACATGTGAACATGCATATACACACATGCTACACACACACACACACACACACAAAGAAAAGATGGTGTCATTGAATACGTTTTTCTATTTTTTGGACAATTTCATATGTCCATATTCTATATTTTGAACACATGCATCCCCCAGAGTCCCTCTGCTATGCCCCTCACACTTCTGCCGATCACTACATCTATCAGTGTCTACGCCAGGGAAGAGAATGACCCACTGCTTCCAGCACCCATTACCTGCCTTTGGCTTCTCCAAGAAAGAACGCAAGAGCTGGGGATGGGGAGAAGAGCCCTCGAAATCTCTTAGAAGGACATCACGTGGCCATTTAACTCATGAACTAGTTTAATACTTTAAAAAATATTTTTATTTATTTGCAAGGAGCGAGAGGGTGGGCAAAGGAGGGAGAGAATGGACACCCCAGGGCCTCTGGCTGGTGCAGATGCACCACTGTGTGTGTTTGGCTTTACATGGGTATGGAAGAATGGAACCCACACCAGCAGGCTTTACAAGCTCATTTAACCTCTGAGTCACCTTCCAGCTCTCATTTGATACTTTTGTAAAACACATTGACTCATAAATCAGGTGAGCTGTGAGCCTTAGGCATAAAGAACAGAACAGATCTGACTTCATTCAACATATAAGAAAATACATGTGCATATCATTGGCTTAGTCTTTTGTGCATAATATATGAATGTTTCTTTCCACACAGATGAATCGTTAGTTGTGTTTTTTCTCTAAGGGACTGTTACATCATTCTGATATTTGCCGTAGGGCATATGTGTTATGGAATAATTCTTTAAAAATATCTTTCATTTCTAGGATTTGGGTGAAGAATTCCCTGGTCTTCTACTGTTAGTAAACAGTAGAAGTATTGCTATTATATGTTTTCCAAGCCAGTTATAATTTGATAGTGTTCTCTATTATACTTTCAAAGGTCTAGCTGTCTTTGAGGCATTGACTGGCAGCTTTAGCGAGACTTAAATGTAAGCTTCTTCATAAACTCTGTTTCCTTTGAGAGCATTGTGAACTTTCCAGAATATCTGCATATGCACATATATGTATATATATCCAATTGTTTCTTGTTTATGTGTAATTATTTATTTATTTGTTTATTAGGGTTAAAGGGTGTATAACAGCAGAAATATATGGAGCAAAGGAAAATGGTGCAAGTGAAAAGACTTGGGACTTGAAGAACACAATTTTATTTTTGCATGTGATGTGTGTGTGCATGCACATGCATGTGTGTAGCTACATGTAGGAGCCAGAGGTTGCTGTTGGCTGTTTTCCTCAGTCACTCGCCACTTCATTTTTGAGACAGGTTCTCTCACTGTGCTCGCTCCCTGATCTGGCTAGAATAGCGAGCTGGCAATTCCCAGGGGTCCTTCTGTCCCCGCTTCCTCAGTGCTGGGCTTGCAAGCGCGCCTTGTCTGGCTTCTCCATGGGTAGTGACAAGCTGAACTCAGGTCCTTATGCTTGCAAGACAGACATTTGACCCACTGAGCCATCTCTCCAGCGTCAAGAAGTACACATTTTTTCATTCAGGTTCAAATTTAAACATTTAACAAAGTTAGTAAGAAAACGAAATGAGTAAGTCCAAATTGTTTTCACCATTTCAGCAGTGTATTTTTCTGTTTCCTTTGAGTCTGTCTTCCTTACTTTCTAGGAGTTGTTGTTTGTTTTGCCTCATCTTTCGGGAGTCTCCTGCTGAGGCCCTTGTCACATGAGTCATTTCATACTCTGCTTCCTGTGCTGCACGTGAGATAACCTGACCTGGGGCCCACCAGTAGAGTTGGCCACCCACACCTGTGTCGCCAGTGGGGTGAGAGTAGAGAGGCAAGAATGCAGGTATAGCTTGCTTCCTTTTGGCATCTCAGAAGATAGTTCAGGAGAATAAAAAGCAGATCTTGTCAAGGCCTAACATCTGTTTTCTTCACTGCTGTTAGAAGGATCAGTAATTATTTAAATATACTTATGGAAAATATTTTAATAAGGCTTAAAATTTTCCTAACATTTTACTCTCACCTCTGGGAAGTAGGCATGAGCTATTATTAATGTTCATGCTACAGTGAAAACTGAACCAATAACCTTTGCAACATAATTCAAGAAATGTTTCAGTCTGGGATTGTGTTTATAAGATTTCTGCCATCTGAGTTGATCTAGCATCCTTGACAAAAGACATTTCCTGTCTTCTACTCATATATACAAAGAGAATATATTTGCCCAAAGACTAGGGACATGGAGGGAAAGAAAAGATTGTATTTTGCTTTTGTTCAAACATTAATGTATCTCAAAGCACACAGAGGTCTCTACAGATTCATACAGAGCTAAACAAAAACCAACATAATGCACTGTTTACCAGCCTGGCTTCTAAATGTCAGCATGGCTAGAGCTCTGTGGGAGTCTGTTGTGTGACAGTCTGATGTGATCTTGGCAAAACTTACACTGCTGACAGTTTACAGACTTGTGGATCTGAAAAGACTGAAAGTGTAGGAAGGGAAGATGGATACGTGTAGGTGCTGGTGTGGAACAGAGCTGAGTGTTTGGAATGACAACTGGTAGATTAACTGTGGGTGTTGAAGTAAACGACAGAGGACTGCCCCCCCACATTATTAGGGGGCTCTTCTCCCTACTTAAGAGATCATGCAGCAGGGGGTTCCCAAAAACTGGCACTTGCCAAGTGCCTTGGACCAAAAGCAAAGCTCAGAGTAGATGCTTCTGCATTGAAAGCCCAAGGACAATGCTGTTCTTAGCCCCACCTGGGGTTTTGTTGATCCTGGGATTCAAGGACATGAAGCTTTAAGTCATTATATCAAACCTGCTTGTACATGTGTCAGAGTAACATTTTCATATGACTTATTGAGGCGTACTTTAGGATAAGATAAACTAGATTATCTTGCTTATTCTTTTTGTTTTTTTGTTTGTTTTTCGAGGCAGGGTCTCACTCTAGCCCAGGCTGACCTGGAATTCACTATGGAGTCTCAGGGTGGCCTTGAACTCATGGCAATCCTCCTACCTCTGCCTCCCGAGTGCTGGGATTAAAGGCATGCGCCACCACTCCTGGCTCGCTCATTCTTAAATATACTCACTAAGTAAAATGTTTAAGCATATATATTTTGAATTGATTTGCATGGAAGATTTAAGTGGCTACTATGAAATTTTTTTTGAGGTAGGTGTCTCACTCTAGCCCAGGCTGACCTGGAATTCACTATGTGGTCTCAGGGTGGTCTCACACTCACAGTGATCCTTTCACCTCTGCCTCCCAAGTGCTGGGATTACAGGTGTGCATTACCAAGCCTGGCCTACCATATTTTTGAAAGGCATTTTACTATTGAAAGAGGGTCCCCCACTCCTAGACAGGAGTAAATCAGTCTATTCTGGCATAACTTTGAGAAATGCCACTTTCTTAGTATCAACATTTGTATCTCCTCATTAATTCGTATGTTGAAATCTTAACCCTTGATGTGAAGGAACTTGTGGGGTCACAGGGCTTGGAAGGACAATTTGGTTTAGAGCATGTTTTGAGGGAGAGTCATGTTGATGGGACCAGTGCCCTTCCAAGAGACCAGAGACCTGGCCCTCTATCTGCCATGAGGACAGGCTCGGAAGGCATCATCTGCAAACCAGGAAGAAGGCCCCCAGCAGAGCTGGACTCTACTGGTCCATTGGATCAGGCTCTCAGCCTCCAGAACTGAAGAAATGGATGCCTGTTTCTTTTCAGCTATCCAGGATATGGTAGTTTGTTGTACAACCCACGTGTTATAGTGACCTTCATCTTGTTGCTGGCATAAAGCATCCAACCCAAAGCAGCTGGTGGGAGGAAAGTTGTTTATTTTGACTTACAGTCTTGAAAGGAAGCTCCATGATTGCAGGGGAAATGGTGGCAAAAGCAGAGGTTGGATATCACCTCTACACAGCAGGTAGACAACAGCAGCAAGAAATTAGCCAAGCTCTGGCAAGGGGGAGCTGGCTATAACACCGCCAACGACGCACCTCTTCTAGCCAGGCTCCACCTCCCAAATTGCCATCAGCTGGGGATCAAGCATTCAAATCCCATGAGTTTACTGGAGACAGCTAATTTAAACCACCACACCATGTTAACTAAGCATTATGGATGCTCGTTCTGGTGTCTTTCCTCAATCCGATACTTTCTGTGGCCCAGGTCCTGGGTCTCCACAGATCTTCTGTGCTCCCACACACCCTGCTTTCTGCTTGCTAAGTTGAGGGCAGTGATCCATCTCCCTAATGTGAGAGATGACTGAAATTTTTGAGTACATACAGTATTTTGGTCTGAAAATTATACTTTACAAATTTGGAAGATCTGTTATTCTAGTGACTCAAAGTCCTGTCTTCAAACCACAGATTCCATATTTTCTGTCTCTGCTGCTCTTGGGGGTTTCTCGTTCACGGACTCCACAGGTCTGTAAGATGCTGGAGCTGCGACTGTGACCAGGTAGAAGTCTGCTGATGGAAGCCCTTGTGTTTCGCAGCATCCTTCATGCATTGTTGGCACAGTGGAAGGGTGTTTACTGAGACCCGTGACACTTGGTAGGTTAAAAAGAATTTTGGTTTGACTGTCTTAGGAATTACTTGTCCTTCAGCCTGTGTCTGTAGCTGTTTGATGCCTTTTGGCATCTTCTACATCAGCTTTGATGAGGGCTGTGTATGCATAGCCAGGCTCACTGTGACATGTGCCCTGGTGAAGAACAACCATTTCTTTCGTATCCATGTTAAATCCATCTGGTGAGAACAGATATATCACTCCGTGAGAGGCCAAAGGGAGAAGGCAGTGTGAGAGAGTAAAGAAGCCTCTATACTATAGCAGATGAGAGCACTACCCTTTACCATGTTGAACCAGAAAATTTGTCAGTTCATTTGTATAACAAGTGATAGGTAGGTTTTTTACTCATTCATTCTTTCAACAAATAATAGTCACTAAATAGACCTAAAAATAGAAATAATTATATGGAGATTATTAAGTCCATATCTACCCTCAAGTTTTCCATTCTTTGCTGATAGAGATAAATAGGTACAAATAGTTTAGCTGTGATGAGCAAGGAAAGGGGGAAAGCAGGGACAGGGGCTTATCTTCACCCTCATGAGTTGAAGGGGCCATTGGTTGCTTCTCAGGAAAAGAAATATTTACACTAGAACTTGATGTTTTCACAAATGTTAAAGGTAAAAGAGCGTTCGAAGCAGACAGCAAAGCTTTTGTATGTGAGTCACGTAGTTTCCACTTCTTAGGTCAAAAATAGTAAAATACCAGCAATTTTATATGGTTCAGAAAAATCCAACGATACTAAGATTTGAGAGTGGGCAGGTGAGTTATAGGATAGAAAATCACGTTGAGTAGCTTAGCAGGAGCCAATCTAGAAAGTTTAGTTTTTGTTTTTTAAGCAATTGAAAGTCTGTAGGTTTTGAACAATGAGTTTCAATGCCTCCAATAGGCTCATGGGTTTGACTTCTTGGTCCCCAGATGGTGGCGCAGTCCGGGAATGCTATAGCGAGTCTGCTCCTTCCTCCTCAATCTCACTACGTAGCACTGTCAGTTTGAAACCTCGTCATCTCTTGCTTACCTGAACTGACATCACAGCCTTCAAAGAGCTCCTGCTCTCTCTGACCCATGTCTTACCTCATGCAGAGCCTGTCTGCATTAGTTGCTCTACTCATTGCTGTGACCAAATACCTAATAAGAAGCAGCTTAAGGATGGAAAGGTTTATTCTGATTTACACTTCCAGGGATAGTATTTATTATGGTGGGCATGGCATCTTATTGTGCGTGTGTGTGTGGTGGGCATGCGTGTATGTATGTTTGCACGTGTGTGCATGTGTGTGGAGGCCGGAGGTCAATGTCTTGTATCTTCCACGGTCCCTCCCTATCTTGTTCTTATTCTTGAGACAGGTCTTTCACTGACCCTGAAGCTCATCAGTTTGGTTAGACTAGCTAGCCACAGCCCCAAGCATCCCATCTCTGGCCCCTGCCAGTGTCAGGAGCACAGGAGGAAAATACCATTCTTTCCATTTTAGATGAATGTTGGGGATCTGAACTCAGGTGCTCATGTTTGCATGGTAAGCACTTTTCCCCCTCAGACATCTCCCTATCCCTAATTGTTGATGTACTGAGAAGGAAACAGTAGGAATCTGTTGTAGATACTTTCACATTTCTGGGACAAAGCACCTGACCAAAACCAGCTGATGGGAGGAAAGTTTTTATTTGGCTTACAGTCTCGAGGGGATGCTCCATGATGGCAGAGGAAAGCCTGGTATGACCAAAGGCTGGGCATAGTTTCTGCAACCATAGGTGGACAACAGCAGCAGGAGAGGGAGCCAAACTCTAACAAGAGGGAACTGGCTATAACGCTCCTAAGCCAATCTTCAACAACACACCTCCTCCAGCAAGGCTCCACCTCCCAAGTTGCCATCAGCTGTGGACCAAGCATTCAGAACACATGAGTTTATTGGGTACTTCTGATTTCAATCACCATAGATTCCCAGTTACCATTCCAAATACTTGCATTAGTTAAGGTCATTTCAAGCCCTTTATGTACTGGACATATTTCGCTGTATCCTTTATGGGTTTTGGAAGTGCCTCGAATGTCATGACTGCTGCTCCTGCAGCCTTACAGTTGAAGAGCATCTCCAGACGGGTTTCTTGTCCACACACTGGAAACATTTATCCAGCAACTGAAAGATGGAATAAGAGTGAAAATCTTGGTCTTTGAGTTTTAATAGTAAGTTGCTATTGAACTATCATATCAAAAAAGAAAGACAATTCTGTTATGCCTCCTCTTGTCCATGTTAAAGTAGCCTGGGATTAAGGAAATTCTGTCGTCCCTCCAGGAGCAGGCTTCACAGACACAAAGTTAGTCAGTTCTCTAAGGGCAGTAATTGGACACTCTAAAAGATACATGACCTGGTGGGTTGAGTGACTTCTAGATGGCTGGCAAATAACTGTTGCAGTAGGAAGGAATTAAACTATATGTTTTAAGGGAAAGAACAATGCCATTGAACTTGCTTCAATGTACAAACTTACTGCTTGACTTCCAGAGTCCTTAAAATAAAAGTACAGAAACTAAATCGAGTTATGGCAAATTGATGCCATTTTCCTCATCCTTGACTCTGTTCTCTCACACACAGCTCCTACTTCTATAAGTACATTGTTTTTTGCTGCCTTTTTATGGTCTTCAAACCCAAGCAGATTTCAGGAAGCTCCTGTAATCAACATGTGGCCTCTGTATGTTTTATTTTTCCCATACCATATATTACTTGTTTTTCTTATTGCTACAACCACATATCTTAAAAGTATCACATGCTCTTGTGACCATATATCAGACAAGAAGCAAATTAAAGGAACGAGGCTTTATTCTGCTGTACAGTTTGAGATTATGGGCCCCATAGTCAGAAAGATTGTGGAGGGGCATGAGGCAGCTGGTCACAAAGCCACAGCCAGCAGAGAATGGACAGGAAGTGGGCCTGGGCAGTGAAACCTCAAGGCCCACCCACGGTGACCACTTCTTCCATCGAGGTTCCAGCTCCTGAGGGTTCCACAGCCTTCCAGGTCAGTGCCAACAGCTGCAGCCAAATGTTCAAACGCATGAGCCTATGGGGGATGTTTACATGCAAACAACAGCATGCAATAGTTCTTTTTTTTTTTTTTGGTTTTTCGAGGTAGGGTCTCACTCTAGCCCAGGCTGACCTGGAATTCACTATGTAGTCTCAGGGTGGCCTCGAACTCATGGCAATCCTCCTACCTCTGCCTTCTGAGTGCTGGGATTAAAGGCGTGCGCCACCACGCCCGGCACTGCAATAGTTCTTATCAGCTTATTTATCCTTTTATTATTGACTTGTGTGTGAGAGAGTGTAAATATTGTGCTCGCATGAGCATGTGCACACATGTGTGTGCACGCATGAGCGTGTGTTCAGGTGTGTGTGTGTGGAGGTCAGAAGACCACTTTCACATGGCTTTCATCTTTTCACCTCGGTTAGGCAGGGTTTCTCACCTTCTTTTTGGCAGTCACTCTCAGCATGTCCAAATAATGAAGCTGGCCATAGTTTTCTACATGGAGTCTGGGGTCTAACTTGGGCACTCGAGTTTAAGTGCCTTACCCACTGAGCAATCTCCCCAAGCCAGTTCTTTTCCATCGTTCTTGATCTCATCTCTCTGGTTTCTTTGCCTTTACTTCCTTGCTTCTAGATCTTTCGTACTTTGGTTTTCATCAGGATCCCTGTGCAGGCTTCTCTTTGTTTCTCTTCACATCTCTTGTCAGCTACTTCTTTTTTGTCTTGTTTTCTGTTGTCACATTTCTTTCCCTCCCTGTCCTTTACCCTGCTTTTGCTGACCTACCTACAGCTGACAGGGGTTAGGTACGGCACCAGCCAGACCCCGTCACATGCACACTGGACACGTCTACGTCCAGGAACGTCCAAGGCCTTTCGATATGGCCCTAAGGGACTAAACCAACAGTAGAACAACTCATTACATCCATTACAGGAAAGTCAGATAGATGCCAGATCATCGCCTTCATAGCAGAAAGCTGGAAAACACGATCTTGGTCTCCAAAAGCTCAGAGGAAATCTACTTTTATTAAGTTGATGCAGTAAGAAAACAGAACAATGTGTTTTGAAAACTATCAGAGGAATAAAAATAAGATTCTGTGTTCAAAGGACATGTAAGTAGCTGTTTCCCCCTTTGAGTCAAAAAAACAAAGAAAAACATTAGGGGGCTGGAGAGATGGCTTAGCAGTTAAGCTCTTGCCTGTGAAGCCTAAGGACCCTGGTACGAGACTCGATTTCTTCAGGACCCATGTTAGCCAGATGCACAAGGTGGTACACACATTTGGAGTTTGTTTGCAGTGGCTAGAGGACCTGGCGTACCCATTCTTTGTCTCTTTGTGTCTCTTTCTCCCTCTGTCTGTCGCTCTCAAATAAATAAATAAATAATAAACAAAAAATTTGCAGTGGCTGGAGGCTCTGGTGCACCCATTCTCTCTCTCCCTCTCTCTCAAATAAGAACAAACAAACAAAAATAATCCAGGCTGGAGAGATGGCTTAGTGGTTAAGTGCTTGCCTGTGAAGCCTAAGGACCCCAGTTCGAGGCTCAATTCCCCAAGACCCACGTTAGCCAGATGCACAAAGTGGTACATGTGTCTGTAGTTTGTTTGCAGTGGCTGGAGCCCCTGGCGCACCCATTCTCTCTTTCTCTCTCCTCTTTCTCTCTCTGTCTGTCACGCTCACATATAAAAAAAAAAAACAAAACAAAACAAAACAAAAAAACATTAGAGAGAAACAATTCATAAGCATTTCAGCCAGCAAGTCATCTCTGTGGAGCTGAGCACCCCTGTAGGATGGCTTTTCATCTTAGCCCTGTCCTGGAGGCCCAGGAAGACCCATGTGTTTGGAGCCTGGGGGTACTGCTGGAGCTGAGGCTCCAGGATGCGTTCTCTCCCGAGGTGCTTCCATCTATCTGAACTCTCACATCACTGCTTTCCCCTTTCTGTACTTTCACACTCATCCCTATTTATTCTACAAAGATAGAAGGGGTTGGAGGGCTCAGTAGGTAAGAGCACTTCCTATGCAAGCACAAGGGCCTGAGGAAATGGGGAGACCACTCAAGTTTTATCCCTAGAACTAACTAAGCAGTTGGGTATGGGCACACCTACCTGCAACTCCAGTCCCATAGGAGAGCAGCTATTGGAGAATCGTCAAAGCGTGGGAAAAATCTGCATGCTCTAGGCTCAGTAAGAGATCCTGGCTCCAACAGGATAGGCAGAAGGGTGATGGAGCAGGCCACCAACATTCCTCTCTGGCCACCACAGGGTTCCCAGGACATCCATTTCCTCCTTAGATGATGCTGGCCCTCATGTGCTGCTTGTGCCCCGTGCTCCGTATGTTTTGCTTACACCGGATGGCTGTCTGCTCCCCAGGACACAGCCCATCCACCTGTCCTGGGGGTCTTCACCCTAGCTCTTTCCTCTTCCAGCAACACAGCTCCCTCTCTCTCCACAGCCCTCCCTAGGAACCCACTGTAGGCCCACCATCATACATATTCTCTTTCATAGTCTCATGTTTGTTTTCCTCCCAGCTTTTACCAGATAATTTATCATCCTTTTGTTTATTGACATTTCCTTATTCATTGCCCACTGCCCGTTTCCTGAACTCGATTAGGAACTCAACGAGCCCATCTTGCTTCTCTGTCTCCTTAATGTATTCACAGCATCTACCATATACCTGGGCCAATATAAGGACCCAATTCATATTGAATAAAAGAATAAGCTGTTTTTTTATTGTGTTTCATGATATAAACCTATTTTTATCATCTCTACATGTGAGAATTATAGTGAGGCAAACCTCTTTTCCATCCCCATTATCTGTGCTTAATTTTGTGCCTTTGTTCTTATTCTTTTGCCTGGAATGTGCTTCTCTTCCCCACGAGTGAAAATCAGACATAATTGAAGACTTTCACCCATTACCTATAATTAAAGTGTCTCATGTGCTCCAAGTCACACCCTTGCTTTTTCCACTCTAACTCTTGACTCTTCTTATCTATAGTCCTTAGTTTTTCCCCTTTTTAAAAAAATGTAATTATTTTTAATGATAATCTCTTGCCTTAATGTGTTTTTTAAATGATGAAATTGCTGTCTTAGAAATCTGGAGTTGTATTTTTTTATTTTATGCTCCCTTTTCCCTAAAGTCTCGGCTTACCTCCCTGCCATCTTCTTGTATGCATAGACGCAAATGTGCATACGTGTGTACAAGCTCACATACTCACATGCATACAGACATCTTGCCAGAGTAGCAAACTATGGATACTTTTTAAACCACCACTGAAAATATTTGCTATGGAGATTTTATGAAGCCTTGAGAAGGAAGGCTCTATTTCTGAGGGAGACTTGGAAAATATGGGTTTTCCATAAATATATTTCAGCATGGCAGGAAAGAGCATTGTAATAGACACTGAGACCCTTGTGTACGTTGAATGGCAATGCCCTGAGGGGACCAGTCTCAAGCAAAGCTAAGTATCAAATGGCTTCATTATTCTCAGAGTGACTATTAAGATGCTATTCTGAGTATCTTCTGTTGAAATGAAGGAGAACTACTGGTACAGTCTGTGACACATTTTATGTCCAATGACCAAAAAATATATGAATATTTGTACCTCAATGTGCAGTTTATGACAACTGCAGTTGTATCTATTTATAAGGGCTTCATTTAAATTTTATATTCCATTCCCTTGGACCCGAGTGTCAAGAATCACATAAACAACTGAATTTGAAAGATAAACTTACTCAGAGATAAGCTTTAACAGCTTGCTCATATGGTGTCAATGATGTCAGCTCTGGGAAAGGCTGTGCAGGAAAATGAACTGCACTTTAACTTACCTTGAATTTTATAAGAATATGTAATATTCAGTTTTCCTTCAGCAATCTTATAAGCTACAGTTAGGCTTTAATAATAATAGAGAAAAAATCACGCATTCTTTGCATATTCCTTTTGGGTTGACTGCAAATTGTTAGAACAATCTTTTGTGTTGTTTTTATTTATTTATTTCAGAGAGAGGAAGAGGGAGAAAGAGAGATGGGGGAGAGAATGAGAATCTGGGCACTCCAGAGCCTCCAGCCACTGCAAATAAACTCCAGATGCAGGCACCACCTTGTGTTCATCTGGTTTATGTGGGTCCTGGGGAATTGAAGTGGGGTTCGTTGGCTTTGCAGGCAAGTGCCTTAACCACTATGCCATGCCATCTCTCCAGCCCCCTAGAACAATGATTTTTAATGATTATTAGAAATAAATCTAGTAGCTGTGGGATAATTGACCCTTCCTGAAAAGATGGCCATGTGAGCTAAAAGCATTTTCCACAGGGACTTTAAGAAGTCATGTGGCTGGGAAGATGGCTTATAGGAGAAGCTGCCTGCCATTCAACAATGAGTACTTGTGTTTAGATCTCTGGCACCTATGTAAAAGCAGGAAGCTGTGGTGGGCTTCTGTAATCCCTGCTCACCTATGGAGTAGAGAGATAGGAAAATCCCCAGAAGCCCACAGACCAGCTAGGCTGGCAAATGGAACAATGAACGAGAGAACATGCCTAAAAATGAAGTAGGATGGTAAGACTAACACCCAAAAGTTGTCCTGACCGCCACATACATGAGCATGCACATGCAGGTGCACACACACACACACACACACACACACACACACACACACACGGAAGGAGATGAACCCTTACCAAAGAGAACCAGGTGAACTCAGTATAACAATCAACTTGTGGCAGGAAGCATGTGCACGAACCAAGGCATCAGGAGCAGAATGTTGACATGTTGCAAGTCCCTAATGTTATCACAGAATGGTGTCCCACACCAGCTCAGGCGCTGGATCAAACGCCTTGGAAGTTTTATTAATTACTTTACTCATTGTGATCAAGTACCTGACAAGAAGCAGCTTGACGGAGGACAGGGTTGATTATGGCTTACAGTTCTAGGAGATACAGCCCATTGTAGGAGGGAAGTCAAGGCAGCAGGAGTGGGATGCTGGCTGCTCACATTGCATCCATAGTTAAGAGGCAGAGGACTAACAAGAAGTGAGGCCAGGTTTTGGAAGCTCAAGGCCTTCCTCCAGTGACCCACTTCCTCCACAAGGCTCCACCTCCTGAAGGTTCCACAACCTTCCCAAATGGCACCATCAGCGAGAGATCAAGTGTTCAAACCTATTAGACTATGGGGTGCTTTTTGTATTCTAACCATACAGAATTTAAATCACTACTTAGGATTTTCACCTTTTTCTTCAAACATTCATAATGAATACATCACTTAGAATTCAATTTCAATTAGGTTACATGGAGTCCTTATTTACTAATCTTAAGTCAATAAAATATTGAGTTTTTTACATGTATTACATATGTGTGTGTGAGTGTGTGATGGGGGCACATGGATGGATGGATGTTCACGTGTGTGCAGGGACATGTATAGTATGTGCATGTGGAGGCCAGAAGTTTGACATTAGGTATCCTTTGCCACTCTCTCTCACCTTATTTATTGAGTCAGGGTCTCTTAGAGAACCCAGAGGTTTTCAATAGGTCTAGACCATCTAGTCAGCTTGCCTCGGGGATCCCCTATTCTCTGCTTCCTAAAGCGCTGGCATTACAAGTGAGCTCCCTAGCACTAACATGAATGCTGGAGGTTTGAACTTAGGTCCTCACGCTTGTGTAGCAAGTGCTGTTTTCACTGAGCCAAGACTCCAGGAAAGGCTTTTGCTCACTCGTTCAAGAGGCAAGTGTGGAGTGATGGACAAACCAAGGAGGCCCAATGTCTCACAAATCCTTTCATTTTCTTTCTGATCTCAATAGAAGCCTTCTGTCCAAGTGAATTCTTGTCAGCAGTATAATAGTACAATACATGATGATATTTAAGCAAATATGTCACACTCCATCTATTGCTTTCCTCTGAAAACAAAAATAATTGCCTAAAATTTATAAACGATGTTTATAGTGAAGAAATCTTGTTTTCTACCTGTGTAGTTTATATTACTAGTGGCCAAAGTTCAATTTTCAATCAAGATAACTGGATTGAGCTGTAATCCCAATAAGGAATTTTATTTGGGATCTATCCCTAATGATTTTATATCTGTGCAGCTGACAGTGTAATTTCCCTTGAATTGAAAAATTCCACCACATTAATTTTAATGATCAAAATCTGGCATCATTTCTGAAGTTAGTTTATTATTTTGAAAGGGTGTAAAAGTTACACTCACATGTCCTTCTGTTTTAAAAATTACTTTTAATTTGATAATATTTGTTATTGGTACACAATTTAAAAGTTACAAAAAGTATAATGAAAGCAGATTCCTTCCTACATTCCCAGCCATACATCCTTCCTGTCAGCAACTCCAGTTTATTGTATAATCTATACAAAATACTTAGTTATAAATATATAGTGTTTTGCAAATGATAAAGTTTCATTGTTAAGTTAACATTCAAAGCTGAATTTTGATCTCACAGTTTGAAAGCATTCCAATAACTGTAGGAACATGCATGGACATTCTGAGAGGAGGCAAGCTTCTGAGGTCCCCACTGAATAAATAAATATTACTTTATGGAAAACAGTAAGTGTTTTTGTTCCTTAGGCATACTGAGTGCTCATGAAGGAAATGACCTACAGAAGGGCAGACACAAGATCCTGAAGACACCATAAAGACTTGATTAATGAAAGCTTAAAGGCCAGCTGTTTTCATTTTCTCTGTTCTTGTACTTCAAACAAGAGCTAGGCACATACATCTTGTAACGATATTAGCTTAACACATCTATCAACAGAGATGAAGGTGTGATTTCTAAGATATCATGATGACATCTTTAAAAGTTTCCATTTATGGAAGTCTAAGCCACAAGAAAGATTAATCAGAAAACATTCTGTTACGTCTCATACTTTTAGTAGCTATTGTTTAGAGACTACAAAAATACGTTTTGATTTTTACTCATTGATTTGGAAAAACATCGAGGAACAGATAAACTTTTAACATTTTTTGAAAGGACTATAAATAATTAGTGTAATGAGATAATTCACCAATCTGTTTATAGCTTTCAAAGATAGACTGTGTGTCTTAGCTTATTCTTCCCACTGTAAGAAGAAAGTTATATCCAAAGTTAAACTTTAGCTAAAACAGAAAAAAAAAATCACACTCCCTGAGATACTGGCCACTGCTATTTTTGTACATGTTCTTTCATACATTGTGTGTACAAGCATATGCAATCACATCACATATGCATGTTACTCACATGCTGTGTACAAACATATGAAATCACGTCACACATGTGTCTTACATGCTGTATACAAACATATGCAGTCACGTCACACATGTGTCTTACATGCTGTGTACAAACATATGCAGTCACATCACACATGTGTCTTACATGCTGTGTACAAACATATGCAGTCACGTCACACATGTGTCTTACGTGCTGTGTACAAACATATGCAGTCACGTCACACATGTGTCTTACGTGCTGTGTACAAACATATGCAGTCACGTCACACATGTGTCTTACGTGCTGTATACAAACATATGCAATCATGTCACATGTGTCTTACATGCTGTATACAAACATATGCAGTCACATCACATATGTGTCTTACTCACATGCTATGTACAAACATATGCAATCATGTCACACATGTGTCTTACATGCTATATACAAACATATGCAATCACGTCACACGTGTCTTACATGCTGTGTATAATCATGTAATCATGTCACACATATGTCTTACATGCTGTATGTTTCTCACATTGTTTTTACTCAGTGATATGTTGCGAACATGTTCTCATATACTTTTTATTTTAAAAGTTGTTCCCACCTTTATTATAAACAGCCCAGTGGTTTAAATTTTATTTAAAAATTCTAAGTGTATATCCATAGTATTTAATGGTAATAATAGTAATAATAATTCTAACTGTAAACATATTTATTTCCATGGTATTAATTAGAAAAGAAACTGCAGGGTAAAGGGGCATGTACAGTTTTCTAATTGTCCTATTATTAGTGCATTTTTAATCATTAAAATTTTGACTTTCATGTGATTTTCTTTGATTATTAAAAGGATTAACAATCACAATTAGTAATAGGCAGAGGTTCTTTTCACATTTTATTTATTTACTAATTTCTAAAGTTTTTGAGACAAGGTATGTAGTATAGGTTCACCTCAAACTCACTATGTAGCCCAGTATTTTCCAAACCCCCATCTTCCATCCTCCTGAGATAGGGTCTCTAATTGACCTGGAGTTCACCAATGAATCTAAACTGCTTGGTCAGTGAGCCCCTGGTAATCCCCTTGCATCCACATTCTCCGTCCAGGGATTAAAATGCATGCTACCATACCTGGCATTTTTATATGGATTCTGGGGTCAAACTCAGGTTCTCATGACAGATTTGCTGTCATCCCAGCCCACAGAGTATTTCCTTAGTAGGTGACATTTCCATGGTCATTCTAGCTCTTCTAGGCAAGAGATTTTTCAGAAGTTGATGTGTTGTTCCATGCTTTGTGTGTTTATGTAGTTTTAACCTACCCCAATAATATCAGCATATTAAGATTATTTGAATTCTCTGCATATCTGGTCCATAACTTGGACAAGAGTCCCAAAGCTGCTCCCGGGCTGCCTTGCCTGCTCTCTTCTTATGCTACACTTTTGGTCTACGATGCCAGAGGAAAGATGCCTATAATCTGGACAGGGTCTCACACTGCATCCCAGGCTGGCCTGACACTCATTTTGTAGCCCAGGGTGGTTTCAAAATGTCCCAGCCTCCCCAGTGCTGGGATTACAGACACAAGCCACTATTCCTACCCAGGCTTTCATGTTAGCAGCAATTTATAGAGTGGTTTTCACCACTGACAGATTCTAGAATATTATGCAAGTTTTATAAAGATGATGAATAACTTACTAAGACCAATTTTGTCTAATTCTCCATTTTAAACAAAAGACATTTACACAGGCATCAGTTAAAAACTTCTGAGTAAAAAAAAAAACAAAAAACAAAAAACACAAGGCTTTATTTCCTTTTACATATAGAAAATATAAATCACAACCAGTTAAAACTATTCTCTCAAGGCAGTGGAGATGCAAATGACAGCTGTGTAGGACAGAAGATTTATCATGGAGAATATGGAGGTTTTAAGACCCAATTATTCAGAACTAATGAAAGTAGGCACAATGCTCAGACATATTATATGATGTAATTGCTGAAAGACTGTCTATGTTATCCTATAGTTTCTTAGGAGCTTAAGGTATTTGGTATATTTAAATTTTCAAGATGGGTGCTATTTTCTTACTGATTGGATGTCAGAATGACCTTTGAAAATCAGTGTAACACTAAGTTATTATTAGTGTAACATTAAGTCATTATTACAAAATTTTAGGCCGCTTGAAAAGCTTACATTGTTCTTCAACACCAAGTGCCTTCCCATTAACTGTTTTCTTAAATGAGTGAAATTCTCTCAGATAACCTTAAACCTTATATTATGCTTCTAGAAATCTCCAGCATTGTGAAGGTTACTGAACACGCACATTCCCACACACTTGCACACACAGTGGGGGAAGGCACATTGAAGGTATGTGGGCTAAGGAGAACCTTCACACTGTGTGTCTGGGCAGAAGAGAGGAGCTGCACCGAATATGCCACGAAGCCTTTCAAGCACAAGCTCTCGGAGGGTTATCCTCTCACAGTCATCAGCGTTTCTATTATGATAAGAGGGAGGAAAGAGTTAAAATACATTCCAACTTGCTCTATCTTTTCTTTTCTTACTGCTTTGACAAAATACAGGATAGGAACAGCTTAATGAAGGCCAAGTTTATAAGGGACAGCAACGCCTTGTGGGGAAGGCTAGCTAGCTCTGATAGGTTGGTCTTGGAAGCTGGAGCTTGTGGCATTTTTCATGGCTGTCACCTTCAGGGCCAGTCACAAGCAACCCACTTCTGGTAGCTGTGAGCCATAGCCCCTAAGTTTCCACAGCCTCTTCAGCCAGAACTGCAGGCTGGGGTTCAAACATGTTATCCTGTGGGGGACATTTCACATACTGCCTACCTAGAGCTCTCTCCAAAATCTTCACATATTCATCAGAATGCTTAGGTGATGTGTTCCATGAAGCCATGCTTTGGAGTTCTCCAGTGTATCTCTGGGACGCTTCATCGATGGCACCAAAGTGACCTGTCTTCTAATGAAACCTGAGAGGTGGAGCATTCATTCTATTACCTGGGAGACTTTTGTGGTGTGAATCCAGAGCAAGCAAATGACTCAGTGGCTTCATTCAATCCTAACAGAGCAATAGGGGAACAGTGCTCCTAGAGTTTGGTGGTCAGAGTAGCCATGTTGTAGGCAGATGTCTCCAGGTGACACCAGGAGCCCCCCGTGAGAGGCAAGCTTCCAGCTGGAACCGCAGGCAGCGGACATTCCTGACCTGACTCATTAAGCACGAAGGCAGTTCTGTCAGAGAATAATGACTTCTGGGCTCCCATCTTTACTCAAATGCTTCTTATTAATGACCTTTCAGCATAGTTTATATCAGTGGAATTCCATCTGTCACAAAGAAAGAAACCAAGGAAATGCATTTGTTCAGGATGAAGATAGAAAGCTGTTCCTGAAAAGGAAGTTAAATGACATGTATTAGAAAGTAAAAGCTAGTCTGGTGCTGATCGGCACTTACCAGACAAAACGCTCCCATTACCTCCAAGTTAAACCTGAGGGGTTTTATTTATCTACTTTGAAGTGATTTTTGTCTTACTAGAGACAGCCATATCCAGGTAGCATAATTAAGTTTGGTTTGAAATTAAATATCTAGTTTATGCATTCACTATAATGGCCCAAAGAAAAATCTGAAGTTGGAAACAGACTTTGATTGTTACCAGAGCCTGTATATAGACAGTAGCTTTTCCATGAGGACTGTGTCACTGATTGCTGTTGGGAAAGAGTTCCAGGCTCTGTACTAAATGACACCATCAAGGCCTCTATGGTATAGATAGGAAATCACAAACATTTTATAAAGGTCCAGGAAGTAAATACTTTTACACTTTGTGGACCATGTGATTTCTTATGCAACCATTAAACTTAGCCATTTCTGCAGGCCTTTACACAATGCATACCTGAAGGAACACTCCAATGTTTTCCAAAACTTCTAACTTATGGACACTAAAATTTAAATTTTTGTAATTTTCATGTAGCACAAAATATCATTACTATTACAGGGTTTTTCTATGTAACCCAACCTAACTGCAAACTCGTAATCCTCCTGCTTCAGCCTGATTGGGCTGGAATTAAGGATATGTGCTTCCATGCCTATCTTTTGAAAGCTACTTAAAAATGTGAAAATACAGCAGAGAAAGGAAGATGTAGGGAAGACTGCTACAAGCTGGAGGCCTTCCTGGGATCCATAGCCAGTTCCAGGCCTGCCAGGTGGGACTGTGTGTGTGTATACATACATACATACATACATACATACATACATATATATATATATATATATATATATATATATATATATATATATATACACACACATATACATGGTGTATATATATCAAAACTACTCATAGTTCAGTAGTATACAAAAACAGATATCAGAGTGCCTTTGACCATGGGTTACAATAAAGGGAATGCAGTTGCTACAAGATGCGCAAGCAATTTTTCTGTAGGTCTACAGACATGTGGTGTATGTCCTCTGGTTGGAAACTTTATGACTTTTGAGCTGTTTAAAGGATGGGTCATTGCTGGGTTGGAGAAGTGCACCTGGCCCTTGGGTGAGCAAAAGGCAGCGATTTTAGTGGGTTCTCCAGCCCGCTGGGTGGAAATTTGGCTGTCCCATGTCAGTTGGGACATATGAATACTCAGGAGATAATCTAGGGTACCATGAGCAGAGCTCCCTGGGCATGGTCAAGGGAGACTGCACACCTGTGTCACTAAACGGAGAAGGGCAGGTTGGATAGAACACACTGGGAAGGAGAGAGAGCAGGAAAGACCATTTGGGGCTTGACCTAGGATTGGCCTTGTCGGTTAAGTAGGAAGTAAGAGGCAGTGCAATCTGGAAACAATAGAATGATGTCATCACAGCCTAGTGATATTTGATATGCAAAATGACTTGGATCAGGCAGACACTACTTTCAGGAGCCCAATTAAGAGATTGAAGAGAAACTGGACTGACTCCAGGCATCAAGAACAGAAGTAAGGCACAGATAAAAGTCACATTAGACAGGAGCCAAGAGGACTGGCCAGTTGAATATAAAGGCTACTCTAAGGAAAGGGGAAATCAAAGGAAACTTTCAGCATTTTAGTCTAGGTGACTATAAGGGCTTGTACTTCAGAGCCAGGAGGAATGGGGAAATTTGCAAGTGCAAGTACAATGTACCTTACTATTCTTACGTCTGGGTGACTGTAAGGGTTTGTAGTTCAGAGCAAGAACGGGGAAATTTGCAAGTACATGTATAGTCGAGACCCTACTGTTCTCAATATGTTATGAAAACCGATACAAGGCAGGAATGGTCTTTCTGTAGTTTAACTTTGAAAACATTTTTAGGCCAGGGCGGCTCAATATGAATAAAATGTTGAGGGGCTCCCTGAAAAGTGAGGGTGTCTAGCTTGTTTTGGAAGAGTGGGATTTGGACAGGGCAGGAGAGAGTCAGGGATGTTTCTGTATTCTTTCAGCCTTCTTTCTGGGGCCCAGTGGACTGCAGCCCACTTTTAGCCCCTATTAAATCCTGTGGTGGAAGTGCCCACCCAAGCACAGGTACAGCTGTGACAGTCCTCTGGCTAGAATCCATAATGACTTTGAGCCTGAGCTCCTGTCACCTAGTTATTGCCATAGCTGTCTTGAGAGATTTTTAAATTGTCCAGATTAAATACTTGAGGTTTTTTTCTTGGAAAAAAAACTCTCATTTGGGATTATGCCAGATGTCCTGAGATCAAAAGAAAGAAACAGTGGTATCCCATGCAAACTCATGTGTTCTAAATACTTGGTCTCCAGTTAGTGGAAATTTGGGAGGTAGAGCCTTGCTGAAAGAGGTACGTTGCTGGGGCAGGATTAGGGGTGTTGAGTCAGTTAACCCTTGTTAGAGTTTGGCTCACTCTCCTGCTGCTATTTTCCACCTAATGTTTGCAAGGAGGTGATGTCCAGCCTCTGCTCATGCCTTATTGTCCCCTGTCATCCTGAAGCTTCCCATAGAGACTATAAACCAGAACAAAAAATTTTTTCTCCCCCCGTAAAATAAAAAGTGGCTGGAGAGATAGCTTTGTGGTTACGGTGCTCAGCTGTGAAGTCTAAGGACCCATGTTCTACTCTTCAGATCCCATGTAAGCCAGACACACAAGGTGATGGATGTACAAGGTCACACACGTGCACTAGGTGGCACATGTCTGGAGTTTGATTTCAGTGGCTGGAGACCCTGGCATACCAATTCTCTCTCTCTCTCTCTCTCTCTCTCTCTCTTGCCTAAAAAGAGAGAAAGAGAGATAGAATTTCCTTCCATCAGCTCCCTCTGGTCTAGTGCTGAATGCCAGCAATTAGGAGGTATCTACATCAAGTTGTAATGTACAACTATAACTTGTTAAAATTGAATTGAGTCTGATATCTTACCTGACTTACAAAATAGTACTCCATGGGCTATGGCAATGGCTCAGTGGTTAAAAGCACTTTCTTGCAAAGCCTGATGGCCGGGGTGTGATTTCCCCAGTACCTATGTAAAGCCAGATGCACAGTTTGGAGTTCCCTTGCAGTGGCGAGAGGCCCTGACATGCTCATTCTCTCTCAGTTTCACTCTTTGCTCACAAATAAATAAATAACAATAAACTGCCCCCCAACTTTACATTTTATTGAAATGTAATTTTCTAGCAATACTATAAGAACTATTTTTTTCTTGTAAAAGAAATACATGTGAAGCAAAGGGGACATTCATGCTGTAGACAGCAGGTAATTGTCACTGATGGCTGAAACCACCCAAGAGCAGGGGCACACATGTGCACAAGCACACGCACGCTCGGGAATTAAATACTAACCAAAATCAACTTAGAAATATTGGTGCTCCTGTATTGGACACTCTTAAATTCTCTATTTGAGAGTTTTAGTCTGTCTCACATCCTTCTTCTAGGTGAGGTAAAATTACATGAGATAAAATTTTAGTCTGGCCTTGGGGAGCATCTGTTGTTTTTCTAAAGTTGACTTGATTACATCATCCTCCCTGGATGTGGACTAAATAGACCCCCAAGCACTGAGGTGTTAGGTGTGGTGGTTGGGGACTGCTGTCCCACTGCAGGGGGTTGCTGATTGTATTGGCACCGAGTAGCCAGTCTCTGGTGCTTCTTTGGTGTGTGTCGGGCCCCAGACAAGAAAGAGAAATGCCAGTGCAAACCCCACGTGAAGCCAAAAATGGCAGAATGCTGGCTTTACTTCCTGTGGTCTCTGCTCCTTTCTTTGGGCAATACCCTTTTAAATGCTGTTTCTTTTGTTCATCTTTCTTGTATGTTTACATCTCCATGCACTCACTAGATAAACTTGTACATATCAAAATTAAAGGTAACATCAGGCTATATAGTAGACATCTGTCTGTGCTATACCATACAAATATGTAAGCGTATAGTAGCATGACTAAATAATGCCAGGAGGGTGGGCCAGCCTGGCCATGAATGTCCCTGGTCACATCCCTCGGTCCCTGTCTTGGTGGCTTCCCACTCAGGGCGTGAGCCATTGCAAGACGTCTAATCAAAACCCACCACGGTACTGCTGCCTGCCGCTGCACCATGATGCTCGTAAGCATCGCCAGCTTCACCCCAAATGTGCTACGATGTCAGGGTGCCTCCAAATGCCCCCACAATCAGAACATTTTGCTAGGAAAATTCTCAAGTGCAACTTTTAATTCTGCCAGATTGCTTGGTCTTTTCCCCCTCACCCCTTTTAGATAGGGGCCCCTCGTGTGTAGCCCAGATTAATCTTAAATTTGTGACTCTTCTACCTCAGCTTCCTAAGTGCTGGGATTAGAGGTATGCTCCACCATGTCTGCAAGGAGAAATTTCTTTATTAATTGACTTGTAGTTATGTTTCGAATAAAAGTGTATGATTGCTCACTTTCATGACATAGCTTTACCTTTCAAACCCCTTAAAGCTAAGCAAGATACAATATTTGAATATAAAAATGAATAAAATACTTTGCCTTGAAAATCTTGAGCATTCATCTTCTTACACACATGTGCCCATGACATCTGAGCACTCACACACACACAGACACACACACACACACACATATCACTTGTATACATGCAAATGTGATCCCCCCAAAAGTCAAATACAACCCCCCACTAAAGCACCAAAACAGAAAACACACTTAGGATTCTGAGGGAATGTCTGTCATAGTAGAAAGGGACTTCCCATTTCTTTTAATGTCTTTGCTTACATAAATGCATCTGTCTACCTTTTGGAATTATTGGATCTAATATGGTCTATCATTATTACTATCATCATCATTATTATCTTTTTCCCTTCCTGTATTTTTGTGAAGTCTGAAAATGGCACCTTGTGATTCTTTACACTTTCTTTCCACAGGAGGTGTACTGATGTTTTCTGCTGCTTCATCTTCCTTCTGTTCATTATGGCCTACATTGTGTTAGGCCTCACTGGTGAGTACATCCCTGCATAGAAAACCTGTAACATTCACAAATGGACAGTTGAGTCAGTGTCATGTTGTAAACCTTAGTTATTCCTTCTCATGGGCTGTTGTCTTCTTTGGATTGCAGGACTTATTGACTAGCAGGCACAATATAAAAGAAACATAAAGCAATTTTGTCAAATACAAGTGGAAGTTACTTCATATGGTTGTAAATTTTTACTCCCCAGATTCTACTAAGGAGCTAATTAAATTAGTCCTGCAATTGACTCTATGAACTAGAGCCTAGATTAGTTTAAGTAATATGTAAACATATCCTGTGATCAACTGAAAATAGGAACAATAGTTACATGTGTCACCAGATGATTCATTACAGGTATGGAGTACTGTTCTTTTTGTTTGCCAAGAAAAAGATATCCTGGTAGTTATGTTAAAGACTTTTCTAGAAAATAAAAACTAAAAGAACAAATTCAGAGGATTATAAAAACAAAACAACACAGCTACCAAGAAACTACCATGTGGATTAAAAAAAAAAAAAAAAGCCTGACCAGAGCTGAGAGATGGCTTAGTGGTTAAATGCTTGCCTGTGAAGCCTAAGGACCTCAGTTGGAGGCTTGATTCCCCAGAACCCATGTAAACCAGATGCACAAGGTGGCGCATGCATCTGGAGTTTGCAGTGCTGTGGGCCCTGGTGTGCCCATTCTCTATTTATCTGCCTCTCTCTCTCTCTCTCTCTCTCTCTCTCTCTGCCACTTTCAACTAAATAAAACAAAACAAAACGAAAAGCTTTCCCTGAGAGGAACAAATCCTGTCCTTTGTGTGTAGACTTAGGAAATTTAGTAAGTGCTGTAAGACAGGTAGTAGCTTCTACTACCATCAACTAATAGTACCGGGTTAGTGTGGATAGAAGCCTATGCCCATGAAACAATGGAAAAACATGCCAGCTCTTCCTTATCTTCTGATAAGAGAAGTATCTTTAGAACAGTAATTAAAAATAATTTTCAGAAGTCAATCTCCACATTACCGTGAGAAGCCTACATATACATGGAGAATTTCAAAACGTAAAATGGTAAAATTGGGTGAGGAATCTAAAAAGCAGTAACTTTTAGGTTTGGGATTATCTTGAATTCTAATAAGTAATCTCATCACCCAATCATATAATTTTCTAAGGCCTTCAGAATGTCTTGTCTTTCAAATGTTTTAACTTTGAAGCCTCTAACATTAGTATAATGTAGCATAATATACAATTCGCAAGTAGGAAATACTCATCACATATTTTTGTATGCAACAGATAAAATTGTAGCTCTTCTACTTTTGGGGTGCATCTTTTTTGTTTACATATTTTTATTGTTTTTACATAGAAATGAAATTTGTCACATGAAACAAGGAAGAACGAGAGTCAGACAGATCTAGATTCTCCCTTTATTATTTGTTGGAGTTGGGATAATTGTTTCACCTGTGTGCATACCTGGGAAGAATAGAAACACCCCCTCCCTCCCTTTCAGACATGTCATGAGAAGTAAGTGAAATCATACCCAGCTAAATTCACAACTCTGTGCAATAGTTCTTCATAGTAATTGGTCAGGTACCATTGCATGGATGACTTAGTTCACAATTTTGATGAATTTGTTGTAAATATGAGTGACTATGTTGTGTCTATCGCAACCTATAATTTTGAATATTAAAGTTTTGAGTGCATAGAGATACTTCCCAAAATTCTCATGCTGTGAGCAGAATCTCTATGACAAAGCTAACTCCTTAATCAGATAGTCTGTGTGCCACACCCAAAGCCAGCCTGATGGACGCCAGAGAGGAATACTCAGGGTCTTTATACCAGGGAACAACCCCTGCCAAGCCTGCAGGCACAATAGAGCATGCTTGTCAGCCTCTCTCTGGAGCAAGGCAAGAAATTCATCTTTTTGCTACAAATCTCCAGGTGCAGTTCTTAAATGTCTTAATTTGCATAAAAATTGGAGAACAAATGTCCCCCAATGAAAGATAATGCTCAATATTAGATTAATTCAGTGATTCTCCTAAATTAATCCTGATGCTACTACTTGAAACAAATAACCAGAAATTCATGAAATATGTATGTACTTTTCTTTATCCCTGAACTACAGATTAGCTTGGTTGAAAAATATAAACTTAATTCCAGTTATAGTCAAAGCTGTGCTCAAACAAGCTGTAAGGAGAGTAGATGGCAGAGGCTCTGAGAAATGTGAATGGTTTGCTTTTCCCTTCTTTTCTTTCAGGTGCACGTCAGTGCTGTGTTCCCATGGGCGGGGGTGGGGGTTGGGGGGTAAGCCCGAAGTAGACACTGGGGGTCTTCCGCAGTCCCTCTTTACTCTCTGACACAGGGTCTGTTGTGGAACCCCGAGCTCACTGATTTGCTGGTCCAGCTAACTAGCTTACCCCTGGGGTCTCCTTGTTTCTATGTCCAGAGTCGAGGGTGCGGCGGACTGCCACGACCCCCAGAACGCATGCGGGGGCAGGCAATCCAGACTCTGATGCCCATGCCTGCTCAGTAAGTGCTCTGTCCATTCAGCTCCAGTTTTTATTTTTAACATGGAAGAATACATACCTTCAATTTGAGGAAAAATAGGCTAAGCAGTGTGTCTCTCTCTTCTGTCATGTTTTGGTGACTTTGCCATTTTTACTAGATCGGGACCTTCACTAACATACCCATGATCATTTCATAAGAAGTGTTACCACAGAGGACCCATGTTTCTCACAAAACCAGCGGAGAAGAAACTGTTGTTTGCATATTTGGGGAATATGGTGAGCTGCGGTAACACTTGCATGAGAGAAAGGCGCTTCGCACTCCGCTGGTTCAGGCGGATGGAGTGGGCTCTGGGTGGAAGGTACTCGCAGCTCCTTGAGAGACCAGGCTAATGTTCATGTAACAGCCCTCTTCGTCCTCCTTCGCTAACGGTTGCTACTCAATTATCATACCAATTGGGAAAAAAAGAATGAAAATACTTGTTGTGTAAATCATGCTTTGCTGTCGCTATGCTATGTGTACAGTAATAGCAGGACTTTAATATTCAATAAATTTGTATTTCATTTTTCTTCTAAATGGATTTGATATTGAGCAGGTATGTTCCTTGTTGTATTTACTTAGGAAGGAGCCCAAAGTTTGTTTTAGTTTGGGTTTTTAAATCTTTGCCAGGAATAATTGCTCCTTTTAGCTGAGAAGATAGGAAGTTAACAAGAATGGTCTTGTAGACATGCCCAGAACTCAGTCAGCATGCTGTGAGGAGCTCATACCTAAGAGAAGCCACTTGTAGGTAAGCTGGAAGGTAGGCTCAACTGGACATCCAGGGCTAATTAGCCCATTTGCTACAATGACGGAAGCCACTGTCAAAATCTGATTGCCTGAGAGACTTCAGAGACTTCAAACTATAAACAAAATACAAGTCAGTTTCATTAAGCTAGTTTGAGGGAGAAACATCAGATAAGCAGACAGGAACCTGATACCAGGAAGTGAGAGGCTGGTTTAACAAAACCTGTAGTGCAGGCATTGGTCTTGAGATTGGTGGTTCTCCAAAGCTACTGGGACTTGGAGGAGGTTGCTGGTGAGAGTTTGAAGGCAAGATTGAGGCATATAATTGGAAGCAGGAGGAGGTGTCTTCTCACAGGTGAAAATGCTTAGGATTGATCATCGTAGTAAATGTAAAGTACATGATAATAATTATACTCTGCTGGGCATCAAATCTCTAGAATTCACTCATCATGTGCCCAAGAATAAATACTCTGTGATGGGTATTGCCACATTTTTCTCCACCCAGCACCTTGGGACCCACCATTTTACTTTCTGCTTCTGCATATTTGATTTTTCTTAGCTTTCACATATAGGTCAAATCATACAGGATTTGAGTTTTCATTCCTGGCCTATATCATTTGGCATGGTGACCTCAGAGTCTCATCTCCATTGATTGTCACAAACAAACTTCCTTCTTTTTATGAAGTATTATTTTCATTGAGTTTATTTAGGGGAAATCATAATTCATTAGGTTTATTTAGGGAAATTGAGATGTAGGGAAAGGCTGAAGCACTTTCACATACATGTGGAAGATTGGACATAGAAGCCCCTTCAAACAGCAGACCAGATAGAATTAAGAAATACTGAAGGAATCACAGATCAAATATAAGCCACACATGGAATCAAAGTGAGAGTACCCCAAAACATGACATGGATAGAGGGCAAGAAGAAAATACCCAATTCAAGGTTAGTATTCTCCCCTGCCCAGCCAGGCTGGTCCCAGCCAGGTTGGAACATGAATCTGTTTATCAGATCATAGCTTGAAAGCATGGTGTAATGAAGTAAAATGATTGCTTCTAATGAAAAAGCAAGAAATTTGAAAATGTCTATTTTCAAAATGGTTCTAGTAAACTTTTTTAAGGGAAATATGCTGTTCATTGATAAGATCTCCAGAACCAGTGTCAAACATGTTTTGCTTGCTTTAGTAATATATAAACATCGATGAATTCAATTACACATTTCATTTTGTTTTAGAACTCTTTAGTGTGAAAAGCAAATGTTTAAGGTTTGACTAAAAGGTGAGCATATCGTTTAGTATTGAGTGAGATGGTGACTGTCTATTGAATTTTATGGCACACTTGTGTTCCAGATGACTTTAAGTGCCATTTGGCATGCGTGGGACTGACTGGTGCTCAAGGACCTGACCCCAAACTTGCCTTGTGGTGGAGGAAGCCACCTGTGAAATGGTAAACATTTTTGTCATCCAGGCTGCAGCATATGGAGCTGCCTGGGCAGTGTTTCTTCAGCAGCCATGTCACAACACAGATTTTCAGATCTGCTATCATGTGTCCTGTTATCTGCTTCATTGCATTTGTAAATTGCTTGTGTTAAAGAGCCATGAGTGCAATTTGGCAGGCCTGTTCTTTCCATAGTAAAGATGTACCTTCAAGGGTATAAAAGAATGGTTTGAAAGCCAGCATTCATAACCAGCTAGTGTTTGGGGAATGCCTTAGCTGCCTCAGACAGATCTATGGCTAATTTTTAAGTGTCTGTGCAAGCAGTTGGTCTGATCACATGCCCTTGACAGGGGCTCTGGTAGCTGCAGCTTCCTGACTCAGCTCTAGCACAACAGGCTCCATCGGACTTTGCAGGTGTTTGAAAATGAGGCATCATGTTAGATAGCAACACTCTTTGCTGGAAGCTCAGTGACATGCACCTCCTTAATGAGAGTAAAAGGATAAGTTACCCGAATAAAGTTCTCACCCATCTCTTACCAACTTATAGGCTATCTGGCGTGGACTGCTGTAACAAAATGTACAAGCAATTTTTCTTCATTTTTCCTCAATACACACACACACACACACACACACACACACACACACACACAAGCAAAATGATTGATCCAGATTTGCATAACTTTCTCTGCAACTTGGTCATGCTATTTTGCCATCAAAATTCATTGGGTTTAATGCTTTTAACCACTGGACACCCAGCTTTGTTTCATGAGGAGGAGGAGGATGTAGACATTTTTTTTTTAAGTGATGAAAGCAACACAGAGGCACAGACCAGAACCCATGGCATTGTCCTAATACTTTCTCTCACTCCTTCCCTTCACAGTTTCTGAAATTCTACACAGCGTTGAGTCTAATACAGCTAGTTTGGACAACAGTTTAGGGGGAAACTGAAAGCAAGCAAAGATCATGAGCAGTCCGTTATCTGCAGTCCTGTTCCTCTGAGACTGCCGTGAGGCCCCATGGCAGCAGTGCCCTCATTGTCTATAAATTTAGCATCCGCACTGGCATCCTTGATGGCTTCTATCTCCTTTAGGGAGGACATTAAGAAAGAGTGTCATTCTGATTCAGAGTTGTGTTTCTGTCAATGCGTTATCCATTCGTGCTTGTCACAAACAGCCGCATGAGTGACTAGGTGACTGAAAACATGATTGGCTCCTCAGTACAAATAAATGAGTGGGCATTTGGCCAGATTCTGTATTGGCATTTTAAGATCAAGCTTGTCTAGTTCACTTTCTTAAGGAGAAAAGTTAATGGATATCAGATACTGTATGACTGGTTAGCTCCTAAAGAATACTTTAAGTTTGGGCTGGAGAGATGGCTTAGCAGTTAAGCGCTTGCCTGTGAAGCCTAAGGACTCCGGTTCGAGGCTCGGTTCCCCAGGCCCCACATTAGCCAGATGCACAAGGGGGCGCACGCGTCTGGAGTTCGTTTGCACAGGCTGGAAGCCCTGGCGCGCCCATTCTCTCTCTCTCCCTCTATCTGTCTTTCTCTCTGTGTCTGTCGCTCTTAAATAAATAAAAATTAAAAAAAAAAGAATACTTTAAGTTGGGTTGAAGGTTTCCTGTACTAAGTTACAATGTGAAAGGCTGAAAAGTACTAAAAGCCTAGAAATTGTAGTTCAAAATGTATGAAAACAGAGTGGAAAAGATGATTCATTTTCTAATGGTTATTTAACTTGGGAAAGAGAAAGATGGTTTAACTACTTTCTTCTAGTACACAAAAGACTTTAAAAGCCTGTATGATACTGCATTTTCCATTGCTTTATAGTAACTTTATAGTAACTCTCAGATTGGGCAATTTGCAACAGCAAGCATTTCTAATGTCATAGTTCCCATGGTCAGGGATGGGGAGAAGCTTAGCTGGGTGGTGCTTTGTGAAGTTACCAGCAGCATGCCAGGCTGCTATAAACCGAGTACTGACCAAGGTGAGGGTCTGCCCTTGTCATGAGCTTGGCTCATGTGGAGGCTGGCAGGAAGCTGCAGGAATCACTGGCTGCCTGCACTCATGCGGGCTTGGTTTTCCTCCTCCTTTCCTCTTTCCCTTCCTCTATTCTTTCCTTCTTTGACTTAAAAAATTTTTTTTGTTTACTTTTATTTATTTATTTGAGAGTGACAGAGACAAAGAGGGAGGGAGAGAGAGAGAGAGAGAATGGGCACACCAGGGCTTCCAGCCACTGCAAACGAACTCTAGACACATGAGCCCCCTTGTGCATCTGGCTAACGTGGGTCCTGGGGAATAGAGCCTCAAACCAGGGTTCTTTGGCTTCACAGGCAAGCATTTAACCACTAAGCCATCTCTCTGGCCCTTTGTTTTTGAGACAGGGTCTCATTATGTTGCCTAGGTATGCCTAAAGCTCACCATGTAGCCTAGGCTGGCTTAGAACTGATATTAATCCTGCTGTCTTGGCCTCTCGCACTCACATGAGTTTTTCAACAGGACTATATGAGTTTCCTCCTAGCATGTCAGATGGATTCCCGAGGAACAGAGAACAAAGGGGAAGCTATAATGCTTGCTACTACTGAGTTTCAGAAGGTGACCAATGTCATTGCTGTCATAATCTGCTTCTTGGAAGTAAAACAGTAATTCCAGTTCATGTTCAAAAGGGGAGGGATCAAGTGCCCTCTTTTACAGGATAGGTGCCAAGTTAAAGCTAGGTGAAGTTAAAGGCCTTTATAAGGGAGATCAGCTAAATCTAAGTAAACAGGATAGTGATTGGAAGGAACTCTATGATAGCAACATCAAAAATACATGTCAGGAGAAAAATATAATGACAAATTTAGGTTTTTGGCATTTTGTATGTGTGTGTGTGTGTGTATGTGTGTGTGCATGTATGTGTATTTGTTTTTTGTGTATGTGCATGTTTTGTGTGTGTTTGTATTGTGTGTACATGTTTGTGTATATTTGTATTATATGTATGTGCATGTGCATGTTATGTGTGTATTTGTGTTCTGTGTATGTGTGTGTAAATACTTGTACTATGTATGTGTGTGTATGTGCTTATATTGTGTGTATGTGCATGTTTGTGTGTGTGTGTATTGTGTGTACACTTTCGTGTGTGTGCAGGTGTGCTTGCACATATGTGCACTTGTGTATGGAACCCACATGACAACCTGGAGTTGGGAATCTTTCTTCAGGAGACAGGTTCTCTCACTGGCCTGGAACTTGCCAGGCAGGCTAGCCTGGCTGGGCAGTGAACCACAGGAATATGCCCATCTCTGTGTCCCCTATGCATGGATGATGTGTGTGTGCCACCACTCCCGACGTTCTGTGTGGGTTCTGGGGACTAGACCCAGCTCCTCCTGCTTGCACAACAAGCATTTTACGAACTGAGCTATCTTGCCAGCCCCTGGCATTTGAAGACTGTGGTCTCACATCTGACCAGTGGCTTTCAGCGGAAGCAGTACCACTTCCCGGTAGCCTTTCAGAAAATGTGAACTGGCCCTTTGGTATTCATGATGTTGAAGTGGGATTCTGCTGGTATTTAACGGGTAGGAGGATGCAAGGAATAAATATGCCTTGCAGTATTTGGAGTCATAACTCAGAATGGCTTTAATTCCTGCCTGATCTACCTATGTTCCATGGACACAAGGAAAAACTTGTTTATTTTTTTAATGTTTTACCTGATAATTTTTGTGCTAAACTTACGAAAGTAGGCCAGCTGCTGTGGTACATATCTGTAATCCCAGAACTTGAAGTTCTAAAACAGCAATATCATGAGTTTGAGGGTCTATATAACAAGACCCTATCTCTAAAAGTAAATTAACACATAGATAAGTAGGTTACAAATATATTTTTACATAGGCTTAATAAATACCAAGAGACTTTGGAAGAAGCTTATACCTTTTATTAGAATTAACTACAATTAATTTAGGAAAACCATCTCATCAACAATACCACACAATATATGAAATCTGTCTGCGAATGTGGCATTACTTTTACTGGGCTTCCACCTGTACATAGGAGCACCTGACTGCTGCAGACTGTCCTCTGGGTTAGTCCCACCTGAGCTTCTGTATGCCCCTGGGCATGCTCTTTAATTATGAATTACTTCTTATTTCTCATTTATATTAAACAGGAGCATTGCCTGTCAGTACAATTTTTGAAAAGTGTGTTACTTTATGAGAAGACATTATTATAATATTTTAGAAGGTACACATTGTAAATATTTGTTATAAAAATGGCATGTTACTTATCATGGGCTTGGGACTAACTACCTCGTGGACTGGTGACAGGACAGCATAGTGAGTCACCTGGGGAAGAAGCCCACACTTGCTTGTAGACCAAATATGTCCACGAGAAACACAAAACATGACATATGTCATCTTAGAGTTTCTGAATTGAAGGGTGTAAAGAGAGACAACTTAATCTGATTTTAATGATTCAATAATGTATTTTATTCAAGTATCATTTCACATGCACATGTAATCTATTTAAAAGTATAGACAGATTCTTTTTATTTCCACACTGGGTTTAAAATATCTGATGTAGGACTGAGGAGATTATTCAGTGGATAAAACACTTGGTGCACAAATGTGAACTCTCATTTTGATCTCCAGGACCACACAATGGTGGGCATTTGCAATCCCAGTGTTCCTGCAGTGAGCAAGGCAGCAGGGACAGGAGAATCCCCTGATGCTAATGGCTCAGAGAGCCTGGGGGACGCATCTGCGGACAGAAACGCTGCCTCACCACAAGATGGAAGGCAAGGACTAACGCCCCGAGCTGTCCTCTGACCACCACCGTGCATGTCACAGCCTGCACATACCTGCACACATGTGCGCACACACACGGCAAAGTGTGATGAGCCTTGCACTTTTGCAGGTACCAGTTCTAATAAGCCACTTTGGGTTCCAGACAGTGCAGACATAGACGTTCCATGGATGAAGAAAGTCCCCGAGGGAGACATGTGGGCACCCCTGACTTTGCAAATGGGGAGACACAAGGCTGCTGTTTCTGTATAGTTCCTTTTCCTTCTCTTTTTGTCAGCTTTCAGGGTGAAGTCTTGATGACCCAACTCAAATGTGCACCATCTGCAGCCTGGCATCCTACCAGAGGTGGGGCAGAGCCCCCCGCCCCCCCAGCCACAAGTCCACATCACAAAGTCCTCAAAGGGGAATTCCTCCCTAGACACCTGCAACTTGTCCTTTGTCCTTAGATCTCCAGGACCATCCTGAAAGACACACTCTCTCTCTTTCTCTCTCTCCCTCTCTTTCTCTGTGTGTGTATGTCTGTCTGTCTCTAAGAACAAAGCTCTTTTCCCAAAATGACCAAAGCTTCAAGTGAACCCCTGTCACTTCCTTTCCTAGAGGGTGGATCCAGCCTTTTTCAAATTCCTATTTAGCTGATAACCCATTCTGTGAGTTAGCCTTTTCACAGTTGTGACAAATACCTAAGAGAAAATCTACAGAGAGGAAAGGTCTATTGTGTGTCACGGTTTTAGCCCTTAGTCCTCCGGCTTCACTGCTGTGGGCTGGAGCTGAGGCTGAACATCATGGCAGAAGCAAATGGTGGGGTAAAGGCACTTTCCTTAGGGAGGGCAGGAAGCAGAGAAAGGAAAGAAACAGAGGGACAAGTGATGAAAAATAGCTAAAGAAGGAGCCAGGGGCAGGATACAACCTTCAGGGACACATCCTCAAAGACCGACTTCTTCCAACTACACACTGCTATCCAAATTGTCCACTACCTCCCAACAATGCCATCGGACTATGAATGTATTTATCAATCCACTGATAGGTCAGAACCTTCATGATCCTATCATCTCCTGAAACCTCTGCTGCTGAACCTGCTGTGTTAAGGACAGCACCTTCAACACATGAGGCGTTTGAGGGGAAAACTTCCTATGCAAACCATACCACTATTGATCAGTTCATTCAAAAGTTACCCTTAGCCAAAGGCTTCATTGATGGCACAGCCTGATAGATAAAACCAAGGATCCTAGATAGCAACAACCCTATGACTGAGCCCTGTTTACAGCACTTAATAGCTGCATGCTCTTAAGAATTCTTAATACAAAATTTAGGTAAGAATGAAATACACTTGTCAGAGTTATTGTGAGACCTATGTGCCAATGAGAGGCCATGGGTGTGACGCAACTAGGGCAGCCCCTGACCCGTTGTAAGTGATTAATAAGTGGGGGCTCCCTCTTGTTATACCATATTCCAGCCTAACATTCCTTCCACTGCTACCCTCATGTCCTGATCATGCTTTAAAAGTCTCTCTCAAGTCCACTTCTTCATCAAGCCTTCTGCAAACTTTAGTCTTCCCTTTCCAAGTTCTCCTTGAGAATCCCACAAACTCATCCTGGCATAGGACACATGCTGATCACAGAGTAAATCCTTCAATTTATGGATGATGCTAAGGGAAAGGAAAACTAGGGGTGATAGAGCTGATGCTAGACTCACGCCTGCCAGCTTCACATTGCTGGGATGAGCATCCAACTGAACACAGTTTTGTGGGAGGAAGGGATTTATTTTAAGCTTACAGGTCCCAGTAGAAATTTCATCCATGGCAGGAGAAGCTGACTGCCATTCATAAATCCAACCAGAGAGAGAAACCGCCGGTCAGCAACACCAGCAAGCAGCAAGCTGCAGGGAACCCCTGCCCTGCCCACAGCCTACACTGCTCTTCACACCTTTGGGCTGGAGTTCAGATCCACCCCCAAACTCACCTTAGGGCTGTACTCCAGGGTCCACCCCCAGGGACACCTCCTCCAGTCAGGCGACTAGAGACCCAAGTTAAATGCTTAATGAAACATCTGAGTCTATGGGGACATACATTCCCAGTCAAATCACCTCACCATAGGAGTGTGTTGGCGGTTATGTGAGTGCGTTACAATGGGACCCTAGCAGTCATGTTCTTGGTTCACTGGCCCACCCCAGGATCCCATTCCTTCATGCCACCTTTATCCGCCTTGCTGACTAGCCTTTGTTCCTTCCAGAATCAGCTGCTTGACACTCCTTATAACTGCCTCCCCCTTCCCCAAATAAAAAGCTGCCTGCATCAAATTCCAGTGTCGTTTTGCCTTTTGAGATATTTTTTTTAAAAACTAATGTTACTGATTCCATATTGGGTTATGAGTACCTTTTTGGAGATTCTACTTTCATAATCGTCTTTCATATTCTTGGTATTCTTATGGGGTTGGGTATCATATTAATTTTTAGCAATAAAGTAGAAAGTTAAGATTCAAAATAATGAAGTGATTTTTTTCAAGGTTATAGATAATAAAAAGCAAATGTAGGACCTCCAGTGCTTTTTGTAGATGCCTGTTTCTCAGTTGAAATTTAGAAAAAGAAAAAAAAAATGTTTTAGGATAATGCTGAAATAAACATACTACATAAGAATAGAGTCAGATAAAATTAGATATCTTTCTTAGGTTTAGCCAAAAATGTTACAAACTGTGATATAGAAAGAAACTATGATAAAATAGTCTGGACACATTGCACATTGAACATATGGGTATCATTTAAATACCTATTTATGATCATTTTTTCTTCTGGGAAGTAAAGACCAGAAGATATGATGGCAGCAGAACGCTACCCAAATGAATTAAATTTCATAAAGTCATGTTAGATGATGAAACTGGGTTTGGCCTTTGTGACATTGGAGAGAGAATGAGAGGAGGCCTGTCTGTGTACTTAGGGATTAAATGGAAAATCATGGATTAAAGAGAAAAAAATATTGAGAAAAGTTTTTCTTTCACATTACAATTTTCATTCAGAAAATTGAATTAATTAATGTCACACTGGTTATACACATAATGGTGATTGAGTTATAATGCACAATGTCAAATCCAATAAATGTGAGCCAGGCAATAGCTGGACCAATGTTAAAAGAAGCAAAGAACAAAGACATTTACTTCTTGTTTGCAGAGACAGATGATATGTGCTTCCTGTATGCAGACACAAGCATTCAATGGCCAGGGTATTTCCTAGATGTTAAAGAACTGCATTAGTCAAGCTGGAGAAGTTACAACAATCCATAGAAAATCATTTAGCTAATTATTAAGCAATTTAGCTGATGGATATTTCTTTTTGTGTGATCACAGTCTGGCTATCAGGTCATGGTTATAATCTTGTAAAAATAATAAAAAAATGATGAGTTTGTATGAAGTGGAGACCATAGAAATACAAATGAATTCTCAGTTGTACTGAAGCTGGAGACACTTGGTGTTTGCACTAAGCTTTGAGGTTATCAGAGAAACATAAGGCAAGCCTTTAACACACACTGCCTCTGCATGCCGTGGGTTGTCCTTGGAATGCCCCGTGAAATCATAGAGAACGTCGGTTGGAGTGGGGCATTGTCGCTTTAATCCCTTTGAATTTTTAAATTGGTTTTCACTCCTATATAACCCAAAAGTATGACATCATGCTACTTAGTGTAAATCTATTAGTGCTGGTATGAAGTCATTTGGATTTGAGCTTTAGAAAAGGCGTCTTCTATCTAAGCAAGCTTTTGTTGTGTGCCCTCTAAGTCACATTTTAATAAATGTCATTTTCTGAGTGCATTACCTCATGCTTTGGCTACAGCCCAGATGAATCTTGAGAGAAGAGAAGAAATGTGCTTTCTAACTGATTCATCCATATTTTATTTTACTTTTCATTAAGAAATTACTCTGAAGAAAATCAATAATGTTCTCTGACTGAGGGAAGAAGGCAGTGATGCTATGGAACATCCTAATATCTCCACTCAGATTGCCTGCAGCCAGCTGTCACTGATAGACATTTTGTCCTTTCTTGTTCCTGCAGCCTGGTTACATGGCGACCCCAGGAGAGTGGCCTATCCTACAGACAGCCAGGGCCACTTCTGTGGCCAGAAGGGCACCCCCAATGAGTGAGTATGTGGCCACAGCTGCTCTGTGTGATTTAATCTGTTCATGCTGGAAACTGGGGTTCACTTTCACATTAATCTCACTTATTAGAGCCCTTAAAAGATTGCAGTTTATCATAAGGCTTTCCCTCTCCTCTTCATACAGACAGCTATAAGCAGTTTGGAAATTGATTACTGATGACTTCAGACATGTTGTCATTGTTAGGCAATACTTATGAGAGACCGATAGAGATTCTGCTCTGAAAATACAGTTCTGAAGGATGGATAGAATCTGTGATTTTCTTTCTAGAGCCATATTTTACAATGCCTGATCGATTAGACTATTAGAAGACGGAGTCTGGAGTGACTGCTAAACACTTACGCCATGCTATAGTATGATAATTTTTGTCATAATGTTTACTGATAGGTATTGCTGCTTTGCAAAGTGATGCTTGAAGGTCTTCCATGATTGGTAGGCTCATGGGCAACTTGGCACCTATGGACAATGCCCTGTAGTTGAAAAAAAATACTCTTTTAAAATGTTAAATGTAATGGAAGTTTGTAGATTTTTTAAAAACTTTGTATTGACAACATCCATACATATATACAGTATACCATGGTCATATTTCCCTCCAACCACCTACTCTTTTCCCCCTTGCATATGCCCCTCCTACTGAACCCCTTCTTTGAAAGCAAGCTATTTGTTTACCTAAAATCAAGCAAACAACAAAAAACATATAAGTCAAATTTTTTGAAAACTTTTCCTCCTTTCTCACACATCCATTTCTTTTCTTTCACTGCCTCAAGTTGTTGCTAGATTTCCTGGATCTCAGTAAGTAATCCAGTTTCTGTAAAAGCTGATTTGAGATGATTATGTTAAAAACAAATAGTCCCCACCAAACAACAGGAGGTCTCTCTTCAACAAAATCTTGGCTCAAGACATTTGGGTCTTGTATTTGTACAGCCCACAACCAAAGGCTTATTGTTCTAAGAGATGTAAATAGATTCCAGAAAGAGTTAATGAAGTTCACATAATCTGGAAAACCCAGAAATTTAGAGGAGAGAGGGGCTTGTCAATTAGTCATTAGTCATGTCAAGTTAAATGGAGGGAGCTTTCTACATGCACTCTGTCACCTGGCAGAAATGCCAGGACTGAATTTGAATCCAGCCTGGCAATTTTATTTTAAGCTCAGTAACTTGGTAAACCTTCGGCATCAATCACAAGATGTCTACACTATGAGGATCAAATAAAGCACCACATGGTAAAGATTTTAAAAATCATGCCAATCTCTAAATCTTTAGTTCTTTAAAGCAGGCTATTTTTAAAGGGGCTTCTGTGACAATGCTTTCTAGCCTTGAGCCAATGACCCACTTACTTCAAACAAATATGTAACACCACAAATTTCAGAACATACAGATTATTCAAAGATAGTCCTCCTCCTCCTCTTCCCCCCTCTCTCTCATAAAATAAATAAATAAAATAATTTTGTTAGAGAGGGCTCAGTGGATAAGCCATTTGCCTGCAAAGCCTAAGGACCCAGGTTCAATTCCCCAGTACCCACATTAAGCCAGATGCACAAGATGGTGCATGTGTCTGGAATTCATTTACAATAACTGTATGCCCTGGCATGCCCAATCTCTCTTTCTGTCTCTCTCTGTCTGCCTCTCTTTCTCTATCATAAGATAAATAAATAAAAATAATTTTAAAAAGGTAATCCTTGCCTTACACACAGATACTCATTTAAGTATTGTATATAATAAACAATATAATGGAAACTAAAAACAATCACCATCAATATGTGTATGATAGTAAATTCTTGCCCATCCTTTTCATAAAATGTGGTGAATCCACTGGATATATTGTCAATAGTTAATAAGGTTTCTTTTTAGTTTTGGGGTTACATGTCATGATGATAATTCTGCTCTTTCCCCCCAAATATAGTGTTCTCCTATGTTTCTCTACTTTTGGGGGGGGGGTCTCGAGGTAGGGTCTCACTCTAGTTCAGGCTGACCTGGAGTTCACTATGTAGCCTCAGGGTTGTCTTGAACTCACTGCGATCCTCCTACCTCTGCTTCCCGAGTGCTGGGACTAAAGGCGTGCGCCACCACGCCCAGCCTCCTCTACTATTTTTATAATTTCCTTTTATGCATTTAAATTTATAACTTAGCTGGAACTTAGTTTTTATATATGTTATGGAATGTAGTAGGAGCCAAACTTTTCCAAGTGTAAAACTAGTTATTCCCAAATCCTTTGTTGGATATACACTTTTTCTACTTTCTAGCAAAATTATTATATAATGAATTTATATTTTGTTTCATTGTAAACCACCAAACTTTTTCCAATGTATTTAAGCCTTCCAATAATTTTAATTCTAATAAATGTATTAATTTAACTAATGTGCTTAATGAAACATTTTCACAAGAAAGCTACTTTTAAGTTATGAAAAATAGTTATAATTAGAGTCGCTGTACCGAACTCTAGATAATCTTGGTGTGAAGGGATGGCATCAAGTCATGGTGTGTTCTGTGCTCAGCACTGACAGTCCAGCCTGAAGCCCTCACCTACCACTCTTCCTTAGTCTTTGATCTGTGACACCAGTTTACTGTCTTATCACTGGCCTGTGAGCTTCTGGATCCTCCTGTCTCTGCCCCTGGTTGCTGTAGGTGTGTTGGGATTACAGCTGCAGGTACCACTTTGTGCCCAGCTTTAAGTGGGTGCTAGAGACCCAAACACTGATCAACAGGCTTGCAGAGGGAGTGCCTTTGTTGTAGGAATTTCTTTGGAATGATTACTCCGACACCAATTAATGTGGAGGAGAGTTTATTTACCTGGGGACCAAAGGCAGGATCTCTCCCGAAAAAGTCCAGCCCCAAGCTCAACCTGCACGTTCATCTTATATGCTAGCAGTGAGGCAGGGTGAGCAAGCAAGAAGGGGAGGGCTGTCCAAAGCCCTTAGCTTTGTGGGAGGATTGCCAAGGGTAGCCTCAGTTTTGTAGTAGCCATTTCCCCTTTCTAACTGCCCTGGGGGCCTGTTTTCTGGGACTTTCTATTCCATTGAGCAAGAAGAGGTTGTGTCTGGCAACAGTCAGCACTTACAATAAAACATCACTCAGAAACTGGTCTTTTCTACCTTTATCCACTGAGCCGTGTGCTCAGACCCCCTTTGTGGTTTTCAGTGCTGCATCTTGTGCCCTTTGAACACTGTCTGGTATTGCAGCAACTCCTTATGAATTTATTATTACATGAATGAGCTGAAGGGTGATGTGGGGGCATGATCCAGGGTGGAGTTCACACTGCCAAGATGGTGTCATTATCATTATTGTTCCCTGGAAAATCAGGGAGGTGAAATTCGGAAAAGTGAAGGTCCTTGGTAAAGTTCAACTCTTAATAAGCAGCCTTGGCAGCATGTTCTGTGTTCTTCAGGCTGCGAACCGATAGAGATTCTATGTAACGTGCTTACGCCTAAAAATCTTGAACAGAGCTGGCAAAAAGTGTTTCCATGCCAGAGTGAAATGAATATATATCAGGGCGTGTGAGCAATTTGGATGCCTCCAGACAGAGGCACACACTTGGCTCGCAACCATCGATGTGCTCGGGGTCACAGTGGCACTGCGTCCATCCTTTGATTCTCACCTACAGGAGACATTTCTTACATCTGAACTTAAAATCAGTATTCCAAGAGGCCACGACCATATTTGAAATGTAAGATTTGCCCTTTTGTGTTTTATCTATGCTGAGCCCAAAGGATTCTCAGAGACACTGGAGTTTTTCTAAAGTATCAAGAAAGATGAATGAAACCGAGATTTGAAAGGGAAAGGGAAGGCTTTGTTGCTGTGTGCAGTCTCTCTGTCTTTTAGTTGAAGGGAAGTTGTTCACGATGTTGGCTCGCAAGCCTCCTCTTTTGGCATTTCAACTGAAAAGTGAGAATTTGATTGATTGTGATGCCACCTTCTGGACACTACAAAAACTTCAGCTGAGAGGACTTGATCCCTGGAGCCCGCCAGTGGCTTGGGAAGACTTATGTGTGCACCCAGGGTTGATATGAGGTGCAGATCAGCTAAGGATAAGCTCTTTTTGTAGAATGGAGTTCTGTTGTAAGTTTCCTGTTCAGTTTGATATTAAATGAAACAACAATAAGGTTGCGTTCAATTCTCTGACGAACTTTTCATAGCAGGAGTCTGTTGAGTATCTCACCGGCTTGGCCCAGTCCCCTACGTGGTTTAAATTTGCATAAATTTAAATAATATTTATGCATGTGAGAGAAAAATTGAAGAGATGGAGAACCTAATAAAAGGAATAGTGTCCCAGCTTAAGGCTGTTCAATCACAGTTATATTCCACAGTGGTGTTCTTTCTGTTTCTAGTTTTGGTTCTTGAAGTTTTCAAAATATATGTTTAAATAACATGCTTATTCCTTTGTTTTATATTGTCCCAACTTTAGATAACATCCACTGACCACCTTCTATGGTAAAGAAAGCTTGAACTTATTTTTTAATTTAAAAATTTTTATTTTAGAGAGAGAGAGAGAGAGAGAGACAGAACTGGCATGCTGCTGGGGCATCAGCCCCTGTTTCCGAGCTCCAGATGCTTGTGCCACCTAGTGGGCATGTGCAACCTTGTGCTTGCCTTACCTTTGTGTGTCTGACTTATTTGGAATCTGGAGAGTCAAACATGGGTCCTTAGGCTTCACAGGCAAGTGCCTTAACCACTAAGCCATCTCTCCAGCCCAGATTTAACTTACTTAAGTTACCTCTTTGACCACTCGCCTCCCATGTCTGACAGACTTTCATATAGTCCCTGCCACATGTGTTGATGGTACGCCTTTACTTACTTCTTTGCTGTTCTTGCTTTATTCCGCAGGAGCATGTGGTATGCATATATGTGTTGGTATGTGCGCACATGTGTGGATGTGCATGTGGGTACCATGGGTTAGTGCCAGGTGTCTTTCTGGATGGCTCCCCACTTTACTTCCTTGGACAGGGACTCTCACGTGAACATGGAGCTCACACATGTGGCTAGCCTCCCTAGCCAGCTTGCTCATGGCTCTCCTTTCTGTCTCTGGCATTGCAGGTGAACTTCCATGCCCACCTGTTATTTACCTGAGTGCTGGGTCTCCAGATTCCAGCCCTCTCACTTTTTCAGCAAGTACTTTACCCAGTGAGCCATCTCTTCAGGACCTCTCCTGCACTTTTGGTAGACTCTACACTCTTACTAGAGAGCAGACCAAGGCGTTAAGTGGGGATTTGCCGGCTGTGGCACAGCCCTCTGAACTCTGCTGGTGACGGGGCTGCTTGGTGATTGTCACGTTCCCCTAGGGCATTCACTGGTGGGAAGCTGAATATCAGGAATGCACTGCCTTTTTGGAGGGGTCGCCTTTGGTAGTCTCAAAAGAGAGGGTTTTCGTCCTCCCCGAATGTTGAAATTTTGGATGTAGGGGCTCCAGGAAAACCACAGAACAACAAATTTTCAGTTGGCTGCATTTTTCACTGTCAACTTTGAGTCTAACACTTTGTTGACTTATGTAGTAGGCAGTTTTTGCTTTACTATTCCTATAGCCTGGCAGGGGGTTCAGCCCTGGACATAGTTCCACATGCATTCCGTCGTCCAGGCGCTGATGAACTCTTGGGCCAATGCGCGCTCATCCTGTCTTCCGCATCTTTAGCTAGTGTGTTTTGTCTTTCCTGTTTTCTGTGTGGAATGTTTGCTCTTTGTTTCCAACACACACATGGGCTCTAGAGTTTGGTTCATCATTTTGAATTGAGAGTTTCTATCATTTCTGTTTTCTTCACCTCTTACTGGAAATACAAGTTACATCAAACAATAAGCTTCTTCCTCAGTGGCCCCTTAGAATTGTTGCTGTCTATTGGACACCTCAGGAATCGGAGGTGCACTGAAACTGAAGGGCATCAGCAACATGGGTAAAATGACTAGATTTGTGCTGAAAATTATAAAAAAGTATTCTAAGATATTGGAAACACTTATTTTGGAGTTGGGCCTGTTCACTCCACACTTGATGTATGGCTAAAGTGAGCTCAGCTCCCAGTCCCATTCTGTCATCACGGGGACATCAAGGTGATTAAGGGGTCAGCCACATCCTTGAGGATAAGATAATCTGTGAATAACTGGCGCCTATGTAACAGTTTACAACTGATAAATCAGTGCCCCCCTCCCCATGAACTCTTTGACACTTTCAGATATACCATTCATAGTTTTAACTTCTCCTAGGAAACCAGTAGTCAGTGACATGTACTAATTTACTCATTGGTCTGGGTACAAATGTGAATCCCAGTCACAGTGAGGGTGTGTGGAGGGTGACTTGATGAATGGTGGCCCTGCAGAGTGTATACATGTGTAACCAGCTTCATGAGCCATTTCAACGCAATGGAAAATATATACCAAATTGGCTGAATTTTTCTCCTTTTATTGCCTTTAACCATGTTTTTACTTTTCCCCCAAATCTCCCTTATTCTGGGTTTGATACTTCAGGAAGATTATAATAGCTTTCCAGACATAGTTCTACTGGGATCCAACTTAAAATTTCCATCTCATGTCTTTCATTCCTCAGCCCCTGAGTGACCTGGTAAAGGAGTCTGATGCTGGGGAAGAGGGTATGGCCAGCCCTTGCCCTTCTTTTCTCTCCCTCCCTGCCTCTGGCTTTCCTCTTGTGGATGGCCACTGCCCTAGTCCCGTATGTTCCTGTTATCGCAGAGGAGACATAACTGAACAGCCATCTTTGGTGTGAGCATCCGAACAGGGGCTTTCTGGGAGGAGCAGTGGGAACTTTCTGGGGCGTCCTCACTGCGCCCTTGTTGGCTGGTGCGGGGTGACTGTGGGCGTGCCGCCTGCACGCGTGGTCAGCTCTGCTCCTAGTGGCTCGCGTGCACGGCCCGGTCAGGAGGTACCGCCCATTTACTCCGCTCAGGGTCCACTAGAGGATGCCACGCTAGTCTGTGCTCACTGGGGACACCTTCAGTTTCTCTGAGACATTGAGAGCCCTCTCGTTTGAAATTATAAAGTCAGTATACTCTGCCTTCTATGAGGAGGTGAGGGAAGGTCCTCGGAAGTCTGGTCACTGGCTCTCTCCACGTGCACGCTCCACTTCCCTTCCGCCCACCATTGACGGCTTCCCAGACAGGAACAGGAAGTGGGTGGAAGGGATGGAAAGGGCTTGCTGTGACTTCTCAGGGAGGGCTTTCCCCATTCTTAGAGCGGAATCCCGCTTGATTCGGAAACCATAGAAACACTATTGCTCTACAGTGTCTTGTACACTTTATGCTATGTAGGTAGTCATAATAATTGGGGCCTTGCCAAGGTCTATAGGTGGTTAAGACTGTGGTCCTTAACATGTGGTTGGGAGATGACCTGTTTCCAAATCCACTTGGGCGCTTCGAGGAAACAGTGCCAATTCCTAAACCCCGTGGAACCAGAAAGCAGGATTTTTTATGAACACCCCAAATTTTCCCATGAATACTAAAGTTCCACTTGTTGCACATTCACTGCAGGTATTGTGTCTTCCCTCTACCACTGTGGAGTAGGTTTGCTTGATAACCTCTCCATTTCACTAATGAGGAAATTGAAATTCACAAGAGAGCAACAAATGGAATATTAGTTGTGTTCCATTGAAAGCTAGCTACTCCCAATGACTAAAATTTCAACAGAAATGACCACTCAACTTGTTTATCTTTATTTTAGGTTGTCAGTGTAATATATGTCTACATTTGGGGAACCTTTAAAAACACAAAAAGTAACTGAACAAAAGCATCAATGTTTAGACAGAATAATTTCTTGTTTGTATATCATTTATTATACCTGCTTTTACATAGTTACAATAAAGTCACATTTTAAGACTCTCTAACAAGCTGGTTTCCCAAATCAATATTTGTGAATCTTTCCATTAATCAAACATGTTCTTCAGCAATATTCTTACTTAGTGATGTATAATTGTGAATTTAGCCAACCCTTTGCTGATGGACAGTTAAATTATTTCAACTTTTTCTAAATATAAAAAAATGCTATGGGGCTGGAGAAGATGAGCTAGCAGTGTTTGCCTGCAAAGCCAAAGGACCCTGGTTAGATTACCCAGGACCCATGTAAGCCAGATGCACAAGGAAGTGCATGCATCTGGATTTGTTTGCAGTAGCTGGAGGCCCTGACATACACTCTCTGTCTTACAGACACATTCTCTCTCTCTCTCAAATAAGTAAATAAAATATATTTTTTAAAATGATGTGATTCTTAGACAATTTAAAGGGGTTATAACTATCTAGAGAAAATGAGACAAAGTTTTATTTAAGGAGTTTGGGGTCAGACATGTTACATAACATATTTCCCACAGTAAATAAAATGTTATTTTGTTGTTGTTGTTTTCTTTTTAACAGGAACAAGTCCATTTTGTTTTACTTCAACCTGTTCAGGTGCACCAACCCCACCACAATGGTAAACCTTCAGTGCCCCACCACACAGGTAAGAAGGTACATGACTCCCTCCATGGTGGTAAACCTTAGTGCCCACCACACAGGTAAGGAAAAAAGTGTCTTCCAGCTATTCTTATTGATTCTTGGATGAAAGAATTCTCAAGTTCTGTTTGAGTTCTGTGTTTAGTTTGGGAAGACGTAAGTAAGATCTCATATTTGTTTATGCACAATCAGAACTAAACATGGATGAATCACTTAGCATTTTAAGGATTCTCAATGTTTATTTATACAACTACTTACATTTATAAATAAGTCATTGCATCCCATAAGGTAAATGCACTATGGTTAAGGTCAAAGCTCCCATCAGTTTTTTAGTGACTTGAACATGATCATACTTACTTTTTGACTGTATGGGAGCACAAAGCATGTGTCCATGAACATTAGACTGCTATACTCCAAGTTTCTTTTATCTAGTAAGTCTAGAACCTTGAAGTGCTCACCACAATATGTATCTAGCTACCTAAATAAAGGAGGGAGTCTTGCAATCATCCTCACTTTGCTGGCAGAAATCACCTGACCAAGGGCAACTTGTGGGTGGAAAGTGTTTATTTGCCTTACAGCTCAAGGGGAGCTCCATGATGGCAGGGGAAAACAACAGTATGAGCAGAGGGTGGTCATCACATCCTGGTCAACATCAGGTGGACAACAGAAGCAGGGGAGTGTGTCAAACACTGTGAATGGGGAAGCTGGGTATAACACTCATAAGCCCACCCCCAACAATATATTACCTTCAGGAAGCTCCAATTCCCAAATTGCCACCAACTGGGGACCTAGTACCCAGAACACAGAAGTTTATGGGGTGGTTCCTGAATCAAACCACTGTATTCCATGCCTGGCTCCCATAAACTGATAGCCATCCATGATAAAATGCAATGCATTCAGTTCAACTCTAAAAGTCCCTGTAGTTTTTATCAATCCCAGTGATGTTCATACATTCCCACAGTCCACGGTCTTTTAACTGGCCAAAAAACACCCCCAAAATTATAATGGCACAGAAGAAACATTCACACTGCAAAAGATGACATTGGGCATAGCAAAGAAAGATTCAACCAATACAAGATTTCAAACAAATAGGGCAGGGCTGGAGAGATGGCTTAGTGGTTAAGTGCTTGCCTATGAAGCCTAAGGACCCCGGTTCGAGGTTCGATTCCCCAGGACCCATGTTAGCCAGATGCACAAGGGGGTGCACGCGTCTGGAGTTCGTTTGCGGTGGCTGGAGGCCCTGGCATGCCCATTTTCTCTCTCTCTGTCATTCTCAAATAAATAAATAAAAATGAACAACAGCAACAAAAAATCTTTAAAAAATACCAAATAGAGCAGACATCAAACTCTGTAGTTCCAAGTCTGACAATTCTAGTTAGTGAGAAGTCACCAGGTCCAATAATTGTAACCAGCGATGAGTCTCTGGAGTTCCTGTAACTAGGCTACTCACAATCCCTGAAAACTTCACCAAGTGCCCGCAGCTCTCCTTGGGAGCAATTCCATAGTCATGGCATCTCCACTGCAACCCACAGTTCATTCTCATGGCTCCATCAGGCCTCTACACAGCTTGCTTCACACTGCCCATGGCTCTTTCCCAAAAAACAAAACTGTGTAGCAAATTCGTTGACCCTCTATTTCCAGCATTTATTATACTCCACAGTAACAGGTGGGCTACCAACTTGTTAATCCGGTGGGGTGGGGGGGGGGCGAACAAAGCCAACCTTTAAGAACACCAAGTCCTTCAGCATTCAGGCCCCTTCATTCAAAAGAGTTCACGTTATTCCTAATGTTCCAATGCAGATCAACTGTCCCAATCTTAATGATTGTAATCTCTCAAGCAATTGCAGCTGAATGAGCAGAAGTTTTTGGCCCAAAGATTTCATTTCTTTCTGTGCCATATCCTTGTGCTAATACCAGTCCATTTCTATGCAATGCAACTCTGCACAAGTTCCCAGGGCATGGGCATAACAGCAAGCTGCTCACACAAATTGCTTCTAGCCCAGTCCAGGCAAAGCTCTTTCTCACAAGCCAAAGCTCACAGTCCACAGTTCTTACTGCACTCAGGTCTTTCAGCTCTGACAGAATAGTCCATCAAGCTATACTTACAGCACTGCAAAGTGTCTCTTAGGCCAAGGTTTCAACTCCTTCCCCATTCCTCCTGCAAATCAGTTACACAAGTCCAAGAGCTGCACAGTCGGGTTTACAGCAGAGACTGCTCACCTTGGTGCCCACTTTACTCTTGCACTCAGCTTCGCATGGCTGGCAGAAAGCACTCGAGCAAAAGCAGCTTCCGGGAGCAGAGGCTTTATCTTGGCTCACAGACTCGAGGGAGCTCATGATGGCAGGGAACACGACGGCACGAGCAGAGGGTGGACATCACCCCTTGACCAACATAAGGTGGACAACAGCAACAGGAGAGTGTGCCAAACATTGGCATGGGGAAACTGCCTGTAACACCCATAAGCCCGCCCCCAATAATACACTGCCAACATTTGCATGGGGAAACTAGCTATAACATCCATAAGCCCACCCTCAATAATACACTGCCTCCAAGAGGTGTTAATTCCCAAATCTCTATCAGCTGGGAACCTAGCATTCAGAACACCTGAGTTTATGGGGGACCCCTAAGTCACACCCCTGCAGGGCCTCTCTGCCCTTGTCTAGATGGTGGGCACACAATTGCAATCGTGATTGACTGTGGCAGATGCTTAGACCTGGCTTACTCGTTGTGATGATAAACTACATTTTTAGAAGTGTTGAAAATTCACTACCCCTGATTACATAAATTATCAATATTCAGAGCATTGAACAACAGCGTTTTATTCATGTACAGGAAATAAAACAAAAGTCTAACCTTAAATATGTATAATCTTCACAAAATCTTGAGATATGCTCATCCATTAGTTCAGAAAATCATAAGAAATTGATCATTAAAAGTTCATCATTGTCCTGTGGTAAAGGTCACATAAATGTGCACATGTAGTAAAACTTCATAAAACTATTCCCATGCAAGGCACACATGAATGGTTATGAAACTAGTTCAGGGCTAGAGAGATGGCTTGGTCGTTAATGCACTTGCCTCCCAAGCCAAAGGACCCAGGTTTGATTCTCCAGGACCCACATAGGCCATATGCACAAAGTGGTGCATTCATCTGGGGTTCATTTGCAGTGACTGGAGGCCCTGGCATGCCAATTATCTCTCTCTCATAAATTGAAAATTAAATATTTTTTTTAAAAAACTAGTGCAATATAATGAGGTATGTGGAGTACAGCAATTGAAATGTTGTGGTTATAATATTATTGCCATCAAAGGAATCTAAGTAATAGGTATGTAGAATTTACTATTTCTCACGACTACATATAGATCTGTGATTATTTCAAAATCAAAAGTTAAAAATGAGAACTTCATTGTACTGTGTCTTGTTTTCACATGTAGCAGCATCAGAAAGCAAGAAGTATGTAGGTTGGCAACTCTGTGTGGAACTGAATACTATAAAGTAAAAATAGACCAGTGATTTAAATTCCATGTGTAAGAAACAGTGCTTTACTGTTTATTATGGTACAGAAATTAGTGACTTCACCCTGGTTTTTTGTCAATTTAGGGCTCATCATGCTTCCCTTTTCTATAGATCTGTGTCTCTAAGTGCCCAGAAAAATTTTTAACTTACTTGGAAATGCAACTTTTGTACTATAAAGACAAAAGCTACTGGGATTACTACAGTCAATTCTGCAAGTCCACTGCTCAGCCTGTGAAGGTCTGTATACTTGAGTTTACAATAAGAAAAGAATTGAACTTTAGTTTCAGTTGCAGGTGTAGCATACTAATTTTGTTTCTAGAAAAATCCTGAAATCTAAGAGATGACTACTAAAGTTACTATTCTACTAAAACACAAATGCAGCAGACACACTCACCAAATACTATTTGTGGTGTTTCATGGTGTAGATTGGGGAGTGAAGAGAGACTGGCATGTCGGTAAAGTTAGCTACAACTATGTCCCAACATCAACAAACAGATTTTCTGACAGTCAAGAGCTAGACTTAATGTCATTTGTCCTCAGCATTTCATTAGTGCAGTGATGAAGTCCCAAGGCAACTTAGAAGAATTTCACTTCTAAGCCTAGTTTATTGACTACTCATAAAAATGCAACACCATCTACATTTAAGTTTGATATTTATACATGATCACAAGTATTACTAAGTGGTCTGCCACCTTTCAGAAGAGGCTGCTTTTCTAAACAATAGTATTGAAGGATCAGAAATTCAGAATGTGCTAAGACACAGCTCCAGATGTGTGTTTCAGTTTAAGATGATCTGATTTTATTACTGTTGATTCAATGAGGTCATTTACAAAGCTTGTTCATACCGAAAAGACTCAAAACTCATCAAAGCAGAAAATTAGAGGCTGGCAAAAGAGCTCAATCTTAAAAGAGACTTATAACACACTCTCCAAGGGTCAGGGAACATAGTAGGGGGGCAGAAAGACTGCAAGACCCAAGGGAGGGAAGACATACTCTGAGGCATGGTCCTCCCCGTGGGGACTCCCTGGTTCATTCACGACCTCACAGTGCTTACCCATCACTACACTTAGAATGGCCCTTAGTGGAATGGGGGTGGGAGACATAAGAGTATAATCCCTAAAGGAATATAGTCAATTCGCAATGTGTTCACATATTAAAGTTCTCACTAAAAATTTTAAACAAAAAGTTTGTCCAGTAGAATTTGTGTGACAATCTTACTAGTCATGGGGGAAGTGATTTGCAGTAATGAGATAGAGTTAAGTTTCCAATGCACAGCATTTTTATAATGATAGAGTGGTCAGCACATAGCCTGGGAAATGTTGACATTCACTTCCTTCTGTTTCAGTCTCTTGCAGAGATCTTAATAGACGATGACTGTCCAACAGCCATTTTCCCAAGCAGAACTTGTAAGTGGTAACACAGAACTTGTCAAAACATTATTTTATGAAGTTTCCTTATTTCAGTTAGTGCCACTGAGGCCAAGAATGGCCCTAGAATGACCCAGACTCAATTAAGAGGCAAAATCAAAGCAAAGCCCACCCATCTGACTCCAGTGAGGAATATTTCCATGGGAATTCCATGAGGCAAATACTCCTGAATGCAACCACAGTTAGTCAGAATTCCTCTGTAGAGTAGAGATGAGGCATACCCCTTTTCTTTATCATTTAACATTTGGTGGTGTTATGTGTTTTCTTTAGTGAATCTATATTTCCTTAAATTTTTTAAATGAGGTCATATCCTATTTAGAAAAAAATTAAATAGCCACCGATTTCCTATCTTAAAGCCCAAATACAGAGAAAAAAAAAAAACTCCACATAAATTTCCTGTGCTTATTCATGCTTAGCAAGTAACATACTTAGCAAGAATGTGGCTGTAAATAACACGAGGCTTAAGGAAGAGCAGCACAACAAAGAAGAGCATCAGAGGAGGAGTGGAAAGCAGTGACCATGGCTTTATGGACTTTTACAGTTCTCCAGAGATGTTTTCCTGACTTCTCTACCAGAAGTGGCAATTTGACAGTGGGAAACAAGATGCGCTTTGAAGATGGGAGTGGACACATGAGGAATGTTTTAGAGCTCAGGGAGGCTGCAAAGTATGTTGACTTATATGTCTAGTTTCAGCTTCATGCATCCTGTTATGCCCCCAGTATGAAAGCTCCCATGGGTTAGTGGCTGTGGAAAATGGATAATGTGTTGTCACTAACCTTGTGCCTTCTAGATAGGACAGCTTGGAATGGGCTGATTAAGAAAAGTATGCGGGGCTAGAGAGATGGCTCAGTAGTCAAGGTACTTGCCTGCAAAGCCTAACAACTCAGGTTCAATTCCTCAATACCCACATGAAAAGCCAGATGCACAAGGTGGTGCATTCATCTGGACTTTGTTTGCAGTGGCTGGAGGCCCTGACACACCCATTTTCTCTGTCTGTCTCTCTTCTGTATCTCTTTCTCTCTCTGCTTGCAAATAAGTAAATAGATACTTTTTTAAAAAAACAAGGAAAATTATAAAGGGGCTGGAGAAATTTCTCAGTGGTTAAAGGTGATTGCTTGCAAAGCCTGACTTCCTGAGTTATGGCCCAGGTTTGATTCTCCATTGCCCACATAAAGTCAGATGCACAAAATGATACATGCATCTGGAGTCCATTTGCAGTGGCAGGAGACCCTGGCATGGCCATCCCTTCCCTCAATTTGTAAATAAATAAATTTAAACAAGAAAATTGTTTAAAGGAGAAACAGAATGAATCAGAAAGACAATATTTTCAAACTAGTTTAAGCCTTTCATGACCAATAGGAACAGAAATATAACGTTATAAATGATACTATTGTCCTGCTAATTACTACATCCTAACTAGAGAGCAGTAAGTTTACAGATCTTAAGGGGGAGCTGTGGCACAAAGTTTTCTTCATTGTTTAGAGATGCATTTCCCCACATATATACATGCACGCATTCACATAGAGTCATGTGTACACAGTCACAAATAGCATGATGGCATGTCTCACTAGCTGAATTCAAAAATGAAAAATTCAAGAGTCTAAATTCTGTTTCCATTTTTTAATAGACAGTAGACATGCAGGTGGTATAGTATAACTCCTGTATGTTTAGAATGTAATAGCAATGTAGATGAACCTCAGAAATGCAAAGCTGTGTGGAGGAAGAAATCATAAAATAATACAACTGTGATTCCATTCATACAGAAGGAAGCAGAATTAAAATGAATTGTCCTATGATGCATATGTGCATGTTCTAGAACTTAAAAGAACTATACAATTATCATGATGGCAAGATGGCTCCTTTGGGAGAGAAGTAAGGTGCTGTGATGGGGGCTCCTGGGCAGATGACAGTATTAGGCCCAAATGTATTCACTTGGACAGCTGATGGAACTGGACACAGTGGCGTGTGCATGCTTTGACATGTAGCCCGTGACCCTTTCTGCTACAGTGCTGTCAGAGGAGGGAGGTGGACTGCCATCAAGTGTGTTTTCCAACTTAGAAGCTGATCGTACCACTGGCACTTGTCTCTCACAGTGACGTTTCTGCAGGTTGCAGGCATGTTCACACCCACTGGAGAATAATCTCCTCACTGTTTGTGAAAGGCAGCCCCCTTGGGTGTGCAAGTGTCCATGTTTGCAGCCTTTTGAAAGAGACGTTTTGTATATTGCCATGGCTGAATAAATGGTCACTACTGCTAGGTGGCCCCTTTGATCATAAGGACATTTCTCTCATGTTAAGTCAAAAATAATTCATTTGTCCTTTGGATTTTAGTGGCATCAATAAAATTCTTGATGCAAAGACTATTGGATTAAAAGTGTTTGAAGACTATGCAACAACTTGGTCTTGGATTCTCATGTGAGTGAAAACTCTTGTGCTTCTTCTCTGCCACTCCTGATGTTGTCTCTGTAGTGCTTTCTCCCCACTCATTGTTCTTATCCAGGGATGACTGGTGGAATCACATCTCACTGTCATTTTCTTTTGCAGATGGGGGAAGAGTAGGATAAAGATATTTGCAAATATGTCCAGTGTTAGCAGAAAGTTATAGGAATGGAAAGTTTTAAAATTATTAATACATATTTTGTTTATTTATTTGAGAGAGAAAGAGAGGGAGAGAGAATTGGCATGCCAGGGCCTGTCATCTATCCAGTGACAATTATGATCAAAAGACTTATAAGAAACAGTATTTGAGACTGTGAATGCTGTAGGCAGGCCAAGCCCTGTTTGTGATGGAAACTCAGATGGCACCAGTGGTGTCAGAGGTGAGTGGGAGAGGCAGAAGCCTCCGTCTTAACGGACTGTCTGTAGAAATTGTGCCTGAAGGTTCCATTCTGATTTTAACCAGGATGCATGCTGTCCAACTCCAGGAAGAAATTCAAACAGACAGAAAATAGCCTCACTACCTCGTGCTTGATGAAGCCACGTGGCTGAGAGAGTGAGAGCCTTGCCTCACCTGCATCATCACGTGGCTGAGAGAGTGAGAGCCTTGGCTCACCTGCCCTCATCACGTGGCTGAGAGAGTCAGAGCCTTGCCTCACCTGCATCATCACGTGGCTGAGAGAGTGAGAGCCTTGGCTCACCTGCCCTCATCACGTGGCTGAGAGAGTCAGAGCCTTGCCTCACCTGCATCATCACGTGGCTGAGAGAGTCAGAGCCTTGCCTCACCTGCATCATCACGTGGCTGAGAGAGTGAGAGCCTTGCCTCACCTGCATCATCACGTGGCTGAGAGAGTGAGAGCCTTGCCTCACCTGCCCTCATCACGTGGCTGAGAGAGTCAGAGCCTTAGCTCACCTGCATCATCACGTGGCTGAGATAGTGAGAGCCTGGGCTCACCTGCATCATCACGTGGCTGAGAGAGTGAGAGCCTTGCCTCACCTGCCCTCATCATGTGGCTGAGAGAGTAAGAGCCTTGGCTCACCTGCATCATCACGTGGCTGAGAGAGTCAGAGCCTTGGCTCACCTGCATCATCACGTGGCTGAGAGAGTGAGAGCCTTGGCTCACCTGCCCTCATCACGTGGCTGAGAGAGTGAGAGCCTTGGCTCACCTGCATCATCACGTGGCTGAGAGAGTGAGAGCCTTGCCTCACCTGCCCTCATCATGTGGCTGAGAGAGTCAGAGCCTTGCCTCACCTGCATCATCACGTGGGGCCAGACGTAGTGTCTGCTGGTGTCTGGCATCACACATGCCTCAAAATAATTAGACCACTATGAGCGACACCGACTACTGATCACAAGTTCAGGGTCTCTGTGGCCAGTTATTTGTCATCTTCCTGCCTGGAGTCTGTTGTTACTTCCCAACAACCTCACCAAGCAAGGTTCCCATTAGTCGCAGGTGGAGAGAGCAGGAGATTCATCACAGGCATATTTCATAATTTGTCACCAGTAGTGAAGGGTTGAAGGGTCGTGCCGGGTGAGCAGGGCAGCAGAGAGGCGAGAGCTGTAGAGTGCAGGGCACGAAGGTGCCTCGCGTACACAGACTCGGACCACCATGCCCTCTCCTCCTTCATGCTGAAGCTCTTGTGAAAACCAAGGTTATACTTATCACTGCCTTGTTCCTGTGTAACCTAGAATGATTTTGAATAGAAGGAAAGTGCTATCTGGATTATTTCGTTACGACATGCTTAGCCCACTGAGTGCTGTTTCTGGTGTGGCTTTTCCCTCTAGTGGCCTGGCCATCGCCATGGTCCTTAGCTGGATATTCTTGGTATTGCTGAGGTTCATTGCTGGATGTCTCTTCTGGGTCTTCATGGTTGGTGTGCACAGCATTGTGGGATATGGTAAGTATCGCACCTCTTAATTGCCAATCATCCAGGGGGCTGGGGAAATGGCTGGGTGGTTAAGAGTGCTTTCCATGCATGCATAAGGACCTGGGAGGTCCAGAGACCATCTGGGTTCAATTCCCCAGCATCTGAGTAAACACCTGGGTGTGTTCATGCATGATTGTGACCCCAGCCCTGTGGGGAGCACCAGGGCTCACTCAAACTGCAACTTTGGGCTCAAAGGAAATATGCAGATGAGCGACAGAGGACACATCTCATGGTCTCCTCTTGCCTCCTGTAGTGTGCATATCTGCGCACGCAGGTACATAAACCACACACACTATAGCACACTTACTACACGTAACACCGAAGTAAAGCATCTAAGAAAATGTTAGCACTTATAATGAGGTATTGCCCTCTAGAGGCAAGTATTCTGAATTACACTCACTGGATGGAGAGTTTACTTCAGGGATGAACTAATAATGCTAACCCCAAGTTGTAAAGGTGGTATAAAATTAATGCTAGCTTCCTTTCAGTCTTCTAAAATATTTGAGCAGTTTATGTTCAAAGGAATGATTTCCCATACAACACAGTTTTGATTGACAACATGGTTTCATGGTAGTAGATACCAAAAATGAAAATCTCCTGTTTCTATCCCTCAAAGAGCATTACACACATCAGGGTAAGACTGGCTACAGGCAAACTCCACATTCTACAATTAGCCTGGATTGTAATCCAGCTGCGTGCTATAGAAGAGGGTAGCTATGGAAAGGTTCTTAAGCATCGAGAAATGCAGCTCCTAGGTCTAAAGTACCAGGACAATAATGGACTCCTCATAGAAGAAGATTGAAATGATTGAATGGGGCCGTGAGTGTCTACGTTACCAGAACAGTGCCCGGGACACAGGGCAGGGGACGTGGTGCGTGGGACACAGTAATGATTGGTGCTTTGTGGGGTTGTCACTGTCCTCAGGAAGTTTCTAGTGAGGAATTCAGGCCAGCTGCTTGTGCTATGCAACTGCTTAGGAATCCTCCTGAGTTTCTACCTGAGCACAGGTCACACAGCAGAGGTTGGTGCCACCTGGACTTGCTCTGAGCAGCCCGGTATCAGCAGAGGTTACTCTGTACAGTAGCTTAGCAGTTACCCAATCGAAATTCCACAGAAAGCTTTGAGTTTGAAAGTCTTGTTTTAGTGTTCCTACTTAAAGCCCCTGTCATTTGTTGCTGGAGAAGCATGTGATTCCATCACTTATGTATTGTCACTAGGAGCAGGAGAACAATAAGGTTGGCTATTGGCTTAACTGACTTCAGCCGCCGGAAATCTGAGACTAGGTCTAGAGCAACTTTGACAAGGCGAAGTAGGGAGACGATTATCAATATTTAAAAGGTACCGAAAAAGCAATCAATTTCAGCTCCCAGGCAACTCTTTAGGTCACTCCTAGCCCAGCAATCCATTGTGTGACAATTACCTTGAAGATGTTCACAGTGAGAAAATATCCAGTTAGGTTATACTAAGACTGAATGCAACTGACCTGTGCTGTTACCATGGGCAGATGATTATCTACATATCAAGAATAGCCAAGCACTTCCTCTTGACAGCCAGAAGTTAAACAGGGCATAAAATGTGGGTATGTCGTAAAGAGCAGAAAAAATGCCAGACTGTTCATGTGCAAGTGTGCGCACATAATAATGGCCCATTCTCATTGAGCTGAAGATATTAAGAAGTTCACAGGGGTCTTATAACTGGTCAGGAATATGCATTTGGGCTTTCAACAAGGAAGGAACAGTGAGCATCCCCAGACACATGACACATTAACTATGATTTTTGGCTGATGTGGGATTTTTCTAATTCACCCTATCTTCAACCACATATAGGAAGTGTGAGCACAATGATGTGTGTAAACTATTTTGAAATCAGGTGTCTTTTGTACTTGTTGTGTAGTGATGTGATTGAGGAAGGAGAGAGGAAGAAAAAGACATTGGAAAACACTGTTTAGTTTTCTACATCAGCAAGATTGCAGGGAATATACTGGCTGAAGGACCATCTTACTATGCAATAACAGAATATAACTGTTGTGCTATATTAAGTTTTATGGGCTATGATTTGATGAGTGTGTTTTCAGCTTCCCATTATTATAACAAAAAAGCTGAGAGAGTGAACTTATGAGGAGAAAAGCTTAATTTTGGCCCAGAATTCCAGTTTCTCACTTCAGGTCAGGAAACATGTTCCACCAATAAGCACCACTATGGGAGGAAACAGTAGAGGACACGGCTCCTATCATGAGACACATGCACACCGTGGGAGGACACGGTAGAGGACACGGCTCCTATCATGAGACACATCCACACCATAGGAAGACACGGTAGAGGACACGGCTCCTATCGCGAGACATCCACACCATGGGAGGACATGGTAGAGGTCACTGCTCCTATCCTGAGACACATCCACAGCGTGGGAGGACACGGTAGAGGTCACTGCTCCTATCCTGAGACACATCCACAGCTTGGGAGGACACTGCTCCTATAGTGAGACACATCCACACCATAGGAAGAGACGGTAGAGGACACTGCTCCTTCATGAGACACATGCACACTGTGGGACGACACAGTAGCGGTCACTACTCCTATTATGAGACACGTCCACACCGTGGGAGGACACAGTAGAGGTCACTGATCCTATTGTGAAGCATACCCACACTGTGGGAGGACACAGTAGAGGACACTGCTCCTATCGTGAGACACATCCATACCATGGGGGGACACAGTAGAGGACATGGCTCCTGTCATGAATCTCGTCCACACTGTGGGAGGACACGGTAGAGGACACTGCTCCTATCGTGAGACACAGGATGAAGGGGAAGGAGAAGGGACTAGAGTGTCCACGTCCACTTCTTGTCCACGTCCACTTCTGTGCATACCCTCTCTGAGGAAGGATCTGCCACTGGTCCCATTTTTTTAGAATCTACTGCTTTTCTCTGGTAACACCCTGCTTGCCAATCCTTCAATACTTGGCCTTTTTGGGACATTCACCAACCAAACTATATCATTACACTCATAAGAAATAAAGGAATTCTCCCTCCAATGGGGAAAAATGATACCTCAAGTTCAGATCAAAGTGAACTAGGCAGGCATATGAATCCCTTTGTAGCAGATACATCAGCTAGAATCAGGAGACTGAGATGGGAACTCTGGGGTCACCCAAGAGTTCTGCAAGATGCCTGAAGGGATGTGTTTGGTAGTACCCTTTGGCTGCCCACAGGAACATATGCAAATCCCCTCTTAATGAAAGTCAGTTTACACAACTGGGTTTCCATAGATTAACATCAACACAGTGTCAGATTACCAGACATGCCAGGAAACAATCTTGCGTGAGTATGAACAGACCATCCGTGTCAGGTTCAGGTGTTCCGTAAATCCAAATGTAGGAAATAACAGGTCGGGAATATGAAATAATCATGTATAAAATGTTTAAAAAAGTAAAGAGAATCACAAAAATAAACAGGAAAAAAGCCTTTGCCTATGTAAAGGTAAATCAATAGAACTTTTTTTTTTTTTTTCCAGGTAGGGTCTCACTCTAGCCCAGGCAGACCTGAAACTCACTATGGAGTCTCAGGGTGGCCTCGCACTCATGGCAATCCTCCTACCTCTGCCTCCCAAGTGCCGGGATTAAAGGCATGTGCCACCAAGCCCAGCTCCCAAATAGAACTTTTCAAAATAAATACTTGTTGGATTAAAAATTAAATACCAAAATAAAGAATTAATAAACTGAAGGATGAACCTCAAGTAATTACCTAAAACATAGAAGAATGTGGCAAAAATATTGTTTGTTTAGTTAAAAATGGAGGCAGATGTAGGAGGATCTCTATGAGTTCAAGGCCACTCTGAGACTACTTAAAGAATTCCAGATCAGTCTGGGCTAGAGTGAGTCCTTACTTCAAAACATAAAAATATATAATAATAAATGAAAAATGGATAGAGACAAGATTAAGAGTAATGCGACATATGCCAGTCACATCTGAAAATTATTGACTGAGGATTTTCTAGAACTGACAAAAATTGGAAACTGATTGTACCAAGGAGAGTAAAGACAGAAATCCACATCAGTCATACCTCTTTACTTAGGCATTGAGCATCAGATGAAGAATGCTGTGTACAAGAAGACTGTTAACATGCAATAGTGGACTAGTGGGCAAAGATTCTACTCTGCTGACGCTTATAGCTGAAGCATATTGTATATTGGAAGGTGATGGTAACTGAGGAAAACACAGCCCAGGCAGAGAGAGACTGATACCTTCATGTAGGGCAAGGAGTACAAAATACAGTATGGGCAGGATAGGGGTATGTTGGAGGCTGCTTGAGCTCGGCCCAACATCTTGCCCGTGCTAGGCCATGGCTCTGCCATGGAGCTCTTTACCCAGCCCCACAGTCAGTCTTTTTTTTTTTTTTTTTTTTAATGTGAGGAGTTATGTGAAAACATTTGGAGGAGGCTGTAGAGTTAATGAGTGGTGACCAGGGAGAAGTTCGAAGGGGTAGGTCCAGCCAGAGACAGAGCCGTGAGTTTTGTAGAAGATTGGACAGATGGGCGGGCTCAATGAAGAGGCAGGAGGGGAGGAGGTCATAGAACTTGTGGAGGCCAGAGCCTTAAAGGCTACTGTGAGGCCTTAGCTTTTCCTCTGTGGGAAATGCAGTGGGAGGCACTGTGGGGCTATAAGCAGAGGAGAGATGGGATGCTATTACTGTGTTGAAAATAGACCATATTGAGGCAAGAATAGAAGCAAAGCAAGGAAGCCATTGCAATTGCCCGTGACACACGCGGGGCCTTGGGCAGAGGTGGTGGAGGTGGAGATGCCCATACCCTGCTCTCAGTGGGCAGTCCACTGCACTTCCTGGCTTGAGAGCAGCTGTAAGAGAGTGAGAGGGACAGCAAGGGATTCCAGAAGAGTTATCAAAACCATGAAGCGATATTGAGCTGAGAAAATTAATTGGTAAGCATGAAGGTAAAATGCAATTTTAGGTCAAAATGTACCTTAGATATTGGACAAACAACCAGAATGGGGCGATTATTTAGTGATCTAAATATTCACCTTCAAGTGTGATTACTAAGCTTGCAGCAAATTTTCAAGGGTTCTTCTCAAAAGAGGGTAATTTCCACTCAACTAGAAGAAGAAAAATACAGACTATGTATTAACAGAAATGGAACAGTTTTTAGTGATAATAATCAGAAGAAAAAGTAGAAATGAAGTGTAAGCACAGAGTGGATCAGGAAAAGGAATAGAAGGTAGAACAAATATAAATATATTATTGCAATATATATAAAACATTCATCAAGTAGAATACAGAATGTGTCAGGTCTGGTTCAAATCTATACATACAAGTTGTAACTGAGTTGTTTTCAAAAGTCATAGAACATGAAAGAAAAGATGGCATTTCAAAGTGCAAGGATGGACTAAAATATTAGCAGTTATTAAGTGAAATATATCTGTAGAAGTCATAATAATGTCAAACAAAACAGATTTTGAAATAAAAAATACTATGGATAGAAATGATCAAAATCACTAAGGCAATACCAATTTTAAACTTGTACATCTATTAAAATACCTTTAAAGGGGCTGTAGATACGGCCTTGCGGTTAAGACACTTGCTGGCAAAGCCAAAGAACCCAGGTTCAGTTCCCCAGGACCTATGTAAGCCAAATGCACAAGGTGGCATATGCACATGGAGTTCATTTGCAGCAGCTGAAGTCCATGGCATGCCCACTCTCTCTTTCTCTATCTGCCTGTTTCACTCAAATAAGTAAATAAAAATAAACTATTTTTAAAAGATTCCTTTAGCCGAGCATAGTGACGCACACCTTTAATCTTGGCACTTGTGAGGCAGAGGTAGGAGGATCATCATGAGTTTGAGGGCACCATGAGATTACATAGTGAATTCCATGTCAACCTGAGCTAGAATGAGACTCTACTGTGAAACCTGCCCTCCCCCCCCCAAAAAAACCCTTTAAAGTTCTTAGAAGTATAAGAATAAATAAATAAGTGAATAAATAATAAACTGGTATTGATTGCAAGTCAGGAATGCTTCAACATACTTTTCTGCTGAGTGTATATACCATAATATATATAAGGAGTCCTGTTGATCGATAGTAAGGAAGTCTGTAGGGAGCCTGATGCTCCCACTGCCATCCAGATGAATGCAGAAAGCTTTCTCACCAAATAGAGAAGCACGTTTAGACTCGTGTCCGAGGAAGCATCCATGGTGTGACCATGATTCTTGCCTTTGTAGAAATGGTGACATTGATCAGCTTTGTGTAGATATGCATGATATACAGCTTTTATCTCAAAAATAACACTTTATGTTGGTTGTTTTTTCTTCTTTTCAAGGAATATTGTACTGTTTCCAGGAATACAACAGACTTCAGCAACATCCAGATTCTACCTTGACTATATATGACATTGGGATTCAAACTAATATAAGCATGTATTTTCGCTTGAAACAAACATGGTTCATGTTAAGTGAGTGGATTTTAAGAGCTTATTTTGTTAAAATTATTATGAGGGGACAAAATACACTTTTGTTCAAGGGAGATCTTGAGTTGGTACAACCTTTTAAATGCATTTACTCTTAATTACTGGTAAATGTCTATAAGCTACAGTAAATGGGAAAGTTTCTGAGAAAAAAAATTGTTATGTAGACTAAATAATCCTATCCAAGGTTATCAAGGCATTTGCTCTCAAATTAAAGTGGCTTTATTATGGATGTTAATAGACATTAACTTGAAGAAAAGATGTTTAAAAAGATGTAAATGACTAATGTTTCAAACTTGCTCTTAAAGCAAAAGAAAAATGAAGACCCTCAATTTTTCATAACCAGAGATGCAAAGTACTGATTGTAAGCATTTTGAGGAATAAGGAACTGAAAATGAATTTATCTTCTGAAGCGTTTGTTCAGATAATAAGTTAGTTAAGGTTAACATTAATGATTTTTAAAGCAAGCTGATTTCAAAGCTGAGTTTAATCTTTTATATCCCCATAATGGGAAATTCACATTCATTAATTGAAGTTTTTAAAAATAATCTCTAATTAGATGTTACTTTAAAAAATGCTTTCCTAGCCTGGCGTAGTAGTACATGCCTTTAATCCCAGCACCCAGGAAGCAGAGGGAGGAGGACTGCCGTGAGTTTGAGGCCACCCTGAGACTCCAAAGTGAATTCCAGGCCACCCTGGGTGAAAGTGAGACCCTACCTCAAAAAAAAAAAAAAAAAAAAAAAAAAAAGCTTTCCTGGGGCTAGGCATGGTCACACACACCTTTAATCTCATCAGTTGGGAGGCAGAAGTAGGAGGATTGGTGTTAGTTCAGGGCCAGCCTGAGACTACATAGTGAGTTCCAGGTCAGCCTGGGCTAGAATGAGATCCTACCTCAGGGGGTGGGGTGGGGAAAGAAGGAAGAAAGAGGAAAACATACTTTCCTGTTTTGCTATTGGTCCTTCAGTGGAAGAGAAATGCGATGAGGTTTTCAGATAGAACCTGTGGAAGGTGATACCTGGGGGCTACCATGCCTCTTAGCATGTGCTCATCTCCTCCACCATGACTCTTAGCATGTGCTCATCTCTTCCACCACAGCTCATGGCATGTGCGCATCTCCTCCACCACAGCTCATGGCATGTGCTCATCTCCTCCACCACGACTCTTAGCATGTGCTCATCTCCTCCACCACAACTCTTAGCATGTGCTCATCTCCTCCACCACAACTCTTAGCATGTGCTCATCTCCTCCACCACAGCTCATGGCATGTGCTCATCTCCTCCACCACAGCTCATGGCATGTGCTCATCTCCTCCACCACAGCTCATGGCATGTGCTCATCTCTTCCACCACAGCTCATGGCATGTGCTCATCTCCTCCACCACAGCTCATGGCATGTGCACATCTCCTCCACCACAGCTCTTAGCATGTGCTCATCTCTTCCACCACATCTCATGACATGTGCTCATCTCCTCCACCACAACTCTTGGCATGTGCTCATCTCCTCCACCACGACTCTTAGCATGTGCTCATCTCCTCCACCACAGCTCATGGCATGTGCTCATCTCCTCCACCACAGCTCATGGCATGTGCTCATCTCCTCCACCACAGCTCATGGCATGTGCTCATCTCCTCCACCACAGCTCATGGCATGTGCTCATCTCCTCCACCACAGCTCATGGCATGTGCTCATCTCCTCCACCACAACTCTTGGCATGTGCTCATCTCCTCCACCACGACTCTTAGCATGTGCTCATCTCCTCCACCACAGCTCATGGCATGTGCTCATCTCCTCCACCACAACTCTTAGCATGTGCTCATCTCCTCCACCACGACTCTTAGCATGTGCTCATCTCCTCCACCACAGCTCATGGCATGTGCTCATCTCCTCCACCACAACTCTTAGCATGTGCTCATCTCCTCCACCACAGCTCATGGCATGTGCTCATCTCCTCCACCACAACTCTTAGCATGTGCTCATCTCCTCCACCACAGCTCATGGCATGTGCTCATCTCCTCCACCACAACTCTTAGCATGTGCTCATCTCCTCCACCACAACTCTTAGCATGTGCTCATCTCCTCCACCACAGCTCATGGCATGTGCTCATCTCCTCCACCACGACTCTTAGCATGTGCTCATCTCCTCCACCACAACTCTTAGCATGTGCTCATCTCCTCCACCACAGCTCATGGCATGTGCTCATCTCCTCCACCACAACTCTTAGCATGTGCTCATCTCCTCCACCACAACTCTTAGCATGTGCTCATCTCCTCCACCACGACCCTTAGCATGTGCTCATCTCCTCCACCACAACTCTTAGCATGTGCTCATCTCCTCCACCACAACTCTTGGCATGTGCACATCTCCTCCACAACAGCTCTTAGCATGTGCTCATCTCCTCCACCACAGCTCATGGCATGTGCTCATCTCCTCTACCACGACTCTTAGCATGTGCACATCTCCTCCACCACAGCTCTTAGCATGTGCTCATCTCCTCCACCACAACTCTTAGCATGTGCTCATCTCCTCCACCACAACTCTTAGCATGTGCTCATCTCCTCCACCACAGCTCATGGCATGTGCTCATCTCCTCCACCACAACTCTTAGCATGTGCTCATCTCCTCCACCACAGCTCATGGCATGTGCTCATCTCCTCCACCACAACTCTTAGCATGTGCTCATCTCCTCCACCACAACTCTTAGCATGTGCTCATCTCCTCCACCACAGCTCATGGCATGTGCTCATCTCCTCCACCACGACTCTTAGCATGTGCTCATCTCCTCCACCACAACTCTTAGCATGTGCTCATCTCCTCCACCACAGCTCATGGCATGTGCTCATCTCCTCCACCACAACTCTTAGCATGTGCTCATCTCCTCCACCACAACTCTTAGCATGTGCTCATCTCCTCCACCACAGCTCATGGCATGTGCTCATCTCCTCCACCACAACTCTTAGCATGTGCTCATCTCCTCCACCACAACTCTTAGCATGTGCTCATCTCCTCCACCACGACCCTTAGCATGTGCTCATCTCCTCCACCACAACTCTTAGCATGTGCTCATCTCCTCCACCACAACTCTTGGCATGTGCACATCTCCTCCACAACAGCTCTTAGCATGTGCTCATCTCCTCCACCACAGCTCATGGCATGTGCTCATCTCCTCCACCACGACTCTTAGCATGTGCACATCTCCTCCACCACAGCTCTTAGCATGTGCTCATCTCCTCCACCACAACTCTTAGCATGTGCTCATCTCCTCCACCACAACTCTTAGCATGTGCTCATCTCCTCCACCACAACTCTTGGCATGTGCACATCTCCTCCACCACAACTCTTGGCATGTGCACATCTCCTCCACCATGCCTCTTAGCATGTGCTCATCTCTTCCACCACGACTCTTAGCATGTGCTCATCTCCTCTACCTTGCCTCTTAGCATGTGCTCATCTCCCCACCATGGCTCTTAGCATGTGATCATCTCCATGATATCTGAGGTCCACCATGGTTCTTAGCATGTGTTTTAAAATTCATCTGGGCTTTTTATCCAAGATCGCTTGACTTAAGCGTAAGCCTGAATATGTCACCATTATGCTGTTTGACTTGCTCATAGCATTAGCATTCTTTCCTTGTGACCAATGTGCAGACATATTCCACCTTGAGAGCCACTGTCCTGGATTGCACTAAAAGTGAGGAAAGATTACCAAAAAGAGGCATTTGGAACAAAGGGGCTTGGACATCTCTGAGACATGTTTTCTTCATGCTGGTGACAACTTTGTTGTGCTCTGTAGCAAAGAAATCCCCATCATTCTCTTTTTTTGTATAATTATTTATTTAATTTATTTTTATTATTAGATCTCCATACTGCTTCCATGCCTCATTTATTTTATTTATTATTTATTTTTGACCCATTGATTAAAATTAAGGCTGCTTGCATACTTGTGGAAGGGAGGTTATTTACTGGAGAATTAGGCAGTCCTCCATGGGCCCCTCTAAAGGATTTGATTTTCCCTCTTCCAGCTATCATCAGTTTCCACTATTTACTTCAGGAGGTGTCACATCTCATGGGCCCCTTCCTCATCAGTTGTGAACAGGGAACCCCATTTGCCTTGATCCCATGACTGTTTCATACTATTTTCTATTTGCTCTAGTTGTAGCTTCTCTATGTTACTGCAATGACCAGGCATCTTAGGAATTTCCCCTCATCACTTTTCCCCAGTCTGAGTGATACCGCATCCCCTCAGCCACCCACTTAACTATTGTCTGTCCTTTCTCAAGGAGATTAGTGCTGCTCATAAAGTACCAAAATCTCAGAGTGATCCACGGTAAAGTTGTATAGCCACCCACACTGTCTCTGAGGATCACCCATACAAAGTCATGATTATTTGAATCAGCCACTGGAAAAACAAACAAATGTATGTTTAGGAAAAGAGAGCTTTCTAATTTTTTTTTTTAAATCTAGTGATATTAATCTATTCTCAAATGGTCCTTAGTTTCCATGACCTGTTTATTAGCCGTTGATTGGTTATCTGATCTGTAGTAGGACCAGAGACAAAGGCATGCTTGTGATAGTATACTTATTTAGAGAAACACTAAAAAATAGATCTAAATAGTTAGAGATCTAAAGTGATATTTCTATCAGTCCTAGGCTGTGTTGGAAAATAGTTCTCTTTCTCTCTCCACGGTTAGTCAGATCTATGTCCTTGGATAAATTTCTAAGTCCCCCAGGGGCCTAGATTCCTCTGTTAAATTAGTTTTGCTTCTGCTTTCATAGGATTTTAACTTTGTTTTCCTTGCATGCTTTTATTCAGAGGAGGGAATATAGGTGTCAACTTAAAGAACAATTAATTATTTTCATGTCATTGAAAATAGGTAGAAATTTAAGATACAATGATCACCAAAATTTTAATCTCTGGATATATAGTGATTTGATATGCTTAATTCTCTTAGGCTTGTTGAAAGATATACTTTTAGCATTGACTATATTCCTGCTAATTTTGAACACTTAGTAGTGTCTTAAGAAAACAAAATGTGCATCAAGACATAAATACAGGTTTGGGGAAATAGATCAGTGGGTAAAGAGACTGCTGAGCAGATGAGGACTTGTCCAGATCCCTAGCGCCCACGTGAAATGATGGTGTACAGCTCACATTCCACAACTGGGGAAGTAGAGACAGGGACTCTCTGGGGCTCACTGGATAGCTAGTCTAGCCAGATCCAGGAGCTCTGGGCTCAGCCAGAGAAACCTGTCTCAAAGAATATGGTGGAGAGATTCTGAGTCCCTAACAAGTGTCTTGCTTGCACATGTGCACACACAGATGCATGTGCACATATATGTGTCTACATACATACACACAAACATGCATAAACACATAAACAAAAAAAGGAAAAAATATATAAAAGCATAGTTTAGCTAAAAGAAGACACAGAGCAGTGATACTCTATGAAGCTTCTTCACATCTCTGAGTTAACTACTTTTCATGTGCTTGGAGAGATCAGCTGAAGTGAGGCGTCATAGCAGAATCACAGCAGTAGAACAAATGAGTTTTCTGCCCCTGAACATGTTCTAGCCTGAACAGAGACACTAGCAAGGAGGGTGCTGAAGGATCGCTCTGTGGGTGGCACTTTGAGTTCACATGAAGCTTCTTCCATAATTTCAGGGGCTTTTGTGGGCAGTGCCATCGTTTCTTGCCTTTAAGTCCCTACTTTCCTTCTTCTTAACTTTTCTGAAATTAGGCTGCATCTCATAATTATTGAATAGCTAGTCAATGGAAGTTTTGTTATTAAAGTAAAAGTGTAATCTAAAATTGTGGAAATGAAATACTTATCACTGCATGTTTTCAATGTTAAATAAAAGAGAAGAGAGAGAGACAGAGAGAGAGAGAAGGGAGTGAGGGAGGATTTGGCTACCAAGTGAGGAACAAATGGAAGACTGAGCTGGATTTCTTTTGGATTCTTGCTTGTTTGAGATAGGGTCTCTAGCCCAAGGCTGTAAACTCTTTACATAATGGAGGGAGGCCTTTAGTTCTTTACATAATTGAGGATAACCTTGAATTCCTGATCTTCCTGCTTCTACCTCCCAAATGCTGGGATTACAGGTGTGTACTACCATACCTGGCCTATACCATGCTGAGAACCAAACACAGATCTCTGTACATGCTAGGCAAGAACTCTGCCAACTGAGCTACATTCCCAGTCCTCCTCCCTTTATTTTGATTCTAAGAATTTTATTGGGCCACATTAGGTTATGTGCATGCCCTGATTTCATCAATGCTGGCTATGGAGTCACAAAATAAAAATGTATCAGTCAGGGGCTGGAGAGATGGCTTAGCTGTTAAGTTGCTTGCCTGCGAAGCCTAAGGACCCTGGTTTGATTCTCCACATCCCACATAACCCAGATGCACAAGATGGTGCATTTGTTGGAAGTTCATTTGCAGTGGCTGACAGGACCATTCTCTGTCTCTGTCTCTCTCTCTGTACACCCCTGTCTCAAATTAACAAATTAAACTTAAAAAAAGTATCAGTACCCTAACCTGTCAGTCAGCCTGGACATGAAGAGTCACTGTCAACAAGGTTTCTTCTCTAATAGTCCAAGCCATTGTTCCCTCACTTCCCTATTCCTCCTTCTTCCCTCCCTCCTCCTTCCCTCCTTCTCACCCTCCCTTCCTCCTTCCTTGTTTCCATTCTGATTCTGAATGCTTTGCAACAGGTTAGAAATCTATCCTTGGGTGAGATGAACCTGGTGCAGTGGAGTTGTTTGCAGTGGAGTGGAGGGTTCTAATCTGGAGTTCGTGGGTTTCTGGAGGAGTTGAAAGTGAATATCTAAGAACAACACTTTAGAAGGCACAGCAGTGCTCGTTAGCTGTGTGGTGTCGCAGTTTGCAGAATGTCCATAAATACTCAGTCCTAGCTTCTGCAGAGGACTTCTGCATTCTGGTCTGTGTCACAGCCTGGCATTTTCCCTGTCCAGTGATCGTCCTGTGCATCATTGAATTCGCCATCATCATCATGCTGATCTTCCTCAGGAACCGGATCCGCCTGGCCATCATCCTGCTGAAGGAAGGGAGCAAGTAAGAGACGCATCCCATGAACCCAGCCAGGCAAAGTGGATGCTTGCCACAGCCCATGAGAGCAGCCAGGAGAACAGTACTGGTCACAGATGTGCTCAGCCGTGCTCCTCTTGAGAAGATTTCTTACAGGAGAAATTCAGGAACCGTTGTTCATGTTCTTTAGTCAACACTAACAAGTCCTTTAATGACCTGAGACCTCAGTTTCCACAAAGAAGAATAGGATAGAATTGGTCTAGTTCTTTAATGACCCCAGGCCTTGGTTTTCATAGGGAAGAATAGGGTAGAATCTGTCTAGTCTTTGCAATCACATTTTATTTTGTTTGGTTTTTCGAGGTAGGGTCTCACTCTAGCCCAGGCTGACCTGGAATTCACTAGGTAGTCTGACCGTGGCCTCAAACTCACAGCAATCCTCCTACCTCTGCCTCCTGAGTACTGGGATTAAAGGTGTGTGCCACCCGCCTGGTGTTGCACTGACATTTTTAAACAAGAAGTATATGTTAGGAGGATCACATGTGAAATTAACTGTTCCCTGTCCATGTTATCTGCATCATAGGTTATTTTATTTCCACATTGGGTCATTTACTAATGTTGCTGATTGAGATAATTCACAGAACTTTAAATTGCCATGGTTCTATAGAATCAGCTGTTTGTCTGTGAGTAACAAGTTTTTCTAAAGGACAGAACAGTTGGTTCCAACAGTACCTGACTATACGATTTGTATATGAAACAACGTCATTTAGAAACACTTAGTACCCAGAGCCATTTTTTTATTTTAAAATGTTACAAAATAAACATTAAATATTTCATTAAATTCATGATGGGAAGCTATAACACCTATAATTTCAAGTCTATTCCAAAGGGTAGTGGTAACACGTACTCTAAACTTCTGAGTAATGCATGAAAAAGGTAGAAAAACATTTCCAGGAAGCCCACAGATCATACTCTCTATATGAAATGATGAGACCTGAGTTGTTAAGCACCCAAACCAAATTATTTTTAATTGTTTTTAAGGACCATTTTAACAAAATTGCCAGATGGTTATAATAATAACAGTGGCACCTGAAGCCAGTGGTTTCTACAGTTAACAGGCTGTTTGTTAAACTCTCTCATTCTCCCACGATAACCAACACCCTATCATTATCCACTGAAAAGTACTGATTTTCTGGGCTTATTTCCTAGACAGTATACCGTTGTGAAGCTCACTGTAACTCTCCCCACTTTCGAGGCCCTTCAGTGTGTATGTGTGCACACATGCATATGTGTGTGATCTGTGCAACGTTGACAGGCTGGCAGATGACTCAAGGAAAAAATCAAGGCTGGAATTCAATGGGTCTGTTACTATAGAGTACATTTGAGGATCCCAGTAATTTATTTAGGTAAGAATAATGTAGAAAGGAGAGGACAGCAGAGCCCAGATAGTGAGGCAGGGAATGAAGGCATGCATGTCAGCCTATTGGGTATGAGAGGATTTCTGTGGTATATCGAACAGCACCATATTGAATCCTGTGTCATATACTAAAACAACCACTTAAAAGAAGTTTCTAGGAATACTCCACTAGCTCAAGGAGCACATTATAAACCATGGCCTATGGGGAAATGTCAATCAAATGAATAAAAATATTCAAAAGGATAAGTCATGTGAAACAATAAGAGGGAACATCTTTTCCCCAGAAATTAGTGTATGTGAGTTACAAAAGGGCAAAAGGGAAAGTGCTATCCAATTCTTTGCTAAGAAAATGGAATAACCAGCATTGCATAGAAGTAAGCTTCCTTCCTTGGTGCCTTCATCAGAGGCTAGCGACCCACTCTGAGTACAGCACACAGACTCCCAAGTCAGGAAGCCAAGTCCACACCATGGCATAAGCTCTTGAAGGTCTTCTCCAGCTCTAGACCTCCAGGAATCTAAGCAAAGGCAGAGATCATATAACTCCAGTGCCTTTAAGCTTTGTGAATCAGGTGCAAGTTAACAGAGGGGAGAATGTGAGAGGCAGAGGTCACGCATGAGCATTGGCGAAACACCCCAATTTACTTTAGCAAACAAATGAATAAAAATTAATGGCAAGTCAGAATCTGCCCCATGATCAGTGAACAAAAAACAGTGATTGCTATTGCTATTCTTAGAATTCAGTCTAAGGCTTCTAGTTTCAACAGACAACAATCAAACTGAGCAAGTTCAATTCTGCCTCGACTTTCAGTTTGAATTTCCATGATGTTTTCTTTCAGAGCCATTGGATACATGCCTAGCACATTAATATATCCACTTTTGACTTTCATTTTGCTTTCGATCTGCATCTCCTACTGGGTTGTGACAGCTGTGTATCCTTCAATAACTGGCCTCTTTTATTTTTAAGTTGGCATATAAAATAATAGTTTTCATTTTGACATTCTAGTACCTATGCGTCATTGCACTTTACTCAAAATTGCCCCTGACTCTCCCATCCTCATCCTTCCTCCCTGTTCAATGCTAACAGATCTCCTTACGCCTTCTTGGGTCCACATTGCACTCTCGTGTCTTCTGTCCCCGGGAGGACAAGGCATGTCCTAAAGAAAAAGCTGGGTTGTTTTCTAAGTCTCTGAAACTATGTCCATTGTCTTACTTAATTTTCTCTCAAAAAGGCTATGTAGGTTGATCTAATTTTTTCATCAATTTAGTAACATGTGAAAGCACCTACATATGTCACTGGTTTTAGGGGCCATTGGGTCCAGCTGTTCCATGTGATGTTAATATAGGCTTGAAAAAAAACACATGCATCACTAAAATATTAGGCTTTTTGAAGTTAATGTCTCCATGATCTTAGATTATCTGCATGTTTGTCTCATTTGTGATCTTCAGTTTATTAGAAAATAGATTGTCCTTAATCAAGTTCATTCAGTTTCTTGGCTACATCAGGAGTACCTGTATACAAAGTTATAGTGCCAGAGGGGTCATGTGTACATGCAAACAAAATTTGTGACCCACAGGTAAGTTAAAAATACTTTTTCCTTTTCCTATTTCAGTGCAGAACTTCTGCTGTGTTTTGTTGTGCTGCTGATACAGGGTGATTATGGGAAGACACAGAGGACAGGTTGGTTGTTACTGCTGGGACAAAACACCCAACCAAAAAAGAAAAAACTTATGGGAGAAAAGGTTTTATTTCAGGTTTTCAGTTTTGAGGGGGAGTTTCAACATGGTGGAGTAATGGCCGAGCAGAGGCTAGGCATCATCACATCTAGTCATATGAGCTGAGCGGCAGCAGCAAGGGTGAGCTAGCGAGTGACTACCAGTGAGACTGGGCTAATAAAGCTCAAGGCTGCTCCCAGTGACACACCTCCTCCATCAGGGATCCACCTCACAAAGGTTCTGTCATCTGGGAATTATGAGTCTTAATCAAACACACGAGACAATGGGCTGCCCTTTACAAGCAACCTGTCACAGCAGGAGAACTTTGAAGACTGAACAGAAGGGGAGCAAGCACTGCCATTATTTTCTGAGCTTACTTACACTATCACAGACTCAAGAGGCTGGTGTGTTCAAGGAAAATGCTAAAAAAATGTGAAAATATAGTGTAAGACAGTGATGGCCATCAGAATGAAAATCAGATATTTTCCAGAGCTTATTAACTGATCTTAGAAATTAATATGATAGGCAATTGAACTGATGTGATAGAAATTGATAGAGTGGGGGCTGGGGCGATGGCTCAGTGGTGAGAAGTGCTCTTCTGAGGCCTGCTGACCCAAGTCTGATTCCCCAGCACCTGTGTCGAGCCACATGCAAAGTGGTACATTTGTCTGTGGGCCTAACATGCCTATGAAAACGGGGGGCAGAGCCAGGAGAATCTGATAATTGCGGGCCAGCTAGATTTGCATGTTTGCAGTGGCAAGAGAACCTATCTCGAAGGAGGTGGAAGAAGAGCACAGATATCTGGAAGTTATCCTCTGACCTCCATGCACACCGTGTCCATGCATACACATGCCCATACATACATAAATGAAAAAACTAAAATTCTAAAAGAAAATTAAAGAGGAACAGCCAGAGGTAATGATAGAAAAACAGGACATGCACACAGGGGATATAAAAAAGGGAAAGGAATGATATTTAATATCATATACTCTTTGTTTTCTGAGTGCAGATTTTTAATACCACAGATGTTCCCAAAGCCTGCCCTGGGGCTCTGTGTAACTTTGCTTTCTATGGAGGAAAGAGCTTTTACTATCAATACATCACCACCTTCCACGTGTACAACCTGTTTGTCTTTCTCTGGCTTGTCAACTTTGTTGTTGCGTTGGGTCAGTGTGCCCTAGCCGGTGCCTTTGCCAGTTATTACTGGGCCATGAAGAAACCCGATGACATCCCACCATACCCACTGTTTACTGCATTTGGAAGAGCCATACGGTAAGCTCTGTGTGACACCTGAGCCGCTTCCTCAGCTGCGCTGAGTGCTCTTGTCATTTCATCCTGACTAGGGAATTTGAGGGTAAGGTACAAATGAACGAGAACTGTGACAAGAGTGCTTATTGGCTTGTCTGGCAGAGTTTTCCAGTCCTTTACTCAGGCCAATATCTGTCTCAGTTTCATAAGTTACTTGAGATGGGAAGGGATAGAGATGGGGACACCAAATAATATGTTAAAAATTAACTAGGCTCTATGTCCTTATTGATCTAATCTAAAATCCTACTTTTTGAGAACAGACTATGGGTTAGATAAGAGGCTTAAAACCCTCTGTGGAGATTTTTATCAATTTTAATAAGAAAGTGTAAAAAGCCTTTTTCTGTCTGCCGATTCCATTTAGCTGTGGAAATTGTTGGAAGTATCAGCCTGGTAGTCGTACAGATACCTTATCACTTGTTCTCATTTTATCTTTGTTCAGATATCACACAGGGTCTCTGGCATATGGATCCTTAATCCTTGCATTAATTCAAATGTTTAAAATAATCTTAGAATACCTGGACAACCGACTAAAAAGTAAGATTCCAGAACTATTCTCCATCTATCTGGCTTCTGTGACAAGGATGAGATGCAGTGGGGTGGGAGGGGACCTGTGGCTAATGTGGCAGTTGATTAGTTAGGAGAGGACTGTCTAGAGGCTTAGAACTGGTAGGGTGAATACATATTAGAAAGGGAGACCTCTTAGGTTGGCCAATATGAGATGGGCTGGATAGTCCAGCAATGGCTGTCTGCAGGCTGTAGACGCTGAGAACCTGGTAGCTGCTCAGTCCACAGGGCCGGGTTCCTCAGCAGTCCCAGTCTCATGCTGAAGGCCTGAAGGGTTCCTGGACTGCTGCTGCTCTTTCGTCTGTGTCAGGAAGCTGGTGAAGCTGGGTTCCAATGTCCACAAGGGATGGGAGATGCAACAGCAAGGAGCAAGGGCAGCCAGGGAAAAGCACTGTATTTGCTCAGACTTCTTTGCGATTTATATTTAGAACTGAAGAAATATTTACTGAATGAATGAATAGACTTCGATGGTGGGAGAGATAAGGTGTTTCATTGATGGGAACATTAAAAATGATAACCCTTAGTGTTTTTTAATTTTTTATTGACAATTTGCATGATTATAGACAATAACCCATGGCAATTCCCTCCCCCCACTTCCCTCTTTGCAACTCCACTCTTCATCACACCCCTTCCCCCTCTCAAGCAGTCTCTTTTATTTTGATGTCATGATCATTTCTTCCTATTATGGTGATCTTATGTAGGTAGTGTCAGGCTCTGCAAGGTCATGAATATCCAGGCCATTTTGTGTCTGGAGGAGCATGTTGTAAGGAGTCCTATCCTTCCTTTGACTCTTACATTCTTTCTACCACCTCTTCCATAATGGGCTCGGAGCCTTGGAAGGTGTGATAGAGATGTTTCAGTGCTGAGCACTCCTCTGTCACTTCTCAGCACCATGGTGCTTTCTGAATCATCTCAAGGTCACCACCATCTAAAAAGAGAAGGTTCTCTAACCAAAAGTGACAGTAGCACTAATATATGGGTGTGGACATTAAGAGAAGTGCTTACCATGCAGTTTGGTGAGCACAGTGTATACATTTAGCCAGACATCAGCGGATGTTACACTCTTAGGGCTCATGACTACCCCTGTCACAAGTTTTCAGTATCAGGCATGTACTCCTTCCCATGCAGGCTTCCAGTCCAATTAGAGAGTGGTTGGTTTCCCCCATAGCAGACATGATACTATTGTACCTGTTGGCTTGTTTGGCCTGGCTAGCCAAATGTAGAGCTTGCAGTGTCCACTGTTGGATATCTTCACTGGTGATTTCTCTTACTCCCATTGAACTGCATGCAACCTAGCTTTTTCCAGCATTCTGTCAGCTGGTCTACATGGAGGAGGCTTTCAGCTTACCTCCAGAAGGATTTCTAGTGACTCTGTTACCCAAGTGTTTGGAGTCTTCAGCAGTGGGGTCTGGCCGTCCATGCTCAAACTTCTTTATATTTAGGTATCACCACTTAGGGAAAAGAATTATGGTGGCTCCTTAAAAAGTTGAAACATTTTCAGTTGACCCAGAAATTCCACTTCTAGATTTAAACTCAAAGAGTTGAAGCAGAAATCAGTTCACACCAATATCCATAGAACTTTGTCCACAATAGTTGAAGAGTAGAAAATAACCAAATTTCCGATGGCAGAATGAATAAACAATGCATTATATATATCCAGTGGGATATTAGCTTTCAAAAGGAATAGGATGGTCACCCTTGAAAGCATTTTGCTAAGTGAAATAAGCAATTTAGAGATTACAGTTAGTATCATTCCACACATATGAGGTACCTGCAGGAGGTAAATTAGTGCTGACTAAAGGTAAATGCCAGCTACCAGAAGCTGTAGGAGGGGATGGGAATGAGTCACTGCTGAATTTCTATTTAATCTTATAAAAATTTCTGAAAATAGTCGTGATGCTTACAGGGTATTGTAAATGTGCCAAAGCTGTTAAATTCCATGTTGAAGTATGGTTACGGTATCAAATTTTATATGCCATATATTGCCACAATAAGAGTTTAAATCCTACTTTAAATGTTGATATTATTTAATTTGAATAATATAATTGTGTTGCAAATCATTAATAGATTTCAATACCTTCTTCTTAAAGGGGCCCAGAATAGTCTTTCTAAATTTATACAATGCTGCCTGAAGTGTTGTTTCTGGTGTTTGGAAAAGATGGTAAAGTTTTTAAACAGAAATGCCTACATCATGGTAAGTAGATTATTGTATTTCCTATGCTGCTCCTTGATAGACCCAACCCTATGCCTACCTGGCCACCTACAGAGCATTTATTACAGGTTTATGTGGGTGTGCATATGTGTGTGAGTGCTGGGCACATGCAAATGAAGGTCATAAGATGACCTTGTGTATCGTTTTTCAGAATGCCATCCATCTTTTCTGTTCTTGTGTATGTGTGCCACATCTGTGATGTGGTGTGTGAGCACATGTGTGCATGTGTGCGTGTGCATGTGTGTGTGTGTGTGTGCATGTATATGTGCCCTTCCAGTGTCCCATGTGAGGATGTGATGTCTATGGTGGCCAGAACTGATCATCTGGTGCTCCATCGTTCTTTTTGTTTGTTTGTTTGTTCTTTTGAGATAGGGTCTCACTGTAGCCCAGGCTGATCTGGAATTCACTCAGTAGTCTCAGGGTGGCCTCGAACTCACGGAGATCCTCCTACCTCTGCCTCCCAAGTGCTGGGATTAAAGGCATGCGCACCACTGGCTTCCATCATTCTTCTGTCCATTTATATTTGAGCCAGAGTCTCTTACTGATCCCAGAGCTTGCTGTTTTTTTTTTTTTTTTTGTTGTTGTTGTTTTGTTTTGTTTTTTGTTATTTTTTGTGAGCTCTGGTGATTCCCAGCTCTCTGCCCCTCTGCATTCCTGGAGTTATAGCTGCACATGTCTACACCCAGCTACTCATGTAGGTTCTAGAACTTCAAACTTCAGGTTGTCTCAGATCTCTTCAGGCCCTCATGCTTGCACAGGAAGGGCACTTAAGTACTAAGCCCCACACAGTTTATTTTCCGAAAGTCTCTCATTTGCTTGGAGCTTGCCAACTAGGCTAGAATGACTGGGCAATGAACCCCCCAAATCCGCCTGTTTCCACTTCTCCAGCACTGGGATTACAAGCATGTACCACCACACCTGGCATTTTTGTGTGGGTTCTGGGGATCACCTTCCGATGCTTGTGAGGCAAGCACTTTACTGATGGAGCCTTTCCCAAACCCCCGGGGGAACTTTTATGAAGCAGCAGGATTTGTGAACATGCTCTATGGATTTGGGGCTGTGCTTTCTTTCCTGAGGTATTATTGCCTTCAATATCTTTTTGGAGAATGAAGACATTGTTTGTATTGGACATTTAATAATGTATTAGATTGAAAATGAATTTGTGTATCTGACAGTGGGAGAAAAACATGTGGTTTGTGTTTTGCTCAGAGAAGAAACTATCCGGTATTAGGATTTACAAAATTTTAAGGAAGGGTCAGATCTTTTCAATGAAGCTGTGTTAAACCGTGTGGGCATTGGTAATGTTTCATTACTTTTACTTGTGGGAATATGGCAACTTCTAAAGAGTTGTTTTTATTTTATTTATTTATTTGAGAAAGAGGCAGATAGAGAGGATGGGCATGCCAGAGCCTTTAGCCATTGCAAACAAACTCCAGACACATATGCTGCCTTGTGCATCTGGCTTTTATGTGGGTACTATGGAATTGAACCTGGGTCTTCTGGCTTTGCAGGCAAACTGCTCAGCCATCTCTCCAGCTTCCTAAAGAGTTATTTTAATAGTGGGTATAAAATGATAATTTTCTTAACGTTTAGAAGCTGTTATCTTAGGACACTTGCTTATTATCACATAGGGTCTGGGAATAAGTGACTCACATAGTCCTGGAAAGGCAGATATTCATTCATGCCCCACAGTAGGAGCTTCATGTTCTTTCAGTTGCTCATTCCAGTGCGATGAAAGGTGAAGGATTTCCTTGGGTCTGTTATTTTTTTTTTATGTCAAAGCAATTTTTAATCCACTCAACCACAGACTGTAGCCAACACATTTCAGAGACAGGAACCCTCACCCTAAGACCTGAGGCAGACCAGTGCCTGAGTCCAGCATGTAACAAGTGCCCGGGAGTCAGTGACCCTGTGCATTACGTGGACCTGACGACACATGGTTTCCGGCCGCCACACACCCCAGTGTTGGGAAGAGGAAGAGGGCGCCAGTGTAAAGTCAGAAGTGAAATCGCCAGTGGCGCTATTTTCCCATCGCTGGACGGATGGTCCTTAGGCCCTAACCAGAACACTGCTTGTCTTCCTCAGATTGCAATCTATGGCAAAAACTTCTGCAGGTCAACGAGAGATGCTTTCCATCTGCTGATGAGAAACATCATAAAGTAAGCAGTCCGGGTGAGCGTGGCAGTAGGCGATGGGGTGAACCTTCGTGCTGCATGCAGCAGTGTCCTTATCTGAAGTGCTGGCAGCCTGCTTGGACATGAGCATTGTCTTATTTACTGATTAGCATAAGAAGAATTAGACTTCATTATGGTACATTTCAAACAAGTCCTGGTTTTGGTCTTCACCCCCCGCCCCCCCCGCGGTCATTGCACTCTCCCTCACCAATCCAAAAGCAGCTTGTGGAAGAAAAAGGCTTATTTCCAGCTCAGATTTTCAAGGGGAAATTTCATCATGACAGGGAAAGCATGACAGACAGACAGACAGACAGACATCACATCTCTCGTCTTCACATCAGCCAGAAAGAGGTAGTAAGAGCCAGCTGAGGGTGACAGGTGGGGCTGGGTTGTCACACCCGAGTCCTGCCTGCAGCGGCACACTCCTTCCATCAAGGATATACCCTTCAAAGGTTCCGTCCACAACCTTCCCCAAAGGTGCCACCAACTGGGGATTAAATATTCAAATACATGAGTCAGTGGGGAAACATTCCACATCCAAACCACTACACGGTGTCTATAGAACTCAGGGCAGGGAGACTGAGAGGGAGGCTGTTACCTCCACATCAGGATACCTCATAGCCCCACAGCACCTCCAGTGCAGGGTACCCCACATCCACACAGCACCTCCAGTGCAGGGTACCGCACAGCCCTACAGTACCTCCAGTGCAGGGTATCCCGCATCCACACAGCCCCTCCAGTGCAGGGTACCCCACATCCACACAGCCCCTCCAGTGCAGGGTACCCCACATCCACACAGCCCCTCCAGTTCAGGGTACCCCACATCCACACAGCACCTCCAGTATACAACACCCCAGAACCTACAAGTCCCTCTTCTGTTTACTTCACGGGAAATAAATCAGAATGTCACATCCCAGTTCTACTTTTTTGCTTGCATTTGGCTATTGCCAAATAAAGGTTCACCAAAGATACAATAAGTTCATGAGTTACTAATGCCAACAAATTTCAAATGCCAAATATGGTTAAAACATAAAATTCTACTTTGTTTTTTTTTCCTGATACTCAGAGTTGCAGTTACAGATGAAGTTACACACTTCATATTACTCCTAGGAAAACTTCTGGTTTCTGGACTGATAGGTAAGCAATAACAATAAGATTGAGAGGTTGAAGGGATGTTTGGAAAAGTATGCATTTAGAAACACATACATGTTCTATCTTTTCAATGTAGGGCTCCTGGCCTTCTTACTCTTCACACAGAGATTGTCAGTGATTGTAGAAGGACCAACATCTTTAAATTACTACTGGGTACCTTTGCTGGTAAGAGTTAGTGTCAGTTGGAGCTGCTGTAACATAATTACCATTGAATATATGGCTTTAACAACAGAAATTTACTCCTCTCAGTTCTGAGGACAGGGAGGGCTCATCACACTGTGGAAGGATCCACCTTCTAAGGAGATCATGTTCCCCACTGGGCAGAGAACACTTTGCAACTTCTTCACAGAGTGGGAGGAGAAAGCTTCCTTGACGTGTCTCTCCTGACGAGGGCACTGGTCCTCGCATAGAGAGTTAACTAGCCCTCCAAATTCCACCCCATGGGGATTGTGGCTTTAATGTAAGAATTTGTGACTTCATGATTTATCAAAGAGGGTAAACATAAATGAGAAAAGGGGAAAATAAGAGAAGTCATGAAGACAGCTAACATTGTTGATTTTATGTGCTCGGATAGGGGATCCCATGCAAGCATTTGTTAGGAAGTTCTCTCCCGAGACACACTGATGAGGAAATGAGGCAGGCTTTGCAGGGCAGTAGGAGGTGGCGACCCTTGATGCAGTTGTTGCTGTCGCTACAGACAGTGGCGGGGCCCTAAGCAGCCATTAGCCATGAGCTGACCCCATGTGGGACTTGTCATCCTGGATGCCATGGTTCCCCACAGTGAAGGCTATTCCTAGTCAAGAAGCAGCTGCTCACTACATTCCCAACCAGTGGGGATGGGGGAGCCGCGGGAGAAGACCTAGGTTCAGGCCTGTGGTTAGAACACACTAACTCTCCCAGGCCTCTTCCTACTGCCCTTGTCATAAAGGAGGTGCAGAGAGTTAACCTGAGAGTTCCTGGGCAGCAGGTGTTCTTGTTCCTTTCTGCTCTACTGCTACAGGATCATAGACTGGTACTTTGGGTAGGCATTTGGGAGCAGCAATGAGAAATGCCCAGGTAAGGACAAAGGACATGAGGACAAAGGACACAAACACATTGTCATTAAAATACGGGGGTCTTTAGCACACTCATTCACAGTAGAGTCCTCCAAAGCTGTCTTTTTGCATGGCTCATTTATATTCTTATTACTCTGCACAGAGTTGATGGCTCAGTGGTTCTTTTCTCTTCCATTTACAGACTGTCGTTTTGGGGTCTTACCTCATTGCTCATGGGTTCTTCAGTGTCTATGCAATGTGTGTTGAAACCATTTTCATCTGCTTCTGTAAGTATTCGTACACATGGTTGTCCTTTCTGTGGATAACTGAAAGATGAAGAGATGAAGACCCAATTGGCCTGGAAATTTTCTGGGACCTGGCTGTAACCACAAAACAGTGCTTATTTGGAAGGAGACATCACTGCATAGTGCTCTTTAGTTCTTAATGTCTGACAAATGAGCAAGGGTCAGAGACACGCATGTGCATGATCTCACATGTGGAATCTAAAACCTCCAGACTTGGAGAGGAGGATGGCGACCAGGAATAGAGAGATGAGGAAAATGAGAAGATGCAGGCACTTACAAGCTAAACAGGATCTGGAGATGTAACTTGCAGCATGGTGGCCATAATTAGTCAGACTGTATTGTACACTTGAAATTTGCTGTAAGAAATCATAAATATTCAGAACATACACTCTCAAACACAAAGATAATTGGGTAAGCTGATGGATGTGTTAATTATCTTGAATGTGTTAATCATCACATAATATATACACATATACATATACATTTATATATATATATATATATATATATCAACACATTATATACCTTAAATACTCACTATTTTTATTTGTCAATTATATTTCAATAAAGCTGGGGCAGATATACCTCCATGAAGCTTTGGGGAAAGTACAAAACTACATAGAGAAAAATGTAATGTCAAGCGGGGTGAGGGAAGAGTGAAAAGAGCTGTGACATGTAAACTGAAGGGGAAAGGTACAGGGAGGAGAGGAAGGAAAATCAACTAAAACATTGTGTTTGAAGATAATTCTTAATACTCTTAATACTCTCCCTGTCCTCAGAACTGAGAGGAGTAAATTTCTGTTGTGTGCTAGCTAAGAATAAAATCAAGTAAAATATAAAATAGATAAGAATAGAAAGCTTAAAGAGAAGAATTATAATGGCTTTGAGAATGGAGTTCACAAAAGCACAAGACAGTCATCTAGCAAAATGAATTTCATGTTTTGTGGTGTGGTCCTAGAATGAATTGTCTTTAATTTCTTAATCTTTCCAAACGTTTAATTGTACCTGTGAACAGTACCAAGGCTATAGCTGGGCTCGAAGAACTGGGTTCTGGAGATTCTTTGAGGTGACCTCATAGAGCCCAGAAAAGGCAGAGTGGCAATGTTTCAGAGACACCCGGGGCCAATTCACACTATGCCGTAGGATGACTGGATGGGCTTCCGAGAAGAAAGCGCCTGGGAAGTGTCTGGATCCATTTAGGGACCTAGGAGTGTTCAAACACTTCCCGAGAGTGCATGCCACTGGTTTGCATGCTGTGCCCTTGTGGGGAATGGACAGCTTACACAGAAAGGATGCTGCGTGTTGGCATCTTATCTAAGGTAGCCCAGAAAAGCAGTCTTACTACAAGTCTTTGATCTTTCCTTCCCTCTTATGAGAGCTTGAGAAGTGATGCCAGCAGTGCAAAGAGCAGAACGTGTTCTCCACATGCCACACCTCAGAGATATTTCTTTGGCACATGGCTCTTAGAGAAACAGAGAAAATGTGTATTGCATAATCCAGCTATTGTATAAACTAATAACAGTTTTTTTTAAGTAACCTATAGAACCAACTTCATTCTAGGTCAGAAGAAGAGCTGATTAATTATGACTTTTTTTTTTTTAAAAAAAAAACAGGTTCAAATCATCTTTCAATAATGGGCAAATAAATCACAAAAAATTATGTACTGGTTAGTTTTTCATCTGGTAAAAATGGAACCAGGGGGTTTAATTTTTTCCTGATGCCTCTAATTTTTTTCAAGAAAAGGTTAGAAAATATCTTGTGAGCAAACTTCCATGTTGACATGGGGTGGGAAGGAGTGCAGACATAAAGGAGCGCTCAGCTGTGTCAAGGCGGGGCTTTCAGGCTTTGCAGACTCCTTTTTTCTAAAACGTTCACACACAGCACACATGGAGATGTCTCTGTAATCTTCCTTAGTCTTATTACTGAACACGCATCTCAAAATTTATAACTGGGATTATCGAGAATTTGTTAGTTTCCAGTGTTTGGAAGTGTAAGCTAATAGATTTTTAATTCCAGTTTGAGCAATGAGAAATCTTCCAACCATATGTATTGAAACATCTTAAAAGTCAGAGACAAGATCTGTTTTGTGAAGTGCACTGTATGTTGACTACTTTTCTTCAGAGACTCGTGTCTTCGATAATGAAGCACAGGTGGGCCACGTGGTGACGGAGTTGCATTTCCTCCCTTGCATTTCAGATGTGTAACATCATAGTTTGGAAATAATTCTTGTTTTTAAAATATTTTATTTATTTATTTATTTTTCAAGAGAAACAGAGGCAGAGGGGGGCAGGGAGGAAGAAGGGAAGGAGGAAGGGGGAGAGAATGGGCACGCCAGAGCCTCTAGCCAGGGCAAACAAAGTCCAGACACATGAGCCACCTTGTGCATCTGACAATGTGGGTACTAGGGAATTGAACCTGGATCCTTAAGCTTTGCAGGTAAGTGCCTTAACCACTAAGCCATCTCTCCAGCCCGGAAATCATTCTTTACTGATATCTTTAACCAAATCTGACTGTTTGGGACTATAATTTTTTAAATATATCTTTCTGTATCTATTTTCTTGGTTGCCACTTAAAATTTTTTTTTACAGAAGCAAAGCATCTTTTTTAATATTATCAGATAATTCTGGCACCTCCAGGGCAATAATGATATAGACATGTGATGGGTGATATTCAGTAGAAATAGAATTAGGGATAAAACACAACAATCTGGGCTGGAGAGATGGCTTAGCAGTTAAGCACTTGCCTGTGAAGCCTAAGGACCCCGGTTCGAGGCTCGATTCCCCAAGACCCACGTTAGCCAGATGCACAAGGGAAGCATGCATCTGGAGGTCCTTTGCAGTGGCTGGAGGCCCTGGCACGCCCAATCTCTCTCTCTCTCCCTCTCCCTCTCCCTCTTTTTCTCTCTCTGTCTGTCACTCTCAAATAAATAAATAAAGTAAACAATTTTTTTTTAAAAAAACACAACAATCTGCAGTATCTATCATATTTTGTCCTTACATTTTCATTTCATATGTGATGACAGTCATTTTTAGGTCTGGTATAAAATCTGACTAAAGCAATAATCTCTTCAAATAGCATAGAGACTGTCTGCTGTGAATTGTGTGTGTCTGTAAGAAATTTAATTTTAGGAGACTTCTCCTTGCTTCTCAGTATATTTCTGGTGCCTTTGTACCAACCACCTAGTAGGTGGGTTAGTGAAAGTGCCATCATTTTAATATTAGCCCAAGTAAAGCAAGGAAGTGGATTCATATGCTTCAGACGTTAGAGAACACTGGCATTTACTTTCAAGTAGAGCATGAGGCAGATCCTGAGGGTTTGGGGCAGAGGACTTTGATTAAGAGGGATGAGAACTGCACAGGTTGTCACAAGATGCAGGTCCTAATAACCTCTCCTGTGCCCCCCACCCCAATCCCTCCACACCCCCGCCCTTCCATTTCTTCACCTTCAGGTTACTGTGTGCACTGCCCTGAAACATGGTTCTAGCCTTTAATCCCAGCATTCAGGAGGCTGAGGCAGGAGGAGTGCCAGTTTATCTCCCAAAATAAAAAGAATTAAACTCTGCATTTAGTTATTATTTTACATGTACCACGAAGCTGTGGTTCATGTGATTTGTAGGTTCTGAAGTGAGGACTTAAAGTGAGGATTTAAAGGTAGCACCTTCAAGTGACAGGGATGCCCCTAGTAGTTCACGTCTAAAGGGAGCCTGTCTGAGAGGGGGCACGGGAAGGAGCCGCGCTTGCTGGTGGGGCCGGCCGGCCGGCTTCTTACCTGCTTCCACATCAGCACTGATATGTCTTATATTTGACTTGCCAACACGGACTTCTCTGATTTTTTTTTTCTCCTGTTGACTCTCCCATTTATAAAAATGTGCGTGACTGTTTTCTGCTATTTTCCTCCTTTGCCCTGCTTTGGCTGCTGATGGACAGGTGAAGATTTGGAGAGAAATGACGGATCTGCAGAAAAACCTTACTTCGTGACCCCTAACCTGCACAGGATTCTCACCCTGAGGCGTCAGCTTCCCCGCAAGCCGAAAGAGTAGAAATGCTCCTCCCAACAGTGCCATTCTCTTTGAAGTCAACCTTTTGTAAATTAGGGCTACTGTGACTCAAAAGTATTCCTTTTGAGTCCTGTGACATGTCCGTGCTATTTCTAAAAAGTTAGCAATTGGTGCTATTCAAGGCATCCGGCATCTGATGTCACTGGCCTCTGGGACCTAACGTATTTTTGAGCCTGAGGTCCCAGCTGAGGAGCAAAGGGTTGATGTCAAACATTTTGAAAGACCTGTAGCTGGAAGTGTTTTAATAACTTTTATAACACAGCAGGCTGCTCTTACAGCAGTACTTGGATGGCCTTCCTTTTTTTTAATAAGTGTATATTTGTAAAGGACATTCAGGCAGTTTTTGAAAACACTAAGTGTGTAATCAGTTAGCCATAAAATATTGAGTTATAGGTAACCAGCATAAATTTGTAAATATGGTGCTATGGTTATGTGTACACTGTTGAAGCCAGTGGACAGCTCTCTAAACAGATTGTGTATTGATTGTTATCTAGAAAGTATGTGCCAGGAAGTGAATTAAGTCCACAACAAACATGTAGATCAGTATCCCACGTATTCTATCAATAGCATCTCTGAGTAAAAGCAGCTTTGGAACTCTCACAGTCCATTCTGTTTTAGTGAAATGATATTTATATTGAAGTCAAATCCAAATTTTGGTATATCATTTCCAATAATATGAACTTCACTCTGGTCACAGAATATTCAGACCACAACTGAGATTGCTCAAGTCTTTTGCTCCTCACCTGACTTTCCTATTTCCACCATGTAGAAGATCTGTGTGGACATTTCTTTTGAAGAGATTATATGGCATTGGTCTGTGAAAGGGTTAAATTCAGTTCAACTTTCAGTGAGGAAAGAGAACAGATAAGACCCTTCAGATTTTAGGGAAAAGATCGCTGGCCTTCTGTTGGGTACCACATCTGGTACTTTTGCATGGGGTAGGTGTTTCAGGTAGGGGAATCTCTCCCTGCATGCTTAGGACAAAAGCCCCTGGCTTAAATCCTGCATTTCAGAGCAGAGCAGAACTCAGACCCACATACTCCTTGCCTGCCTGACCTGTATGTTAAAAGATGTATGATATAACCAAGTGTCAAAACCCATCCCCAAAGAGCTTGGGATTTTTGATGTCCTTTGGCTCTGACACAAAGCTTGTGTATAAGGATTGTGTACTGACAATGAAACGTGTTGATCTGAATGTGGTCCAAACACATCCAAGAGAGTCAAAATCTTTATCATTGTGTCATAAATTAATATGAATGCTAATCCACTTACTTAACCGGAAGCATAGGGTCCTAGATTCATAGTGACTTCATGGCAGCTGCATAGCAGGAAGCAAGGGTGCAGGAGATTTTCAGAGCATGGACCCCCACGATGGCCACCACATTCTTGGCCTGTGTCCTTGAGATTGCTCTAGCCAGAAATACTGTTTGGCTCAATCCTTTGTTCTCCTTGAAGCATATGCAGTGACCATTTCCTGAATTTTTAATGTTATTTCATTTCTTCAACATTACAACGGTCTTAAGAAAGATGTAATAGAACGGTGGTTTCTACCTACAATCATTAGTAACTACAGATAACTACAGATGTCCATGCCTTACCCAGGAGGGTTTAAAATGTTGAATTTCTATGTGGGTCGCTGTGTGACTTGGTACAAAGTTCTATGATTTTGACACATCAAAATTTGGAAGTTGTTTGAATTAACCAGCATGTAAGAAATTGCTTGTCTGTTTACAACTCACTCCTTGTCAGGAAAAAAATGTCCTTTTATTACTTCTGTGTGTAATTAGCATGGATAGAGTAAAAATGAGTATTGTATTTGAGAAGTTTAGAAGCCATTTCTTACACAGCAATTAAAACAGAAGAAAAGAAAGAGCAATACTTCTCAAAATCTTCCATGGAAGGATTGGCGATTCTATACGGTAACATTTTTAAAAGCCATCTATCTCTTCAAGGCTGCACCATCCACACTGTTCACCAAACAGAAACGACTCTGAGACAGTGCGGTCATTTGGGAAGTAAACTGGAAAAGCGAAGATCAATGCTATTTCCAGAGTCATTCCATGGAGAGACATGCAGTGTTGGCAGAATTTGATGTGGGACACGCAATGAGATCTGACTTTACTGGTGTGCTAACAAGGGCTGACTGTTTCCTCACACCTCATGTTTACAATGACACCATTGCCGGGCTGTGCTGTTTGAAAGGAGGCGTTTAGCATTGCTGTGAGCAGGTGGGCAGCAGGTGGCGACATTGCTTCTCACTGTCTGCCCTTCTTCTCCCTAGTGGACGATTTAGAAAGAAACGAAGGCAGTTCATCAAGACCCTATTTCGTGAGCCCATCTCTGTTGAAGATTTTATTGGAGCAGAAAGGGGAACAGGAGCACAAGTAGAAGAGCCCACTTGTGGAGCTGCAGTGGTGGGTCCCCCTTCCTCCTCTGCTGTGACAACACCCCTCATAAGTGCTGTGGGCTGGGGGACACTCCACTGCCTTGTTGATTTGCATTTGTGTTTATACCAAAGCTTACACTGTAAGATGCGACGCCATCATAAGTCGCCAGAGAATTGTTAATAACATGGAACGTTTTTATACTCAGATCCCTTGCTTTGTAATTCATTTTTAAATGGCGTGGCTTGGATGTTCTGAAAATGCTACCGTCTCCATGTTCTTTTAACTATTAGACGGATGAAGGGTACATTATTTAACTTGATAGCTCCTAATATATTTTTTAAGATTGCAATGTAATGACTTCTGCAGGGAAAACAGATAAGTGAAATAAATTTTTTTAAAGCTCACCTTGCCCTCCCCCCCCCCCCCCCACACACACTCCCATTTAACGGTAAACCAGTTCAAAGTCACCTGCTCCAGTCTTGGCTGTGTCTAAGTAGAGACCATTTCCTGTTGGTCAAATTGTCAGTCATCCAGCCTTTGCCCGGTTCTATGACAAAGTGCCTTACTGGCTTCCTAACACTACCCAGCCTTTGTGGGCAAGTTTACAAGCATTGTTTAAAAACAATTAAAACCTGTGATGTTCAGTGATTTACAAGTCTTGCGTTTGTTTTCCTCTTGCCTTCTGGATACCACTGATCTCACTGTGTGCTTTGCTCACTTACTGGTGAGACTACAGTCTGTCATGTCAGCTATCCCCCTGTGCCTAGCGGACAGTCATGAATTTGTACGAGTTGCAAGAAAAGGAACACTTGGATTTTTTTAACTGAAAGAACAATTTTAAAATGTAGTCTTTTTAATAGTAGTTCCTTAAAAATCCAACAGGTATAAGACTACATGCCTCAGTGTTTTATCCATCCTGGAAAAGAAACCTGGTAAAAATTACAAAAAGAAACTTACCCCCAATGAGTTCTCACAGATGTCAAGTACCAATCACCTCCATTGTAAATGACTGTGTGTTTCCATCAAAACTTCTTCTAGATCTCATTTCACTTTCTAACACTTTTATATGAAGCATTAGTTTTAATTGTGCCAATAGAAATAGGGGCAATTTAATTTAGTTTTAAATATTTTAGTATGACTAACTTTAAGGAAAATTGATTCTGTCTGCTATTGTTAAAGTGAGAGTATGTAAAAGTATTCACCCTAAAAGACTGTCAGTCCCATAACAAAAATTGATAAGATATTTAAGAATCCATCAAGTTACTAACAGTTATTGATGATCACATTTGTTTGAATGTGACTTTAGACAATTTTATACCAAAAAGTTCACATGAGCACTTGTCATATTGAGCTTGGTAATTACTATGCTTCTGCTGTGCAGAAATATTAGGAACCTATCCTCTAAATATCTATGATAACGAAGGTGTTTAATATTTAATAAGATTTGTTGTTACTCATTGCATATATGGTTTTTCTTCTAATAAAGATTTAGATAAGAAATACCTGTCTGCCATTTTACTTTTTAAAGCTAAAAACACAGAACTCATTTTTTTTTTTTTTTTTGCTTTCTTTCCTTTTTTTTAACAAACCCACCTCTTTATCCTTATCAAATATCTGGGATATTTTTTAACATCTAGATTAATGTAAATTTTCCATTTCTCTCTAACTATGCATTATTAAATCAGCTAAAATTAAAAAAATGTATACAAGTCAAAGCTAAATGAGTAAAGAAAGAATTTTTTTTTAAAAGCCTAAGCAATGACACTTACAAAAGAGCTTGCATATATATCCCAGTGGTAAAATCTCGTGGATGGTTCTGTGGGCACGTCAAGGAGAACATGACCGGTATTTAAACCCACACTGGGAAGTAGGCTCAGCATCACAATTCCTCCCGTTCCCCCAGCATGGAGTTGACCAGCACTTGTCCTCACGAACGTTCTTTCACTTTTACAAGTGGTGCTCAGGAAATTGCTCTTAAATTCTAAGCAGGCATAGTAATTATCTCCAGTATTATCTGGTGCTGGATTGGGGAATATGCTTTATAAATCAGTCTTTTTATGGAATAAGATATAGAGACAGAGTTGACTAAAATCATTATTGCAGACTAACGTGTATTAAATTGTATCTTAACGTATTTTCCAGTTTCTTTCAAATATTCGCCTTACATATTTGTATGTTTAAAATATGACTATAGGATTATGAGGAATCTATGATCAAATCAACAACAATATGCTGTCAGTATAGCAGGTACATGCATTGAAATGAGCACCTTTTTGTCTTATAATCTAGTTCCAATCATGTAAGTTTCATTAGCAAAAGCATTACATATAAGTATCAGGAATAAATTATTTTGTCAGTTACTTTATCTGTATCTAATGTCTATTTCACTCAGAAGACTTTTTTCTCAGATGTAGCTGAGTTACACAGGTCCCCAGTGAGTCTAGCTTCACCCAGAAGGCATCACCGGCCTTATTAAAGATAATGTGAATTCATTCATAGTTGTTGTTGACACCACCTTATACAAGGCAGACATGAGGAGAACATCCCAGGCAAAGACCCTCTTCAAGTTTATCAAGCCAACTGAACCATCTCTCCCCTACTCACAAGTTTCAATGGCTTAGAAGAAAAAGTAATCAGAAGACTGGAGAATCTGGTAATGGCTTCTGAAATGATTTTTATACATGGAGAATGTGAGCTGTTACATGGTGCATTTAAAAACTGGTGTTTACTGGCCTTTGCTACTGAGTTTTCTTCCTACTCACACAGAAGTCCAATCATCTGTAGCTAGGATCCACGTGAGTTATAGAGGGAAGAGAAAGGAAGGGAAGGGAGTACTTAATAGTATGATATTTTATATATGTAAGTAGAAGAATAGATTAATGGGGCTGAAAAGGCCCCAAATGAGGTTATGGGAAGAGATTGAGTAAAGGAAAGGTGGAGGGAAGGCTAATCAAAATCTAAGAGGATATAAATAAATCATATGGAATCCTACATTTTTGGATAATGGAACACTCAGGAGCCATAGATTGTTGCTAGAAAACTTTCAGGGCCAGGGATGGGATACCTTCCAGTGAGTTGTTGGCCAGGGAGGTCCCTGATGCCCTCAAAACATAGGCCATTGCCGAGGCCCTTGGTTTCCCACTAGGAATAGATGGTTGCTGAAGACTATTGCTGAAGACTCCACATACTTGGGCTGCAAGGCCACTGAGAAATCCTCCTAGAACTGAGCTGATAACCTCCTCCATGTAGACCAGCTGACAGGAAGCTGGAAGAAGCCATTCTGCATGCAGTTCAATGGGAGAAAGAGAAATCACCAGTGAAGATACTCAGCAGGGGACACTGCAAGACTTATATTTGGCCAGCCAGGCCAAATAAGCCAATGGGTGCAATAGTGGCACATCTGTCATGGTGGAAACCAACTGCCCTCTAATTGGACAGGAGGCCCACTCCATGGGAGGGAATACATCCCTGTTACTGAAAACTTAAAACAGGGGTAGTCATGAGCCCTAGGGGTGTAACATCTGCTGCTATCTGGCTAAATGTATATACTATGCTTATCAAACTGCCCATTAATTACCTCTCTTAATGTTCATACCCTTATATTAATGCTACTCTCACTTTTGGTAGAGAACCTTCTCTTTTCAGATGGCAGTGACATTGGGATGCCTCAGAAGGCATCATGGTGCTGGAAAGAAGTGACCTGAGTGCTCAGTACTGTAATATCTCTCTCACACCTTCCAAGGCTCAGGGTCTAATGTGGAAGAGGTGGCAGAAAGAATGCAAGAGCCAAAGGAAGGGTAGGACTCCATACAACATGCTCCCCCCAGACACAAAATGGCCTGGATATTCATGACCTCACAATGCCTGACACTACCTACACAAGACCATCATAAGAGGAAGAAAAGATCATGACATCAAAATAAAAGAGAGACTGATTGAGATGGGGAGGAAGGAGTTTCAAAGGGGAAAGTGGGGGGAGGGAGGGTATTACCATGGGATATTTTTTATAATCATGGAAGCTATTAACAAAAATTTGAAAAAACAATTAAGGTGCAAAGTGACTGAAAAATCCTGGTGTTTATTTTTAGCTTATAAATCATTAAATTTAATTATTTATTAATTTTTATTGATAAGTTCCATACATATTGACAAAATATCATGGTCATAATCCTTTCCTATCACTCCCTTTTCCCCCTCCTAAATTCCCCTCCACTTTTTTCCCATTTAAATTTCTGTTTGGTGTGTATGTGTAGTATATGTGGTGTGTGTGTGTGTGTGTGTGTGTGTGTGTGTGTGTGTGTGTGTTTGTGTGGTGTATGCACATGCATGTGCCTCTTGCATACATTAGGGAGGATCCAAGGAAAATGTCAGGTGTCCTCTTGTATCACTCTTCTGCCTTATTTTCTTGAACAGAGTCTCTTATGGAACCTGAAACTCACACTGATTTTTATTAGACTGCCTGACCAGTGATTCTGCTTTCTCTGCCCCCTTGTCTCTGGGACAACAGGCATGCATGGCATGTCCAGCTTCTTACGTGGGTGAACTGAGCTCTACATGCTTTCACAGCAAGCATTCTTGCCTACTGAGCCATTTCCCTAGTCACAGCTCTGGTTTTTCTTATGTACCTACAGTGTGAAGCAAGATAGGGCAAGAGTGAGGATACTGAGAATGCATATCAAGTGCCCTGTAGGTTCAAAACCAAAGTTCACCTTCCTCTTCTGACCCCTCAGTGTTAAGGAGCCCAACATGTCATGAGGATGTAAGAAGGTAATGAAAGGCGTGTGTGTGTGTGTGTGTGTGTGTGTTTTGAATATAAAAAGGTGTGTGTTGGCTAGACTGAACCCACTGCTGGAATAACTGAAAATCTCATTCTTGTGCCCAGACGAATATGCCCCTTTACATGAAAGGAAAGAATGAAAGTGAGTTGCTGGGCATGGCATTGGTATGCAAGCAGATAACAAAACCCCAAGGACATAGAAGTTTCATGGGGCTAGGGATCTGGCTCGGTGGATAAAGTGTTTGCTGCACAAGTCTGAGGACATGAGTTTGGACCCCCTGCACCTGTGTAAATGCTGGTGGTCTTGGTGACTCACTGCAATCCCAGCATTCAAGAGGCAGAGCAAGCTGGATGGCTGGGCTAGCCTAATGTGGAGCTCTAGGTACAAGGAGAGATCATAGTTTGAAGAATAACATGGACAGTGAACAAGTGAGATGCTCAGTGTTGGCTTCTGGCCGCCATACACACATGCATACAGATGCACACACATACACACATGGAAAGTAAATAAAATCGGAAGAACTGTAGTGAGACAGTAGAGGGCAATGATGCCGGAAGTGGGGTGCCTTCTGAATGCAACTCACTAATCTAGTGAAAAAGAAACTCAGGAGATCAGAAGCTAGTAATGAAACACATGAAAGTAATTTCCAACCTTGTATAAAACAGCACAAAGCAGCCAGTGTTAAAATAGAGCTAATCACAGTTGTATATAGCCCAAACAACAGAAAAGAATGATCTCCTAATATGACTTATGATCAAGGAATTAAAAGTATATGCATCTTTCTTGGAAAGTTCTTACGTGTTAAGTTAGCCAAAGCATTGCTCTTATAACCGTAGACCTTCTTGTTCCCATTCAAGGAGCCAGCGAAGTCATCGTGGGGCGGGAGTGTGCTGCCCCCATCACCCTCCAGGCCAGAGCAGATGAGGACATGAGGACCTGCCCCTCTGCTCGACCTTCATTCAAAATTCAAAATTCCGTCTAAGATTTCTTTAACATAACTTTACTTCTTGGTCATTAATGACAGATCCTGTTGAGTGGCCAACAGGAATTTCAGTGGGATTTCTACTCTCCAGGATTACATTTACTTGCTGTTGCCTACCTTTTAGAAATATTAATTTCTGGTGTTTAGCCAGGTTTGTGACATCAGGGAGCTGCATGACATTTGTATAGACCCTTAACCTTTACTTGTTTTTTAAGCAATGCAGAAACCTGAATAATGTTTAAATTTAATGTTGCATAACTGTCTGATTGTAGCCTTGAAAACTGAAGCCTCTGGTTGGCACTTCAAATGTCTGTGGCAGCTCTTCTCCAAACCCTGCTGCATGAGCTGATGGAGGCTGTTGGAAAGCCCTCCTCCGTCCTGATCTCTCCCATTGGGCTACTAGGCAGGGGACGCTCCTTTCAGCTGTAGGTTTAACGCCAGTCTTGATGATTGACAACTTCAGGCCGCTGTAGGTAGACTCTTATTTCCCTTAGGCTGAACAAGATGGCTCTGCAGGACTTAAATAAACTCAGAAGAGAAGAACCCATACTTAGCAGCAATGTTCTGTTTTATTTTGGTGGGTCTTCCATTTTGGTTTTGGTGGTCATATAGAAGAGGAAAAAGAAAAAAAAAAAAAGAGGGCATGGGAATTCTTTTCTGCCATGCTATTTAGATTACACTGTGTTTGTTTCAGCTCACCATGTAAACTGGTGAACAGACAAATTATTTTGCCATCTATAACATGGAATCTCAAATAACATTTCTTGGAAGGTAGAGTTAAATCATATTCAGAGACTAAATTCAAACCAAACCAAAAGGGTCAAGTAAGAAAATTTTGGAATTGTACAATTAAATATGATGTGATTGGAACTTCTGTATATTTTTAGAATGCTAATTTTAGCACTTATGTGACATATAAAGAGAGTATCTGAGTATAAAATGTTTGCCAGTTCAAACAAAAAGTGAATATTAAGCTAAAGAAACAAAAGAATTGGAAACAAAATAGACCAAATGTTAACAATGTTTGTGTGCTTTTAACTTACTACATTGAATTATTTTATGAATTTTAAAATTATTCAGCCTGAAAATGGAATTATTAAGATTTTTTCTATTAGAAAGTTCTTTAACATGTGATTTTGATCTGTTTCTCAAATCATTTTTTGTACTTGCTTTTGCACATGTTCCACTTGCTGTATAAAGTGCTCTTGAACTGGTTCTTACCAAGTGGGAGTCATTATGCAGCAGTCACTCACAAATGGTCCGTAATGGCTCCTAAAAGCGGGAAATAAACCACAGGTAGGGAGGACCCTTGATGGGCCTTGATTGCTGAGAGAACTATGTCTATGTGAGGGGTGTGTGTGTAAGGTGTGCAAGTATGTTCCTAGATGTGGTAGAGCATGTGTAAATTGCGTACATCTTGCTCATTTTCCCAATTCCTCTGTGGTTTCATCTGAGGCCTTGCGGAAGTGCTCTGGGTTGTTTCTCTCCTCAGGTCTGGCTTCCATCTGAAAAAGAGAAGCAGATTCGCCAGTGGAGAGTGAAGTCAGCACAGGTTAAGTGGGATAACCATTATTCGTTTAGAGAGAATTTAATGGGTGTAGGCCCTCTTGTAGCCCAAGATTAGTGGGAGCTTGATATTGGAGAAGAAACTCATTATCTGGATATGATTCTGATTTGTTTCCCAGTTCTAGATATGGGTTCCTTTCCATGGAATGGATCTGTTAGCCAATCCAAGAGCAGCTGGTTACCCACCATGGCTGTGTGCCACTATTGCACTTGTGTGAACATCATCTCAAGTTGTTTGCTTCTGAGTAGCTTAAACCTTGAGTTGCTCTGACAGATGTTGGCCACTTTTCTCCAGTAGCTCATGTAGTGCCTTCTAGTACTACACAGGCTGTCTGGGGACTGGTTCTTTCCCAGATTCCTGCCAGGCCTCTCCATGTTCTGTACTGACAGCGTATGGTATCTTCAGCAGTAAGATCTTACCATTAACCCCTGGTGGGTCATCAAGTGCTCTGACAGAAGTCTGTCTTATTTTGGAAAACCTTATAGGTCTCTCTGATCAAGAGCTCATTGTGTGTGTTAACTGCATCCTGGTACTTGGAGTTACAGTCCAATGCCAAGGAAAAAGAAAGAAGAAAATGAATGAGAGTGTAAAAAAGAAAAGAAACAGGAGTTATTTAAGGTTAGGATCTCACCCTCTTCAGGGCCCTTCAATTCAGGTGTTCCCCCAGATGTCCTGATGAGAGTTCAACCTTTTAGTCTGTCTTCCAGATTATAGGATTTTATGGTACTAGTTCCATCTGGGTTCAGTTTTGTGTCCCCACCTTCCACCCTTACCCTGCCCTCAAGTGCTACCCTCCCTATTGACCGGTCCTTGAGATTCCTATTAGGTATGTCAGCATCTTGGTAGGACCTCACTCTGGTCCAGGCTGACCTGGAATTAACTATGTAATCTCAGGGTGGCCTAGAATTTATGGTGATCCTCCTACCTCTGCCTCTCGAGTGCTGGGATTAAAGGTGTGCGCCACCACACTGGCTTCTTCTTTTCTTAAGTGTTATGTATATTTCATTGAAGTCCCCGAGAGTTGCTATCAGGGCCAGAGCCACCCAGTTAGCCCCACAGAAGCAGCTGTATGCGTCATGACTGCCCTCAGAACGCCACCTGGGACTGGCACCTCTAGGGCACTCTTAGGCAGTGACACTCACAGGGTCTGAATTCTAATGCAAGCTAAGAGATCCAGCCACTACCTCTTCCCTCAGACTAGAGGAGAAAATACCCATCTTGATAATCACAAAACTCTGTGAATAGCAGGCAACATGGGAGATTTCTAGTTACATTGTTTCTCCTTCTTTAATTCTTTGTGAGAGGGCAAAGGCTTCATGGAAGTGGTAGGACTGGAGCTTCCTGTGGCAGGTGTCTTCCTTCACTGCCCCAGCAGGCAGTGAGGACCTTTGGGGTGCTGGGCTTATTCTTTGGGGTCTGCCTCAGCTTCAGCACCAGTGGGACCTTGACACAGGCCACGGTCATTAAGTGTGAGGAAATCGATTAAAAGTTAGGAGAAACAGCACCCAAATCCCAAGTGTCCTCAATATTGGCTGACGGTTTTCGTGCTATGAAGCTGCCTTTGCCTTTTGGGAAGATGTTTCATATTCTAAGCCACCATGAGTTTGAATCCTGTGGTGCTTAGATTCCATTGTCAACTTGAGCAGATAAGGAATGAAGTAAGAGGCCCCTCTCTTGGGCAGGTCTGTGAGAGTGTTTCTAGAAAGGATTAAAGTAGGCAAGAAGATCTTCCCGCAGAGTGGGCAACCCTTCCACTGGTGGGCTGTATATAAAGAAGCTTTAGGAGACACAGTCTTTTGTCTGGCTGCTTGTGAGCCCATCAACCCTGTTGCTTCCATCCTTCACCGACATCAGAGCCCAGCTTCTTCAGCCTTCCAATGTGCGCTGAAGACCACCTGTTCTCCAGGAAGCCTCCAGGCCTTCAGTGCCAGACTGGGACTGCCAAAGCTTGCAACCTTATGGAATGGGCAAGCTATTGGGTTCTCAGAGTCTCCAGCCTGGACAGACCTTGGACTGCTCAGTATGCATCACATGAGCCAGTCAAATAAGTCTCCTTTGTAATACGTGTCCTGTCAGTTCTCTTTCTCTAGAAAGTCCTGACTCACACAAATAATCAGTCAAGGAGAGCCTCCATTCATTTGTCCCAAATGGTTCTACTTTGAACACCTCCTCAAGGACCCCCTCATCAGCTGGTAGAGGTGCCAGATATGGAAACAAAGAGCAGAATGGGAACAATTGCCTGGTAAACAAGACACGGGGACGTTTAGAGGGAAGGACAAAATGTCAGGGAAAGGGATATGTTTTGTGGACTAAATGGCTTTGGACCCCGTTTTACAGGAGTTACAGAATTTGTGAATAGCATGAATGAAAGGAAGAGGATGACATTACAAGCAAAGAATGGGGGCTGAGTGGGGCATGCAGGCAGCAGGTGGAGAGGGCTCCCCGAAAGTGTGACTTAGATAGAAGGCAGGGTGGTGTGCGCCAGGCAGGCTGGGGACTGCGGGAATTCACGCCGTAACACAGGTGGGCGTGCCCTGCGAGGACGTTTACTTCATTACTGAATTATATAAGCTGTGGGATTTTAAACACGGAAGACTGTGAGCCAAGCCGAGGATTGAGGCAGTGAAATTAGATTCAAAAGGAAACTGTTTGGATTCCAGACACTCTTTAGAGGACTGCGTATGCTTTGCCCTTCCAAGTGTGACAGTATCTTTGAAATATGGAAACTCTCATGGGTTCAGACCTGCCTATCTTCTTTGCTTTTGAACAGGATCCCAGATGTATCAGTTACTTTCTTGTTATTGGGACAAAACACCTGACCAGAAGCAGCTTATGGAAGGAAAGGCTTTATTTTTGGTTTACAGTTTCAAGGAGAAGTGTCCATTATAGGGCAGGGAGCATGTCAGGAACATACAGTTGGCATCCCAACTCCACGTCAGCAGGAAGGAAGTAGCAAGAGCCAAAGCATCAAGGGAACCAAGGATCATGCCTCCTCCAGCAAGCCCTTGCCTCCCCCAGGGTCCACAGACTTCCCTAAGAATGCCAGAAACATGTGAGTCCCTGGAGAACATTTTACACTCAAACCACCATGCACACACACACACACACACACACACACACACACACACACGACACCACATACACACACTGCACACACACCACACACATACCACACACACACTACCACATACACACATACCACACACACACCAAGGACTCCAAGTGAACATTAAATTTCAGAATCACTAGTCAAAGGAGAGCTCAGAGGAGTGTGGACAGTGGAGACTGACTGCTCAAAGGTGGCTGGGAGGAGACAGAGAGGAGTGACGGGGAGCGGGTAGTGGACAGTGGACAGCTAAGGTATCTGAAAAGACCAGGTTCATTCTCAGGAGTCTCAGGATGAAAGGACACACTGATTCTGGGAAGGCAGGAGGTGATTGCTAGCTGTCATATGTACAGATGAAGGAGCCAGCAAGGAATATCAAGTGTCACTGTCCAAAGGGCATTTGGGAAAACACAGTAGATCAAAAATAGAGTTCTCTTGGGCTGGAGAGATGACTTATCAGTTAAGGTGCATGCCTGTGAAGCCTAAGGATCCAGGTTTGATTTTCCAGGTCCCACATAAGCCAGATGCACATGGTGGTGCATATGTCTGGAGCTTGTTTGCAGAGGCTAGAGGCCCTGGTGCACCCATCCTCCTTTTTTCTCTCTCTCTTTCTCCCTCCTTCTCTCTATCTCTAATAAGTAAGTGAATAAATGAAAATAAATCTCAAAAAAAGAGCATTTAAAAGTAAATAAAGTCCTCTTTATCTCAACAAAAGTGTTCAAAAGACAAAAGAAATAGTCTAAAATGTAAAAGAATACCCAATGTCACAACTCAAGGGGGAAAAAAAGATGTGACCTCGCTGATCAGCTGAATTTCAGGCCTAGAAAGTGAGTGATTTTGACAAGCCATTACAGAGAAATAATAACTGAATTCTAAGTCACTGGCTGCCAACTAAAGTAGATGCCACTTTATGATTCTAAGAATTCTGTACCTCAGAATTAATTCTAGCCCACAGGGTTCCGAGAAGATATGGTTAGGATTCCAGACAGAATTAAAGGGAATTGTAGCAAATGGTTCAGCAAGACAACTTGAACATTATTCAAAAATTTATTTATTTATTTATTTATTGAGAGGCAGAAAGAAAGAGGCAGAGAGAGAGAGAGAGAGAGAGAGAGAGAGAGAGAGAGAGAGATAGAATGGATATGCCAGGGTTTTCAACCACTGCAAATTAATTCCAGATACATGCACCACCTTGTGCATCTGGCTTATGTGGGACCTGGAGAATCAAACCTGGGCCCTTAGGCTTTGCAGGCAAATGTCTTAACCACTAAGCCATCTCTCTAACCCAACTTGAACACTCCAATAAACAGGCCTGGGTCAGGTGTCACAGCCCTCCCACATCACACTTGGTGTTAGCTGTGTACACTGGCTCCAGTCTGGAACGGGTATGTGATGGCCGACAGTTACATGCCCCTCAGTACGTGCTTGCTGCTGCCCCGAGCACCTTACATATTCAGAAAGTTCATCTTTGCTCTACACGTGACTGGATTTTTGATTTCACCTAGGAGACCCACTTCTGGACTTGTGAGGGTATGTCCAGCAAGATTTAGCTGAGGAAAGACCTTGAATATCAGTGGTACCGACCTATAGGCTCTGGTCCCCAGCTGAATAAAGAGGGTGAAGGAGAGAAAGCAGCGGTGAGCCGGCGTCCACCTCTTGGCTTCCTGGCTGCAGATGCAACGCGACCGACTCCCTCGAGCTCCCGCCACTGTGCCTCCGCTGAGATGAGCTGTAGCGCTTCTTAACCCAGGGACCAACGTAAATCCTTTCTAGCTTAAGTTGCTTTTGTCAAGCATTTTGACACGGCAATGAGAAAAGTACCTAATCTACGTACGTTTAACTGACTTACTAAAAAGCAACTATATGAAATAATTCAATTTCAACTCCATGCAGTGACTCTCTGATTACCCCCCACCTGACAGATAGAGAAACTGAAGAACAAATAAATTAACCTATCTGATGCTACATGGTTTCTAAGAGATGAAGCTAAGATTCAAACGTGTAAAAATTTAAAAGTTAAAAATTTTAAAAATAAGAACATTAAAATTTTTTGATTGAGCAATATAAAATGTTCTACGGAATTAATTCCATCATACAGGGACTGTTAAGCTAATAGCCATGCTGTGCTCAGGCTGTGTACTATTATGCCTTGATCTATATCACTCTTGAGTGATCCTTGCATTGTCTTGATCTAACAGTTTTTGTTCAATGCTGGTGACCCGCTTCTATATACCTTGACCTCTTCAGTCTTGTTGTCTTTAGGTTATTCTAATGGCCATTTATGTTTTGTTCATTCGCTTGTCTGAGACATAGACTGACTATGTAGTCTAGGCTGGCTTCAAACTCTCCACCCTCCTGTCTCCACCTGCTGGGAATTCAGATTATAGTCATGTGCCACCTTGCCTGATTCCAATGGCCACCTCCTTCATACTCTGTGCCCTTCGACATACTTCACTTACAGAAGATTGAAGGCATAGCTTCTCTAGCTTTTGAAGAACACAGACTTCTGAGCCAGGGTTCCCTTTTTTGACTTTGGAGACCTGATTTCTGAGGGCTGGGTATGTTTCTGCAGAGGACCTCCAGGCACTGGCTGTAGCTAGATCCCTGTCTTCATTCTGAGGTGAGGCATTCTGAGTGCCACCTGTGCCTTGATGTCATGTTGCTCAGTGAAATGCGTCCCAGCTATGTTTCCCTTGGAAGGAGCTGACACAACTCCTCCAAAATAAATCCCCCCAGCTCGAGAAGAGCAGACTGAGGGTGGGGTGCAGAGGCAAGCCCATCTTACGGGGACCTTCATTAATGGCCTTGTGTGTTGCCTTCGTTTTCCACACATCTGACCAAGTCAATTTCCTGTCTTGGATCCCAACCCATCTTGTCAGATCCCCAGTTTTCTGCTCTTCAGTCTTGGCTGGCTCAGTGGGTGATGGATTTGTACTTTTTTTGCTTTTTTTCCTATTTAAAATGTACCAAGTGTTTGCCTTTTGGGAAAGAATCCAGAGCAGTGTCGAGGGAGGGACATAATGTTTAATTTTTTCCAAATGATAAAATTGAATCTAGTTTCTTTCTCCACCCTCTCTTCTCTTTTCTTTCTTAATTTGTTAAAACTTTGGTTTTGGGTGGACATACAATGATATCAACATTGTAAACATACAATTTTTTGACTTTTAACAAATACAGATTAACCAACACCATAATCAATTCTTTTAATTCTTTTGAACAAAAATATTTTCATCATGTTCAACTAACATCATAGAACAGTTATTAGCACAAGATTTGGTTGTTTTTTTTTTTTTTTTTACCTTTTGAGGATTATTTTACTCATTAAGACATTTTAAACATTGTAATGTTTTGTTTATCTCTAGGGGAAACTTCCAGCTCTTGAATACACAGATATAAACGAGCAAGATCAACATTTCCACGGTCTAATACAATTGATTCTACCAAGTGTACCCTTAAATTTCTTTTTTTGCCTTTGGTCTAGTATGAATAATGTTTTGATGGTTTGTTTTCACAAATCTTGATTTTATTACTTTGTTCGAGTCATTATTTATTTAGGACAAAATAAATGGTATCTGGCTGGGAGTCGTATTTACATTCCGTCATGTAGAAAACAATGCTGAGGAAGGAGAGCCAGGGACACAAATGGCAAGCTGAGCTGTCACGGCAAGTCATAATTTCCAGACTCAGGAGAAAGTCCTCCTCACGTGACAGGGTGGCTCTGGGCACCGGTCTGCCTGTGGCTGTGCCATCAAAGCAAAGAATAAAGGGAGAAAAAAAGGTTGATTAGTGGGCAATAATCTGTCTGAAGCTGATTGGTGAAACAAAATCCCCCAAAGTCCATTTAGATAACTTTGGCTTTTACATTCCAAAGAAGAGAAAATTTTTTCTAAGACATTTTAGTAAAGATTTTCTATGTTCTATCGCTCCTTTGGCCTCTTTGTCTACAAGATTGAGGTGAGCAGAATCTATCTATGGGAAGATTTTCCAGTCACCAGGGCAGAGAGAGCCATCCTTTTGCTTGTTCCTCAAATGTCCTCAAAGCATCAAGCTTTTGTTTCACAATCACCTGTTGATAAGTCTGCCTTCCTTCTTGAGCCATGAGCCACTCAAGGAAGGCACCATGTCTCATTCATTGTTAGTTGGAGTCTAGCAAAGAATCTACTTGTAAATGAATCAAAAGCCAGATGCATGAGGTGGTACGTGTCTGAAGTTTGCAGTGACAAGAGCCCCTGGTGAGCCATTCCTTCTCGTTCTCTCCTTTTCTTTCTTCCTTCCTTCCTCTTCCTCCTCCTTCTTCTTCTCTCTCTTATGTCTTTCTCTCTCTCCTTGCAAATAAATTTTTAGAAATATTTAAAAGATTTGAGCTCAGGTTATCTCATGCCTCACACCCTAATGCTTGCACAGAAAAATACAGTGAGCCCCTGAGTCACATCTCTAGCCTCCACTAGCATTCTCATAACATTGCTAACATTTGATAAGATTTTAATTCCAGCACACTTTTATGTCTTGATTTTTATTGTTTCGCTTTACTGGGGGATGAGAACCTCCATTCTGAATGTTTGCATTTGGACACTGTGTTTATCAATGACATTTCACAGGTCAGCTACATTTACCACTTACATTGAGGACACTAGAGCAGGCTGCTAACTTTTCAGAGTTATATTAATGGTTTGCTTGATTAATCTCACAATTTACATCCAAATTCAGATAGCCAACTTTCTCTTTAGAAAGGGGCCTGATGGAACACAGGAAAACAAGGGAAAGAAAAGATCACAATTGTGTTTATGCTGGTATTTTATTTTCCTTTCTTCCAATATGGAAGCAGCCTGCTCACATTTTGATAGTGCTGTTTATCTGTCAGATGGTGCAGACGAGAGCCAGCTGTTTCCCATAAAGCTATTTGGGAAATAGCACTGGGGCTGTCTACAATAGTGCTTGCTATCTGATTCCACGTCTAGGGGGTAGTTCCTGATGAAATGATGTAGGAGGGCTTTCTAGAGAACAGGCCAGGATGTCAAGAATGGTTACGGCTGACAGATGCCAAAGTTAATGCAGGGTAAGTAAAGATGAGAATGAAACCTCTTTGAGGAAAGAAGCCAATGTTCCAAAGATGGTTGAAAGTGGGCAGTGTGTACAGAGTGTGCTGAGTGGGAGGCTGGTGATGCAGTCTGGGAGTGGGTCCTATGCTACAAGCTGAAGACATTCACTGCTGTCCAGATCATAGAAGCTGCTTCCACACCAGGTGTCGCTGAAATCTGTATCTGATGATGGAGAGAAGAGAAATAAAAACAAAAAGATCTCACATGCTTGCAGCTCTGTCATTTCATGCAGACGGATTTTCCAGGGAAAAGCACCAGTGAATGCTCACAGTCCCCAAGAGGAACAGTGCTGATGGACAGAGCTCTGGACCCGGGCTGGGCCTCCTGTGCTGGGAGCAGGATCAGTGACCGTGGTTCCAAGGGCGTGTGGGTGCGAGTGGAGGGACAAGAGCCGCCATGGACCATGTCTTGATGTGTGGGTTCTCGAAACCGGACTAGACTCATGAGAAGTCTCAAGCAGGTCTTTCACCCTCATGTACTGGAGCCCAGCACAGTCACTCCCACACAGCTACATGGCTGTTTGGGTTTGTCTCTGTGGAGGCATTAGCACTGTTTGGGGGTCACTGTTGAAGAAGCTCTAAGAACAGCTCATGCCAGCTTGTTTCCACACACATTCACTTCTCAAACACACACACGACATGCACATACCACACACGTACTCACATACACGTGCATTTTCACATGTACTCACATCTACATATACGTCCTCTTGCACACTGTCATAGGTACATGGACACTCACACATGCACTGCCTTTTACACACCTGCATGCTCACTATCCAGAAGCACAGCTCTTTGGGATATCAAGTCACCTCTTCCATTTCACTAGAAAAGCAGACTTTGGCCAACTCCCCTTATTCTCCCTTGGCCCTTAGTGCCTACCAACCAAAAGAAGCCAGCTTCCAGTTATCCAGATTGCCCCTGGTGAGCCCCCTTTCCTGAACTGAGAAGATGAGAAGGGACCCTCTGTCATCCCCCCCGCCCCAGCTTCTTCCCAGTCTCTGTGCCCCACATCTCTGGTGCTGCGGACAAGCCCTGCAAAGGTTTCTGGAATGTGGCCTCTATTGCCAAGAAAGTGGACTAGACGAGTTCTGTATGACCAGCCTGTTATCCAAGGGGGCGCTTATTGAGGTGACATACTATTTGTCATGCTGCATGGAGACTTGGACTCATTTGTTATTTTCCAAACTGCTGTGACCAAGCTTTACAATCTTATGCATTAGGAGTTGTAACTGAGGATAAGAGAGAGAGAGGGCGCAGGTGGCACCCAGCCCACCCACCTGTGTGTAACAGTTGCACTTTTGCTTTCTGATGACTTAATAAGATCTTATGGTAAGCGTGTTAGGCTCCTCTGCTCCCAAGAACTACGGACCAGATAGAGTCATCTGGACTAAAGAGTCTGTCATTTGCATCAAGATGTCAGTCTAGCTATGACTGCACTCCGATTCTAGGAGTCCAAAACTCTCTTACAGCAAGCCAGCTGCACGTCTCTGATTACTATCTCTGTTTGGGTGAGCCACTTCTGCTCTGGTGAGAGGAGTTACTGACATTCTCTGTTTCTCGGTTTTGTCATCTTTGAAATACCTAGTTGATAGTTTTGTTCTTTTTAATTGTTCATGTCAAATGTCTTAACTGGTGCTGTAGTCATTATTGGGACTCACTCAGGGTATCCAGTTAAGAAACTGATCAAAGCTAAGAAGTTAATCAGAGTTTCCAGAAACCCATGTCTACAGTACCATTAGGCTGAAACACTGCTCCAGTCACCCCTGTGACAAGGAGTGTCATGTCCACTCAAACTGTTCCTCTCCCACTTCCTAAGTGAAAGGATAAATCAGTTATGTGGTGGCTTTAAAAAATATTTTATTTTTATTTATTTATTACAGGGAGAGAGAGAGAGAGAGAGGGAGAGAGAGAGAGAGAGAATGGGTACACCAGGGCTTCTAGCCACTGCAAACGAATTCCAGACACATGTGCCACTATGAGCATCTGGCTTATGTGAAACCTGGGTCCTTAGGCTTTACAGGGATGCACCTTAACTGCTAAGCCATCTGTTGCAGTCCGGTTCGCATTGCTGTTAGAAATCACCCAACCAAGAGTAGCTTCTGGGAAAAAGAGATTTATTTTGGCTTACAGGCTCGAGGGGAAGCTCCACGATGGCAGGGGAAAACGATGGCATGAGCAGAGGGTGGACATCACCCCCTGGCCAACGTAAGGTGGAACACAGCAACAGGAGGGTGTGCCAAACACTGGCATGGGGAAACTGGCTATAAAGCCCATAAGCCCGCCCCCAACAACACACTCCCTCCAGGAGGCATTAATTCCCAAATCTCCATCAGCTGGGAACCTAGCATTCAGAACACCTAAGTTTATGGGGGACACCTGAATCAAACCACCACACCATCTCTCCAGCCCTTGTGGTGGCTTCTATGATGGGTACAGCATGGCTGTCCAGAAATGTCCTTACCAACTTGAATGGAGATCAGCCACAAAGAATCAGAGAGAGCTTCTGAAGCTGAATGCGGCTGACTCATAGCTTCTGCTTGTAGGTTGTGGCCGTCCCAGGTCTACTGACTCCTGTCCCTCGAACAGCTGTCTGGGTACCCCAGAGCAATTCCCAATGTCATAATTACCACAAGAAGCATGGGCCTGGTGGCAGTGACTTCTATGTGGCTAACTTGTGAGGCTGCAGTGCCCTGTTGTTTAGCAAAAGACAAGGTTAGATGTGGCTGAGAAGCACTTTGTCTTATGACTAATATTTAATCAGTGGACTATGTGTAAGACAAATTTCCCTGCTAATTGAGTGGGCCTTTTCCCTTCTTCAGCAGAAGGCTTTAAAATAAAAATAAAAACAACAACAAAAAAAAATTAGCCAGATGTGGTGATGCACACTCCTTGAATCCTAGCACTTGGGAGGCTCTCCATGAGTTCAAGGCCAGCCTGAGACTACATAGTGAATTCCAGATCAGCCTGGGCTAGAGTGAGACCTTACCTTAAAAAACCCAAATAAATAATAATAAATAGACATATAGATAGATATTTTTTTTTAAAACTAAGGTTTTCCAGAGAAGGATATTAGCATCAACTTGTGATATCCTGCCTGGAGTCTCAGCCTGCCCTGTAGGTATAAGACTTGCCAAACTGCATAATCATGTGAGTCAATTCCTCTAAGCAAATCTATCTATCATCTATCTGTCTATCTATCTATCTATCTATCTATCTATCTATCTATCTATCTATCATCTATCATCTATCTATTTATTATCTATCTATAGCTATCATCTACCTATCATGTATCATCTAATCTATACTCTGTCATCTACCTTCTATCTATATTCTGCCATCTTTTATCTATATTTGGCCCCCAAATATAATCTTTTATCTATCATTTGTTTATCTTCTATCTTTATATCTCTATCATTTATTTGCTATCTATCCTCTATCTTTTAACATCTATCTGTGTATCTATTATCTTCTATCTATCACCATCTCATCTATCTATCTATGTATCATCTATCTATCTATCTATCTATCTATCTATCTATCTATCTATCCATCATCTATCTGTTACAATTTTCTTTAAATTAGAACACTCTCCCCTGGAGGGAGGAGAGAGAATCAGGAGGCTCAGAAGTTAAAAGAGAAAAGCCTGGGAAAGCTGATACCAGGTGACGAATCCTGCTCAAGGTTGTTGCTGCGGTAAAGGAATGGTAGGAGGAAGACCCTAACCAGATGGCGAGTTGCGTGGTGTTCTCCAACGACACAGCTCCCATGGGCCGCTCCCAGGATGGGTGGCACCTTGTGGTGGGGCAGCTACTGTGGATGGGTCACCATACCCCTTACCTGTGTTCTGTAAGTGATCTCGATAAAATCACTGGTTCACCAAAATTGGTTTTGGTGCAATTGTGCTTTGGTGTGTCCTCTGTGCCCCATCTGGGGTGAATAGACACATGCTTGTGTCTCTCCCGGGGAAAGTTTCCTGCAGCAGGGCCATCTGCCTATCTATAATGTCTTGGTTATCAAAAGTGGGGGTGATGATAACAGGGAAGGACTAAAGGCAATCAAGAATGTGTGTGTGGCACATGTTACACGTTCATGGAAATTCAAGTCAAGTTAAAGGGTTGTTGCTGTCAGTTTCTGGTTTTGGTTTGTCTTGTCGTTTGTTCGTTTGTTTCATTTTCTGGCAGTGGGGGTTGAAGCCAGGCCATCGGGCCAGCGCTGCAGCAGCAGCGCCGTATGCCCAGCCTGCGCGCTGCCTCCGCTGCCATTGATCTCATTAGCCGTCTGGTCTCAGACTCGCGCTACAGTAGTGGTCGCTCCCCAAACAGGCTGAGCCTGTGCTCTACACCACATAATGAACAGAGACGGCTCCAAGAGATGAAACTAGACAACCAGCTGCCAGTGTGTGGACTCTGACAAGTGAGTTTCCAGCTGAGAGTTATTTTAAGGTACAAAAAGGTAGTGCCATGACAACTTCAGAGGAATTTAGAGATCCCACCAGAGGCTCACTGGCGACCAGGTCCTCCAGCAGATCCCAGCTTGCTCCTCGGAGAGGAGGCATGGGTGGGAGGCCCAAACACACTTATTTTTGTTTCCATTTCTAAGGAGAAGCTGTAAGGGAGAATTGGGTTTCAGAGAATAAACTGAGAGGATTGGATGCGATGATTTCTAGACTGTTTCAACATTCTGTAAAGCACTGACTGAAAGAAGGGAGATTAAAAATATTCTGTGCAGAATAATTCAGGCAAATGCTCAGGAAAATATGTCCTAATCAAATTCCTGCTGGAGCCCAGAAAATGCTGGGGAAGAAGGTGATGGGAATTTCATACCCAAAGCTGTAGAAAGTGACGTGACGCTCAGAGTGGGGCGTGTGCATGTGTGTGTGTGTGTGTGTGTGTGTGTGTGTGTGTGTGTGTGTAAGGGGAGAATCTTCCACCGGTGGGAGATGTACATTTCTTTATGCAGCTGACCTAATTTCACCATATCAAAAGAGGCATTAAAAAAAAACTTAGATAAACAAGTTCAACAATCCAATTACCTTTCTTATCTCTGGAAATCTTTCATTGAAATCAATGTTATTGGGCTCAGATTTTGAATGGAAAAAAAGACATTGGGTTATTTCTAAGGGGGGCTGAATAGCTGGTGGATGGTGCAATGGTCTCTTGTTCCTAAGCAGCAGAGCAAATACTTGCATTATCAGGTCATAAAATGATGCTATCAATCCCATTTCATGAACTAGAACATAAAAATGGAGCTAAAATATATATTTTATGATTCAAGGGACAGAACAGGGACTCTTTGGCATTAACTTGGAATGAAACAAGAAGTTTCTATGCAAATCTCGTGTGTGTGTGTGTGTGTGTGTGTGTGTGTGTGTGTGTGTGTGTGTTGGCCAGTAGTAATTGGCATCGCCTGTCTCCTCGTTGCTCCATCTTACGTTTTGAGACGGGGTCTCTCAGGGAACAGAGAGCTCACTAGTTCAGCTACATTAGCTAGCCATAAAGCCCCAGAAATCCATCCTCCTGGTTCCACCTCCCCAGCACTGATGTTACAGACATGTGCCATCACACCCTGCATTTCTATGTGGGTCCTGAAGGTCTGAACTCAGGTCCTTGGGCTTCTGTGGCAAACACTTTACTGACTGAGTCATCTCCCCAGCCCTTAAAATGTGTATTTATGCTTCAAGAGATGAGGCTGATGATAGAAGTTTTGGCAAGAGCTGAAGATGAAGCAAGCAGTTCCTGTGAAAACTCTTGGCTGTAACTCTTCCACAGGATCCCTAAAGTTCCAGCCCAGGCTCCTTCCCCTCCACAAACATGGTCCATTCTGTGGAGAGGTTGGCTCAGGAATCAACGTAGGAGCTAGCGTCCCTGGACTGCCCTTGAGCAAAGTCTTCTGCTGAACACGCTCCTTCTCTGTCTGCCACCGGGTCTCTGAATGACCTTTGTCACCACGCTATTGTCCCTTACCTGGGGAAAGAAAAGGGAAGGTAAGAGAAACCTCAGAAAGCACCCTGAGACTCCTCTGAGGGCAGGGACTTGCAACCCCTGGGCTAGGCTTCCTCTCTGAAAAGCAAGGTGCAGTGCACTTTGGATTCTGTAATGGCCCAGGCTTGCACTGTGTTCTCATGCAGTGCAAACATATCTGTGTTCACTGGTACACTTTGTCCTCACCCATGAGCCTCTTTAGGAAAGGGATTCCTATAGGAGGATGCCCTCTGACAATGGCAAGTGGGTTGGATCCGCCCCATTTGGAAGAGGAGGACACCCTGGTGTTTAGACTCTCAATCAAAGTAACAGCCGCAGAAATACTGGCTGCATCTCTACATCTCTTAGTGATACTCATTTTCTTTTTTACCTGAAAATAACAAATCAGGGCTGGAGCCAGTATCTCTGGGACCAGCCAGAGTGTCTGGGTGTTTGAAAATATGTGCATGCTTGGTACCAAAGGCACTCATCCAGATGACTGACTCGCATCTTGGCAAGCAGGTAATAGCAAATAGCATTTCAGTCAGATGTCATGGAATGAAAAAAAAAAAAAAAAGCCAGCTAAAGGAATTTTGGTATAAACAAAACAGATCCAACTGTTCTAATTTTTGCAGCCCTAGGGCTGAGTCAGTGCTGAGTGTGCTCAGCTTCCGGCCACCTGCCTCTCCCCCTTTTCAGCCTGCAATGTAAACTACTTAGTGAAGATAATCAAAAGACTTTGGTTCAAATCCAGCCTACTGAGAATGCTATTTGGCAGTGCTGAGATTTAATTGTTTCATCTGTAAAGGGAAAAAGAGGAGAGCTGCTCCTATGGCATTCTTGGGAGTAAATGTGGCGTACGTTAAGTCCCCAGCTCACAGCAGCCCCTCGCTAGGTAATAGTGGGCAGTTGGTTAATGAGGGCACAGTATAAGTTAGCACTTGACAGAGAGCTCCTCACAATGCTTCTGTTTAAGTGCCTTCTCCCTCCCTGGGCTCCCCAGGTACCACCTCTGCCTACCTGTCTGGGAATCCTTCCAGGGTTTTAGCAGAGACTTCTGGACCTCCTCAGTGGTAGAGAATCAGAGCTGGGAACAACCCTTTCTCACATCTCCCAGGCTTCCTTTTAAAAATCAATAGCTACTGAATTCAATTTAAGCACTGTTTCAAAGTTATTGTCCCTTTTAGTCATTGGTTTCAGTGAAATTTAATCACTCTGAAAGTTGGGGTGCAGTTTGCAAAGTTTAAAAGGCCCATCACTAGTCCCTAAACAAGTGTGTGTTTGGGCTGAGATGTAGCTCACAGTGCATGCTTGCCCAGCATGCATAGGCTCTGGGTTTGAATCCCTTCAGTACAGGAAAAGAAAATGAGGAGGATTTTGTTTTTGTTTGGTTTTGTGTTTATGTTTTTGTTTGTTTGTTTTTCAAGGTAGGGCCTTGCTCTAGCCCAGGCCAACCTGGAATTCACTATGTAGTCTCAGGGTGGCCTTGAACTCATGGCAATCCTCCTACCTCTGCCTCCCGAGTGCTGTGATTAAAGGCATGCACCACTACACCCAGCCGTGTTTATGTTTTTTGTTTGGCTCATTTTTGCTTTACTTGCTGACCAGTGGAGTTATTTTGTACTATTATATAGGCTCAATAAATAGCACCCACTTCCTTTAGCTAATCACAGAATTTGATATTATTTACCCATTTAGTTTTAATAAATTACAATTAGCAATCAAGGTATCTAGCCTAAAATATATTCCTTCATCCTTGATATTCCAAAGTATCCGCTGACTCAGGACCAGGGAAGTCTTGAGCCATTGGTTGAACAGAGAAAAATTCAGTAGGTACCACTTGTGTGTGTTAGGTCAAGATGGGCTTCCCAAAATGGAGTCACCAAAGACAGCAGAATGGTGACAGACATAAGGAAGTGAGTGATCCACATTCCTCAAGAAACCACCAGCCATTATCCCTTCCTTGCCTAACAATGTCCCAGGTCTAGGTTTCCTATCCCCTTATCTCCCACCTCTTCACTGTTCTGGTCTCACACCTTAGCTATGTGAAATGGTTCATGTAAAGAACAAAGAAGTTTCTTTCCCCTTCCTCACCTTCCCCCAACTGGAGAGCTCTATACAGCCACTATCTGGAATCTCAAAGGTGGCTGTGCTCTGCTCTTGCTAGTCAGTCCTGGCAGCTCATGCCTTTCCAGAATAAAAGCTTTCATCTTTGCCTCAGAGTGGTCTCTGTGGTCTTGGTAACTCCCAAACCTTACAGTGTGGGCAATAGTTAGCAAGAGGTGAGAACCCAGTGAGAAAATACCCACCCTTTGTCTTGACAATAGAGCCCTGGGGTTACTCTGAACAAGCCAGAAGAGTAGCCATGGCTCTAGGGCTTCCAGAGCGTTCATGGTGCAGCGAAACCAGGGAGGGACCATCGAAGCCTGGGATGTGAGTGACCCAGAAAAGGACTGGGAATAGAGTCCTTATTAAATGGGCCCTCTGCTGTGCAACAATCTGGAAAAGTTAGAGAGGGGCCATAAGAGGCCATCAGATCAACTGGGCTTCAGTGGGGCAGTTCTTCAAGAACTAGTGTCCTGCAGAGGGGAGTGAGAGAGCGTGAGCTCAGAGCTGTGCAGGGAGATTCCCAACACCTCAAGTGGCTGAGTGACAGGAGAAAGTTTAAAGATTTCTATTGATACCATCACAAGAAAAGACTCAAGACTTAGGCTGCACATCAGCAGGTACTGTCTTGAAACAGAAGATGTGGAGTATGGGAGGAGTGTTAGCCTCTTCTAGAGAAATCTCTAGTGCCATTTGCCCATTCAAGTGCCCGTCCCACCCCAAGAGCCAGCACTTCTTGATGTCGGATTAACAATATACCAGATATTGTGCTGACTGCATTATCACTAACATGTCATTTAAATCTCAAGATCAATATCATCTCTGCCTCAGCAGGTGGGCGGAGATCTGCTCATTTCCAGAAAACAGACTGTGAGGTGAAGCACCAAGTCACACAGCCAGATACTGGCAGACCCCATGTACTAACCCTGCTTTATCCTGTCCTTCCCTGCAGCCTGGGGGGGGGGGAGGGGCAGTGTGGCTGGAGGCGAGAGAATGACTGTGAGGAGGGGAGAGTTGAGCAAAGTGCCACCCAATGACAGGGCTGGGAATCCACTGGGTGTGGGGATTCAGTAGAGCCTCTGACATAGGTATGAAACAGACCTATGTGCATGCATTTTAGGGAAGAAAAAAATAGCTGTATAGCTCAGATGAGAGGAGGTGACTTGCACTAAGCAATATGTAGGGAGTCACAGACTCTGATGACATTCCAAGGGCACAAAAATAGCATGTGGTAAATCATTATAGTACATGCTCAAGGTTATCTAGGGTAGCAAGAGACTAGTTAAAACTGAGATAAAGCTTGAACTATGGTGAGAACCAAACTGTGATCCTCCCACTTACCACTTACCACAATCTGTGGTCCCAGATAATTGAGAAAGAGATTGCCCATTTTCTATGCCCAACAGTAAAATAGAAATGGTTCCCATAGTGTAAAGACTTTCGAGGAAACTGTGAGTGCACGCATCCTACTTGACCATGGCTGCTTCTCTCCAGAATGAGGAGTTAACAGATTACCCAGTGCAAACATCTTGGTCTCTCTCACAACCAATTTAGCATGGTGAGCTGATGGCTTGGACAGCTACCCTGAGCATAGGGAAGGGTAGAGGCTGCATGGACTCGAGGGGAGGAACCCAGACAGAAATGAACAGGCCCTGTGGCCACATTTTCACATCGAAAGCCAAGTGGAAGATTGAGCAATTACCTAGTAACTGCTGACTGGGGAGCCGGCCAGTTTGGGCAATTCGGATAGATCACGTGCTCTGGCTGCTTTGCTCGCCTGAATTACTTGATAATCACCCAACTGTCTGCTTTGCTTAGTTGAAGCAAACAAAACACAGGTCTCCACCTGAGGCCACTCTTTTCACGGGGGGCACAGTATAGGCTGACCCTCAGGGAAGAACTGGCCATAGCATCACCTGAAAGTCTGAAGACCCTGAGATGGTCGGTCACGATTCTCATGTTTCTCAAAGTCCAGTCTTGGGACCAACTTGAGAAAAGAGAATTGTCACGAAATGTATCATGCAGAGGTGTTTTTGAGAAAGTGAGAGTATAAAGACCCTGGAGTGAGCTATGGAGATGGGGCCCGCATGTGGACAATAAGCAGTGTTAGCCAGGAGAAGAAATGGAACCGGGGGAAGGAAGGCTTGGGAGGCGGGGCCTTTCCCCTCTGAGTTAGCCAACCAACAGGTAAGGAGTATCAGAGTTTATGGAGCACCAAGGGCTCTTAAACCCTTTTAACACACCATAACTACATCATTGCAGAAATCACTGGGAATGTTGCTGTAAATCCATTTGTATGCATAAGAACAGTGAGGCAGGACTGGGGTGTGACGTAGTGGTAGAGCATACATTAGGTCCTGGGCTCCATTCCCAGTCCTGCCAAGCATGAGAGTGGGAAGAAGGGAGGGGGAAGGAAGTAGAAGGGAAGAGAGGAAAGGAGAAGAGAAGCAAGGTGGCAAGATGAAGAGAGAAGAAAGAGAAAGGGTCTCGGGACAATTTCATAGCTTGCCAACAGTGTCAGAAATGGGATGTGGCAAGCCAGGGCAGAGTTGGTCACATTCTTCTCTGGTTTTGGTTAGTCTGTAAAGGAACCTCAGCCCTAAGTACTGCCACACAGCTTGTGCAGATATCTGTGAAGGATGGCAAAACCTTTTACTTCACCAAGGCTAGAAGTCTGCTGCATCCTACCTACATCTTCACCTCAGCGGGCGGATCATCCAGAGAGGTTTCAGCTCCGCCCTTGGCCTCACTGCTCGGGTGCCGCCAGCTACTGTCACCTTGCTGCCTCTTCCTTCTCTATCCTTGATACCTCTACCTCTGTCCTTCATGGACCCATCATGCTCCTGACTTTCCTGTAGAGTCCAGCTTCCCCAGTGTCATGTCCCAATGTGTCCATCCCTACAGGAGTGGCAGATGTCACAGGATGGAGCCCTGCCAGCACAGGGCTCTGCTTAGAAAACTGTGAAGCCAGCGGATGACTCTGGAAACAGGCTTTTACCATCCTCATAAAGGAATTGGGCTATGTTCTGAAAATAAATGCTGAATTAGGAGAAAAGGACTTGTTCTCACCTGGAGAAGTTTCAATCAAAGATGAAATTTGTGGTTCAGACCCATGCTGGCAGGTGAGGCTCATTCCTGCGCATCTGAGAGGTAAGCAACAGCCCGTGCTGGCTCTCTGGTGCTTTCAAGTAAATATTTTGAAATTGTGTTTGTAACAATGGTGTCCACTTTTCAAATATGGTCATAATTCCTTTGGGTTTAATTTTAGTTTTGCAATTTCCAAGTCTCCTCTATAAGCAAAATCACATGAAGACTTTCTAACCCAAATCAAAAAGGTGACACATCTCACTTGACTGAATAACTCTGAGATGGGGAAAGGAGCTTATGGGCACAGTGAATTGCTTATATTTTGAACTGAGGCTGAAGCAACAGAACTCTGAGAGCTCATTACTAGCTCAGACTTTACTGGAATGAATGATAGGGGGCTGGAAAGACAGCTCAGTTGGCAAAGTGCTTGCCTTGCAAACATGAAGATCTGACTTAGATCCCCAGAACCAATGTGAAAATGCTGGGCTTGATGATGTGGGCTGGTAACCCCCGGGCTGTGGAGGAGGGAACAGAAGTATCCGTGGGGCTTATTGGGCAATTACACTAGTCTGCTCAGCAAATTCCAGGCCAGTGGAAGACCTTGTCTCAAAAAAAAAGAAAAAGTTCACAGTGCCTAAGGAATGTCTCTCGAGGTTGCTTGCTGGCCTCTCCACACCTACACACACATATGCCTACATGTGATCACATTAAATAAAGACAAAACGCCATGCTCTTGGGCTGCCTGGGGTTTGGCAAGGCCTGGTTGATTCCTGGTGCTCCAGGATCTCAACCTCTGCTTCCCTATCTCTTGCAATCAGCCTCTACCCTCTCAAATAAATTAACTGTGTTTTCAACATACCTTTGCTTTTCATCATCTTGCTTTATCCTCATGAAGTCTCTTTTTTGCTTACTTTGATACACACAAGATCAATGGAGGCTGAGGGTGCTCATTGATCTAGATGGCTCACATACTAAGTGGCATAAAAAGGAAATAAACCCCAAGTGGTATTTGAGGTATTTGTGAGGGAATAAGGGCGAACTTGGGAACTTAAGTTGAGATCTCTTTGAGGTCGAGGTTACCTTGGTATGCCCGAGCAGGGAGTAGTGTGCTGACTGCTTCCACAGTCTCCTCACTCACCTGAGCGCTCACCTGGTGCTCAGTGTGGCCAGCGTTTCCCTTCCTTCCTTCTTATTTCTTTGTTCCCTTTAATATTTTATTCCCACCCTCCCCCCCCACACACACACGGTTCCAGTCTACTCTTAGTCCCCCACCCACACACACATCAAGCTCAGACCCTTCGGTTGGTATGTGGCAGGTATTATACTGCTGTCACAAGTGAGAGACAAGGAGGTTTCCTGCAGCGGCCCTTCTGCTGCTATGCCTAAGCTGTCCGTCTGAGAACCTTGCAGGGAGCTCGGGCTATTGGGGACCATGTGTGAACGCATCCTCCTGAGATTACTACACATGTACAATGATAACCTGTTGCTCTGAAGAACTTCGGCGTTGAAAGCCACAAGGCTAATACTTGTGTTAATCAATGTTCCCTAAACCTCCATTTCCTTGTCAATGTCACAGGGACTTGAAGATCATGAAGTGCCAAGCGATAAGGCACCACTGTGGTCGTCAGCAAAGCAGGTGGAATGTGACGGCATGAAGCGTGACAGGCAAAGCAAAGTGTTTGGTAGCTAGTGAGTGAAGCCTCAGCTGAAAAAGGCCTCACAGACGTTCGCTCACTGTAACTGCGCATGTAAGATAAGGAAAGGGGGAAAGCACAGAAGTAACTGCCTGTGCTTAATTTTACCTTTTACAAGCAACTAGTTCTCTGAAATGCAGATTAAAATTTCCTATCAAGTAATACAGAGCTTGCAAAATTTTTTGTCTAAAATTAGAAGAGTGAGGATATTAATTTCATTGGTAGGTACTGTGGACAACAGTTCTAGAAAGATCTCAGACATGTGCAACATTGTGGAGGGGGCCGATTCATTTGAACAGTCTTAAAAATCACGTGCTGATAGCCATGCCACTTCGAGAAATTCATGCAAGGGAAACAAGTGAGTTCATCAGCAGTGAACCTCCCCTTTTTATAAAAAGGTAGGCCTGGAGATGCCGACCCTGCTATTCTATAAGCAGAGAATAAGTTTGCCTGGGACATGACTTGGTGGTAGGGCGCCTGTCTAGTACATGGGAGGCCAGGTTCCATCCCTGACACTGGAGATGACACACAGATGCGTGGTAGACAGATGATGACAAAAATAAAGCAAAGTGCAATGCACACAATAATGTGGTGTCGGGGTAGTGGAACTGCTAAGGTCACATCCTAGCTTTGTTACTTGTCACTGGGGTACTGGAGGTAACACTTGGCTAGTTTCCACACTTGTAAAATAGGAGTGACACTAATCACAGAAATCTGTTCTGAATTTTCTTTGAATATTTCACAAAATACATGTGAGGCCCTCAGAACTTCCTGAAAGTGCTCACTGTGTTAGGCCAGGCTCATCACAATGAAAACTTAGAAACCACCTATAAAGCTAACAAGTTGTTTAATCTCCAGATCCAATGCAGTGTGTCTTCATCCACTCAAGGTGCTGTCAGAAAATACCTGAGGTTGGGCAGCTGCTGAGCAATGGAAAGCTGCTTGCTCCCCAGGAGGCTGAAATGTTCATAGTCAAGACAGCAGCAATTCAGTGTGTCATCAGGATTTCTTCATAGATGCCCTCTGTGCCCTCAAAGGTGGGGGAGGCAGAGCTCAAAGGTGCTCACGGGCTCTTCTATAAGGGCACTCAGCCTATTCACAAGGATTGCTGAGTCACCTCCCATGATTCTACCTCTTAATACGCTATACTGTAGATTGTTTCCTCATATGAATCTGGGAGGGATTGTCAGATATATATACACACACACACACACACACACACACACACACACATATATATATACACACACATATATACATATATATATATGTATGTATCAATTAAAGTATTTTAGATGAATATATGACTTAAAATACAGCACATCAAAGGGCAACAATCAAGGTATAAAACAGTATTTACTGTGTGTGGATATACATAGCTATTTATTAGATGGTATCTAGTGTATCTAAACATTTTGGTTTTAAAAGAGGGTTTCATACAGCCCAGGCTGGCCTCAAACTCACTAGCTAAGGATGACGTTGAACTTCTGCTCCTCTGGCCTCTACTTCCCAGGTGCTGGGATCACAAGCCTGGTCTTTGTGGTGTGCAGTAGAGCTTAAGGCGACCTGCAAGTCACACAGGCGTTCTACATTCCTATTACTATAACTAAACATCTCCTGGACTCTAATTTTCTCTTAAAAACTTAGTTGTGTTTCAAGAGAGAAAAACCCAAATAGTGCCCATTTCAGTTCCTTTACCTCCTGTGGTGTACATCATTGAGAATTCTTTTTCTGTGTAAACATACTTTTGGTAGTGTGTTGCTATAATAGCACAGAAGTACTTCCTTACTGACTGGCAAAATCCTCCATAACAAACATCCCAAGATCCCCTCTAATCTCATAATTCTACTAAGGTGATTATATACATCATGGGCCAAGTCAACAAATGCTATAGCTCTTAGCTTTGAAATGCCTATAATAACTTTTTCAAGTATGACTGATTTTATCGGACAATATTTATTATGGGATACTCAAATCTGTGTGCATATAATTTGTAATCATAATTTGAAGAATGACATTTGTAAAATATAAAATTACTTTTGCTAATGGCACCCTGTCCTATTCACACAAATCACACTGACTTGGGTCTCAAGGTTTGTAAAGGATACTCAATTGGCTTTGCAAATTATCCTACATTTGCAACTCAGGAATCTCTTCAGTTTTACAGACAACTACTTGTAAACCAAGCACTCCTAATCCCACAATAAAATGGACCCTCCTCCAATCCCCGCAAAAGCCATTTGATTACCTCTGATTTTAACCAAGTGAATTTTGTGCCTACATGCTTACAATGGCACCTGACGGCAGGGAGACACTTGAATCTTTAGTTTTAAGGTCTTCAAATTTAAAATTACCTTAAAAAATTATTTACTTATTTGCAAGCACAGAGAAACAGAGAGGAGAGAGAAATAGAGAGAATGGGCATGCCAGGGCATCTAGCCACTATAAATGAACTCTAGATGCATGTGCCACCCTTTGTACCTGGCTTCACGTGGGTTCTGGAGAATCGAACCCAGGTTGTCAGGTTCCATAGGCAAATACCTAAACCATTGAGCCATCTCTCCAGCCCCTTAAAATTACTTTCACAAGAGAACTGAGAGCATAGCCATGGGCTTTCCCCTGGCTCACTTTCTAAGCTTTTCCATGCCCGTCTCTGCATGAACGATGTTAGACACAGTATAAACAAACCTCACCCACTTTGCCAACTTTGAATGGCTGATGGAGAATCTTTGTTTCAACTTTGGGGTGCATCTTCAGAACTAAAGTGCAGTGATGTGCTCTGTGAGATCTGTACATGACAGTGGAAAGAGAAAAGGGTCACTTGCCCGGGGGCAGCTCTCCACCTGGGAATCCCTTCAGGGCCTCCAGGTACTAAGGGTGGCTGATCTTGGCATCTGGGAAATGGTAAATGTGACATCCTTCTCCAGGTCTGTGACAGGTAGGCAAAACCCAGGGAGATTCTTTGGGTTTTGGTCGAAAGGAATCCAAATGGAGCAGCAAGTTTAAAAAAACGATTTTTTTCCCTCCAAATTTTTATCCTACAATGAAATGTGGGTTTGCTGCTGCTTTCTTGAGTCTGATGGTCAATTGTTTATGCTCACGTGATTGCATGTTGGTTGTATTTATGATTACTAGGATGGAACTACAAAGAGCTCGCTGTTACTTCCAGTCCCCAGCCAGATGTGAATCTGCTAGACAGGGACGTATGTTTAAGTGTCTCGGAATTTTTCCTCATTACCTTTTCCCGCTGACTAACACATATGAGAGTATTGATTAAGTGCTTTCAATCTAAAAGGGAACAGAGGTGAGGTGACACCATGCACATTTATAATTCATAGAAAAGTTTCTGCCACACATAGGATCAGTCCTGGACTTTAGAATCCAGCACAAAGAATCCTAAACCTAGTGTCATTAGAGAGAAAATTCGGTGCTGCTCTCATTCTAGAAAGCTCAAACTCTCAAACACTTCTAGTATTTTTTTTTTCTTTTTGTAAGTCCCTGAAACAAATCTTATGAAAAATGCTCCACCTTTTTGTTGCTCATATTAATTTGATTAGATTAGCTAACTGAAGGGATTACTTGCCAGAGGAAAGATTCCCTTGTGTTCTTCCTGCCCCCGCAACCCCACCCAGGTAGGGTCTCACTCTAGCTCCTGCTGACCTGGAATTCACTATGTAGTCTCAGAGTGGCCTCGAATTCATGGTGATCCTCCTACCTCTGCTGAGATTAAAGGCATGTGCCACCATGACCAGCTCCCATGTGTTGTTTTGTTGAGAGATACCAATGACAAATAAATTTTCTATTTAATCCCAGCACTTGGGAGGAAGAGGTAGGAGGATCACTATGAGTTTGAGGCCACCCTGAGACTACATAGTGAATTCCAGGTCAGCTGGAGCTAGAGTGAGACCCTACCTTGAGAAACCAAAAAAACCGGAAAAAAAAAAATGTATGAGGACACACAGAAGCACACAAAATGACTTCTTTAAAAATTAAAGAGTTGTTAGATTTGTAAAGAGATTGGAGGTAATTTCCTACTTGAAACTTACAACAACAAAGAAAGACAAGCTGGTTGAAACTTTCACAAGAATGGAAAATGTTTAATAAACTTAGGACGGTGGGCTTATTAAACAATTGTGTTATTTACAGCCTTCATTCTCCAACTGCAAACACAGTCTTGTGTGCTTTGCATGCTAAGGAGAGAAGCTCTCCTTGGTTCATTCAGAAAACATTGGCAAAATCAATCTCAATTGCAAATTCACAGATGCAACCCTTGAAGTATGAAGTTGTATATGACAAAAATACAGATAATATTTATAACAATAACTTACAAGAACAAACTAGTGATAAACTACAATTTCACAAAAGATTGTAAACATTTTGCACACTTTCAGTCCTTTCTTTTCGGCAAAGTGCTCTTTTGATGACAAATAAATTAACAGATACACACTAGAGTGAACTATTTCCAGACAATACAAAAAAAGTTTTGATCTGTTTTCTTCTTGTAAACATAAATTTTACAAAAAAAATGAATAATCAATAAAAGTGTCTTGCAGGCCAACTATAGATGCATACTTGGGCAGCAAAATAGTGTTGGAACTGCTTTGGGTATTAAATAAGAAAATTAACATTAATATCTTTTCAATGGTATTTTATACATAGTAAATGACAAGTTTATATCCTCAATCATTTCTATCCCTGAAAAAAGGAATTAAGTATGACTTATTGACAGTTATGTCACTGTATGGGGTAACAAGGGCTGGAGTCCAGGAGTTGTTGGTGAGCTACAAAATAGAAAGAAATCGAAAGATCAGTTCTTTTGGATGAATAAAACTGGTTTAAAAACAAACAAGACCCACTCAAGATCGCATGTTTTCTACCCTAGTTTCAGATGAGGGTTTCAAGATGCACTCAGTCTCCTAACCTCAGCAGGAACTGTCTTATCATAGTGAATATATGAAACAAACTTCCAGGACCTGGCCAACAATCAAGTGTTTATTTGGAGCACTTGAGCGTGTCCCATCCAGACCCCACTCGCTGCACAGTGCCCTGCAGTTAGGAAAGCCCAGGAACCCCGTCTGCAGAGAAGTCATTCGTTTCCATGTGCAGAAGTCAGGATACCCCCTGTGGGGATTCCCCCATGAATGTTTCACTAACTCCTCTTCACAATCCTCCTGCCTCAGCCGCCAGAGTGCTGGGGAATCCACCGATTCCACCTTCCCAGGGCAGAGATGACATGTGTGCCATCATACATGACTTTTAAATGGGCGCTTGAGACCCTAGATCAGGTCCTCATGCTTGTACAACAAACACTTTTATCCACTGAGCCATCTCCCCAGTCGTGCATGTAAATGGCAACATGGGATGACAGGCTCTGCTGTTTTAATTAACCAGAACTTAAAATGAAATTCTACTTTTAGCAAAAGCTGTGTTGCTTTAAATGAAACCTCTGTCTGAGAGCCAGTAGGAAAGCTGGATGACCCTTTAAAACATGTGTTGGCAAACATCTCAAAGATACCAAAGTAGTGAGAAACGATGAAGCCAGGTCCCAGAGAGGAAGGGGAAAATGAGGTTTCTTTCTCAACAAGGCTTACAAAAATTTTAACATAAGTGGAAAATCTAACGAGTTTAGAAGTTTAGCAAAACATTCAGAAGTTAGACTTTGGATGGGGGGGCGGACAAAAATGAAAGATGAAGGCCAATGGAGTAGAAAATTCCCATTAAAACAGCAACAACAGACTTTCATATCTGGAATCCCAAATGGCTAAAGGTAAAGAGTAAAACAGAATTATTCTAGTCTGATAGGATTGGCTATATTAAGTTGATGCTCCGTAGTCCAGCTCTGTGCCACAGGTTAAATTAAGTCTCTGAAGGAAGACATTACCCAGGGCCTCAAATTATTTTTAGATGTTTCATACCCAACATCTGAAATTAAATATAAAGGAAGGTAGTAAGAAGTAAGGATTTGACTATAAAACAAAGAACAAACACACAAGAGAAGACCCCCCCCAAGATCCAGACACTGGGGTCAACCAATACCAGTAACAACAGTTATAACAATTCAGATTCAAACTGGTGAGTCCCATACTGAATTACACAACTGTAATCAAGGAGCCCATGAACGAGTCTTCTGTTTGCAGAGAATTAGTGAGCTACAGAGTGGCTGAAGAAAACATCTAAAGACAGAAAGTTGAATAGCTGGGTTATAAAAAATTTTCATCATGGGGCAAAAGTAATTTTCAAAAAGAAAAACATTGGGGCTAGAGAGATGGCTTAGTGGTTAAGCGCTTGCCTATGAAACCTAAGAACCCCGGTTTGAGGCCCAATTCCCCAGGACCCACGTTAGCCAGATGCACAAGGGAGCACATGCATCTGGAATTCATCTGCAGTGGCTGGAAGCCCTGGCATGCCCATTCTCTCTTTCCCTCTGCCTCTTTCTCTGTCTATCACTCTCTAATAAATAAATAAAAATAAACCAAAAAAATTTTTTAAATAAAAAAATATATAAAAAATAGAAAAAGAAAAAGAAAAAAAAGAAAAACATTGAGAAACTCTCATAATGAAAGACATTGACCTACATAGTCAAAAGCCACACTCAGGTACATTATACTAAATGTTAAAAAAAAAAAAAAAAAAGATAGAGAAAAGCTAAGGAACAAGACATATTTGGGGCGAGAACTTGGAGTCTCCTGCATGCTAGGCAGGCGCTCTAACATAAGCTATCTCCCTAGCTCCCCAGCATTTTTTTTTTTTTATTTCTTTTGGAACAGGTTTTCATTAAATTACCTAGGCTGGCCTTGAACTCACTCTGTAGTCCAGAAAGGCCTTGGAACTTGTGGTCTTTCTGCCTTGGTCTCCTTAATTGCCGGTACAACAGGCCTGGGCCACCAGGCCTGCAAGAATAATTTCTTAAACAGAACACTCCATGGAGGGGGCGGGGGGAGGGGGGGAAACGTGAGGAAACAAACCACATTGTAATTAGGATTTTTGTCTGCTCACCAAAATCATCCATTAAAGAAGTAGAAAGAGAGATGGAGAGATGGCTTAGCAGTTAAGGCATTTGCCTACAAAGCCAAAGAACTGAGGTTCATTTTCTCAGGACCCACATAAGCCAGATGCACAGGGTGGCATACACATCTGGAGTTTGTATGCAGCAGCTGGAGGCTCTGGTGTGCCCATTCTCTCTCTCTCTCAAATAAATACTTAAAATAAAATACATTAAATTTTTAAAGAAGTAGAAAAAGACAGTTTCATAAGTAGAAGAAATTTTCAACTCATGCAAAAAAAGCTTTATGTGCAAATTATAATCAAGAAATGAAATCAATTTTGGACAGCCAAACCAATAGCCCCACAGCCAAAAACATATGCAGCCTCTGCAGAAAGAATATACAGATGTACAAGGGGAAAAAAGATTTGGTTTCTCAGTTGAGGAAAATCACATAAAAATAATGAGGTCCACCAGCCTGAGTTTGGCTACAAGTTGGAAGTAAAATCCCACTAACCGCTGGCGATGCAATGACACAAAGCACCACTGCCGCTCACAGGCCGCTGGTCAAAGCCATTACAGAAAGCTTTTGAGCGGAACTGTTGAAAGCACAGCCTATGGCTCTATGTGCTCCTCCCAGATACAAGCCCAAGCGAAACATGAATCCATATGCACCAAGCAGCATGCTCTTATATAAAATACCCAAGCTGGAAGAAACACAAAACTCCACCCATCGGAAGATGGACAGACTGTGATGGGATTCAGACAGTAGGTTTCTGTACAATAACTCTGCAATACCAACAAATCTCACAAGATGAATGGACGAGAAGCACACAAGAGCACTGTATATGGTACAATTTACATGAAGCTCAAAATAAGGCAGAACTAAGATCCAGCCTTGGAAGTCAGGGCTGCACTGCTGTGGAAGAAAAGGACAGTGGTTGGGAGGAGACGTAAGAGGGGCTCTGGGGGCTATTTACATCTGCTGCTTTACTGGGGTCACGCTTCCATGAGGACGCTCATGGTACTACCTCCCCAAGCCATGCACGTGCTTATGTGTGTGGTTTTATACCTGGGGGACTTGCTTCAATAAAAAGTTTAACAGAACAGAGGAAATTCCAACAAGCTGAGTGTGAAGACCTTCTCTGATCATAGGAACATAAATTGTTTAAATATTTATCCAGTGGAAACAACAAAAAATATTCATCAAAAAACACTAAGAGTCAAAATTGTTAATATTTATTATAGCTGAAAGTATGGTGTTAAACTCATTTCTAAATAAAGCAGAAATCAGACTGTTTGGATAACTTTGCTTTACTTGGATCCCCTGTGATATTTCCCAGCTATCTCAAGAGGTGCATGGTTGCCAATGTAATGTTAGATCAGACTGCAGCCGCTGGGCGCTTGGGAAGCAGCTGCTGGGGGCTGGGACACCTACCATCCATGTAAGTGTGCAGCGCAGTCAGCATGGTCCCGTCTGGGGGAACGTAGGCGGAATAAGCCATTTCTTCCAACATGGGTGGAGACAGCCTGGAGGGTGGGACTGCAGAGACAGGGGCAGAGGAGGAGTGGTTGGGACTGACATGCTTCTTGTGGCGGGCTCTGCAGTTTTGAAACCACACCTGCAGGAGAGAAGAGCAGGGAAGATTACACACCTACCGCTGGACATGTTAACTCAGCTGAAGTGTGAACGCAGCCTCAGTAATTCTACCCCCCCACACATACACACAGAAGTAGCTTTGCCAAATGTCGGTAGACAGAGGAATATTTCAGCCCAAGCAAAAGTGGTCATTTCCCCCTAAGATAATAGTCTCTGATGATGCACGCGAAAAGCAACTTTATGTGAAACCAACATCTTTAAAATAAAATAAAATAGGTCAAAGGACTTGAGAATTCCAGAGAAATATCTTTCGTTTTTCTATTGGTATTTGGGGAGAAAAGGAAAAGAGAAAAGGCCCCTTTAATCAACTTGAAAAAAATACCTACTTTTGTATTCTTGGGTACCTGCTGGACTTATTTCAAATATTCATTCAAATGATTAAAATCCCTACTGGGAATTCAAAGCTGTCAGCAAGATTCTCAATTCAGTTATTCCAGTCACATTTTAACCTGCTGTGTTCAATTTCTCTTAGTGAATACATATGCTACTCCCCAAGAAGCAGGCTAAGGTCAGGCCAGTAATAAGAATAAAGTAGTCATATTGAAGCAGAATTCAATACAAACAAAGTCAACTGGTGAGCGTTTGCAAAACGCCAACCACCCTGTTGTCCACTCTAGCACAAGACTGAAGCGGTTCCTGGCTGGGGAGGTTTTACATCCAGGCTTGGAACCTGGAGCCGGCCCTGAGCTACACCTGGAGCCAGCCCTGGACTACACCTGGAGCCAGCCCTGAACTACACCTAGAGCCAGCCCTGGACTACACCTGGAGCCAGACCTGAACTACATACACCTGGAGCCAGCCCTGAACTACACCTGGAGCCAGCCCTGAACTACACCTGGAGCCAGACCTGAACTACACCTGGAGCTGGACTGTCCTGAATGTTTCCAGGAGCTATTCTACCTGTGACTGAACATTCTGCCATGAAAGGAAACTTCACCAGCGTTACTTTGTAATATATTCAGTCACAGGCTAGGGTAGAGCTCAGTGGTAGGAGGGCTTGCCTTGCATGTGGAAGGCCCACAGCTTACTTACCTATACTGCTAAAATTTTAAGATACATATATGGATGTACATGTGTGAGTTAATTGCCATAAATTCAAGTAATTGCATCATGAGAGTAAGTGATGGTGGGCTGAAACCTTTAAGGGAGTTAGGGTAAGAACTTTTGGGACTGGGGGTCAGGCCAGGAGCCAAGAAGAAGGTCACAAGCATTGTTGCTGTGTAGAGCTAGTGGGTGGGAACTTGGTAGCATAAGGAAGCAAGAGGAAGCTGCAAGAATTTTTAGGGAAAAACAAACAAACCATGGTCTAATTTCAGAGACACACCCTGCCCCAAACAGTCAACTACCCAGGGCTGGGTCAACAGAAAGTCAAAGATCCCAAACTAAAAGAACAAAAACTAGTAACTTCATGCAGCATGGAGCCCTGCGCAGGTGGGTGAAGACAGGGTCTCTGGAATGTTTTCGGTGGGGCTCTGACAGACATCAAGGAGGAGTCAGGTAAGGTCGCAGTGTTCTCCTCATTCTCTGGAGCACTGGACTTTGGAGACGTGAATGGAATCGGCAGCCTCACCCAAATGAGAAGACATAGACATGCTCTGTCATGCAGGCTCGGTCACCTGCCTTCCAGGAAGTCACACACCTGTCCCAGAAGGACTATAAGTAACCTAATACATATGCACTGCGGCTCCCAGTTTCTTCAAAGTGTCTTTCTTTGTATTTTAATCAAGTAGTTAATTTGTATGGGTGCACCAGAGTCTCTTACTGTTGCAAAAAAAACAGTGCCAGACACATGAACTACTTTGCATCAGTCTTTATGTGGGGAATGGAGACTCTAACCTGGGCAGATAGGCTTTGCAAGCACCTTCAATGACTGAGTCATAACCCTAGTCCTAAAGTATTATTTTATTTTCCATGGGTTATGTATTGCACAGGATCCATTTGGTTGTAAAAATAACCAAATTTAAAAAAATCACTCAAGAATCATCATTTCAATGAGGAGAAAAATAACCTCAAACTTTGGGAATAAACATGAAGAATATTCACCTTTAAAAGCAGAGTAGCTCTCAAAGAGCTGCTTGGAAAGATTGCCCGCCCCACTGGTAATAAGCAGAGAGAGGTCTGTAATCACAGAAATGCCAGGCAACTCACAGAGCAAAATGTAGCTGAGGATTGCAGACAGGGAAGCCTGGCCAGGAATGCTGCCCACCTTCAGGGATCAGAGATATGTTCTGACTCTCCTCATGGGCCTACCACTTCCTCCTGGCCTCTGTGAGGTTAAACTGTGAGCAAACAGGCCCTAAACCATAAACTGGAGACAACTGAGCAGGCCATAGGGATTTACCAACAAAGGGAGAGAAAAAAACAAACTAATGCATAAAATGAATCCTTGAGAAAGAGCAGACAGGACAGTTTTAGTTCCTGAATGGCTGGGTGTGGTAACACTTGTCTGTAAGCTCTGCACTCAGGAGGGAGGTTGAGGCAGAAACATCAAGAGTGGTTCAAGGTCATCCTTGGTGAGTTCCAGACCAACCCTTTCCTCAACACCTTCCCCCACCAAAAGAAAAAAAAAAAAAAAGAAAGAAAAAGAAAGAAATCAGTGTAGGAAATGTTATTTTATTGGAAAAGCATGGCTGATAGGTTTAGGGGAAACTGGCTAATCATTAGTAAGACAAGAAATAGATAAGCTTCTACGTCACAGGGAACCAATCCAGACAAATTAAAGTGCAAGTGTCAATAATTGAAATCATGCATATTTAAGGAAAGAGAGCAACATTGATGTACCTTGTCGACAGAAGTATTACAAAGGCTAAAGTATCAAAAGATTAAGAGATTTAACTACATAACAAAGAGTTTGTGAGTCAAGTGTAAATGAAAAGGAAGTCCATGAACCATGCAAGCTTCACATGATAGACATTCCCCCTCCCTCCCCCCTCTCTATATAGATATATTTTATATTTATATATATAGATATATTTTATAATATATATATATATATATATATATATATGATGGAGGGTAAAGTTAATCCAACCAAAGAGTAGACTGAAAGCCGTATTTTAAAAAACATAAAATAAACATGTTCAAGTTCAGTGATATAAGTAGAGGTTTTCTATTTTGACTACCAAATTGGCATGCATGTAAGAAGAATAATCATGTTCAGAATGAATTCTCTGTAGTTGAGGAAAGAGGAACTTTTGTATGTAGCTCCTAACAGGAAAAATTACTATGAACCTTATGGAGGGCATGCTTTATATAAAGACTCTAAAAAAGGTTTTTAAGCACACAAGACAGATGTACAATGCTGTCCACAGAAATGGTTTTATGCCAGCAAAAATTAGAAAACAAATTATGCTATATACAATATGCAGCAATAAAATGGCATAAATCTTAGTAAGAAATGGTAGTCTTACAATGCTAAAAGAATAATACCTATTGTTATAAGATTATAACTCATAGTTCATTTATCTGAAAGCATATGTGACTAACAGTCAAATCTAGAAGTAGAGTTAAGTGAAACCAGTCTTCTTTCTTCTTTGGCTTGGCACAGAGGAAACTTACTGCCACAAATGCCTTGCTGAGCATACAGATAGCTAGTAAACACTCTCCATGTGTTTCCAGTTCCCACTGAACTTTCAGGTAACTTAATTTACATATTATAGTAGTGGTTTGGTAATCAAACATTTCTTTAAGCCAAACGTGGTTGTACATGTTTGTTATCCCAGAACTCAGGAAGATGAGGCAGGAGGATCATGAGTCTTAGGTTAGCCTGGGCTACATAGTAAGTGAGAGGCCAGCCTCAGTGACAAGGTGAGACCCAAAGAACAAGAAACAAATATAAAAGGCTTTTCTTTAACCATTTCAAATGCTATGGGGAAGGCTGTCTGAAGGACACTGTTGGTTCATCTCTGGTTGTCAACAGGATTTGGGATCACCATAGAAACACATCTCTTGGCCTGTCGCTGATTTACAGGATAAGATTAATTTAGGTAGTAAGACCCACCCTAAGAGTGGGTGGTGCATCCCATGAGCTGGGCTCCTGCATGGTATGAAAAGGCGAAAGCTCTCTGAGCAGCAGTCCTCGTCACTCTACTTCTGCTCTGCTGGTGAGACAGTGTGAACCTGTGTTCCCTCTCTTGCCCTCCGTGAACTGTAAGCCAAAATAAGTCCTTCTCCTTCCACAAGTTGTTCCTGTCAGGTACTTAGTCCAAGCAACTAGAAAGTACCCAATACAGAGATTATAAGTACTAGCTGAAATGATAGTAATTCATTATTTAAAACTATTTACAGTCTAGCCAGGCGTGATGGCATGCCTTTAATCCCAGTACTCTGGAGGCAGAGGTAGGAGGATCACCCTGAGCTCGAGGCCACCCTGAGACTACATAGTGAATTCGAGGTCAGCCTGGGCCAGAGTGAGACCCTACCTCAAAACAATAACAACAACAACAACAACAACAAAACAACTTAAAGTCCATATTCAAATGATACCTATGTTTGCATGTCCATTTAGTTCCTCTACCATCTTGTCAAAAATATTTAGCATTCCATCAGTACATATTAAAAGGCAAAATCTAAAAAAAAAGTTCTTCTAAATGTTAGGGCTTCAAATCAGGCTGATTTGCACATAATATTGGTGACCTAAATAGTCTGGAAATAACAGATGTCTTTTTTGGCTCCTTTCTCCTTCAAACCCTAAGATCTGTTTGAAGAAGATATCCATTGCCCCTTGTTTCCAACCAAAAGAATCTGACATATTACAGTCATGAACTGAAATTCCCTGAAGCTACCATTGCCATGGGTGTATGCATTCTTAAATCAGAAGGAACCTTATGCCACCGATTCTGAGTTACCCATAAAGGACAATTCACTCCCCGGCATGGAAACTCAGAACCTTCAATGATAGTCATACAGTGTGTGTAACTTTTTCATGAAGAAAGCTCATGAGGGCCGGGCATGGTGGCACACACCTTTAATCCCAGCACTTGAGAGGCAGGAGGGTATCTGTGAGTTCAAGGCCTCCCTGAAAATACAGAGTGAATTCTAGTTCAGCCTGGGCTAGAGCAAGACCCTACCTTGATAAAACAAAAACAAAACAAACAACAACAAAAAAGCTCATGATTGATGAATACCAGTGCTTCCTATTGTTTCTTTCACAGGAGAGCTTTGCACGCATATGTAAGGTAGCCCTCCACTTTATACACACTGTTCCTTCCTGTCTCACATCCCAACCTTCTTGTGTACAGCCTATTCCCTTTCATACTATGGCACGACTTCTTCATCTTCGCTGACCCTGGTGGCTATCCCCTAAAGGATCACTGTTTGGATTGATTCCTCATTAGTTTAATTTTTAATGTGGTACTGTAAAATAAATACAACATTCAATGTTTGAGAAATGCATGGGATGTGAAACCAGCCTCCTAAGAGAGTGTCATCGCATGACAGACAACCAGAGCCCGAGAGCCCATCTTCAGAGAAGGTGCTGTTCACCCAGGCACTCCCACCTGTGGGGGTGAGTCATTCATCTAGAATGCCTTCCACTTCCTGACGAATAAACATCTGTACATCAACCACCTGCCCTGAGAAGTAACCTGTTTGTACAATGAAGGCCCTCACCTCCCCACAAAACAAACACACAACAAAACCACATTCATTTTTTCATGCTGAATCTGATCAGTACAACTTTTTTGAATGGGGTTCTACAAAATCGTACTCATTTCTCTAGCCTGTCTATACCATTTTAAAGTTTCTGATGCTTCCCCACATGCCTCTTTCCTTCATTCAGAAGCTACTGTGCTCCATGGTGTGTGTGTTCTTTTGTGTGTGGGCACCTGGGCATATCTGCTCATGTGGGTGCACGTATGGAGTCCATAGATTAACACTGGCTATCTTCGTCAATTGCTCTCCACTTTATTTTTTGAGACAGGGTCTCTTGTTGTACCCAGAGCTCATTGGTTTGACCAGACTATCTGGCCAGAAAACCCTACAGGATCCTTTTGTTTCTGTCTTCCTGGTACCGGGATTACAGGTGCAGGCTACCATACCGAGCTTGTATGTGGGTTCTAGGGATCTGAACTCGGGTGCCTATGCTTGTGCTTCAGGGGCTTTGCCCACTGAGCCACCTACCCAGGTCCCTCTCTCAGCTTTCTGAAGGAATACACCCAAGTTCAAGGCCTTGGACCTCTTTGCTTTTGACACGTGTCCATGCTTTCAAATACAGTTTACACATCCAGCTATCACCATTTCTACATGATAGACACAACTAATGGGATTTCTTCCACCCTCTCGGAAGCCAATAAAGCTTTATCTTGACTTTAGTGTGCATACCAAGGGTACCCTTCTCAGCAGTACTGTGACTTCCAACTTAATAGGTAGAAAAATAAAAACCATTCCTTTCCTGGGCACTGCCAATGTTCTGCACCTCTTTTTCTGGCCTTCTCTTGGCCCCAGTTCTTCCCATGTATGACTCACTCATCCTTCTTCCCCAAACCATACAGCATGGTTTGCTTCTGCTCTGGACCCACAGTCCTCTGCAGCTTCCACTCTCAACACTTGCTATTTCCCTAATGTGCAGAGATTAGTTTTACATTTCAGTAAGTGTGGTCCAGTTCATCCTTCCTAACTTTACTCACACTGCCCTCTCTTCTATGACCCGTCAGCCTTTATCCAAGGCCACCAGTATCTACTATATGCACAGGCACACACACAAAGAGAGGGAGAGCAGCACTAACCTAAGAAGCAGACTTAGCTTGGCACTGTAGAGGTCCTTTTAAGCCTGAGAGTTTCAGGGTTGCTGTGAGCATGGAATGAAGGGACAGAGAGTGGCGTGACAAATGGCAGTCTAGCCCAGGAATTCTGGTCATCAAGCTTCAAACACTGACTCAGACTGGAAGAGACCTAAACTGGAGAGCTGGTGTTTTGAGATCTCTTCACAAGATGATGTGCACATACTCAAAGATTCATGTGTAGAATTCTGTGCATCTCTCAACTGGCTCACCTGTATGACACGTCTGCTCAAGCCTGTCCTTTCTGCCAGTTTCTGGAGGGTCTGGGCATCTGGGTTGTTGTCCTGAGCAAACTGGGCTTGCATAACCTGTTTTTTATTTTAAAAACATAGGTAGAAAAAGGTTAAAAAGATACAGTGCTATCTTTTGCTTTCTGATAATGGGAAGAAACAAAAAGGCATGCAAAATAAATGTACTACCTGTATCTTATGACTTGAACATCAATATGGGCAAGTGTAAGTGAAAAAAGTATAGTTTGTAAGTTTACAAACTATCATGCTAATGTCTTTAGAAAAAGGTAACCCATTTCAACATATGACCTTGTCTTCCAACTATACCATTAGAAATGGCTTACCTTTTTTTTTCTTATAACCCAGAAATTAAATACAGGAATTATACTATAATTTAACCACATGGGAAACTTTACAAACCACATCACAATCATCCCCCAGATCTGCTGAGCTGATAAATTCAATGCCTCTGGCATAATTTGCATTAACTTGCAAACGTGCTAAACTCAAGAGATGGATCCCACTGGCTACACTGCCTCAATCCTTAGGTGGGGAGGAAAATGTTCTCTAGCAAGGGTCCCAGATTCTCAAAGGAGATATCCATCAGCCCACAGAATAAGGATGTAACAGAGCTTAAACAGGTACTGATGAAGCTCACAGGTGATTCTGATGCACAACTCTGGGTTAGAACCATCATGCTAATGCTATGAGGTATTGATATCATGGTGCAATGAACAAGTGTGTGGGGGGTGGGGGGAAGAGTCCCTAGTCTTGATTTGCTGGAAGAAAAATATATAGACATGCCAACTGTCACCTATAATCAGAGGTAAAGGGAGGAGAGTAGATAAAGGTGGGGATTAACAAAATAAAAGCCCAAGTCAATGGTTTTAGATTCTTTAAGACAAAGGGATCATTATGGGAATCAAGCAATGTGCTTGAATTCTATTACCAAAAGTCCATAATGTGACAGGATTAGAATATCAAGGATGCCTTATAAAGGGTGAGGGAAGAGATGCTGGTATTCTTGGACTATGCTCAGGCCTGAGAGTGAGCCCCGCTAACCACCCCTCTGGCTTAAGCTCTTCCCGACAGGCAGTATTTGATGCCAATGCACTGGTAGCAGTGTAGCTGAAAAGTTGCAGAAAGCATCCCTGGATGATCTCACGCTGCATACTCCCAGGACTCATGGAATTCAGAGCTGTGTCAGAAGGAAACCTGACAATGTGAGGAAAATCTGGAGTATGTAGAAAAAGTCCAGTGTTGGTCCAGGAAACCATACGAGGCTTACACAAACCCTGTGTGTGTTACCATTCCAGAGGTGACTGCTCCAGAACTGAGGACTCTGGCCTCCCACTTAGCTGTACTATATCTACTCACTGCATGGATTTGTTATTTTAAAAACTGATCTCACTCCTTCACTTCTTCCTTTTTCAAACTTTTTACTTTCATGTCTTCCTATGCTAACGGATTTGTGTTCTTATGTGTATAAGTTGAAGAAGGAATACCCCAAGGACAAAAATAAGTAAATTAATTGTACTTTTAATGTTTCAAAAATAAAAGGCTGAACAGATATTTAAGGATTTGCTTGTAAAGTCATATTTAAAAAAAATAAAAGGAACATGCCTCACATATATACTTAAATATACAAGTTTAATAGTGGAATTAAATTACATTTAGTATAGCCATTTTCCATGGGGGGAGGGAAACTTAAACATTGATCATTTAGAATAAGAATATCCTAATAAGAAGGATCTACCTACTGATCTTCCTATTATTAGTATCAGCATTCACTCTCACAGAATAAAAGTAAAGATTCAGTTTAGTTTTACTATTCTCCAACACCAATGCCTCTGAAGCCCACCGAGCTCTTTCCCGGGCTCCTCAAATAGACTAAGGAGTGAAGCTTTATAACCTCATCATGGTAAGGCCAGGAAGTAGCCAGGAGTTGTCTGTATGCTAGCAACTGAGAGATTTGATCTGAAAGTAGATTGAAGCAGAGCTGATCACGGCATGTTTAATGCCACCGTGGCTGACTACTATGACAAAACCTGAATATAAGCAGGGACCTCTTGGACACCCTTATCAAGGGGACAATTTTTTAATTGGATTTGTAGGCTTACCCTCTAAATCTGAAACTCCCCCCCCCTCCTGTTAAATTTCTAAAACAGAATTTCTGGAACTTATTTATTCATCCCATTTTAACTGTTCCAAGCAGGAACTGCATTGATAATCTTAACTAATACTGTTTACATGTAGTGCTTTCTTATTTTGCTGGATTCAAACAATACTTGAATATTCAGCTTTCTGAAGTATGGGTTAAGTTGACAAGGAAAATATACTGCCTGATTTATTGGATTAAATAATCCAGGTGGTTTCTCTTTTCATATACACTTATTATAGAACCCTCAATGACACAGAGTTACTGAAAGATCCTATCTCATTTGTTTCAGCCATCTTGGCACAGATGGCTATGAGGTGATGATAACTAATACTAAGTAAGTCAATCTGTTCTGTGGAAGTATATCACTTATACTTTCATTGTTTAAAACCTGACTCTGATGTATGTTTTTTTAATGTATGATTCAGATCATAATTTTGTATAGCAGTTTATGGCTCAAATATTTTGTGAACAGTTGCCATTTAAAATTATAAGCTTATCTACAAGATTCATTTAGATTCTGCTGTCACCCCATTGAGTGAGGTTTCCTTAAGGCACATGAGCATTCATGGTCTCCTGGGAATCCAAACCAAATGAAAAGCCCAGAGGTTGAGGAAGGAGGGTCCAGATCTCTTCTCTGCCATTCCCTTGAAGGTCTGCCTTGAGGAGAGTTCCTGTACCTCTCAGAGAGTCTACCTATGTCAAGGAATTGTTAAAAAGTGAAAGGAGAATTAAAAAGATAATGTAGTCAAGATGCCTGGCATAGGCCAGGCATGCAAAGTCCTCTACAAATATTCCATTTTTATTTATGATCTATAATTTTCTTCCCATAGGAAGTTATATATCCACCTGCAGTGGTTTCAGATTTTCATGATTATAACTTTATTTTTTTAAAAAAAAATTACATCAGAGAAATCAAGCTTGTACTCATTAGAATTAACCAGTTCTTCGTGGTGACAGGCCACTTTAAACACAGATGCATTTCTGTTTGAGATTCTGCTTTGGTCCAGACACTTTTAAGCAACTAGATATTTCTGCAAAGGTCCCACAGGAAGTCACAAGTATTTCATGAATATGTTCAAATCAGCAAGGCAATTGTTTCCACAACCTAATTCTTTACTCATTACTTTTTGAGCATGTGCTTTATGTCTCAAAAGTCCACAAGAAATCACTATTTGGACTTGCTTTTACCTTAATGGATTTAGGTGGGTGTGCACATGTGTATGTGTGTGTGTGTTTGTGTGTGCAGAACTGCATGCCCTTGTCAATGTGCAGAGGCAAGAGGAAGCCACCAGGCCTACTCTGTCACTCGTCCACCTTATTTCCCCAGCCTCTTTCTGAATCTGAAGCTCTTTGTGTTCCATTTAAAATGCCTGAGCCAAGGAGCCTCAATTACCTTTCTGTCTCCCCCTTCTTTGCTTATCACAGGGCTGCAAGCATGCATGGCTACAGCTTTTTATGTGGCTACTATGGCTATAACTCAGGCCCTCTGAGCCAGCATTCTTACTGGCTGAACCACCTCCCCTGGCCCTGGACCGAGAGTTTACTGCTTTGTGTCTGCAATTGTCAAGTTCTCTTGGAATGTTGGTCACAGCCAGGTTACTCACCTAATAATACTTAAAATAAAAATACTCTTGAAATACTTTTATTCTACAAATATCAAATGCTGGCAGGTTATAGACTGCTATGTGTGGTTATTCCAAACGTTTCTTTCATTCACTTGTGAACATGGCATGATGTCAATGCCTCAGCTAAAGGTCACACTATGTGTAAAGCACTGGGACGTGCACAGAAACTGTGCACTGAATGTTACTTTACCTTAAGATTAAACAAATATCAGGCTGGAGAGATGGCTTAGCAGTTAAGTGCTTGACTGTGAAGCCTAAGGACCCCAGTTTGAGGCTCAATTCCCCAGGACCCTCATTAGCCAGATGTACAAGGGGGCACATGCGTCTGGAGTTCATTTGCAGTGGCTGGAAGCCCTGGCGTGCCCATTCTCTCTCTCTCTCTGCCTCTTTCTGTCTGTTGCTCTCAAATAAATAAATAAAATAAACAAAAAAAATTAAAAAAGATTAAACAAATATCTCAGTCACATTAATCTTTTATAAAACATGATTTCATCATCAGAAAAAAAATGCCAGAAATAATCATTATATATGTTGACTTATATAAATGCATAAATCATAGAGTAATAATTTTTTTGAAATTTCACACAAATCAGATGTATGCAACTACATGTAGGACATCTAGATAAAGAAAGTCCTTTTCTTTTCAGGGGGAATATCCAGTTTTGCATCAAACTGTGGAATCCCTGCTTCTGTGCCTTTGAAACAGGACAGGACCTACTTGATTAGTCAGCCAGAGAACATTATTCATGGATAGGCATATCCCATTCTTTCCTACTTAAAATACATACTCTTGACCATTCAATGGCTCACTGTCATTTTTTTAAAGACCACCACTGGGCTGGAGAGCTGGCTTAGCAGTTAAGTGCTTGCCTGTGAAGCCTAAGGACCCTGGTTCAAGACTTGATTCCCCAGGATCCACGTTAGCCAGATGCACAGGGAGTGAATGCATCTGGAGTTCGTTTGCAGTGGCTGGAGGCCCTGGCACTCCCATATTCACATTCATTCTGTCTCTCTGTCTCTCTCTACCTCTTCCTCTGTCTGTGACTATCAAATAAATAAAAATAAACAAAAAAATTAATAAAGAGACCAACACCACACATCACATAGACCAATGGGCTATCTCCCTCTGTAAATCTCTAAGCAGCTTGTCTTCCTTTGGAATGAGACATGGAAAAACCAGTGGCTACAGCAGGCTGATGAGGTCAGGAAATAAGAACACATCAACTTGTGTTTCAGTTTAATATCAGCACCAAACACCCCAAGAACACAAAGCTTACATGCATAGACCACATAGATCTTGATGCTGCAAATACTGGTGCACATTTTAGGGCAATAAGTAAGTTTTTGTACATTCATCGAGTTAAGTCTTTAAAAGAGCTTAAGTCAATGTTGATAAAGTAATATTTTTAGGCAGCAGGGAGATTTTTTTAAATTTGGTTTTGGGTTTTCTTTGGTAGGGAAGACTTCCAACATCATAAACTCAATGTCATATCTACCTGGAGCTGATCTGCTGTAAAGCTGGTCCGAGCTCGTTTGGCTGGTTTTGGATGATTCACGTCTTGCTCTGTGAGGAGGGCACCTTCCACACTAATCCCATTACCTGCATCGTGGAAACATACCACACAGCTGATGACTCAGATGAGCTTACCATCACACAATAATAGTTTCCACAGGGTTCTTGGCTTATTGTGAAGCCATGCATATCTTACAAATTTTAAAATTTTAAAACATGCTGCAAATATACCGTAGAAGCAGCAATTACAGCCTGGTGTGTTCAGTCCAAAGCATAAACAGTTGTAAGTACACATGAGGGGCACATCCTGAGGAGGGAAAGCACACTGGAAGTGTGGCTCACAATGAGAAAAGCCAACTCCTCACTCAGGGCTGCTGCCTCAGGACGTGACACAAAACTATAGCCTTTCCCTGTAAATCACTAACACTAGGTGACTTTGTGAATTTCATCACAATTCTCACACAATACAGTCAAATGACCTTAGCAGGGGGAAAAAATAGTGTTAAATCTCTGTGTCTATTGTCCTGAGACTCAAAAGTATATCAAGTATGTACTTACCATTTTCTACTTCTCTCTTTAAATTATCCAGCATGCAGTCAAAATGCACTCTACAGAGGACCTTCTCTTCTACCAGTGCAAACTCCTCTCCTGTGGAAAGCTGCCTTTTGCACGAAAAGCAAGCAAAGCAGGCCAAGTGGTAGACATTGCCCTTGGCCCTGCGGACCCAGTCAGTGGAGTGGATGTGCCTCCCACACCGAGAGCAGCGCGTCCCGTACCTTCTACAGTAGACACAAGGGCCAGGAAAGAGTTTAAGGCTTGATGAGATATCTGTCCATCCAACATTAAGCTCACACAATACAGTAGTACTTCATTGGCATGAAATATGTATTTAAATATTTTGAAAGTGAAACAGGAATTAATTCCTCTCAGTCGGTATGGCACGCAATCAAGACTGCTAGACAGGCTTGTAAGTTAGAATGTTTTTATAAAATGAGACCTCACTACTACTAGAAAGGAAGATTAGATTTTCCTTTTAAAGTATCTGAAACACAAGTTTCAATACACCTTTTATTGTGTCACATGTAAATTCATTAACATTTATCCAGACTCCAGGCAAAGATACAAAGATGATCTTTCTCGTGCTCTCTTATGCTCTCTCTTTTTCTCATTCCAGATTGTAAATCTAAAAGTGCCAAATTATACCAACTCAAAATATAAACTTCTTAAAATATGGTTGAGGGGTTGGGGTGCAGCTCATTGGTGAATTATGTGCTGACTGTGTACAAGGTTCTAGGTTCAATCCCCAGCCTCAAAACTGAAACAAACTAAAAGATGGATTGAAGAGAGACTAATTTAAGTAATAGCAAAACATTTAAGTTAGACATTATTAAAGAATCCATACAATACTTCCACACAAGAAAAAAATGGCCATATAGGTATCCACAGGTAGAAGGAAACAGTATCTAAACAGTCAGAAACATTACAGGCATTATACTCAGGTCAGTCTTAACAAGATGGCACTGCACCTTGGGAGTTAATTTATTTTTAAAAATCCTAATGAGTGGTTGGATGCTGCTACATGTCCTGTAGGAACCAAAGCCCTGGCTTGGCAAGCCTAGGTCTGAGTCTCCTTACTGATACATTTTTAAAGGAATTGCCACATTACTTTTTTTTTTTTTAAAGATCAAATCCTAAAAAATGAACATTGAATATAAATGTAAGCTTTGAAAGAAATACTAGGAAACTAAACTCTTAATAAATCTGTTAAGACCAAACTTTTCAAAAGGCCTTTATGCCATGTGGTGGCATATGCCTTCAATCCCAGCACTAGGGAGACAGGGGTAGGAGGATCGCTGTGGGTTCGAGGCCACCCTGAGAATACATAGTACATTCCAGGTCAGCCTGGGCTAGAGAGAAACCCTATTTCAAAAAATATATATATTTAAACATTTTTTTTAAAGATTAACATATTGTAAGTGAAATAAGAAGCCAATTGTTGCCATTGATGAAGAAATAGAGGAGAAAATGTAATGAGAAATACACACAGGTAATTATAAAACTCTCTGTGAATTTAGTTTTTAAAAGAGGACTCTACTGAAGTGTTCTAAATTGCCTAGGAATTTTGTTGCTGAAGTCTCTATGTTACTTTTTGGAATGGAGTACCAACAATGTAATTAGTAGTACAGACTTCACTGTGCAATGTTAATTTTCCAATGAACACTTGTCTTCATTTGGAAATGCAAACCAAGGTATGGTAATGCTTAAAGGCCTGCTGACATACAATTTGGTTCTAGTCAGCTGTCCATAAAGAATTACACTTGAAGAATTGTTCTTGAAGACTCCTGATACTTAAACAGTTATGAGCGATCACAGAGAGAAAGTGTTGTGTTTAATATCTTGGGTAAATACAGCCTCAAAGGCTACAGATCAAAGAACAGACAGAAAAAAAAATACAGGAATTTGTGGCAGAGTAATTCAATTTGGTATATTATGATACTGGAAATATAAATTCTTCTGAATTTGTAGCTGATCATAGTATCTAAACTACTGACATCCCACAAGTTTAGAACTTGGATCATTCTATGGTAAATTGGTATAACCTTAATCAAAATCTCAATCCCCCCATCCCCAACTATGACGATATTTCATTTCATCACTGGCCCCAAACAAGGGGCATTGTTGCAATTCATCATGTTTCGTACTTGACATCTATGAACATCAGAGGAGCTCCCAATTTTCAGTACCTAAACTTTCATCCAACAGAATAAAAGTATAATTTAAAACTAAGTTTTATACACTGAATTCCTAAAGCAAGTAACCACACACATTTCAATACAGATGGAGCCTCAAAACTATCTTGAGGAGCTGAGCACGGTGGCTCAGGCCTGTAATCTTAGCACTTGGGGACTGAGCAAGAGGATAGTAAGTTTGAGGCCAGTCTAGGCTACTAGCGAAACCTGTCTTGAAACCCAAACCAAAATATTTTGAAATGCATCATACACTAACAAAAGTCCTGTTACAAATGTCTCTTCTTACTTAAAGTATTGGCTTTAAAGGAAAAGCTCTGCAATATACCTGAAATAATCAAGTTTGCAGAAAATATCTTTATCTTTAATGTAACAGCTTGAGTGCCTTCCCAGGGACGTCCTGCACACACTGCAGGACAGGCAGCGGACGTGCCAGCACAAGTCATTCACCTGCGAGGGGAGAAGACAGTGTGAGCAGCCTTTGAGATGCTATCTCCAGGACCCCACTTACTAGTTCTGGGCATGAGGCAAGAGGTAGCAACTCATCTGCATGTTTCCATCCAAACACCACCATTTACATAGACATGCATCCAATACATTCTCTTCTAGACTCCAACCAGAAAAAAACCCAGCACTATAGGCCATGCTTCATGTTTATGTTTATTTATTCCTTTAAGGAATGCAGGGCTTTTTTCTTTCTTTCTTTCTTCCTGTCTTAGAGTAAGCCTCTAAGAACAGAGAGAAAACTGTTTATTTAAAAGATCAACCTATAGATTTTGCTTTCTTCTTTTCTTTTAAATTTGTCTCAGTATGAAACATGGTTTATAAGGTAGTACAGACACACCTTCTGCAACCTACTTTTTGGCCAAACAATTATAAACTGTATGTCTATTTGAGAGATCAACAAAGAAGGTTGAAAATGGCTTTGTAAAATCCCCTGATCAAGAAACTTGGTGATCCATTTCCCTTACAAGCCAGAAATTACTGTTAGAGCTCACTGTTGATGTGGCCCTCCTAACGTCACACAAGGATAGGTAAGCAACAGTGGAAAATCGACTGAAAAATCTGGCTACAGGAGAAAAAAGAATGATTTTAAGTAGCTGTACAATAACGCAAGGATTATTTTCCATTTACACTTTAAATAGTCAAATATCACACAGTGTTTCATAAAAACACTGTCATTTCTAAATAGGCACAAGGAATATTACCAATTAGAGAAACAAAACAGAATTCCGCTTACTTACTTTATTTATTTATTTATTTATTTATTTATTTATTTATTATTATTTTTTTTTCTAGGTAGGGTCTCACTCTGGTTCAGGCTGACCTGAAATTCACTATGTAGTCTCAGGGTGGCCTCGAACTCTCGGCGATCCTCCTACCTCTGCCTCCTGAGTGCTGGGATTAAAGGCGTGCGCCATCATGCCCGGCTGAATTCCGCTTACTTTAAACTGCTGTTGTCCTACATAAACAATCCACTTGGCTGTTGAGTGAAGATGTGTGGGGGCAGAGCTGGCCTGCAGTACACGCTCCTGAAGTCTGCACACAAGAACTGGGTTTATGCCCAACTTGGTTTCATGTAAACGAAGAACAATGTTGCAAAAATAGAAAATGGAGCTGATGGTGGAAATAGGAAGTAACCTGCTGTGAGATGAGGCTTGTGCAGAACCACTTCATGATGGACTTTAGGTCCACAGTGTGTGTCACATGCCCGTGTGATGTTCTGTGATAGGGAACATGAAGGCTACTAACTTAAAGGATCAGAGTTTTACTGCTTCTAGTACATGCCCCTCTTTCCAAAGCATTAATGTAAGTTTCATTTTTAATGACTAAAAGTTTTAAGTTTAAGTGTTTCTTTAAAAGAACTGCATACCACTATAGGAACCACTAACTATAACAAAAATAATAACAAGGAAAATGTTAACCTTGAAGAGGTAAATATATATTTTCCCTAAGATACACAAAATAAGTATGAAGCGTGAAAGTACAGCTTGTTGCAATATCCCTCTGTTTAGAGCCTTATTGCAATTTCAACCTTTTCCAGGCTTTTGTTTTATTGTTTTCTAAAGCTAGGCCTTCAAATCTAAGCTCTGGTCTCTTTCTAATTCTACAAATGCCAGAGCTCCTGCTTAATTTGACACCTTTCCCTAAAGTTTCCTTTGACAAACAGGAAAAAAGAAAAAGAAACCTTAAGTATTCCATTTCTTTGCCAGGGAGTAAAGTAAGGTGCAGAAGATTCTGGAAATCACTCTGTAAACCTTCCCTGAACCAATATTCATCCATCTGGGCTAAACATAAGGCTGGGAAGGAGCCAGCGCCTCTGTCCAGGTGGCAGTACCCTGCAGGGGTGGACAGGGCAACAGAGGCACAGTCTTCCCTCTGCAGTCTCCATTCTAACTCCACTTGACTTGGCTCACAGAGCAACATTTTCTGTGTTTTATACCCTCCAATACTACGTGTATGCAAGGTTGAGCTATTTATTATCTGGCAAGTTTATGTTCAGATTTACCTGGAAGAAAGAAGCACTTAAATTGGGGATGAGAGTGTCTGTTAAGAACTGTGAGTCTTTAATTGTTCATAATTCATGAAGTCTAAATTTTGTTACTAATATATTTGAGGAATGGGAGAATAAAATTGTATATAGGAAATGCCACTGGGTAAACTTCTTACCTTCTACAAATACAAACTTTATAACTCAGATAAGATCTTGATATAATACAAAGATAAGCAATGCATGTGTATTACAAGATGCATGCAAGAAACTTATCTTTCAAGAGATGCAATTTTACAGTGACTTTCTTCTAGGCTGTGAGGTGTTCAAATCTTTCTAAACACATTCCAAAACATTCTTAAAGATTCTGCTCAATACAGGGAAAGTCACTGAACATTTTTAAAGAGAGAGAGTTTTGACCAAAAAAATGACTTTAAGATATCCATGGGGCTCTAATTTAGAAGCATTGAAAATGGAATCTTAAGAATGCAGATTTAAGAAGGAGCCACATTAACCACCAACATTTTTAAATGTCTTCACCCAAACCTCTTTTGCTGCTGTCTGGGCCAAATAGGGCAACATTCTCATTTTATAGACAAAACAGCTTTGTATGTTGACATAACAACTTAAAGAAACCCACTCATTTACTTTTGAACTTATATTTAACATCATTAATCCGTTTAGAAAGGATTGGGGAGGGAAGAGAAAGTAAATTGTTTGCACTTAATTTGGTATAGGAGAAATAATTATTTTACATGTTTTTTTTAAGTGATTGAAGTTGAAAACCCAATGTATGCAGATTAAGACACAAGGGACCATGATCCTGCCTACAATGACGTGGGTAAGTGTGCCTGACAGAATTTCAACTCCAATGCCCCTCACACACAATATTTCAATATTTTAAAGGAAAAGTAAACCAGATTAAGACAGACAGTAAGCTCTCAAACCACCATTTGAAACATTGACGATTCTTGTGTGTGCCTGACTTTACATGTCTTCATTCCTGCCCTCCCCAAGTCCACAGGAAGTCAACAGCAGCAGTGACTGGGTTTTGGTAAATCAGCAAGGGCTGGAAATGGCTTCAAATGCTTCTGTAAACTTTCACTTGAGAAAGGGACGGGTAACTTCACAGCCTCTTATACACCCAAAGAGCTACTGCAGCCAGTCAATACGCACACCTGGGCCCTTCCTAGCTGACAGCAACATGGGCATTATGGGGGTGGAGAGACCAGTCCGTCCGGAGGGACCCAATATGTTTAGTAGTATTGTGGGACTTGGTAAAAATCAACAAAAGCCCCAGCAGCTGGTAACTTGCAGAATGTGGGGGGCTCTCCCACTTCCCTGCTTACACTAGTGACAGCATACATCCGCTTTCTACACCAGGACTTGTCACTTACACACTGTTCCCCAGCGTGGAAGATCCTATGATTTCTTGTCATATTTTCCCCAAACTCACAAGTGGCCTTAGGCTGACTGGACTAACGCGCAGAGAAAGTCAGCACCCTCACCTCAATGGGTGGAAGTCTGGATGCAAAAAGCATGTGGGGACCACTTTTCTTTCCCCCAGAAAGCTCCCACGCCCTTTGCACCCGAGCTTACCTTGAGAAGGTATTTGTCCACGATCTCCAGCCCACAGCTGTTGCACACACACTTGCCCGGAGGGCAGCCAGAGCCCGAGGCCATGGACCGGGGCGAGGACGACGGGGACAGCGGGGCAGAGGAGCAGGAGTCCTCGTCCGCAGCGCCCTCCGGGTTCACCTGCATGGACCGCGTGGCTTAGGACCGTGTTATCCTCCTCTCCCGCCCATCCCACCTCCTCAAGGGGGCAGCCCCCAAGGCCTGCCAGCTCCTCGCCAGCTTCCTGAGGCCTGCCCGGTTGCCCCCGCTCCGGGGCCCGCCAGGACCCCCTGTATCCTGGCCACCAGGCGCTCCACCGGGACCAGCGAAGCACAACCGACCCCACGCTCCATACATCACCAGAAGGGAGCGGCCCGCGCGGACTCGGGGGTACCAAGCAGACCCTGAGTATCCTCCAGTGTCGTCTCCCCGACTCACCAATCCTTCTTCCCCGGCGCCTTTCCGAGTCCTCGTGGCCGCCAGGGCTGCGGTCCGCCCGCACTCGTCCGACATGAGCCCCGGGCACTGCGCGGCGCGGGCGGGGAAGAAGCGGAGAAAGTGATGAGCGGAGCCGGGGAGCCGGCGCCTGCGGGCCGAGCTCATGAAGCCGCGGGCACGAGGCAGGCACGAGGCGGGCGGGCAGCCCGTGGCACCTGAGCCCCGGCGCAGCTGCCCAGAGCGCGGCTCAGCCTCGCTCCCGCCCAGGCCTGGCCCCGCGCGGCCCTCCTGGCGCTCCCGGACCCCGCGCGCACCCGAGCGCGTCGCCTCCCCGCCCCCCCTCCGGGGGTAACAAGTTAATAACAGTCATCCGCGCACAAAGCGTTTTCTTTCCAGACGTCAATCACCGAGGAGCTGGGGAACACCCGGCTAAAGGGGGCACGCAGGGTGGGGAGAGGAGGGGGAGATGGAGAGGGAGAAAAGAAAAGGCCGTGGAGGAGGGGGTGCGGCGGGGTGGGGGGAGAAACTTGATTTCTTTAATGACCTCAATTAAAAGAGCAAGACGCACACATATTTTTAAAAGGGGGCCTTTTTGAATAGGATAGCCCCCCGAAAGGTGAAGAGGTTTAATCGGATACTTGAAAGCTAATTACAGCGGGATTTAAGGAGCCTGGTGTTTGTTCCGATGACAATTTGAATGAAAATGCTTCAGATTAAACCGAGCCAGCGGCTCGTTCGTAAACTTGCAGCAATTAGAGGGGCGAGTGATTCACACTGGTTTCTTTAAGGTGTAAATTAGCACTAACCTCTCAGTAAGTCAACATTTCAGCTACTAAAGGATTATTTTTAACCGGCGTAAAAAGCGGGTCGGATAATGGGAAATATCCAGCTGAATTTAATTTGTTCCATTAACGAGAAAGGAAAGGAAAACCTCGCCTCAGCCCAGGCGGAGTGGTTTAAAGCGCCGAGGCGCGTCACCCAAGGCTTTCCAAACCTCCAGAGCAGTTTCGGTTTTCTTTAAAGAGAAAGTGGTACCTGAGAAGTCTAGTTTGGGGCTGGTGGCTTCCCGGAACTCGAGCGGCCACCCTTCCCTGTTTCTCCCTGCCAGCCTTTCTTTTGTCCCAGTCCTGAACGCTCCAGGTGAACCTCGGTCCCCGCAGGGGACCCTCCCGTGCGCAGCTGCTGCGAGGCCGCGGCGCGCACAACGCGCAGTTCGGCTTTAACCAGTCACCAGCCAGGGTCAGAGGAAAGCCCAGCTCAGCAGCGGGGCAGACCTCAGGTCACCAGTGCCCCTGGTGGGTCCAGCTGCGACTCCCCGAAGGGCTGCAGACGGGGTTCAGAGTTAACCCGCACTCTGTACACGGGTCACTTCTGCGGGGCGAGGCGAGATTAACCGGCTTCCCCAGTCTGTTCTGAAAAACCGTTTGGCGTCTCATCTACTTCTTTTGGCGCTTTTCCTATAAAAATGGTTCTTCTGCGCCCTGGGAGCCCGCGGCCTTCGGACACCCACGTTTCCCAGTCTGGCCCCGCTCAGTTGAGCTCAGGGAGTGGATCCGTCTTCGTCGACGCCCCCCCCCCCCAAGCCTCCCGACCACTGTCCCCAAACACCGCAACCACCACGACAAATAGATCGGAAAGCTCGACTCACATGGACTGGAGCGCGTCAGGCTCCAGGCTTCTCGTTCCAAATTACAGTCTCCATGCCTCAGGTTAAGTGAGCGCGCGGGGGGGGGGGGGGCGGGGGGGGGCAAGGATTGCTGCCTAAAGTTGCTACGTAGTGAAAAGATCCTCAGGTCTGGAGAAGGAGCCCTGACAGGTAGAGCCCAAACCCTTCGCGTTTCGAGGAACCTGCTAGTGAACGGATGTGGCCAGGTGTGGGCTCGCTCACCTTCTCGGGGGGCACCGCCAGCTCCGGCACGTCCTTTTCTTCGAGTTTACACACAAACATCGGGTCGCTCTTCCAATACATGGCCCAGCGCGGGCTGCTTATCTCATCCCAGCTACGGAGGGTCCGAGGCCGTCGAGTCTGCCGCGACCCCCCTCCCCCCCAGGCGCGGAGAGCTGACCCGCCGGACAGCAACGCCCCGAGTGCCTCGGCGTCCCAGGCGGCCACTGCGGCCTGAGCCACTCTGACCAAGTCCGCTAGGTTCCCTTTCCAGCCACACTGAGGTCTGTCCCTCCAGGAAAGGGGTGTGTGTGGGGGGGGAAGTTTTGTTTTTCAGAGGGTGGGACCTTACAGGGAGGAGGGAGTGTGGGGGAAAGTCTGCTTGCAGGGACAGCCTCACCTCCCGCAGGAAAACCCGCCTTCTCCCCACGTTAAGATCTTTATCAGCACGCGGCCGCTAGCTCCAGGTTCTGTATGAGAGGGGACAAAAATGGGGATGGTCCTGTCAACTTGATTTAAAAAAAAAAAAAAAAAAAAACCAACTCTCTGCGTTTGCCTTGTTTTTTAAATTCTCGCTCCCGACCCAAACCTAAACAAAGATTCGGGTTACATCTCTTTCTGCGCGAGCAGGAGGGGAGCCGGGACCGCCCTGGCTTCGTCACCCTCCGGAATCGGCTGCTCCCCGCCAGGCTGGGGGCCGCGCCCGCGTGCCCACTGCCCGGGGCTGACTTATCTAGCGGTCCTCGCTCCGTTTGCGGAAAGTTTTTTTCATTAACATAAAGAAAGGACATCTGAGCAGCACAAAAGCTATGATTTGCGACTAGGTTTAAAATCAAGGATACGAGAAAGAAAGCATGTTGTTAATCAGCACCGCTCTTTCATCCTCCCACACAAACCGAGTTGAAGCGGTAGGTAGCCGCGGCCAGCTGCGGTCGGTCCCGCTCTCCGCAGAGCGCTGGCGGCGGAGGTCCAGGGACCTAATGCTGACTAGGGCCGGAGGCTGCTTCTGCGCAGCTCCGTTAAGGTACACAGCTTACTCCAGTTAGTGCGTGAAGATGAATTCGGTAAGACATGATTTTAAAATGACTTTTATTTCCTACTCGCCCTCTTGGAGAAACAAAAGATCTTATGAAACTTAAGTCATATAAGAATATCTTGGGATCTCTTTCTTCAAGGCCTGTAACAAAATCATTTGGTGTTGATTCAATTACACAAAAATAGATGTGCATTTCAAACATGAGTGAACATGAACAATCTTATGTCCATGCTGTATGTGTCTAGAAGAGAAGGATAGGAATGACCTTGGCCAGACCTGGAGGCAGGGACCAGCCTAGAGGCAGACCTACCTTCCTGGGATTCAAGGAATCCAGCACATATTTTGGAGCTGAATAGCCACAGGGGGGAAAAAATGGGTTTTCTACAATTGCATTTTTCTCCCGTAAATACGAGAGACTTCCCCAGCATTTGATCATTTTCTTATCTCAGTGCTTTCCGTCTGGGCATCTTTGCATATGTTAATATAAGCTATCCCCCGCCCTGTCTTTGGTGGTGGGAGATCTCCCTTAACACTACCCGAGTGGAGGGCGAGGCAGCAGCTCCGACGAACGTGAAGTCCTGGCGCAGCTGGAGGACTGGCTGGACCGCCTGTCTGAAAAGCTAGCTCGTTCCAGAGAACCAGAAGGGCTTGAGTTTTTCATCAAATGCAAAAATCAGTATTGGGGTGGGGAGGTCCGCATAATGCATTTTCCATCAAACACCGTTCTCCGTTCTTTTGGGAATGGAAATAGTGGTGCAGAGTGCTGGCTTCCCGCAGATCAGGGCTGCACTGAAAGTGAAATTAAACCAGAGGAAGGTTTGGAGATTTAAGTACAAGTTCCTCTCTCTCTCTCTCTCTCTTCCCCCCCCCTCTCTTTTGTGCTAAGGTTTGTAAATGTGAATATACAGTACACTTCGGTTGCTGGTAGAATTATTTGCTCGGGTCACTTGGAGATCCAAGAGCGCCAGAGCTGTTTGGGAAAGTTGGGCGGGGGCGCCGCTGCGGACGCGGTCTTTCCACCCACCCTTGCCTAATCAGGCGGCTCTCAATCAGATTTTCAAAATACTAATCTTGATCCAAGTGCTCCTATCTCTGCATAAGTGGAGGAAATGACTCGTTTTTAGAGGCTCTGGGCTTAGGGAAGGAGGGTGGTCGTCAGACGTTACAAGACCTTAAAGACTGTTCTAGCAACCTCCTCATGGTCGCCAGGCGCCTGGCCAGACCACAGCCTTTTTTCCCTACTACGTGAAACCAGCCTGCTTCGGAGGCCTTAGGGTGGTGAGTTTTGTTTCTGCAACCTAGTCACTGTCTTCCTTGGGCTGGGGGCTTGGGGTGGAGGTGGGCGGAAGGAAATAGGCAGGTGTTAGCTTTGAAGGTCGTAGCAGAGCGCCCCAGGGTCCTGCGTCCAGTGACCTCGTGACTCTGAGTTCGAGCAAGCTAAAGGGGTTCCAGTTGAAGGGCTCCTTGCAGCTCGCTCTTGGTTGGGGGAAAGAAAAAGTTCGCCTTCGGCTTTGTAAATAACCTTTCCCCATTTTAGATGTTTAGATTAAAATTCATAAGACCTTTCCCTTAAAAACAAATATCTTTTACAAGGAAGACCTCTTTATAAAGCATTGAATTCAATCGAGACCACTTTGAACGAAGGACAGTCCAAAAACTATAACTTTGCTTGCTTGCAGGTGAGAAAGATACCGTCTGGGTCTCGTTGGGACTTTCCAATTGAACTGCACTTTCTAGAGGCCCACCTCTCCTCAAATGAAACGCGGATGCTGAAGGCACGCCGAGGGGGCCTACCAGCGCCCCGAGGGACCCTTGACTCGGGGATGAGATGAAGTTAGGAGGGAGAACCAGAGAGAATCGCCAAGATGTTTTGTCGGGGTTCAGAGACTCCTGCTCAAGTTAGTACTCTGGGAATGTGACTCCCTAAAACCAGAAGGCGCCCCCACCAGGTGTCTGGATCCCAAAGCACCAGGCCTTGGTTAGAGGTCGGGGCTGGAGATAGAGGGGCCCCAACCCTCCAGCTCTCATCACCGCGAAGAGCTGCCTAACTCGGAGGTGAACAGCTGCGAAATTTGCAATCGTGTCATAAGCCTTCCACCTTGGTAATTCCTATCAAAGGGCGTAACACTGATATTTTCGCCCTAGCTGGCACCGCAGGCGCCGTTTACACACACCCTTCATCAGAGAGATGAAATTAAGGCTGCATTGACGGAGGTCTCAGGAACTCGATATTTAAAAGCAATAGATGCCGAATTAGTAAATTATTACTTTAAGTAGAGAAGAAACCCACCAACTTCACCATTGAACCGTTCGCTCCTGAGCACGAGAAACCACACTAGCGAGGGAATTTAGCCTGGAGCTTGGGGGCGTCAGGCCGGGCTTCCTAACTCTCCCTTCCTAGGTCTTAGGAGCTGCTTTGGCCGGCTGGGGAGGGCTCCTTTGGGTCAGGGCTGTGACAGCCTGGGCAAGGCACCGCTGGAGTCCTGGAAACGTCAGGGCCAGCACAGCCCCAGAGGCCGGCACAGCACGGGTGCGCCCTGGACACCGCGGCAGGGTGCGACTGCCCCCAGGACTGCCCTGGATGTGGGACAGGGGAGATCTTCGCCTTCAGAGCAGAGCGGCCTCTGGCCACGCTGGGGAGCGATTACTTGGAGCCCCTGAAGGGGAAACTCAGCTACTTAAGTCGGCTTTGGAATGCCTTTTGTTCCTGGTCTGCGGAGGTACAGGAGACCAGTGACCTCACTCAGACCCCGCGTCCCGGCTCAAGGTCGCAGAGCTCACTTTGTGTGTGACACGCTGGGACCAGCCTCTTTCAGTCCGAGCTCCCCACAGTTTCCGGGATAAAGAGAAATGCGGGTCTATCTTGGCGATGGAGATCTGGGACCAAGGCGGGGCCTTACTGGACTTTCCGGCGTGCTAGGCCCGCGACACCCCGGGACGCACTGGCTTTGGGCTCTGCCGGGGCGCATTCGGGTTTCTATAAAGTATAAAGTAAATTAAACCAGTTGGGGCCAGTTTTCTCCCTGGATCTAGGAGATCCAAGTTGGGAATGTCAGGCTCCCCGTGCCTGCCGACCCTGCCTGGGAGCGTCTCCCTGGCCCACAGAGAGGAGCTCAGAGAGATTCCAGCCTGATGCAAGAAACCCTGGGAGAAATAAAACCAGGAGTCTCGTAGATCTCAAGTTCGGGAAGGACAGCCTGTCCCAGACTCTGCTGAGCTAAATGGAACTGCACACCATTTAGGAATCCTGGCATTTCCACCTCGCCTTAAGTAAGCCTGCGTTTTGCAGCTGCGGATGTTCCTAGCTTTTTGTCCTTGACAGTAGGAACCTTGCCCGACTTGATCCTAACGCTCCCACAGAATTCAGTCCCAGGTCTAAAGGACAAGGAGTGGGAAGGAAAGAAGTATCAGCAGTAACCTCGGCCCCCTCTGGAATTTTCTGCCAGGTCCTAGGCACCCTGGGGAGATCTGACTTTGAACCCAGCCCCCTGAACCAGCCTTGGTGCTCCCCCCGCCACGCCACCCCCACCTCACCCGCAGCAGTTCTATGGGGGATCCCTACAATCGAAATCAAACCCAGGCCAGGGTAGCAGGAAAGCGGGCTGTGTTTGTGGGGCGGGAAGTGGAGAAGAGGACTGGGGGTTCCCAGGCTTTGATACTGTTTGTGCCGCCCAAGGCTTTGGTGTCTATGGACATACTCTTAAGTCTTCCAGTCGTGTCCTTCTCACAGGGAGCTTGTAAAGTGATGGTTTCATCTAGCTATTGTGTGTGTGTGTGTGTGTTTTCCACGTAGTGTTTTGCAGGCGTGGAATTCACTATGTAGTCTCAGGCTAACCTTGAACTCCCAGCAATCCTTCTACCTCTGCCTCCCAGTGCTGGGATTAAAGGCTTGAGCTGCCACACCCCCCTGGCTCAGGCCATACTTTTTATAGTCACTGTGTGGATTTCTGATGCAGGAGACTGGAATTTTGTCACTGTGGCAGCGTCTTCCTCCTGACCTCTCTTTTCCTCCCTCCCTCCCTTCCTTCCTTCCCTTCCCTTCCCTTCCTCCTTTACTTCCTTCCTTCCTCCTCTCCTCTTTCCCTTCCCTTCCCTACTCTTCCCCCTCCCTCTCTCCCTGCTTGCCTGTGCTGTTTGTCTGGGTGCAGGGTTTGAAGAATTTGCCTTAGTAACACCTCAGTTTTGTCATCTATGAGATGATGATATCTTCACTTAGAAGTCGCCATGTAAATAGAATGGATTCAAAAGAAGTGCAGGGAGTGTCTGAGCAGACCCAACTCGCATCTCTCACTGCTGGGAGATGTCTGTGCGCAGGGACAGACCACCAAAGTTCCTGGGTGTTGTTTGGTGATTGTAGCCGCCCACTTCTGAAGACTCCACTCCACTCACTGCCTGAAGCTGCCACACTTCTTCCTGAATGTCAGCGGCTCCAGGAGAAGCGGCAGCAGCCTGGAATTGCTTCAGCCAAGGCTTCACCACCCCTCTTCCTCTTCCTCTTTTAATGTGTCTGTCTCTCTCTTTCTTTCTTTCTTTCTTTCTTTCTTTCTTTCTTTCTTTCTTTCTTTCCTTCTTTCTTTCTTTCTTCTTCTTTTTTAATGCAGATACTTGGCACCTGGACTTTTGTCAATTTGTGCAAACTTTCTAAGAATTGTTAAAGTCTCAGAAATTATAGCAGATGCTTGGTGTTAGCCCCATAATGCTGTGTGGTACATTTCTGTCTTAACCACAAGGCACTTCACCAGGTCGCGTCAGAATTTGAATCTCAACACATAGCAGGAAGACTCATCTACCATGGGGCTCTTTTGGGGGAGTTCAGAAACCAACACTTTCAGTGTATTCATGACATGGGCCTGCTAAGGAGACTGGGACTGTAGCTTCGGTGGGCCTGGCCTCCTCCCCTCCCACCTTTTTTGGCTGTCTGCTCATACACTCCCAGAACAGTACCCTCATCCCCTCTACTGTCTCCCAGCCAAGGTGTGATATCCCAGGGGGTTTGCAGTGTCAAAGTAGCCACAAAAGGGGAGAGGGGAGTCTAACCCTTCTACCTAAGGTAAAATTTGCCTCTTTTCCTTACAGATGATTGGATCTGATGTCTACTTTCATCAAGTGGATTTAATCCCAGATTGAACAAGCAATGGCTGGATCTCCAAGCTGTCTTCCGGAACTTTCCTTTAAGCCTTAACCAGAACTCTCTAACTCTGTCACTAGAACCCGAAGACTTGGCTCAGGCTTTGCAAAAGCCATTGACTCCCTCCCTCTGCCACCTCTGGGGAGAATGCTTTGAAATAGTTTTCCTTTTAGACCACAAACAGGCGACTAAAGGTGGCCCCAGCAGGTGCTCTTGTCACTCTGGGCTGTGGAGAGCCTGGCCAGGATCTGTGCCACCCAGTGACTGCTGGGAGCGTAGTTTAGAGCCAGACACACAATGAGCAATAATCTTTCTGATGGACAGACTTCTCTCCTTTCTCTGCCTGTTTCCTTCTGACAAGTCTTCCTGTGCGGCAGAACCTTCTGGCTCAGGACCCGCAGATGCTAACCCTTGAAGAACCTAGGCAAAGAAAGGGGTGGGGATTCTGAAAAATAATTGAAGCAGTGTGGACTCCACTCTCCCCCTAACTTGAGGGGTCGTTTCCGGCCTTAGTGTTTGCAATGGAACAGGAAACATGCTCTGGGTGCCCAAGAGGTCATAGGAGTTTGAGCCCCTTTATTAAAGATGACGAGTGGATCTTTGCAAGAACCTGTCGGATAGAGTGTATGCGTTCCTCATTGGACCCACTCTGAACACAAAGTCATGCTGTGCACATCCTCAGGGGTTGGCGCAGGTTTTGGTCTAGGGTCAGGAGGGGATGGTGAGGATGGAAGGTGGGGCATTTAGAGCCAGGTGCCTCCGACCCAGGTGTGCTCCCAGCCGCAGCCTGTCTTCACTTACCCTGGCCTCCTCCTTTTGTTCAGGACTCTCAGGAAGCTTGATGCCTGGGATCCAAAGTCCTGGAAAAGTGCTGGAAGAGGTCTTGGGGGCACCCCTACAGTGTCATTTGCCAGTTGGGGTGGGGACCACTGTAAGGCTTTATCCTGACCTCTTGGGTTTCTTGATTTGCAAATAAGATTTGCAAACTCAGCAGAGCTGCTGCAGGCTTGAAAATGTGGCAAAAATAGTTTCTGTGGAATGGTTAATTCCACCCATTCTAAAATACAAGTTCTCTTTTTCAGGACAAACTCAACACCTCCAGCTTTTTTTTGTTTGTTTGTTTGTTTCCTAAAGGGTAGCTGCCCATTGCACCCCCTTTGGAGAACAACACCTTGACCTACCTTAGGCTTTATACTTTCCGCTCATGATTGCTTTGGGGTGTTGGAGTCAAAGTAATAGGCAGTCATTTCTTCTGAATTTAAAAATACATAAACATATGCCAGTAATACAATAACCTTTCAAATTTTACTCCCCCCCCCTCCGTAAGTTCCACTTTGCACTAGTGATTTTAGGGATATAGCGGAGGAGAGGAAAGCTTTTTCAATGGGCTGGACAATTGACACAGCAGTTAAGAAATCTCTTCAAGGAAACCTGACTTAATTTACAGAAATCTGTCTTTTAAAGGCCAGGACGGCAAAAGCAGGCAGTAAACTAAGCCACAATCCCCGCTTCTTAAACCGGCCCTTCCATAGACATCCGGAGACTACGTTGTTCCTAACCATTCGTGCTTTGAGGGATGAATTAGCAGGTCAGTTGCACCCTCCACTGTTCAGCATGGCCGAGCTTCCACACGCTCTGTCACGTGCCAGGGTCGCCTCTGAGGTTGACACTGTCCCGCCCAGTGCACGCGCGGGAAGCCCGGAGCCCAGAGTCCCCTCTAATGCTCACGGTGAATGAGCGACAGGGGGCAGTTTCCTGGACAGAAACCCAAGGCAAGGTCATGACCAGTGTGCCCCATGTAAAGACCTTTGTGTGTTTTCCTTGGTATGCGAGTCAGGCTGACTTTTGGTCCCTTCCTCTCTTCTGGAATAACAGAACTGGCATTCTCTAAAGAGGCATTGCAGGTGGAGAGGTGCAAGGTTGGATGGACTTGGGAGGTAGGCCGCTCACTAGTGCGGAGGGCCCTGGCCGGACCCCCAGCTGGCCTGGGTGGGGAGAGATCGCGTGCTGGGCGCACAATTTCCCATAGCCTGCGGGTCGTAAATATTGTTGCATTTCCTTGGTAACCCTCACGCCCAGGCTCACAGGCGGTCTCCTGTGGGGTTCCAGACCCTTCCTCCCCCAGGGCGGCCAGCGCCTGCTTTGTCAGGCTGTCGGGTGAGGTCCCGCCTAGCAGGGGCGTCTGTCCTCCACCCTTGACCTTCATGCCTGCTTGGCGGCTGTGCGCAGTGCGGGGCAGGAACCTAGGACAGGAAGAAAGGCTCTGGCGTCTAAAAGCCTGCGGAGACCCTGCCGAAGCCTCCTCGTCGCGCCTGCCAAGTCCAGAGGGTGGGAGAGGGGCTTCTGAGGTCAGGGCGCCGCGCTGCTGCCTGCGTGGGGAAGCTGCGCATCAGGGACACTGCGTGCTCGGGCTTCACTGACCGCCCCCCCCTCCGCGAGTTAAGACTTTTCCTTTTGGACAACAGAGCCCCTCCAGAGGACGATCCGGGACCCAGCCCCGCTTCCCCCAGCCTATCTGCTCCCAGCGGCATCGCAACCGCGGAGCGCACACCTAGCCCCACACCGAAAGCTGTGAATGGAGAGCCTCAAGGCCTTGGGGCAAAGCCCCATGTGCCAGTGACGTCGCCTCGTTGGGCGAAGTCCACATGCCAGAGTGGGGCATGTTGTCTAGAGGCCAACAGACTGTTTGGGAGTCGGAGCAGCATCCCATCCTGGGCTCCAGTGGATCCTGGAAGGGAGTCTAAACACCTCCAAAGGTGGCTCTGGAGGAAGGGTCTACATGTAGGAGTGTGGGCCTCTCAGTGCCAAATGGCCAAATGACAGCCTTAGGGAGGACCACTCCCGGGATTCCAGCTTCTCTTACGTCGTCTTAGGCCCCCCTGTCGACCACAGCTGCTTGGTCCTTGGTACTCTTAATACAGTTATATTATTCCTGGCAGATGCTTGGAGATTAGTCACATGTGAGTTCTACAAGCATGTGTGTGTGTGTGTGTGTGTGTCGGGGGGGGGGTGAACTGAAGAGAATATTTTTTTCTTGTGAAATAATTGATAGAACCCCTTCGTTCCTCCATTACCCTTAGGTTAAATCAAGGACTTGTTTCCCCTTATATGATTACTATTTTTTAAAACATAGATTTAAAAACTATGTTCTTCATTTTGGACACCTCAATAGAGGTTTAGTACTGATGTATAAGTGCAAGCCGAAGGGAAAATATTTATGTGCCAACTTTAGTTGGGAAACTATCAGTAGCATTTCTTATTTGACAAGGACATCCATCCATTCTGTCATTTCTTCCCCAGTTGGCAAGGGCATCGTTTTTAATGTCGATTCCATGTTTATTGTTTCTATTTGGTGCTCTGGTCATTTGGAACACATCTGTTTTTGATAGTATTTCTGTGTTAAGCACACACTATTGTGTTAGCAAGATTTCACACCATCTGTTTAAGGACATTCTTGCCAATGCTATTTGATGCCCCGTTGAACCTTAGCCAAACTTCATTTTAGAGTGCTCTCTCTGTCCGAAGCATATATAATAGACGTTAATGAAATTATGCTTTTGTACTTGCTGACAGACATCAGAAACACATTTTCCCAGGTCAACAGCAATGGGGCTAACAATATTAAAATTGTAAAGATGTTGAAAGAGAAAAGTATTTGGAAACAAAACTATTAAGTCAAAATCAAATAATCACCCAAATAAACAATTGCTACACATGTGCACACACATGTGCATGTGCACGTTTAAACACACACACACACACACACACACACACACACACACACAAATACAAGCACATAGAATTTGGACCTTACTCTGCAAACTAATGAAGATTAGTGATGACTAATATATTTCTTCTTTATAAACATTGAATGTAGGATTTTTGACATTGTTATAAGAGTGTAATAATTGGTTTGCAAAATAAGAAGTACTATGTCATATGATCACATCCCATATCTGTCAAACACAGTGCAGAAAATCTGTGAGCCTATCTAATCAGGTATTTAAAAAAATATTGTGATCACTTATATAGGATCACTTTTGAGCCTTTTAAAATAAAGCTATGACAACATTTCAGAAAGTATTCAAGAATTTATTATTTGATGGCTAAGTGTATCTGGTAGTGATGTAGCTTCAAGGTTGTAATTGGCTAGAGCAAGGAAATATGGGCTGTGTGTCTTCAAGTCTCTTTCCCAGCATGGAACACTCCACTTGATACATTGGCCTGTTTGGTTTACACTATGGTAGAACTTCAGAAATGCTAATTTCTGATAATATTTTAGTCATAATCCCAGAAATGCAAACACTGGGATTTGGATTAATAAACTTCTGATGGTCCTTCCTGGAAATCAGCATTTCTTCCACTGACAAGCACACTTCTTTGCACTGAGATCTACTAAAATCAGGATGCTGTAGTCTTTCTGTTGTTACCTGGACAGACAGATGTCTTTCATTGCTGTTTATTAAGATTGCTGGGCATGGTGGCACACGCCTTTAATCCCAGCACTCAGAAGGCAGAGGTAGGAGGATCGCTGTCAGTTTGAGGCCATCCTGAGACTACATAGTGAATTCCAGGTCAGCCTGGGCTAGAGCGAGACCCTGCCTTGAAAAACAAATGAACAAAAAAAGATGCCATGACTGAAGGTGTGTGCATTAAACAATTACTTAAGTATGTATACCCATCCTGTTGTTAATAAAGACAACTCTTTGTTTTGGTCTTTTAAATTTCTAAGTAAAATGTGTTCATGATAACATGTATAGCTGACACTATTTATACAAGGCATTTGGAAATGAGTACCTTGTTATGGTGTGGTAAATCTAGTTGCAGAAAGAAGTTTTAGTAATATTTCTGCCTCCTTATATTTTTAAAAATTATTTATCAAGGTCTATATTTTCATTAAGCTGTTCATGTGTATGTGTTGAAAGGTAGCCAGCAGATTTCTTTCTAAAATAACCGATGTTACTAAGAAGCAAGCTCTATGACTCTTCAAATGTCTGGTTCCCATTAATCTGCTTAGACTATTTAATGGATAAAATAACAAACCTGATTTAGCCAATCTGTTCTGCACCAATTTTCTATGGGCCTCTTTAAGGTCTAATGCCTTTTCTTACATACATCTAGTTCATGGTTATAGTCTTATAAGACTAGGAATGGAAAAGTAAATAACTAGATGCATTTTCTTAAAAAAAAAAAACTTTGGCAGTTACATCAGTTAAAAAAGAGAGCCACAAGACAAGTGTCAATAATTATTGAAAGAAAACTATACACATATATGTGGATTCAATTCATCAGCATGTTTTGGACCCTGACAATGTAACAGCTTGGGGGGATACAAGCTGAATAAGACATGGGTGGTCCTTGCACTCAGAAAATTCCCTATCCATAAAGAGACTGGACTACAATTCAATTAGTTCATCCTTGAAAGTCTATTTTTCTACCTACACCTTGGTTTTCTGGATTGATAAAGTATCAGTTTATCTAATTATAATATTTTGAATATGTATTTTAAAAAAATATTTAAAGGAACAAACCAAACTTTCCCCACAGTCCTTTGAGATAAGCTACAGTTCTGTGCTTCCTCAGGGGTGAGGGCAACATTAGTTTACTGTTCCTAAAGTATCTGTCAGTTATTCTGAGTCATGCATAGCAATTACTGCCTTGATCTAGTTTATAATCTTTGAAAGCATAGTAGTTGCTTGCATATCAGTTTTTGGTTTGTTGCATTAAAAAAAAATCTTCTCATGCCCTCCTACCCAATGACTGCCATGGCTGTTATAATGAGTGAGGTGTGGCAGGAGGAGGATGCTATAGAAACTGTCACCTAAGGCCATGGGATACTTGCTATACTGCCATTATACAACTGCTAGCTTTGGAAACTGGTTGTCCCCAAATTCGAAGGTTAGTTTATTTTTTTTTCCACAAAACCACATTGAGGATAAACTACTTAGCAGAAGGTTTAAGTTGGATTTTTCTTTTTAAATAAAAGCTTGGGGAATTCATAGTAAAATTTGAGATGTTGAGTTTTTCTGAGCACTGATAAATTTAGTTACTATCTTTAATAATTCTTGAGAATTAAAGTATGTTTTCTTCTTTTATACATTGGTGGAAAGTACCAGAGAAAGAAGTAATCATTGGATTGAATTAATTGAATGCCTTTTACCCTGGAGGAAATACTGCATTTTAACCGTATTCTGTTTAATCATGGTTTTTCAAGTAAGTCTGCATTGTGGGTATTCGGTCTTATTTTGCCATAATCACAGATCTGTTTACATCATCCATTGATTTTCACTGACTGCTATTACATAGGGTATTCTTTCTCTCTCATTCTTCTCTCTCTCCCTATTGCTCTCTTCCCCTCTCTCTGTTTTTGGTCAGGATCTCATGTAGACCAGACTGTCCTCAAATTCACTGTGTAGCTGAGGATGGTCTTGAACTCTTGATCCTCTTGTTTTCTTCCCCCAAGTGCTGGTATTACAGACCTGTACTAAGACACCCAACTCTCACATCTCCATTTTCTGCCATCCTGGTTATTTATCAAGGCAGAATATTCAGAAAGACACTCTTAGAGCTGGAGTTGACTGATCTGTTTCTCTTTCAGCCCCTTCCATTTTTTGCTGTTTGGTGACTTTGAGGGAAGCATTTACGTTCTGAACCCTGCTTCCTGTATCGATTTGGGAGGTAAGAGTCATCACACTAGAAAATCTTTCTAGGTTTTGGTGGTGAACCACTGTTTATAGATTTTTTTTTTTTTTTTTTAGTTTTCTCTCTAACCAGTTCTTAAGAATTATAATTTTGACAATCTTTCAGAGGGATTTTTTTCCTTCAGGTTGTTAGAGTTTTATCATGTTATGCTTTATTTGCTGAAATTAATCAGGTCTCTAGACTTGTGAGTAGTCCTTATTTAGTGCTAATCAAATTATCCTAAGAAGTCAATTCCGAGTGTAGCTTATAGTATGAATCCAGGTCTAACAAAATTAGAAATATATTTAATACTATTCCTCAAGGGTTTGAATGGAGAGGACAATGATGACACTCACCCTTACAGTAAACTACTCCATAAAATTGTTGAAATTACAAAAATTAAGTTTGTGATTCTAAATTTTTCATTATTTTTGACAATTGGCTAATTGTGGCTTTAACAATTGATGTACTCCAACTGATCAAAATATTTGCAAATTCCTAAACAAGCGCTCTTCATTTTCCATTTTGCTGTCAACTTCTAAAGTCTAGTTGAAATGCTGTGTTTTCCATGAGCCTTTTTTGTATAACCTGGCGTCTTTTTTTTTCCTTCCTTAAGCACCCATTTTTATTGATTGGGCATTTCCTTGCTTATTTAATCAGTGTCTGGTGCAGAAACACTGAGTATGATTCTCCTGGCACTATTGTTTGGCGACCATATTTCTGGCAATCCAGCCTTAGAGTTTGGTGGTAAATGCCACAAATGGTGTTTAAGAAGCAGAACTACAAACCAAGGATGAAATCTGTAGGGTGCTTGTCAATATGCTCAGTGTTTCATTTTGAAGACACTTATCCACCCTGAGCATATGGTGCATTTTTGTTTTGATTTTTTTTCCCAGAGGTCATGATGGACTTGGACTAAAATGGATTTCCTCTGTTGAGATTTCCATAGTGGGTATGTGCAGGGGCATACACTTCAGTCACAGATGAAAGCTATGACAATGGAAGCGACTAAAGAGAACTGTAGGCTTTATCCAGTATAATCCAATTGTTCTTTACATAGAGTTTTATGAAAGCTTGGCTACATATTTCCTGGCATTCATTATGGTGGTAAGAACATTGCTTGGCTACTGGGGTTTTCCATGTCATAGTTCATTTCATCGTGATAATGTTTTTATAGGTGGTCAGCATTTTGATGGAGACTGAGCTTTCTAATACAAAGCTAATCATACCTGTGGCTGGAATCTGTGGCCTATCTTATGGCTAACATGGATTCCCAAAGCGTAGGTTATCTCCACATAACACATATACTTTAATAGAAATTTTTATATGTTGATCAAATTGATTTTAATTTCCCATCACCAAAATAGTTGAGAACAATAAACATTACAGTTGCCTTAGCAACATTCACCCATTCCTTGCTCCACTGGATAATAGTCATATGGTTTGACTGACATTGGCCATAATTCTAGGTCCAGGAGCTGCAGGTTATTGACCATAAGTCATCCTCTATCTCCCTGCCATTGATGTAAGGATGGGACAGGAACTCTAACTCCTGTAAGATAGGGACCGTGTTTTGTTCATGGCAATAACAAAATGCCAACAATAGTGTCCGACATGCAGTGGGTGTTTAATAAATGCTAATGGAAAGAATGAAAGAAGCCAGGTTGCATGGTGAAAAGTACTTTTGTTTGATCCCTTGCACGCTAGTTTTTCATGGATACAAACTAGGGAGAATACAGTACATGGAGCCACCTGGTGGTCATGAAGGAAGTGTCCAAGGAAGGAACTCAGGCGGATGAGGGAGGAGGCGAGGTTGAGAACATGAGTGTGAAGCAAGCCTCTGCTAACCTCTTCGTCTGTATTCCACCATGGCTTAAGACACCTTCAATTAGAAATCTTCTTCTTTGTTCCATCTAGAGCAATTTAAATGATATACCAAGAATATTAATCCGGGCATGGTGGCATGCCTTTAATCCCAGCACTCGGGAGGCAGAGGTAGGAGGATTGCCATGAGTTCAAGGACACCCTGAGACTACAGAGTTAATTCTAGGTCAGCCTGGACCAGAGTGAAACCCTACCTCGAAAAACCAAAAAAAAAAGAAGAAGATTCAAAGGTATATAACAAACACCTTCACTGGCCTTTTCCTAATGCATAGTTTCTTGATACTGAGCATTTAAAGGCTTGAATTCAGAACTATTGCTTGATAAATATGGACTAAATTTAGGCTTCTGATGAAAATTCCAAGGTATGTGAAATCCAATTTCCTTTCTTCTTTCCTTCTTCCCTTCCTTCCTTCCTTCTTTCCCTCCCTCCCTCTCTCCTTCCTTCCTTCTTTCCATCCCTACTTCTCCTCTCCTTCACACTCTCTTTCTTTGTCTTTCTGACAGGGTCTCATGTAACCCAGACTGGCTTTGAACTTATTATGTAGCTGAGTATGACCTTGAACTTCTGAGAATCCTGCCTTCTGAGATTAGAAGTGTACACCATCATGCCCAGCTAATGTGCTGCGGATGGAGTACCTGGCTTTGTACATACTAAACAAACTCTCTACTATCTGAGCTATACCCCCCAGACCCCAAACAATTTCCATGTTGCAACTGAGCCAGAACCCCTTTAAAAACCAAGTTTTGAAAATATAGTTTTTAATTTTTTTTAATTTAAGAGCTTGGTAAACATTAGGCAATCTGTAGAAAACTTGTTATGTTCTTTTAAGGTAAATTTTGGAGACCTAGCTTTTTAGTTTCCACATGGTAATATAAGAGCAGGTATATTCAGAGTGCAATGGTACATTCTTGTTGCTAAATAAAAGAATTGAAGTGGCTCCAATCTATCTGTAATATGGAATTTAAATTTCTTTGTAGGTTAGAAATAAGGCATTTACTTTATATGTTGAGGAAATAATGTGTTATCTATTTTTTACATGTTGAATATCTGTTCTAAGATTTATTATGTCTATTATAAAATTGTAGTTTTTTGATCTCCTCCATCATCATTGCTTTGAATAAAAGTCTATACAGAACTGAGCTTAACCTGGAGCTGAGTCTACAGTTCCCATTCTATATGCTAGAACGTGGATAAGAACCTAAAATTTTCACTTTGAAAGGTATGTGTTAGATGCTATTTGAAAATCAAAGTGAGTCAGAAAAGGGGCACAGAGGAGGGAAAGGATGGTACCAACATGTGATATTTACATACAAAATATGTTCACATCTAATAATAAAAAAAGAAAAAGAAAGAAAATCAAAGTGATGGAGGTAATAGTGGTCTGATTCCTGCATATCTGACTTGGGCTTGGCTGGTACTTTGTGGTTTTCTCTACCACCCTATAATAGTCTGGATGTGTTGGTCTGATTTCCTTACTAATTTCAATATTTTTGTAGGGTAGCAAATATGTCTTATGGAGCTTAAGATTCTCAGGACCTCCATAACTGTGGATGGACTAACAGATGGATTAAGGCCTGTTCCAGTTTCTGGGTAGTAGTGACTGTGTGGTGGTGGTGGGGAACCTGGTAAAATGTGGTAGGAAGTGGCCAGTCTAAACACACCTTGCTTATACACAGTAAAATTAATTTCAATGTGACTAGATACTTACTAGTTTGTGATTAAACATTAAACATTAGTTTACCACTTAAAAAAATTCTGTTGCTTATAATTAAAAGACAGAGCTGACTCTTCAGCTGACTAGCCATGATACCTGGTTTCATTGTTTAGAAATGCAGATACTAGTAACTTGAGCCTGATTGTTTTTTAATTTGGAAAATTAAGGATAACTTCCTTTCATTTATAGGACCATTTTGTGGATCAAGTTAGGTAAATATCAATACATTTTTAACAGTGTAATAAGCAAACATTAGGTAAGAGCATGAATTGTGAGGCCATCCTACTCAAAACCAAAAATCCAGTGGTAAAGGAATCATAATCCCTTAGGGACAGAAGGAGGGAGCCTGGTAATGGTTTCTATGGTAATTCTTATGTGAACTGGAGTGGTGTGGTTGTGGTCAAGAGAGGAACCAGGGAGCATCACAGCTTCCTGTCACTCTAAAGACCGTGAGATGGATGATGACCCAAAATACTTCACACATGGAGAACACCCACTAGGGAGTTCCTGTGAAGTGGCAGGGTGGGCAAGACCTTTCGGAGTAAGCTGGATCCCAGAACTACAGAGATCAACTATGCTCTCCGTGATCATTTCATGCTGTTGTCTTCACAGCCAAGCCTTTCCCAGAAGGAAGTCTTAACTTTCTGGGGGCAAGGAAAAAATAGTAACACTGGCTCTTCCACTCACGAGAGGGAATACAAAGGTTTCCAAAGGTTTTAAACAGAAGACTTACAACAGGAGGGAGAGGTGAATTGAACAGCAAAAACTCTCAATTGCAATAGAAAAGATGATCCTGTATTCACTGAGCACCTGCCATGTGCCGACCTCTGAGAGTGAAACTGGGGGACCAGCTCTGATGAACACAACACAGTCCCTTAATGATTGCAGAGGGATGAGCACAACAGACATTCAATAACTGCTTTACAACTAAATTTTCCCATCGGTGGGAAAAGAGAACAATATGAGAGCATTAACGAATATGCTCTCATGTAGAACAACACAATTTAAAACCTCCAAATGATGCTTCCTTGTTCTTATTCTTTAAGATCATCATTCAACCTCACTGCTCAAGGATATAAAGTTTAACTCCATTTTGAAAACTTCTAAGTGAATAAGGCCAATAATTAAAAAACAAAAGAAGGGCTGGAGAGATGGCTTAGTGGTTAAGGCACTTGCCTATGCAGCCTAAGGACCCAGGTTCGATTCCCCAGGACCCAAGCAAACCAGGTGTACAAGGTGACACATGCATCTGGAGTTCATCTGCACTGGCTGGAAGCCCTGGCACACCAATTTTTTTCTCTCTCTCTTTCCATCTTTCTCATAAATAAATACAAATTTAAAAATATTAAAAAGTAAAAGAAATAAGACAATAGGGTGTCGTAAAGATTTTAACTATAATCTCCCCCCCCTCTAACTTTAAAGTAAATCTTAGAATTTTTTTGTCAGGATAAAAGACTATTAACACACACACACACACACACACGCACATGATGTAACAGATCATGTCCTTAAACTTCTGATAATAACACGCACAGAATTATGTGTGTGTGTGTGTGTGTGTGTGTGTGTGTGTGTGTGTGTGTGTTTGAAACAGTGCCTCACTCTGTAACACAGGCTGGACTCACACTCACATTTTCCCATGCCTCTGCCTCTCAAGTGCATGGCACAAACCACCACACCTGGTTTTAAAGTATATCTCTTTCTTTGTTTTCACTTGTTTTTCTCATCTTATTTCTTTTACTACTTGATACATATTCACTACATAATTTAATAAATGCATAGTCAAATCCTGCAGAATATGCAAATGTAGTGACGGGGAAAGACACATCTTACTGTCCTATTAAAGTCAGTGAGGCACTGACCTATGGGACTGTTGAGTCAAAACTTAGGAAGTGCTGATTTCTTGAGTGTCTCACTTAGTATGTTCAGATGTACGCCAGAACCGAGATCTGAGAGCAAAACTGGGTAAACAGGCACTGCTGTATGTATAACACTGTGTCACAAGGACATCTTCCACACTTGTCATTCTAGTTATTATCTCATCTGCTATTTGAGGTCAGAGAAAAATAACTCATCTAACTGGCTTGCTTGTAGGGTGTAGCTGAAATTCCTGTAGTTTAGAAAAGTATTTGTAATATAGGTAGCCATCAAATAATCATTTTATATGTTTCAAAAATACTTTTGGGATGTTTAATATGCAATTGAGTTCTTAACTCAGATTATTTGAATTTTGCAGGGTTTTTTAGACTTTATACCTTCTTCTAAATGTTCCTAAGGATTTGGAGTTTTGATATATATATGATGTTACTGTTTATGTGTTTGGCTTATTTTTATTTCTATCATTTGTTAACTTATACTAGAGACCAGGTAGTCTGGTCTGGAACTCATGATGACCCTCCTACTTCAGCCTGCCCAGGGCTAGGGTTACACACATGCTTGCCAACCATGTACAGTGGTGAATATTTTCTAATTAGTAAATTTACCTGAGACAGATACTTCTCAAAGTTTACCTTTTCCATAGTTTCTAAGAAATAAGCATTTAAAAGTAAATCTTGATGTGTTGATACATCTTAATATTATAAAGAGAGCCGAATTATAGAAATTTGTGTTGCAAAATAAAGGATGGCTATTATTTCATTTTTTTTTTTTTTGGTAAAGTCTCTTGAAATGTCCCTCTGGCCTAGCATAACATTAAGAGATCATTGATAGCTCCAGCTTGAGACTGTACAGAAATGAGAAAATACAAGGGTTATGAAATGTTAGTGCTATTTTCCAGCCAGTAATTTAACATGAGACAAATTTCTTCCCTACATATTCCACTCAGCTAGACATTTCTTGCTATTTTAATTGCTGATAATGGGCAGGTACATTTAAAACCCGTACAATAAAACATGGTGTGTTTCAGATGTTTTTTTCTTTGGTGTAGACTCTGATTTTGAAAAGTCATCCCCGTGGAAGTCCTGTGGAAGGATTTATCTGTGATCTTCTTTACATGGGAACTGACTTCTGGGGCACACTCAGGATGAAGGATTATCTTGGGCTTTAATGATCCTTTCTGATATCATATATGACATGACATCTGATGGGCAGGAGCCGTCTTGGCAACAGGCAACTGAGCAGAGGCAGATATTCACGAGTCACACTTGAGACTTTCCAGGGCACAAGGAGCTTTTAAAGTAAGCCACCGATAATCAGTAACGGAAACAGACTCAGCACCCACCCTTCTAGGATAGGGTAGACTTCTAGTATCCTTTAACCCCCCTTAGTAAGCATGGAAAATGCTTACAGAAGAATGCTTCATTTCAAGTCAAGCAATTTAAGAGTAAATATTGTATTTGACATGTTTAAAATGTTTGTAGGTAACTAATTATTTCACATCTGAAACTGAATGAAAGTGAGATAGGTCAAGGACCATTAAGATGTATTTCAGACCAATAATTAGGTGTACTGCTAAGTCACTTAGGAGGTAGTTCAATCAGCATTTTGCTTTTGGAAATGTTTTCCAGGGACTTAAAAAAAGAAATAAGGCAAAAATGCTGTTAGTATTCAAACATAGCATTTTAGCTACCTTGCTATTATTGAATCTATCATTAAAGAGGACCTTTTTTTTTTTTTTTTAATACAGAGAACACCAAACCAAAAGTTTCATCAAGATTTAAACTACAGGTCTGGGATGGGCTCTGTGGTAGAGTGCTTTTCTAGAATGTGGGACGCCCTGTGTTCAATTTCCAACATAGAAAAAAAAGAAATTACAACCAAAACACTTCCAATTTTAACATACTTATTTTCTACTCTTTGGAAACTGAGTAGCTGTTTAAAATAATATTGTGAAAAATATCCTGTCTTAAATTATCAAACAAATACCCAGTAGAGATTTATGAATTGCTAATATTATAGTCAGTAGGAATAAAGAATACCTATTTGAAATTACACAAATGAAAGTTGATTTTTATTCCAATTGAAATTTTATTTATTTTTATTTTATTTTATTTTATTTTATTTTATTTTTTTGTTTTTTTGAGGTAGGGTATCACTCTAGCCCAGGCTGACCTGGAATTCACTATGGAGTCTCAGGGTGGCCTCCAACTCATGGCAATCCTCCTACCTCTGCCTCCTTCGTGCTGGGATTAAAGGCGTGTGCCACCATGCCCGGCTTTGAAATTTTATTTTTAAAACAACTGTGTTAAGCTGGACTTGGTGACACAGACCTAAAATTTCAGCTACTTGGGTAGCCAAGGCTGAGGACAGGAAGTTCAAGGTTTGCCTGAACAAACTAGTGAGGTCTAATTTCAATATAAAAAGTAGAAAGAGACTTGGAGTTATAGCTCAGTTGACAGAGTTGTTGCCCATGATAAACAAGGACCTGTGTTCAATCTTTAGTGCAGAAAAAAGAGAAGAAAGAAAACTATGCTGCAGGAAATATTATTACATATTTTTGTAAGATTGATCAATGATATAGTCTGAATTGACCCATAGAGTATAAAAATAATTGATCAGAACTATAACAAAAGGCCCATTTTAATAGACTGCTCCAATTTTTACAAAATTGCACTTTAATATTTTATTTTTATTTATTTATAAGAGAGAGAGAGAGAGAAAGAGAGAGGCACACTAGGGCCTCTAGCCACTGTAAACAAACTCCAGACACATGTACCACCATGTGTATCTGGCTTACCTGGGTTCTAGGAATTTGAACCTGAGTCTTAGGCTTTGCAGCCAAGCACCTTAACCACTAAGCTATCTCTCCAGCCTCCATAATGACATTTTAAAAAATGAGCTTTATGCAGGGTAAACTGGCAAGAGAGCTCAGTGATTTTTGTTATCTCCTCATATGTTGATTCTTGTTATTAAACACCTACTGTGATAGAAATAAATGCAACATTAAAGCAGTGAGGATTAACTTCCATTACTGAGATAGGAAAGTAAAGCATTTTCTGAAGAAAATGATAATAAATTACCAAATTAAAAATGGTGTTTAGGGCTGGAGAGATGGCTTAGCGGTTAAGCGCTTGCCTGTGAAGCCTAAGGACCCCGGTTCGAGGCTCGATTCCCCAGGACCCACGTTAGCCTGATGCACAAGGGGGCGCACGCATCTGGAGTTCGTTTGCAGTGGCTGGAGGCCCTGGTGTGCCCATTCTCTCTCTGTCTAACTGCCTCTTTCTCTCTGTCTGTCACTTGCAAATAAATAAATAAAATTTAAAAAAATGGTGTTTAAATGGGCTGGGGAGTAGCTTGTAGTAAAACTTGTTAGTATGCATAAAGTCTTCCTTTGGTTTGATCCCTATATGCCCCAAAATAAAAAAAAATCATAACAAAAGCCAGGCATCATGGTGCACGCCTTTAATTCCAGCACTTGGGAGGCAGAGGTAGGAGGAGCGCTGTGAGTTCAAGGCCACCCTGAGACTACAGAATGATTTCCAGGTCAGCCTGAGCTAGAGTGAGATCCTACTCGAAAAACAAAAACAAACAAACAAACAAAAATCATAACATATTTTTCATTTTTATTACTATGATAAAACTGTAAAACCTATAAAGGATATAGAAATTGTGGAAATTATGAGTTTATTTCTGTCTAAATAAGCTATACACTAAATAATATTTGTATTAAGAAATTCATGCTCTTAGACTCTAAACTTTCCAGTCATTAAATTGAAATACAAGTTTATGTTTCAAAGATACTATATAGTTTTATCTCTCATAACCATACATACTTAAATAATCACAATTATGTTCTATAATAATAGATAATGACTAACAGATACTGGAATATTAAATATAGTTATCATTTACATTTGTTTGTTGATTATATCCTTATCTGACCAACAGGATACTCTTAACATGTAACAATTAAGATTATAGTCATTATAAGTCCCTGGGTACTAAAATTTAGACACATTAGAGGCATTTATTTTCATATGTGTTTCTCTGTTAGCACAAGTAGAAAAAGAAATATATTCTAAAATGTTTAAAGGCAGCGTTACAGCAACAACAACAAAAATAAATACTTGAGAAAAGCAATTTGGAGTCATTGGTGTGCCTCACGCAAACACGGAGACCCTTAGAGAAGAGCTCCAGTAATTTCCTGTGCAGGTGACAAGATATGCCCACTCTCGATACATGCTTCCATTTTGTAATTTACTATAATGAGTTGTGTTTAGATGAAGCGATGCTGCATTCAGCATTGGGAGCGCTCCTGCTATTTTCTTAGCTGCATTCCATCTGTTTCGGAGACACGAGCAGGCAGCGTCACGGTGCTCAGACCACTGACACAAAGCCCTGGATGTAAGTCAGGTTGGCTCTACGTCTGGCTCCAAACGAGAAAAACAGCAGGGAGGATTATGAAGTACTTAGATGGCTCAGATACATGTGAAAAGAAAGCCACACACGCATGGCTAGCTAGTTATTGTTATTGTCAAAAACGGTATAATTTTGAACTAGAAATATTTGTTACAATGTGAATATACTGACCCAATGACTTCATATTTAGGATTAATGATTGCCCCTAACAGATATAAATGCAAACCTAGAGCAAAAAAAAAAAAAAAAAAAAAAAAAACCCACAAAAAACCCCTGTTTTTTAGATGAAGACATGTCAGAAAAAATGTCTTGAGCTCAACTAAAAATATTTTTTGAAAATTTTAAACATTATATGCTCATTGTAAAATTAAAATATTAAACACACAAATTAAAATAAAATCCAAATTTTTGACACTAAATAGATTGCATTTAAGTAAGATTATTTCTTCACTTTCATATTTCATGAGTAAGGGCAAAGTTCTTAATATGTAGTGTTAATTTCATTGTTAATGAAAAGGATCTTGCTTTCATCTAAAAAAAATGTTAAGCTGATGTGCCTTTTTGAGGGAAAGCATGAAAATTCTCTAATCTTGCATGAAGCAATTCGGAAGGTCTTTGCATTGAGGTCACTCTTGGGGTGACCTTTTTTCTCTACCCCAATTTATTGCCGATAATGAATACCCAGGTCATCTTTAATTGACATATTTCCAGTCATAAACCCTAAATCCCTTGGGATTTCCTTATTTCTGGATGTAGCGTGTGTTGCTTCAGCAAGATTGTACGCAGTGCATTCTAATATGCGTGCTTGGTTAGAAGAATGGAATGTTTAGTCTAGAGGTGTTGTTATGTAAATCATCACTAATAATTGGGTAGCTTGATTGCTAATACCTAATATATGTCACTTGTAAAGATGACTGAATCAGGAGCTGGGTGTGTGACTCAGAGACAGAATGCTTGAGAACCTAGTATGCATGAGCTCCTGGGTTCGGGCATAGAAAAATTCTCTCTTATATGTCCATGTGTATGTGTGTATACACACACACACACACACACACACACAGACACACACACATTCAAACTCCTTCATCAACTAGATGCTTTTTTTTTTAATATGATGGATTTTGTTTTACTCAAAATTCAGTAACCTTAAGTTATGCCCAACTTACCTTTGTTGCCTTTTAAAAAATAATTTACAAAGTAGCTATCTATGTGTAATCCAAATAAGTATTGATAGCTCTGTGGAGCCAGAAAGCAGTTCATCATGTGAGGGTTTCATCTCATCAGTACCTATACTGACCTGATGTCAGCATCTAAGTCTACAATAATAGCTTCCAATTATGATCCTGACTGGAGTAAAATGACATAGTCTTCATGGGACATTTGTTCCTGTTAACGGAATGGAGGGAAAAATTTGCAAACTTTGTTTTATTTTTTTAAACTCTGAAAAATGCATTTATTATTATATGTTTATTATTTATAATCAAGATGCTACAGAGTACCTGAAGTTGATGTTTACATTGTTTTTTTCTTGTAGAAATATTTTTAAATTCAATAGAGTATAAAACTATAGCTACATAAACCAGCATGCTTGCGTCTGGTAGTATCTCTGATAATCATATTTTATTCCATTGTTATTTTATACTCATCCATACTTTCTTAAATGTGAAAAGATAAGTCATACATGTACTCTGTGTTCAGATAATTGTTATTAACATAAACTGTGTTAATTTGAAGTTGCTGATCACATAAACAGATTCATCCTTTCTTTGGAGAGTAATTTATGTAATTTTATTTTAGTAACCTTTAAAGTATTTGAAAAATGCTTTTGACATACTATGTATATGTAAATTATACTAGATCCCAAAAAATTGGTCTTGTATGTTAAACAGTAAATTTTCTAACATGATGAAATAAATTTGTAAGGCATGTGGCAAAAAGTTGAAAACCTTATAAACAGGTCATATGATTTACCAAATATACTAATAATACTACAAATAAGTAGAAAAAACTATGACCATTTTTAAAAAGAAAAATTATGAATGGCTAATAAATTTAAGAAAAAAGTAGTATCTGGAAAAATACAAATGATAAGATAATGAGTATATCTGTTTTCACAAGTTAGCTCAGCAAGCTAGTGAGGGCGAAGGAAATTCATACTCTTGTCTAGAGTAAAAGTAGGTACACCTTTAGAAATTTTAAGATGCTCATAATGCCCTGTTTCTTTTCAACTTTTCTATGCAAAAGAGATAAAAATCTTACTAAGGCTCATATTGAGTGATCTTCGGCACTGCCTTACTTGTAGGAAGAGAAAAATCACACAGCACCTAAGTGTCCATGTGTTGTGACTAAGTTATGCTTCATTCAAAGAATGGACATAAATGCAACATCATTAGAGTAATAATGAATAGCATAAGCAGTTTTAATGCCAAATGAAAATGTTGCCACTATGTTAGAAGAGAAAAATTGGATACAAAATTATACACAGAAGATACTTTCAAATACATTCAATTTAAAGAAAAACAGACTGGAAGACAACATGACAGATACAGGTGCCCAAGGAAAAAATTTGTGGGTTCCTTTTCTCTTCTTTGTTTATTGGTTATGATCAAAAGTACATTAATTAATGAATTTTAAGAGTCTGGCTCTGTAGCCCGTTATGGCCTTGAACTGATGGCAATCCTCCTGCCTCAGCCTCCTGAGCACCCCATTCTTATAGCTCTAGCACTGAGGAAGATGAGGCAATATTATGGTGAGTTCAAGGCTAGCCTGGGCTACATAGTGAGTTTCAAGCCAGCCTGGGCTGCATAGCCTATTTGAGGCCAGCCTCACCAGTAGAGTAAGACCTTTAAAGAGAAAAGTGAACATTTCAGTGGCAAGAGACTAGTATGTGGTCTGTGCTTCCATAAATAATCACCCATGGAAAAAACCTAACTAAGTGTGATGGGATATCAAGTAAAAGTATGAAAATCAGAAAGGACTAGTTGGGAAGAAAAAGGGGTTCAAGGGATGTGGGAGGGGGTAAGAGAGGGTGACAGAGGCAAATGTGTTGGAAATACATTATTTACATGTATGAAATTGTCAATAAACATAAGAGAATAAAAACAATTAAAAAAGAAAATCTGTGTTCATTGCATCATCGTCACTAGAATTATTTTTCTGAAGACTTTCTGTTGAGAGAATAATGACATAACTTAAAATGCGCCACAGATTAAATGAAATATCCTTATACACAAAACAGTGCATGAAAAGAAAACAGAAATAGAGTGAAATATGTAGAAATGCTGCCCATCAGTGGTTATTTTCTTTAAAAAAATAATTTTCCAATTTTTCCCAAACTGACAGGTGTTGGAAATTTTTATAAATAAAGATTTCCAAAGGTTATACTTGAGCAAAATTTGTTCCTCTTAAAGGTAGTAATTTAATATATACATTACTTATCTTTAAGATACAAAACACATGAGTATATATAATATACATGCACTTATGACAGTAATTTGGAGAGTTAATAACAGCTTTTGCGTTTCAAATCAGAATCTTACCAGCTGAGATTACTTTTTTCTATGATTCTAAATTGGAAGGTTTTCTTATAGAAGCATATACTTTCACTTGTAATAAGTAATTGATGATTATTAGAAGCTGGATACCTGGGTCACAGTGTTCAATAACATACTGATAGAAAAGCAGGAGACCTCACCGAGAAGGCACACGAGGGTAGGTGACAGTCTAGTTTCATGCCTCTCATGAAATCATAGTTCCAGAGTGTCACAGGCAACATTTTTCAACATCCATGACTATCACTTATGAATCTTATTTTGCAGAAAAGTACAGGGAGACCGGTTGCACTTTCAAGGAGGTGGAAGGTGAGTGTGCACATAGCTGTTTTATGATCCTAGGGGGACATGCTGAGGTATCCGTGAGGGTCCCTATTGAGGGGTCAAACTGAGAGAGAGAAAAATGCAATGAAGCCCATTTTCTAGCAGTCTGTGATAAGGTGAGACCCGCCCTGGGAAGCAGAGAAACAGATTCACCTGACAAGCTGCTACAGGTTGTAAATGTCCTTAAGAAGTAACAGTCATTTCCACTCACAGGGCCTGCCAGGGATGCTTGGGAAGGTAACCTGACCACCTGCACAGGGTGACATGGAATGCCAGGCCCTCCATGGATCCACAGGCCTGCTGGGACATATAGCAGCTCACCTATGCCGATCAGTAAGAGCCAAGATGCTCTTGCTGCTTTAAAACTTAAAATGATTCCAAGAAAAGTTTCTGTGTTCACTTAAAGGAGTGAAATCACACAAAAGTGTAACTCCAGAAGCATAATGGTCACAAGTCACCTGGTCTCTAAGACATGCCAGCGTGAGCTTTCTGGAACTGAGTCCTGTGCACACCCTCCCCTCATGTACCCACATCAGATCAGGTCAGTCAATCCCAGTGGTCATGTGCTGTCCATTGAGGCACATGTGGTAAGATATAAAATACTCCAATTAGTGAAATCTATTTTTCTAAAGCCATGGCTCTGTTACTTTAGAAAGGAATATAGTTTCTTATGGTGGGGACTCAAGGATTTACGTACTCAGACCGAATGGAGAAAACTTGTGAAATATTTACCTGTTATTACATTTCACAGCAACATTTTTCTCAAAGTTATTTTCCTTTACAAAATAATTCCCAAATCAAATTTTGAAAAATCCAATCTACAAGTCCCTCCTCCTCCCTCTCCTCATGACCTCCCAAAGCAAAAACAAAAAGAAAAAAAAAAAAAAAAGGAGCAAACCCCAAAGCCAATTTTGTTCATATGATATTTCCCTTGGGGTTGTAATCGGTTTAGTCTGTAGGATTTCCTCTTTGGTGACATTATCAGAAGAAATTACCCTGTTTCATTACCTATGGTCAATGAGGTTTGACGGGCTTTCCTTCTTGCTGGCCTGCTTCTGAGTGGAGGCTGTGAGCAGCTCTCTGAGACAGGAAGGTGTTGTCTAGACGTGACCCTTTGAAGTTTCTTTCCTTTCCTTCTTTAGCCCACTGGAATTTCATTTCGGAGGGTCATCCACCTTAAACCTCAGAGCCTGTCCATGCTGGTGCCTTCCTTATTTCTGACCATATACTCTACTGCCCTGGGCTGGAGGAAGAGTCCGTCTATGTGCTTTGCCTGGAATTCATTCATGTCAGCTTTGGGTGGCCCTACTCAGGCAGTGGCTTCAGGTCACCAGGAAAGACAGGAAACAGAATTTTCAGCTTTTGCAGTTTGGAAAGGTCCATTTTAAGGGCATCTATCTTAGTAATGCAACCGTGAGGAACAGAGCAGCCATTACGAAGTTGCGGTTTCAACCATGTAAAAATAAGTAGTGACAGAAAAGCCTGGTGTTCCAGACACTTTTGGAACCAATTTTAAAAGTTTGCTGTGATTTTTACATGGTACTTTTAACATCACCCCCATCAAGCAGTGAAGTTATACTCTCTTGATATTACTATCCTGGGAGACTTCAAAAGAATGACAGCTTGCCCCTTTGGAAAAAATACCCAGTACCCACAATTCACGTCACTTCTTCTTGTAGATACAGTGGCCATGACTGACATTTCTGTTCTTAGCATTGCCTGTGGTGTGCTCATTGTGAGTATTAACACCTAAGAAATAATAATTGCAGCCCCTGAAATGCCTTTTGATTTTATCCAGGGCCCAACAAACTCCAGGGTCAGCCTCATGACCTAGCTTTTAATAGAGAGATTGTTTCTTTCTTTTCTTTTCTTTTTTGTTTTTTGTTCAAGGTAGGGTCTCACTCTAGTTCAGGCTGGCCTGGAATTCACTATGTAGTCTCAGGGTGGCCTCAAACTCACAGCAATCCTCCCACCTCTGCCTCCCGAGTGCTGGGATTAAAGGTGTGCACCACCATGCCTGGCTTGAAGTTGTTTATTTTTATTTTTATTTTATTTTATTTTTATTTTTTGATTTTTCGAGGTAGGGTCTCACTCTGGTCCAGGCTGACTTGGAATTAACTCTGTCATTTCAGGGTGGCCTTGAATTCATAGCAATCCTTCTACCTCTGCCTCCCAAGTGCTGGGATTAAAGGTGTGCGCCACCATGCCCAGCTGAAGTTGTTCATTTTTATTTGCAGACTCTTATTTCTAAAATTGTCCACAAATTTATATTGAAGCTGTAGGAGGGGTGGGGTTTGTATAAGATTTGTCATTCTTTCCTTAATATCAGAAATTGCTATTCATGTGGTTCTCCTATAGTAGGGAAAAGTTTCATTCACTTATATTCACACCTGTCTGGTCTGGAAAAATGTGGACATAGCTCCGTGGACAAGGCCTATGATGAAAGCAGCTTTCCCCTGCTTAATTCCCTCGTTGAATCAGAACACGTGGAGGAAACAGAAAAGCCCCAAGAAATGCCTCTCTCTTCCCAGGTTATGCTATAGGTCTCTTATTATCATGTAGCTGAATTTATCCCCAAGATTTAGAGGCTGTTAGAGGCTGAGGTTCTGGATTGACACCCATGGAAGGGGACCCAGAAACATGACGGGCAGCATGTGTTACCAGGCCAGAGCTGGATGTTTTAGGAGCAACACTTCCTGGTGTTTGGAGTTTCCCACAATCTAAAAAGGCATTTCGCCTGCAGGTAATGTCACCTTTGTCTTGATGCTGGAGAGCAACCTCTTTCCACAGATACCAGCAAGTGGTCTGACCCCTCTTCCCCTCTTCTTCTGGGAATTCAGCAGTAGGCTTAATAATACACTGTCACTTGCATAGTTAATGAGGGGCATGGGACTAAAACCTCAGTTGTCTCAGGCATGGTGGGAGATGTCTGTAATCGCAGGACCTGGGTGGCTGAGCTGGAATGACCTGGAGATCCAGGCCAGCCATAGCTATACAAGGAAACCTTGTCTCAAACAAAACAAAAGAAAACCCCAAGAATAAAAGATAGGTTTCACAATGACAAGATGTCAAAACTACCCCTGCATTTAATGAGGATACCTTGGTGGGAAGGGAACTGTGGGCAAATTTGGCTCTTTGAGGCTTGTTGAAGTCTAAGCCTACATAAGCATCATTAAGCTTGAGGACAAGTAAAATCTACAATGTGCAAAGCAAAGACATGCATTGTTTCACACACCCACACATTGATTTATAAATTTTAAACATGCTTTTACAAAGCATTTTATAGATGTTCTGTTTTAGTTTGATAGATACTATATGTGTTCTACTTGTGCATTGAACTACCCAATATATCATAAATAAATATATACCAGAATATACCACATTTATTTATGAGGGGATTTTCTAATTACTTTTCAGAGCAAGTTATGCAGTATGTGGGAGGTACAGCCAGGTTTTAAAACACTGATTTTGACAGATGAGCGCTGATAAAGGTAGTCTTGTGAGGTGCCTCAGTGAAAGGACCACACATGGTGACTATCGGCAAGAATTGCTAAAAGTAAATAAATAAATAAATAAATAAATAAATGAATGAATAAATAAATAAATAAATAAAGATCTGGTATGGTGGCTTGTGCCTTTAGTTCCAGAACTTGAGAGGCTGAGGTAAGGGAACTTCTGTGAATTCAAAAGGCCACCCTGGGCTGCAAAATGAATTCCAGGTCAGCCTGGGCTAGAGTGCCCTGCCACAAACAAACAAACAAACAAAACACCAAAGAATTGCTAAATAATTTTCTATGTAATTCAAAAGAATAGTTTTGTTTTTATTGTGAACTCAGTTATAGGGCTGAATTTTTTATTTCTAATTTTCAATTTTTTAAAGATACTATATACTCAGAAACTTGTCTAGAACTATAATAAGTTTGTAAATGGATTTTTATTATTTCTCATGGATATTACGTAGTAGTAATAATATGTACTCAGAAAATCTTAACATTAGAAGTTAAAAACAGTTAGGACCAGGGAGATGGCTCGGTGGCTGAAGGTGCTTGCTTGCAAAACCTACTGGCCTGGTTCTGATTCTCCAGTGCCATATAAAGACAGAGGCACAAAGTAACGCATGCATCTGCAGTTTATTTGCAGTTTTAGGAGGCTCTGGTGCATCCATATGTGCTGTCTTTCTCCCTCTTTCTGTCTCAAATAGATAAATTAATATATTTAAGGAAATAGGGCTGGAAAGATGATCCAGTGGTTAAAGTACTTGCCTGCAAAGCCTAACAATGTGGGTTTGATTCCCCAGTACTCACACACAGCTAGATGCACAGAGTGGATCATCTGTCTGGAGTTTTTGCTTGAATTGGCAAAAGACTCAGGCATGTCCATTCTTTCTCTGTGTATCTGTCTCTTTTATCTCTCTCTCTCTCCCTTGCTACTTGGAAATAAATTTAAAAAAATTTCAAAAAGAAAGAAAGCATTTTAAAGCAAGGAGATGATTAAACAATTTAATTGTAAAACTATTTTATTTCTTGTAAAAAGAAATATAACTTATATTATATGTAATATGTACATATGGTAATATTGCAGTAAAACTACTCACAACTTTATAATAAAAATTTAAATTAAAACATGCTGTTGGGAAAATAACTTTAAAGGAGAAGATTTATTATGATAGAGTGCTTTGTAACTGTCTTTCCAGTCACCACTACAATTTTTCCTGGCACTTTGTAGCTGATTTCCTATCTTCTGATTTTGAAAATTAATAAGATACTGTTTTAATTAAAAGATATTTTATTTCTATTTATTTGAGAAAGAAAGTTGGGGAGAAGAGAGAGAGAGTGGGCATGCCAGGGCCTCCAGCCACTGCCAAAGAACTCCCAACACATGTGCCCCCTTCTGCATCCGGCTTACACGGGTCCTGAGGCATGGAACCTGGGTCCTTAGGCTTCACAGGCAAGTACTTTCACTGCTAAGCCACCTCTCCACGCTAGTATGATTCTTCATGAGAACTTTGCCATCTAGAAACACCTGACGATTTACACACATACACATGAGTATGCACATTCATATCCATACACATCCATATCCATGTGCACACATGTGCGCCCAGATCTCCCACTAGTTCCAAATCACTCCATAGACTGTACTGGCTCCTGAGCATCCTGAGCCTGGGGGATGCTCCATGTAGAGCACACAGCTTCATCTGGAAGTGATTTGTCCTCTACCATGTTTTGGGCTCACAGCCAGGGCAGCCTTTGCCAGAAGAAGTCAGACAGGGGAATAAAGTTATTATCAAGAGAAAACGTGGAATGCACTGAAGCAAACTGAGACAAACTCAAACAAAATCTAGGGAGTAATAGACTCCCCCAAAATAACTTAAAAGGGGCCAGAAATAGAAAAACAAGGGGACTCAATCTTGCCAGCATAGGTCTCCACTCTGCTCCTGACATATTAAGTATTAGTTCTTAAATCTACTTAAGCAATTGGGCCACTCAGAATAGATTTCCTCCCACATTTTAGCCAAACTGGTTCTCTGACCTGGAACTCCATGACAAAGTTCCTTCTTTACTACTGTTTTAAGATTTTGAATGTAATCTCTAACAGCTTTATTGCTTGAACCCATTCTTCATGAGACCCATTTTCACACAATACATAAACCTGAGTTGTAAAGCTTTTAAGAAAAAAGTTCTCTTTGAATCTTAAGAAACCATGATGGGATGAGAATTTCAAGTGCCCTTGGAAGAGAAATATATCTAAGAGTCCTAAAATGTTAAAGGATTCTGGATAGATAAGAAAAGTAACATGGAGATAAATCCCTATACATGCAACCCACAGAAAATTGTAACAGGCTAGAAACTGAGATTCAAAAAATTTCATACCTGAAAAAAATATTATTAATTCTTTGGTTGCCTTTTGAGTAAAATGACTTTCATAATCAGGGGCTGGAGAGATGGCTTAGTTGTTAAGGAGTTTTCCTGCAAAGCCAAAGGAACCAGGTTTGATGCCCCAGGAGCCCCCACGTTACCCAGATGCACAAGGGGGTGCAAGTGTCTGGAGTTTGTATGCAGTGGTTGGAAGCCGTGGCATGCCCATTCTCTCTATCTCTTTCTTTGTCAACTAAATAAGTAAAAACAAAATATTTTTAAAACTGATTCTCATAATCACTAATATTTATTGTGTCCCCAAATTTCACATTAGTTACTAAAGTAGTGAAGACATAATTAATGCATCCATCCAATATATTTCTATTAAAACCTTCTGCTTTGTGAAGTTATTATACAGCTGACATTAATCAAATGTTGAGAAAATACTTCTACAACTCATTTATAAACTGAAATGTAGAGAACTTCTAAAAATATGCACAAGAAAAATAATAAAATAACTTAGAATATCAGCTTGATCCATCTGGTTAAAATAGACAATGGTCGGTACCCGCTTGGTTACTTACTGAGAGAGTCATCTGCTTCAGTCAACGTCACAGGGTGTGACGGGGAAGGTGGCTGATGTGGACAGGAATCCCACCTCCACCACTTCCACCCTGGGTGACCTTGGGTGAGTCATTTGAGCAGTTTCTTCTTATATAAAGGGCAGAAATTTGGAATAATAATATCTTTGTCAAATAATTCTTAGTGCCGATATAGATATATTACCTATATTATCAAATGACACATGTAGGAGTTCAATAACCACTATTATTATTACTGTTTTCTAAGACAGAGACTTGTTATGTAGACCAGACCAGGCTGGCCTTGAACTTTTGACAATCTTCCTACCTCTGCCTCATAGTGCTGGGATTACAGGCATGCACCTAATTTCCAATTACCATTGTCAATGATTGCTTAAAATAGTTTAATTCTTTTAAAAATTATTTATTTATTTATTTGTGTGTGTGTGCGCGCACACACACACACACACACACACACACACATGCATGTGCACACACATGCAATCAGCGGGATTGCTCACTGCTACAAATGAATGCCTGCCCAGCTTTACATGGGCCCAGGCTGGCAAACTTTTCAAGAAAGCATGCACTTTTCACACAAGACATCACCCTGGCCCTATAGAAACTCTTTTAACTTTTGCATTTATAGTCAAGTTAGCAGAAACTCATGCTTTGTTTCTCATGAGAAGTTCTCGACTGTCTCTCAGTCACTGTGTGCCAGCAGTGAGAGGCTTGCACACTGTTCAGGATAATGAATGAATGAATTTGAAGTTAGATGGAGGTGTTCTCATGGTGTTATGTGTGACTTTCCTCCTGCAGCCAGAGGTATAGATTATAACTGTTGATGCTGGTTCAGGAAAGACCAAAATGATAATGGCCTGCTCCTACTAGGGAAGGAAAAACAAGACAGGTTAAGAACTCTATGATGTTACTGCAGCTGCTATAAACTGTGGGTGCAGCATGTTTCGTGTTCCAAGAACACTGGTTGCAGGGTCCTGCAAAAGAAAAGTAGTAGTTAAACTTGGTGTGAGTGTGTGCATAGTATGTGTGATGTGGTGTGTGCACGTGTGCATGCAGATGCTCAGGCCCTGTGTGTGTGCATGCATGCAGAGGAGAAAGGATGCTGGGGAGCCCTCTTCCATTGCTCTTCTGTCTAACTTCCTTGCGACAGAGCCTCTCACTGAACCTGAGGCTCCTGATCTGCATTTATGCTAGTTGTTCAGTGAGCTTCAGCCATGCCCCTGTCTCTGACACCTCCAATGCTGGGGTTGTAGGCATGTGTCACCAAGCCTGGCTTTTCATATGGGTGCTGGGGATCAAACTTGGGTCCTCATCCTTGAGCATCAAGGTCTCTTCCCTGTTGAGCCATCTCTTAGCCCTCTAGGTTTGATTCATTGTCGTTCTCAAAGCTATTTGTGCATATCTTTTAAAATTCATGTCAGGTCTTTGTGATTTTTGACTTTCATGGTCAGTCACTAAAGCCAAAGACTTTTCTATTTTGAATTTTCTATTTTGTCCCTCATAAACTCATGTGTTCGGAATGTTTGAACCACAGCTGATGGCAATTTGGGAATTGGAGCCTTGCTGGAAGAGGTGTGTTGTTGGGGACAGGTGTATGGGTTTCATAGATAGCTACCCCTTGCCAGTGTTTGGCATACTCTCCTGCTGCTATTGTCCACCTGATGTTGACAAGGAGGTGATGGCCACCCTCTGTTCATACTTTTTCCTTGCCATCTTGGAGCTTCCCCTCCATTCTATAAGCCAAAATTAACCCTTTCTTCCCACAATCTGTTTTTGGTCAGATGTTTTGTGCCAGCAACAAGAAGGCGACTCTGACCTGGTATCAGAGCTGTTAAGAGGCCCACATTCCCAGAATAACTTTAGTTCAAAGACTCATTTCTCTCAAAACCAGGTTTGGCACACATTTCTTCCAAGATACTGGCTTTATGGTAATGAACTATTTAAAATTATTGTTTTACTCAAACAATAAAAAGGCTTGTTTATTTGGAAGTTAATGTCAAATGTAAGCTTTACCTGATATTGAAGTTATTTGGTGGAGTCATCTGGGAAGATCCTAGCCGGCATGCCAAAGGAAAGTGGAATACTGTCTTGTCCTTCTACAATTCCACTAATGCCAGAATACTGATGCCAGGAAGCTGCAGCTCTGAGGTCTGACGGAACCCAACCACTCACATGGTTCATGGTCCAAAGTGAAGAGTCCTTAACTGCAGAGGTGGTCCTCCTCTCCCCACGTCAGATGAGACAAGCTCATGTTTGATGACATTGGCAGAGTGATATGGTGGGGTGTTAACCATGGCCCCTCTGGAATACACTCCCAAACTCAGTTTGCTTGGATTGTTTGTGGCTTTTTATCTCTTCTCATTCAGCAGTCTTCTCAATATTTTGGTCTGAAAATTCTCCAGATAACAGTCAGGGTTCTAGTGATGGTCACTGGGAAAAACAATTGTCACGTAGATGAACTCATCACCTCACAAATGCGCCTCCAGTGAGCCCAGCCTGAGTCAGTCTTCGGAGCACATTCAGCATGAAACGCACCTCAAGAAGCAGCTGTTACCCTCCCAGGCACCAGGACACTGGCGTCATTTATTAGTTGTTGTTGTGACTTCCTTGTTGCCAGGATAAAACACCCAACCAGAAACAGCTGATGGGAGGAAAGTTGCTTATTTTGGCCTACAGTCCCAAAAGGAAGCATCACAATGACAGGGAAGAGATGGAAGAGCAGAGGCTGGACATCACCTCTGCCACAGCAAGGGGCATCAGCAGCAGGAGGGAGGAGGAGCTGTGGGTAACATCCCTAAGAGCAATCAACACCCCTCGTCCAACAAGGCGCCAGCTCCCAAACTGCCATAAGCTGGAAACCAACATTCAAAATGCACGAGTTTATGGGAAACATCTGATTCAAACCTCCACATTAGCCCTTTTCAGGTCTACCCTTGGATCTTATTCCTAATCACTCACCTTTATCCTGATCATTTTAGAGCATCATGTTATAGCTACCAACATAGTAAACACATAACAGTGTTGTCATTATTTGATAAAATTATGATGCTTATTTCATTATTGTAATGTTCCATGGTTTCAAAAGGCCTGGCTTGTGGAAATAGATAAGGAATCCACTGACCAGCCCATCAGTACCACTGCCAAGATTGGGAAAAGGCAGGTCTTTTGCACAGACAATACCCGAGGACACAGGGCAGTCTAGATGAGTGCAGCCTGGGCTCAGCCCAGAGCACCTACCCACTGCTCTGGACAGAAGGCCTGCTGCATCTCAGGAAGTTTATCATGTCGCTCAGTACCTCCATTATGCTTTTCCTTGAAAGTGGGGCAAAAATAGTTTCTGGGTCACTGAATAGAACAGGTTCCATTTTCAAACAAGGCTATTTACACCCAAGAATGAAGGAGCAGATAGGGGAGAGGAGTGGGTTTGGCATGGTTGTGGTGGTTTGAACTGGGTGTCCTCAATGAACTCATGAGTTCTGAATGCTGTGTCTCCAGCTGATGGTGGAAATTGGGACTTCCTGAGGTACTATTGTTTGGGCAAGCTTATGGATGTTATTGCCAGGTTCCCCTTGCCAGTGTTTGGCAAACTCTCCTGATGCTTTTGCCCACCTGATGTTGGCCAGGAGGTGATGTCCACCCTCTGCCCATGTCCTGATTTCTCCCTGTAATCATGAAACTTCCCTTTGAGTCTGTAAGCCAAAAGAAGCCATTTTCCTCCCATCAGCTCTTTTGGTTGGCTGCTCTCTACCAGCAACATGAAGGTGACTGCAACAATGGTCATCCTAAAGTAAGCACACATAAGGAAAAAGAAAAAAAGAAAGAAAAGTCAATAAACTCAGTGTATCCTAGCATCCTTTCTATTTGTTATAAATAATTCAGTTATTCCTCAATGGTAAACAATATTCATTGTCTATATACTGGCTAAATATTTTGTAATAACTATGTTTTAAAATACATGACCATCAAAAGGTAAATCATCTGTATCCATAATCCTAAAACACCTACAAAATAATCCACCTTATCCGGTTGTGGTGGCGCATGCACTTAATCCCAGCACTCAGGAGGCAGAAGTAGGAGGATTGCTGTGAGTTTGAGGCCACTCTGAGCCTATATAGTGAATTCCAGGTCAACCTGGGCTAGAGTGAGACCCTACTTTGAAAAACAAACAAACAAACAAAACTCCGCCTCACTCCCCACAGCAAGAGTGAGGAGGCAGAGGAGGAGATCTTCGTATTTTCTGGGGTAGAAAACTGCTGAGTTTATCCGGACTGGCTGCTGTGAGCCTCATTCTTCGCCGACCAATCAGAGTTCCTTCTACCTGTTTTGCAGAAGACAGAATGCTGGAGAATAAGCCTTGCACACATTGGGTGCAGAATCAACTTCTCTGATGCCTGGGAATAGTTTTTTGGGGGCTATAAAAATTTGGGAGAAGATGCTAATAAGCTTGAGAAACTATTTGGGAGGATGATGTACTGGGCAAAAAAAAAAAAAAAAAAAAGTTATAAGAACATATGTACCTGAGATGTACATGGAGAAAATGTCATTCTCTCAGCTTAGAATCATCATATGACAAGGCTGAAGAAAGTTCCTAAATTCTGTGTGTTTTGTCTTCTTTTCACCAGCAACAAAAACACATGCAGATTTTTATATCTCTTTCCAAAGTGTATATATATTTTCATAGTTTCAAAATATAAATTAGCAACCATCATTGGAAACTTGACAAAACTGTGTGATTTCGGTGTATAGATGTGATAAATAGGCATGTTTTATTTAAAAAAAAAAAGATAAGAAAATTGTAATTTCCTTGTATTTCTCCACATAGCATAGGGACTTGGGGATAGAAAAGCAACTGGTAAGTGATATTTTAAGTGGGCAGAAAAAATGCAGTAATCCAGCTTACCAAATGGATGCTGATGTACAAGGAAGATTTGTATTCTTAGGGGGTGGGGTTGTGAAGGAGGAAGAAAGGATGAGAAGTGGAGGAATAAAACAATACTAAGCTGCCAGCAGCCAGGAAGGAGCCAAGAAAAACAGGCAGAGCTAAGATCTGGAAGATTTTTTCCATTCTAAAACAAGCCTCACACTGCTTAGTTTAGGGGATGGTTTATGTTATAGCTGGATGAATTTGGAATACTCACTACACATTCTCTCTTGCTATGACTGAGCCACTCAGTCATAGTTAAATTATTCAAATGGGGATGGAGAGGTAGCTCAGTGGTTAAGGCACTTGCCTGGGGAGCCTAAGAGCGCATGTTCCTACCTCTAGGTCCCATGGAGCCAGACACACAGTGATACAAGTGTGCAGTGTCGCACATGCGCACAAACAAGGGCACACATCTGGAGTTTGTTTGCACTGGCTGAAGGCCCTGGCATGCCCATTTTCTCTCTCTTTCTGTCTCTACATCTTTCTCTCTCAAAATAAATAAATAATAATAATAAAAGAACAGAGAATATTCAAATGGAGGAAGATTGAGCTGGGAAGATTGCTCAGTCGCTGAAGTGCTTGCTTGCTGCACAATGTGAGCACCCCGTTTCACTCTTCAGAACCCAAGTAAAACTGGGCTTGTGTACCTAAGGCGAGAGGAGGGCTGGCGGCAGGAGAAGCTGCTGGAAGATGACCAGAGACTTGGAGGAGAATTCCTGCCTCCCACAAGGTGGAAGGTGAGGGCTGACGCCCACAAGTTGTCTTCTGATCCCTACATGTACTGCATAACATGAGAACATCTATACTCAGATACGTGAACAATATGTATATGCCCCAAAGTAAACAAAGTTCTTTCTTGAAACAGATTATATCATTGCATTGTGTGAACAATTGAATGTGAGGCAAAATGGTGCATGAATAAAAGTTATCTGGAAAGCTGACCTTAGTTTGAACTTACTTTTTCTTTCTTGGTTTCTTTTTTCCTCCCTCCATCGCTCCCTCCCTGCATTCCTTCTTCCCTCCCACCTTTCTTCCTTCCTTCCTTTCTCCTTAAGATGGACGGAAAAATCCCTGAACAGAATCATTTTTCCTTTCCTTTTCTTTTCTTTTCCTTTCTTTTCTTTTCTTTTCTTTTCTTTTCTTTTCTTTTCTTTTCTTTTCTTTTCTTTTCTTTTCTTTCCATAACTGTGTTGAATGTGAAAGGCACATTTCATCTTATGTAGTAAGGTTTTAGATTAAATTTTACATTTTAGACTAAAAAGAAACAACAAGAGGTTAAATGCCCCAAGTTCATACAACCACTTTTGGTTGTAGTCCTGAAATGTGGCTGTCAAACTCATGTGAACTTAATTTTTTTTTCTATTTTGAGATACAGAACAATTGTGAAGGTAGACCCAGTCTGATTCTGGCTGTAACCAGCAGCAGACAGATGTGAGGAGACAGACTGAACCAACTATAAATACAGTTAGTCAGTGAGCCTTCATTTTGGATAATATTTTCATATGGTGCTGGGGTCATAGGAGTTCATCTTATAAACTGTGTCTCTTCAACACTATTTGAAGCATTGACTTTCTTCCTCTTCTCCTCTCCTCCCCTCCCCATCAAGACCTGGTTCCCACTGAGTCTTGGGTTGAAGAGCCTGCTTTTGTGATTCCTGACCCCTGCTTCTCATGTCAGTCTCCCTTCTCACCATGACTGCTCCACACTCACCCTTATAAACAGAAGGATTCGGACCATGACCAGGAAGTAGCCAGTCCAGGGAAAGCACTTTGCTCGTCCACACAGCTTTTCTCTTTGCTAACTAGCTGGTACAGTTACCTTCTTACTGCTGGGAGAAGCACCAGCCATCAGCAGCTCATTGGAGGAAAGGGTTTGTTTTGGCTTACACATTTAAGGGAGAATTTCATCATGGAGGGGAAAGCATGGGTAGAGAAAATGAGGTGGGCATCATCCTTCCACAGCAGCAAGGAGGAAGGAGTCAAAATACTGGGTTTGGAGGTAGACTATATTACCACAAAGCTGGCCCCAGTGACAAACCTCCTCCAGCAAGGCTCTACCTCCCTAAGTTCTCAAAAGTTTCCCAAATTTCCACCAGCTGGGGATACCTGAGCATCTGGAGGACATTTAACTCAAACCACCACACTAGCTGAACCATGCCACAGGACAGCAAACAGTTTCTAGGTCCTTGGAAGAAGTGAGTCTATACTGGAGGACAGCCCTCTGCAGTGACTCGGAGTTCTGAAGTCTTGAGTTTGACTTATAGCTCTCATGAGACTAGGACTTTGGACAAATTAGTCAATTTCTGCTTCAGTGTTTTTTAATTTATTTATTTGATAGAGAGAGATGCAGAGTAGAGAGAGAATGGGCATGCCAGGGCCTCTAGGCACTGCAAATGAACTCTGGATACATGTGCCACCTTGTGTATCTGGGTTATGTGGGTCCTGGGGAATCATCAAATCTGTGTCCTTAGGCTTTGCAGGCAAGTGCCTTAGCCACTAAGCCATCTCTTCAGCCCTTTTTTTTTTTTTTTTTTTTTGGAGGTAGGGTCTTCTTGTAGTCCTGGCAGAGCTGGAATTCAGCATGTAGTCTCAGGTTCTTCTATTTTCATTAACACATGGTGTAAGTTAGAGCTGGGCTTGGTGAAACATATCTCTGGTCCCAATACAAGAAAGGAAGATGTAGAAGGATTGCCATGAGTTCAAGGCCATCAAAGGACTATGCAGTGAATTCTAGGTCAGCCTATGCTAGAGCATGACCCTACCTAAAGACCACCCCCCCCCAAAAAAAAAAAACCATGGTGCATGTTAGCTGTTTGTCTCTCTGAAAACTTGAAGGAGGAAAGGGTTATTTTGATTCATAGTTTCAGCTCATGGTCACTTGGTTCCACTGTTGGAGGCTGTGGTGAAAGAGATTATCATTATGGGCAGCACAGACTCCAGAAGGCTGCTCACCTCATGTCAGCCAGAAAGCTTTGAAGGAAAAAGAAGGGCATCTGGTCTCTTGAAGGGTGTACTTCTGAGGACTTGTGACATACCTCCTGGAGGTTCCACCACCTCTCCGTAGAGCCCCAACGTGGAGATCCAGCCTTTACCCTAAGACCTTTGGGAGACATTTGAGATAAAAGCCATAACTTGGTTCAATCACAGAACCTATCTTATGGATTGAAGGTTATTGCCAGCCTGAAACAAGTGAAGACAAATAATCAAGTGCCTAGAATAATGTCTTGTTCACAGCAATCATCCAGAATGTTACTTGTGTCTTCAGGTCTCATTCTGTGAAAGTTCAGCGAGCATCTCAAGAAAGAGCCTACTTAAAGGACATAAGAATGGCACCTTAAGTTATTTGCCATGTAGCATTTGCCAACATCTTACATATTTCTATAAGAAAGCAAGCAAGGATCTGGGGAAGGCTTGTTAAGTGGTAGAGTGCTTGCCTCACATGTGCAAATCCCTGGTTTTGATCCTTGGTCCTGAAAATGCAAAAGAGAAGAGAGAGGTCACCCAGAGATTCCTAGCACAAGATAGCTGACAAATGCAAAAGAGAAGAGAGAGAAGTCACCCCGAGATGCATAGCACGAGAGAGCTGAGGCAGGAGATTTGCATAAGAACTGGGGCCTCCCTGACGGCTGTGAGCAATCACATTCGCTCTGGGTCTTCTGGCTTGAACTAGTTTTGTTTCAGAATTTGGATGAGAGCTGAATTCTCCGACGAGGATTACATGGGCTAGCTTATCTGTGGTGACAGATGTGCTAATGGAGACACCAAACCAGGTTAGTTGGCCCACGTGACATCACAGTGGCCGTCTTCAAAGGTCTGAAGTATTGTCACTTGGAAGAAACATGGGAATGCTCTGTTTCCAAGAGACTTAAGATGGATGAGTAGAGTTTGCATGAAAGCACTTTGGGGTCCATATGAGGGTCAAGTTTGTAGCCACAGCAATTTTTAACATGGAAGTACTGCCTTATGAAGCTGTAAGCTTTTCAACATGGAAACGGTTCCAGCAGAGGCTAACTCACCTGGGATCACAGACAACTGTGTTTGCATTGGCAGAGTGGAAATAATCACCTAGCCAGATGGCTAGGAAGGTTGGAGACGATGTGTATATGAGAGCTAGCAAAGTACATGACACAATGCAAATGTTCAGTGGAGGTTAATTGATCACAGTTCTGCTTCTACCTCCACTCCTATCCCTGTTAATGTTCAGGCGGTTTCATGGTCAGCTGAGAAGCTGGACTGTATGATCCCTCCAGTTCCTAAGAAAACTGTCTCAGCTGATACTTCTAAAACTCTCTTTCTATGTAGGAAGTTTAAAAGACTTGGAAATGGGGAAACATCTTACATTGTGGAATATGGCGTGTTAGTCTTGGTGTGTTTATTATGTTAACTCCCTGGACTATTCTATTATTTATTATTCTCAACCTTATTTAGAATGGTTTAACCTGTGTATAGTTTGGCTGTATTCATTGTTAGTATAGTAATTATAGAGTTTCTTCTGTTTATAAAGATGAAAAGAGGATGGGATAGAGAGATGAAAAGTTTCAAACTGAAATACCCAATCTTAATCTTTCATATGGTAAACAGGTTAGATGAGGACTTTTAGGGGTAAAAAGTCACCTTGTTTATGTTCTGAACTCCAACTTTCAAAGCTGTGTGTGTGTGTGTATGGTGTGTGTATTTGGCCATGTATGTTCATATGTGTTTGTACAGGTGTGCCACACGTGGTGCATTCCTGTGGTGGCTGGAGTTTGGCATCAGGGGTCTTCTTCCACTGTTCACCACGTCATTTTTTGAGTGTCTTTCACTGAACCCAGATTCACCAGTTTGGCTGGACTAACAAGCAGCCTCAGGGTTCCTCTTGTCCCTGCCTCCCCAGCCCTGAGATTACAGGCACAAGTCATTTCACCTGGATTTCCTGTGGGTGTTGAGACCTAAACTCAGGTCCTTATGCTTGTGGGGCAAGCTCTTTACACACTGAGTTATCTCCCCAGCCTCCAACTTTCCAAAAAAAATTATTTATTTATTTATTTGAAAGCAAGGAGAAATAGAAGAGAGACAAACCCAGAGAATGGGTACACCAGGGCCTTCAACCACTGTAAACAAACTCCAGATGCATATGCCATTCTGCATCTAGCTTTACATGGGTATTGGGACATTGAACCTGGGCTGTTAGGCTTTGCAGGCAAATGCCTTAACTGCTGAGCCACCTCAGCAGCCCATCAAAGTTCGAATACTACTTTATTGGTCACTAACTAAGTCTTGCAAGGAGATAACTGAGCTAAGAAAAAAATTCAAAAAATTATTACATTGTGTTCCAAGAAAAACAGCAAAACCTGTAGACTAAACAGCAAAAACGTAAATGAAGTCTGTCCAAATGTAGAAAAAAAGAAAGTTACAATTTCACCTATTGCTCTGTGTATATGATATTGGTGGAAAGTGTTTTATGCTAATGAGGAGATACTTTTAAATAAGTTCACTGTTTGCATTCCTTGCTGGGGAGGTAGGCTTCCACAGGACAAATAGAATATAACAAAATATCTTCAGATTTACCAATGCCAATAAAAAATTGAGAACACAAAGGAACGCAGGCAGTGGAGTTAGAGATTCAGAGTGAACGGCCACGGCTGTGCGACGCCTGCTGTGTTCGGATGGTGAGCAGAAGCCCTGTTGCAGACAGGCCTCGTCCTTCCCCTCTGCTGCAGTTCACTTACAGTCCTTCACGGATGTTTACATGTTTTTAATTTATTTATTTGACAGAGAAAGACGTTGGGAGAGAGGGAAAGAGAGAGAGAGTATGCACGGGCACGCCAGGGTCTCCAGCCATTGCAAACAAATTCCAGACACATGCACTCCCTAGGGCATCTTGCTAACGTGGGTCCTGGGGAATCTAACCTGGGTCCTTTGGCTTTTCGGGCAAACGCCTTAACCGCTAAGCCAGCCCTCCTTTGCGGTTTTTTAATTTCTTTATTATTATCTTTTATCTCGCCTGTAGGCCTGCAGAGGCAATCTAGGGTGAGCAATAGGTGCCTTCTCTTCTCAAGTGAGCAGTTTGTACTTTCCAGGCTCTCCAGACTGCATTAGGCACATTTTACTGAGGCTTCTGTGGCTCACAGGAATGTCCCTTGTAGATACTGATCTCACCTTTATCAAGGTGGGAACGTTGCCCATCTTTTGCACTCCTGAGAAATAGAAGGCGTCTAAATTTATTACATATTGCATTTTAATTTCCTTTATGATTCAGTCACAAACATAGAACTGTTCAGTTCGTATGCTTCCCTGATTTTCTATGGATTGTTGGGATGGTTTACTCAGGGCAGGGCAGGAAAGAGCAGACACATGGAATGTTGTATCCTGCGCTTGAGCTACTCTGGGGCTTAAGTCAATCATCTTGTCATTTGGAGCCTCCGTTTTTTCACTTGTAGCAAGAGGGGTTACTACCCTTTAGAGCTTTCAGAACTTCAGATCCTGTGCAAGCAGATCACTGACTAACCCTCCTTTCCTTAGGAAGACAGAGGCCTGCTCCGTCACCGTAGTGACAGTGGACATAAAGATGAGCCAGAAATCACATGGGGGCCTGCTACGATCAGGTGGTGTCCTCCCTCAGTGGTGAAACAGTGCTCCTTCACACTGTGGCTTGCTCAGAGAAACTAATTTACAAGCAGCTCTTGACTCCACTTTGAGACTGGAATATGACTCTGTAACTGGGTGGACATGTGGATGGCCCCATCTGTCTGGCACTTACTGATAAGCAACTCATTTTTCAAAGTAGAGATTTATCAAAGTAAGTTCAGACTATAGGTGCACATAGGCATATCATATCAGGAAAGCCAGGCCCTAGAATTTGTGGGATATACCAGACCACAGAAAAGATGTACCTCGCTCACCTGGACCCCATGAAGAGGTGGACACCTAACAATATGATGATGGCAAAGGTCTACTGACTTACCATTTGACCACATGGTGTGTGTGCATGCGTGTGTGTGTGTGTGTGTGTGTGTGCATGCGTGTGTGTGTGTGTGTGAGATGGACCCCTAGGCAGAGAACAAACTGCTGCTCTAGGATCTTCATCTTGGCCAAGTCCTGCTGTTGATGTAGCTTATTTGAATTGTCGATTTGCCATCTGCTCTTCACTTGCTGTTCTGTCCAACCAGACCTGGGCCTCCTTCCCTCCAGCAGCCTCTGCACCTCTCTTCTGCAGCTAGACTCGGTTCTGTAACTCCACTCAGGACCCGTGACCACCAGTGGCCTCAATCCAAAGTGGCAGCAGTGGCCCCAGCCGGCCACTCACCTGAGCCCACAACCTTACCCATGCAGATGCTCCTCCTGTTCCTCTCTCATCAGGTCTCTTTGAAATTCCTAGGACCCTGCCAAGGCCTCTTTAACTCTTTGATTGTCTTTTCTTTCTCTCTCTCTTTTTCTTTTTCTTTTTCTTTTTTTTTTAGGGTCTTGCTGTAGACCAGGCTGACCTGGAATTCACTATGGAGTCTCTCAGGGTGGCCTCGAACTCACAGCTAGCCTCTTGCCTCAGCCTTCCTTCCAAGTGCTGGGATTAAAGATGTGCGCCACCACACCAGCTCTCTTTAACTCTTTATGGGCATCCTGTAGCCTTGCCTTGCCTTGCCTTTCTTCTTCCCCTCCTCTCTTCTCTCCTTCCCTCTCCTCTCCTCTCCTTTCTTTTCTTCTTTTCTTTTCTTCCCTTCCCCTTCCCTGCCCTCTTCTCTTTTCTCTCCTTTCAGTCCCTTTTCACTTTGACTTGCCACCTTCTTCTAACCCTTAAATCCTTATTCTGATGAAGCCTTTCTCTAGGAAGCATTTCTGATGATCTCTTGTCACCCTGACTGTAGTCAAGTGGTCTAGGCCACTTGGGACTGCTTCCACACTCTCTGTAGAGTTCAATGTAATTGCTCACACATAACATCAATTTTCTCTCCAGTGTGTCCTTCCTAAGAAGGGACCATGCATTCCTGGAGGTCAGAGAGCCATGCTTGGCAGGTAGGTACTCAATACGGTCATTAGATTAGGGCAGTGGGAGGCCCAACACCTGGGTATATTGCTGCTTAAGTGAACATGGGCTTTGCTTCAGAGACCCTTGTTTGTGTGTGTGTGTTTTTCCTAAGACTGTGCTGGGAATAAAATAGCTGGTAACAATACTGCCACTTCCTCCACGGTCAAGTTGGATCTGCTAATGAGTTACTGTGCCATCACAGATGGCTGCTGTAGTCTGTCATGGTAGCTGTTATTAATGGATCATGGTTTACATTCTGGATAACATTTCTTTGCCGTTCTCCTATCTCCTAGTGTCTTGCTTTCTTATGAAGTATTTCAATAGGAAATCTCCCTTTTGCTGTGGGACTGTTCCCATGGCTTTCCAGGAATCTACTTCATCTCTTTCAGATGTTTCTGATTATCACACAATAACACTCAAATGGGTTTTCATTATCTTTACCAATTTATGATTGAAATTATTCAGATACAAGGATATAATATTAAGAACATGACTCAGACAAAGGATCTGGGAATAATTAACATTTTTAGAAGAATGATTAACAGGAGGAATAAGGGTATGAAAGATTATCTTGTAACTACACAGAGAGATTATATTATACCTCCACATGAAAAGATCCAGTAGAATTGAGGAATTCCACTTGATCATTATCTCTCCTTCACTTCTCTCTTTCCTCCCTCCCTTCTTCCTTCCTTCCTTTTTATATGTTTTTCTTTCTGAAGCAAAATATCTCTAGGTAGCTCAAGCTGACCTCAAGTTTGCCATCCTCTTGCTGCAGCCTCCTGAATGCTAGGACTATAGATGTGCACCATGATACTCTTCTGTTTTCCTTAATCTCTCATTCTCCCATCCTAGAACCACATTATATAATTTTGTTTAACAGAGCACCCATTGCTTATGCTCAGTACTCTGCCAGGGTGGGGAGCTCCATGTCTCACAAAGCAACCAGCCCTCAAGGCGCTTACTGTCCTATCAGAGTAGCAATGCTCAGTTGGTATTGGGGGCAGGTGCTCACAACCAGAGCAAGGAGATCAGAATTTCACCTGGATTGTCCAACATAGCTGTTGTAGACTGCATGCACTCAATGCTCACCTTTTATTCATTTATTTAGAGAATATGGTATTGGGTCCTCCTGCCACTGCAAATAAACTCTGGATGCATGCATCACATTTTGCATCTGGCTTTATGTGGGTACTGGGGAAGCAAACCCAGGCCCTCAGGCTTTGCAAGCAAGTGCCTTTAACTTCTGAGCCACCTCTCCAGACCCCTTGCTAACCTTTTAATCTTAACCTTGAGGTTGTTTTGGATTTTGGAATCATGTTTTCTATAGGCTAATTGTTTGGCATCATAGAATATGCATATGGATTATAGCTTGTAGACGTATGATAATAAACTTGTGTGGGTACATACATCTAAAATATGACAATCAAAATATGCATTTATATTCTGGGTGGGTCAGAATGTAGAAATTTCCACTTCAATAAGACAAGAATCAAATGATTGAGAAAACATTATTAAAGAACCTCCAGGTTTTGTTGAGTCTATAGAATCCATTTGTTATAAGAGGCAACATTAAACACACAAAAGTCGTCTCTCCACCCTGTTTATTCTTGACTCAAATTGTACCACAAGCAGGAAAGAAAACCTCCTGAATGCATTGTAGTCCCCAGCGGACATTAAAATTAGCACCCATGTGAAAATTACGAAAATAAGACACAGAGTAGGCACAATAAACTCAAGGAAGATTCCGATTCCGATAACTCCAAATGTTCCATTTCCATTTTTTAATGTAATGCTGTTACAACATACTCAAAGCCTAATTCTGCACATGGTGGCCCCTAATTATTTCATCATGCAGGGGAAAGCCTGGTAGGCCATATATAAACAGCCGGAGGCAGGAGCCTCTTCATCTTAGAGAGCATGACATCTGACATCTGACATCTGTCCAGCCTGCGGCTGGCTTGTCGCAATCACCAGGAAGCTCAGACGTGAGCTAACACCAAGGCAACTGGGAGCTGGGTACTGTGTGGAGTAGCAGAGGTCTTTCTTAATCTAATAAATTCCTACAAAGATGAAAAAGAGACACTGAAGGTGTGGCAGTTTTCTAGGGAACTGTACCTTTGTGGCCTTTTTTCCTGACTGTTTCTCTGAGAAGCAGCATGCCATCTCTGTGGTCTTCCATCCCCTCCACTTCTCATGCATGCATAATTTCCCCTGACTTTGAATGGGAGTTAAGTGCACTTAGAGATGGCTGGATTTAGCTCTTCATATAGTTAATGCTTGCTGCTGGCTGGGGTGGGGGTGCCCATTCTGGGTTTCACTAAGTAAATGAGACCCAAAATGTAACCTCTGCACAGAAGAGTTGAGGGACTGATGCAGCACCTGCTTTGTTGGCTAATTGTTTCTATCAGACCTTTTAAAATCATTTTATCTTAGCAGGTGCTGAGGGCAGTGCATTACTGGTGGTTTCATTGTATCACTGACTAAGTGAAATGTAATTTTCAGATTTTGTCTCAGTGTTTCAAAGCTGTAATCATAGCACTTTCATTAACTAAATATTTGCTGAGGTTTTGCTCTGTAGTAGACAATGTACCTGACTCTGAGCTGGAGATCATCCATGTCCATAGATATATCGAGATATGATCTATTGAGGGACACTGGCCATTGGCTTATAACACAGACTAAGAAGTGAGGAAGAAACGCCTGACTTAAAAAGGAGAGATAGCATGGAGCAGGTGGTGTTTCATGTGAATCTTGAGTAATGAGTAAGTTGTATACATTTTCAAGTATGAAAGAGTATTAATGAGCTAAATAACACAAAACCACTGGGACCTGGAAAAGTCAGAGAAGACAGGGCAAGAAAGTGAGGTAGAGTTAGCTTGCCATGGAACCGGGAGCCAGGTGGGGAGCTATTCCATGGGCAAAGAGTGGCTTGTTGTTGATTTTTTTTTTCTGTTTTTGTTTTTTTGAGGTAGGTTCTCACTCTAGCCCAGGCTGATCTGGAAGTTACTATGAAGTCTCAAGGTGGTCTTGAACTTACAGCAATCCTCCTACCTCTGCCTCCCAAGTGCTGGAATTAAAGGAGTGCCACTATGTCTGGTCTTGTTGCTTTTAGCTAAAGGAAAATTACTGCTGGAACTGGACTGAGGGACGATGGTTCTGGGACATGTATATCGTACCGGTGAGAGAGGGCAAAAGCTTTGTCAGGGAGCCAGTTAGAAAGCCGCGTCAGTGGGAGCCCTCTGCAGCCATCTGCTCCTTCAACAAGTAAATGCCTTACAGGCCAAAAGAGACAGACCTGAATTTAAATGACATAACATGTCTCCATGGCTCACTTCTCTCTTCTCTGTTTTCTTCTTACTCCCCTGCTCAGTACCCATTTTCTTTCCTCTGTTTATGAGCCATCTGAACCCAGAAATGACTGAAATCACACCCCTTTGAGGTTAAAGCTCTTGGCCAGCTTTCCAGTCATGTCGACACCATCCAAGCTGAATTCTTTGAAGTCCATGCCTTGCTAGTCATGATATAGCAGATATTTGTCCAAAGCAATCACTAGTGGGTTTGTAAGACAGAGAGACACTTAACAGGCAAGGATTGGGAAATACATATGGCCAATTATGAATTGACTTTTAAAATGAGTAGGCTGAAAGAATCGGATAAGAAGTCTGTGGGATTTAGAACAAACATGCTGTATTAATTATTATTATTCATTCTCTGTTCCTATAAGCATACAGTACTGTGGTTGACAGTGTGGAGAAAGAATAGTATCCCAGGCCTGGAGTGCTTATAATTTATGTAAAAACATGTTTTATTTTGTTTTTCCAAGCTACATCTCTGAACTTCAACTTGCTTATTTGGTTCATCTTCATATTTCATCTCCAGTTCTTGTGTACACTAAAAACATGAATGGTTTAAGGAAGCACACATGTTGTCCTAAAGTGATAGTCCTCTTCCTTAGGACGAGAGCTGTCTCCCTGGGAATTCTAAACTGAGCAGCTCATTGGGTGTGTCTCCGGCTCCAGGAAATGAGAGAAGGGGGATAGTATCGGCTCTCTGGAGGTGAACAGGGCTAGAAGAGATAGTACCCTTAGGAACTTTGCTTCAAGTCTGCCTTAAAGTGCTCCACTTTGAAAACATGGAGGAATCCTAGTCAAAGGAGATGAGACTAATCAATGTTTGAGATTACCCAAACTGCCTCAGTAGCTTTACCTTCTGGTCACACTAACTCCTCAGCTTCATTAGGTTGCCTTATATACATTTTTCTATCTTTCTGTGTCTATGTATACGTCTGTGTGTTTGGGTACGTGTGTATATGAGCATGTAGTTGGCATGGCACACATGTGGAGGTTAGTGGGCACTCTCAGGGTATTTCTCCTCTCCTTCCACCTTCTTTTCAGACAGGCTCTCCCTTGCCACTGCTCTCTTTGAGCTCCCAGGCTCTCCCCGCTGCCACCCCTCATTCCCACAGGTGGACTGGGGCTGCAGACACGTGCGCCGCTTTGTGTCTGGCTTGTTGTGCGTGTTGAGGATGTTCCAACTTCAGGAAGCAGGCTTACGTGCAAGCATCTTAGCTACTCAGCTTGCTCCTCAGCCCAGTGTTCTGAAATCTGTCTGTTTTGAGACAAAGTTTTATGCAGCCCAGGCTAGGCTCAACTCATTACATAGATAAGTCAGACCCTTGAATTCCTGGTAATCTGGTCTGTACTTCCCAAACACTAGGATTGCTGACACATGCCACCATATCTGACTTAGTATGGCTTTTAACAGGTGAATATTAATTTTGCTTAGTGCTGAGTTTCACAAAGACAATTTGTTTTAAGTATATCATGTACTTAGACTGTATTCACCCCTCATCCTCCTTTTTCTCTTCCCCTTGCTTTCTCTGATCTACCTCCTTTTCTCAGTCTTGCTTTTATCTGCATGTAATTTGTATACATATACACATACAAACATACATACATAATACATACATATGTGCGTATGTGTGCATGTGGGATTTTATGTATGTTTGTAAAATCTAGCATCTACATATGAAAGAAATCATATAATATTTGTCTTTATTAGTCTGTCTTATTTGATAAATATAATATAATATAATATAATATTCCTTCCATTTTCAGCAAATGAAATGATTCATTGATGTTTATGCCTGAGCAAGACACCATCATGAAGCTGTACTTCCTGATTTTCTTTAACCATTCACCTCACGGAGGGCATCTAGGCTGCTTATGCAGCTGGGTGATAGCATAGCATACGTCAGTGAAGGCGGCTGTGTCTGCAGCATGCTGACTTGGCTTCTTCTGGGTATGTTCCCAGGAGTGACACATATTTATTCTAATTGTTACTTTGTTTTTCTTAGCTCATAACAGTGTTTAAATGGGCTTAATTTAGGAGCAGATGCAGTGTTTGCTATAGGGTCTCTCGGGCTGTGCTAAACAACACCCTGAAAAGCAAGTTCAGTACTAATACCAATGTAGCATGGTGGTGGAGGAACTTCTGCTTCTACTGTGCTATACACACTAGCTGTTTTACTGCCTGTTATTTTGCAATTTCAAAACATTTAGAAGACAATGGAAATCTTGATGCCGCCTGTATCAGTCTCTCAAAAGCTTCTCATTAAGCCAGAAACAAAATTCATGACTAAATTTAATTTGGAACAGTCATTTGAAGGTCTTGTAAAACACGATGTTATTCATATCCATTTTCTGATAGGATATAACCATCACTGATAAGAAATAAATAGAATCTGAAGCAAGATGAGCTTATTTTAACCCTCTAATTGTAATTGGGCTCTTCTCTGATGAGACATATGCTATGCAGTATTGATTTCTGATGTGAATAATATAAGCTGTCAGTCACAATATTTGTGCAAGTATTTTGGTAGAAATACAGAAGAAACTGAGCTCCTGTTTAAATGCACATGCCAAGGAGATCTTCTGAGACAAATGAAGTTTGAACAGTCAGTTCAAGTGGGAGAGAGGATGTTTGTTGGAATGAGTGAGAGTGAGATTGGTGTGATGGGGTTAGGAGAGCATTCCTGGTAAGGGAGGGAGTTCCAGGAAGTATGTGAGCAAGCAAAATCCTAGTAAGAGTCCAAGACTGAAAGTAATCCTGTGTGCTTTGAGTTTAGATCATAAAGAGAATGAAATGAAAACAAAGAAAGCCAAATAAATGCCAGATTATTCCCTTTAACACCATTTAAAACAAGATAATGTATTGGGAATATATATATATATAAAACAGAGGTTCATAATTTTTGATCCATGTCCTTGTTGAGAGTTATTGCTAACCTTTGATGGATTCTTTCTGGGAATTAAAAAAATATATTTTTGAGAGAGAGAGAGAGAAAGAATTAGTGTGCCAGGGCCTCAGCCACTGTAATTGAACTCCAAATGCATGTGCCACCTTGTGTGCATGTGTGATCTTGAGCACTTGTATTCTCTGAATGTCTGGCTTATTTGGCATCTGGAGAGTTGAACCTGGGTCCTTAGGCTTTGCAGACAAGCATCTTAACTGCTAAGCCATCTCTCCAGCCCAAAACATTTTTTATTAATGGACTCTCAATCAGTGGCCATCCCCAATCAATACTCACAATTTTTGTAAAATGTTATCAGATAGGCCTTGACATCTTTATTCATTCATCCACACCTTCATATATTCAACACACATTTGCTAAAATTTTTATTTTATTTTATTATTTATTTATTTGAGAGCAACTGACAGAGAAAGAAAGAAGAAGAGAGAGAAAATGGGCACATCAGGGCTTCCAGACATTGCAAACAAACTCCAGGTGTATGTGCTTCCTTGTGTGCAACTAGATTATGTGGGACCTAGGGAATCGAGCCTTGAACTGGGGTCCTTAGGCTTCACAGGCAAGCACTTAATCTCTCCAGCTCCTGTTAAAGTTTTTATAAACAAGGGCTACCATGGTGAGTAAGACAGACATCTAGAATAACAAGGCAGGAAGGAACACACAAGTGAGTGTGATTTCATAGGAGTAAGCACTGTAAGAAGATTAAAACAAGAAACTCTGCTGGAGAGGAAGGCTTCCCTGGTGGATGACATTCGAGGGGAAACGTGAACTAGCAGGAAGGAGAAGGATGCTGGGTGTAAATGGTACCAGGTACTTGCTGAGTGGAAAGAAGGCCAACACGGCTACAATGTACTTAGCTGGGTGAAGAACAGGAGAAGCTAGGGTGTGACATTGGAGAAATGAGCCAGGTGATATGGAGTTTGAGTTATGTATGACTTAGAAAGTCATTGAAAATGCAGTATTGTATTACCTGATCTGATTTATGTTAAAGGGAGAAGTAGATACAACGGGGTTGTATTACTTAGTTTTCTCACTTCCATGACCCAATGCCAGGACAGAAACAGCTCAAGGAAGGAAAGGGCTTATCTCGGCTTGCAGTCCAGGGCCCATTCTATCATGTGGGGAAGGCGTGGCAGGGTGAGAGGCCAGCTCTTCACACTGCGCTTAGAGTGAGGAGGCAGGGGATGTGCAGGACGTGGAGTCAGGCTCCGAAGCCTCAAGGTTGGGCTCCATGACCCACTCCATCCAGCAAGGCTCCAGCTTCTGAAGGTTCCACAAGTGTCCCAAACTGAGGTAAAAGCCGGGGTCCAGCTCTAAGTGTCTCAGACTATGGGGGACATTTCACATTCAAGCCACAACAGAAGTCCTGAAACAGAGACTAATTGGGAATTGATTCCAGTAGTTCAGATGAGCGAGATAATGTGTTAAAGGAGGGCTATATTGACAGGAACAGTGAGGGGTAGACGGATTTGAGATGTGATTTGGGGTGACACAAAGCTGCCTGCAGGAAGGTGCAGAAAGAGGTCCAACTGCGCTTGAGAAGACTCACCAAAGACAAACACTCCTGGAAGGAAATGTGAGTCACAGTTCAATACAATTACTGCAGAGGCCTGCACGACAATCTAAGCACAGTCAAAATACAGGAATTTATATCTTACCCCATCATTGTGATCTTGTGCTAAGCAAGCTTTTATCTTCTCTGGGCCAATCTTCTTATAAAAATGAAGTTAATTCAAACGAGACTACCTGATATGCTGTAGCAAGTGCATTTTGCTGACCAAACAATTGAACACTAGAATTCATTCCCAGTGACTAACTGTAGCATTGAAGATTATTACCACACTTCAGGTGTTGAATATGGCATCATTGCACACATGTAGTAAAACATCACCTTGTCCAAAATATGTAAAACTATTATGTGTTTATAACAATGCTTCCAGGCTGGGGAGAAGGCTCACTGGGTAAGAGCGCATGCTACAAAGTATGAGAGCCTAAATTCAGTCCCCAATATCCAGGTGACTAGCTGGGCTTGGCCCCATATGCTGTATCCCCAGCCCTGTGGGAATGGAGACAGGTGAGCGGCTGGAGCTCACTGGTCAGCCCGTGTCACTGAAAGCAGCAGCTTCAGGGAGAGAGAGAGAGAGAGAGAGAGAGAGAGAGAGAGAGAGAGAGGGAGGGAGGGAGGGAGGGAGGGAGGGAGGGAGGGAGGGAGGGAGGGAGGGAGAGAGAGAGAGGGAGGGAGGGAGAGGGAGGGAGGGAGGCTCTGTCAAGGACAAAGCAGAGAAGAGTGATAGAACACCCGAGGGGACCCTTCAGCACCTAGGTGAATGTTCCCAGGGCACATGCACATCTGCACACACATGTGCATACAATGCACTTACACACACAGCACTCATAGAAGCACCCCCAATGCTTCAACTATCAACAAACCCTTGCCAGTTTAAAAACAATAAATGGGGGCTGGAGAGATGGCTTAGCAGTTGAGGTGCTTGCCTGTGAAGCCTAAGGACCCTCTCCAGATCCCATGTAAGCCAGAAACACCAAGGCAAGACCAGCACAAGGTCATGCATACCCACTAGATGGTGCAAGCATTGGAGCTCGATTGCAGGGGCTGAAGCCCTGCTGTGCCAATTCTCTCTCTCTCTCTCCCTTTCTCTGTCTCTAAAAATAAAAAAAAAAATTAAGGAAACAACTTTAACAATAGACAAATTATCACTAAAAATTGATAGCTGAAAAAAGAGACTTAAAGGTGTTCTACAGGAAAAAGTAGCCATTTATTACAAAAGTAAAATTGCTACCTTTTACATTTAAATTTTGTTTGTTTAGTGTGTGTACATGTGTGTGTGTGTGTGTGTGTGCATATGTGTGTGATGTGTGTGTGCATGCATGCATGGTATGTAGAGGGTGTGGCCCATGTGCTCACCTGAGGTGGATGAGACGAACGCCAGCTGTCCTTCTCCATTGTTCTTCCTTCCAGTCTAGTTTTGAGTCAGAGTCTCTTTACTGATTCTGGAGTTTGCAGCGCTCCAATGAATCTAGAATTTCTGACTCCCTGAGGCACTGGAGTTTCAGACACATGTGGCTCTGCGCAGCTATTTATATGGGATCTGGAGATTTGAGCTCTGGAAGTCTGAAGCCCCCCAAGCCCTCAGGCTTGTGCAGGAAGTACAGCTAACTGCTGAGCCAGCTCTCCAGCCCTTCACTTTATTTTTATTTTTGACAGTCTCATACGTGTCTCCAGCGCATCTTGATCCCCCTACATACCCGCTCTTTTTTCTTTTCCCTCCTACTAAATCCTTCTTTCCATTAGATCCTCATCCAACTTCTGTGCTTCGTTTATTTATTTTGTTTGTGACCTACTGATTTTAAATTAGGATCACTTATTTGCTACTTTAAAAAAATAATGTCTATTTCTCCTTGAAAAATTGCTTTCAGGATCCCTTAAATGATCTCTTAACTGTTCCTTTTGTTTCTGTGTTGAGAATTACACACACACACACACTCATACACACACATACACATGCACACACACTCACACACACATACACACACACTTGGCAGTTACATTCCCTGGGCTGTATAAACAATGTGTCTGAGTTGAAAATTCATTCTGCATATATTAAATGCATTGATATTCAAATATTCACATGAACTTCACAGCAAGCTCACAGTGATAATGACCTCCACAATCACCTTAATTGGCCTTGCCTTTCTCCAAAAGCATGCCCAGGAGCCACCCAGGATGAGCCTTCCCCTTTGTGGCTTTGTATTTACAGATCTCTCTCTCTTTCTTTCTCTCTTTCTTTCCTTTTCCTACTTACTCTGAAAGCTTTCTAGTTCAAAGTAGCTGTAGCAAGCAGGCTTGGGGTAGAGTGTAGACTAAAATCTCAAAAACTGTTAACTAGATACCTACTTCACAAAAACTAGGGCTAGCATTGTGAATTTTTTTTCTTTTTGCATTTTAGATACCATTTGATGTCTTAAGTGGCTAGTGTTAAGTTAAAAAGTTACTGTGTTAACTAAAATTATTTAGTTAATGTTGTTTAATAAAACTGGAGTTGTTTGCTGTACTTCCATAGCGTTATGAAATCCTGCATGCCTTTGTGAGGAAGCACTGATCATCTCCCTAGCCCCTGCCTCTGCATACCTTTGTGACTTCCCTGGTGCAGGAAACAAGGCTCTTGGCTTGGACAAGGGAGGCTTGCATGGGAGGGTATGCAGTATTTGATGGCAGACATAAACTTTCCTAGATGGGAAGTCTGGAATCCTCAGCTTCTAGAGTCCAAGAATATGCTTAACAAAGCTGCACAGCCAGAGCTGATCTGGACAGAGCGCGAGGATGTCAGCCAGCTTTCCAGAGGTCTAAAGAGAAAACAAATCTGGAGGGGAATCACATTTAGCTGGTGTATGTGAATAGTGTAAGAACAGCATTTGGATACATTGGGGCAGTTTCCCTATGGACAGGGAAAAATAAAAAAGTTCAATCTGGGCTGGAGAGATAGCTTAGCAGTTAAGGTGTTTGTGAAGCCAAAGGACCCAAGTTCAATTCCCCAGGACCCATGTAAGCCAGATGCACAAGGGGTACATGTGTCTGGAGTTTGTTTGCAGTGGCTATAGGCCCTGGAGTGCCCATTCTCTCTCTGTCTGTCCCTCTTCTCTCTATCTCTCTCTGCTTGCAAATAAATAAATAAATAAATAAATAAATAAATATGTTTAAGATGTTCAAGCTATTCATATATCCTCTTTTATCCCCATTGATGTACATGTATATATATATATATATATATATATATATATGTAATTTAAAAAAAATTTTTTTTTTGAGGTAGGGTCTTGCTCTAGCCCAGGCTGACCTGGAATTAGTCTCAGGCTGGGCTTGAACTCCCAGCAAGCAGTTCTCCTACCTCAGCCTCCTGAATGCTGGGATTAAAGGTATTCACCACCACACCTGGCAATGTGTTTTAAGTAAAAAACGAAAAGCCATGAATCTGTTGATTTGAGCATTCTGTACTTTGTGATGATTCCCTTGAAAGCAGGGCAGGATTCTTCCTGTGAAGAAAAATATATGGTGCTTACCCATAATTTTGTTTTATTTTGAAAATGTCATACATGTGTATAACGTGTTTTGATTACATTTGTCCCCTTTATCTTTTTTAGTCTCGTCCACTCCTGTTAAACCTCCTCTTCCTAGCCAATCTCCTTCTTAGCAGTCATATATATTTATGTGACCCACCGATTTAAATTAAATTGCTTATATGAGCATGATGCTGTGGTTATTTATTGAAGCATGACCAAATTCCAGTGGTTACACCACTCCCTCATCCATGAGGGATTGTTGATAGGCTGCTCAGTCCCATGCAGAAAAACACAGCTGCAGTGAGTCATGAGTGTGACAGCCTGTCCTGTAGAAGATGGCGTTCCACAGCTCTCTTCCTCGTCCTTGGTTCTGACACTCTTTCTAGCCTCTCTTGGGTGATGTTCCCTGAGCTTTCACCTCTCATTCCCTTTGACATGCCTCCCTTTGTCACTTACCCTCAAACATTTTAAAATATCCTTTTCAAAAGTAAAACCAGGACTTTCTTTCTGAAACAATAAAATGGCATCCATCTCAGGCCATCTCAGCCCTCACGCTCATGGCAGATGCTCTTAATTTCCGAGCCATCTCTGTAGCCCAATTTTATTTTTTACCCACTCGATAAGGGAACTAAATAGAAGCTATTCTTGTTATATTACACCCTTTTCCCACTGCTGTGACCAAATACCTGACAAGAAGTGACAATGAAGAAGGGTTTATTTCAGGTGTTAGTTCAAGGGAATATAGTGCATTGTGGTTGGAAGTCATGGTAGCGGCTGATCCTTTTGCGAGCATACTCAGGGAGTCTCCTGTGTGAAGAACATCGATGTTCAACTCACTCTCATGTTCTCATTCAGCCTGGGACTCCAGCCTATGGAATGGTGTCACCCACAGCTATCATGGGTCTTCCCACCTGAATTAACGTAATCTGAAACTCCCTCAGTGACATGCCCAGAGATTTGTCTCCTAGGTGATCTTAGGTCCAGTTGAATTGTCAATCATGCAGGGATAGAATATAATCTATAAAGCTGGCAGACTAACAGCTCAAGAACATGTAGGCAAAGGAAGCCCAAGGAGGTCAAACTTGTTTTCCACAGGATGATGACAGCAGTGTGTTTAGTCTCTACCTGAAAGAAAGGGGCTGCTCTCTTTACTAGTTTCACACTTCTTACCAACCCCTAGAATAGACCAAGGCAATGCAAGATTAAAATGAAATGCCTGGCGCAGGGAAACTCACAGAAGAGGGGGCAGAAATATTGTTAGAGCCACATGTTGGGACATTATGCACAGAGACATTTCCTCTTCCCATAACTGATGGTTAACACTGCAACGAGTGATCCACATTCCCCAACAAGGAGGATCCCTGAGGAAGGGAGAGGACAGGGAGGAGGTAATGATGGTACCAACATGGCTGTATGCACACTATGTACATAGCAACTACTACTACTAAAATGAAATGCCTGGTATAGTGTCTTCCACACAATGCTATTTTCCACTGAACACTAAAATTAAATATCTGGAGTGTTGTCTTCCATACAATGCCGAGTTTCTCTGTTGCAGGATAAAATGTCCTCTGCATTCTCTCCATCCCCAAGGCCCCAAAGATCCATTTTCATCACAGCACAGCATATGGAGCAGCTACATCTAGGCTCTCATCTTTAATGTAGCTTTGAACGTTCCATTGAGGAGTTTCGAGGATCCTCTGGGAAGTGTGCCTCTCAGAGCAGCAATGCCGGCCGTTGGCATTGGAGAAGAGAGAAGTGAGCACAGAGTATCTGCCAGTCTATTTTAGAGGAATATCTGGTGATAAGCTCATTTACTCTAAAACACTATGGACTCATAGTATCACTCCTTCCAGGAACATTTGAGTTTGAAAAGAAAAGAGAAAATTGTCAGGGCAAATACTGACTTTCCTTTTTATCCCCCAAAGATATGAAATTACATACTTTGGAAGGCTCAAATGGAAAATTCAGGCCTTAAAAATAAAACACAGTGAGAAGTCTCCCATAGCTACTACTGTTCAGTTTCTCTTAATTAGAGATTGCTACTTGCAGGGTTTTGTGTAATCTTCAAAAGAGGTCATTTATAAGGTTCATGCTTAATCCTTTCTCATCTTTGATAGATTTTCATTCTTTTACATGCTGTCATGGCTTCAATATCCATTTACTTTGTCCCATTTTGATTTAATTTTAAGTAATTAAAGCAATCCCATAGTTGGTTTTAGGTTTTTGTTGTTAAGTAGAGTTCCTAGGTATGAGACTAAAACATAATTTCTTATGTGCTTCCTTATTTGTTTCTTGAAATATTTTCTTTTAAATTACCAAAATTTGCAAGCATACAGAACTTTGGAAAATAACAAAGATAGATATTCATGTAACCAACACACATTAATGTTTATTAAATTATGTCAGATATTTATTTATTTTGATTTGTGAGATAGAGTCACATGATCCTGGTTTGCTTTGAACTCATTAGGTAGCTAAGGATGGCCTTGAACTCCTGATCCTCTTACCTCCACCTCCTACATGATCTCTTCTATAAATGAGGCAATTAATGGGTGTTATCAAGGTAACTAAAGCTTCTTTGTCTTGGCCCTTCTCTCTCACAGAAGAAGGAATAGCTATAGTATTTTGACATTAGAATGTTATCCATGTATGTTATATATGTTATATATATACATATATATATGTTGCTACATATGTTTACATCCAGAATATATATTCATTTGTTGTTGACAGCTTCATGTTGCTTGGATGAACATCCAAATCAGATATAGTTCATAGGAAGAAGGATTTTGTTTCAGTTTACAGATGGGGGGGGTGGATATTCCATCAATGGCAGAAGAAGCTGCTTCCATACATACAGGCAGAGAGATACAACCAGATGGCTCATTAAAACCAAACAGCAGCAAGCACAAAACAGCAGCAAGCATACCTTTGGGCTGCAAATCAGATCCATCCCCAAACACACCTTAGGGCCAAATACCAACTCCCAGTGACACCCCCTCCAGCCATGTGGCTGGAGACCCAAGGTACAACTTTAACAAAGCACCTAGTCTATGGAGAACAAGCATTCAAACTACCACAGCATGTGTACACATAGTTTGATAAGTACTTAAAATTCCAAATCATCCCACTGTCTGTATTGCCTTTAAATTTTGTTAATTACTATTACTTTGGATATTTACGTATACTAACACTAGATGCATATAATTTATTGCATCTATATATGATATTTTATGTATGAAGAAATAGTTTATCATTTATCCCCCATAGAGGAACAGGTGGGTTGACATCACTTTTCTGTGGTCAAAAGTATTCCAATTTAGCCCATTTCATGTATCCTTGGAGATTGGTGCAATTTTCTGTTTTAGAAACCTAGAAGTGAGGATATAATCTGTGGTGCATAGAGCTCTAAGTTCAATACACAGTATCCCATACATGCATGTACACAAACACACATCATCATCAATAATAATAAAAATTTACCTTTTTTATTTGTTTGTTTGTTTTTGTTTTTGAGGTAGGGTCTCACTCTAGCTCAAGCAGACCTGGAATTCATTCTGTAGTCTCAGGGTTGCTTTGAACTCATGGCAATCCTCCTACCTCTGCCTACCAAGTGTTGGGATTAAAGGCATGTGCCACCACGCCTGGCTAAAAATTTACCTTTCATCCCAGCACTCAGGAGGCTGAGGTAAGAGGATCCCCATGAGTTTGAGGCCAGCCTCGGGCTACAGAGTGAATTTCAGGTTGGCCTAGGCTAGAGTGAGACCCTGCTTCAAAAATAAAAAAAAAAAAGAAAATGATCTATGAGGGGCTTAGGAAATGGCTTAGCAGTTAGAGATACTTGTTTGCAAAGCCTGTCTTCCTGAATTTGATTCCCCAGCACCCATGTAAATCTGGAGGTATTTGAGCGTGCTTGCCTTTGAGAATGGGAGGTGAAGCCAGGCTCCAGGGCAGTGGCAAGAGACCCTGTCTTACAGAAAGTGCATCACAGACACCTCAGTGTTGACCTCTGGTTTCTACATGTGCCCATGCACAAATGTTTGTGCAAATAAATAAACAAAACTTAGAGCAAGAAACCTTGAAGTGAAATTTTTGTATTCTAGTATGCATGTCTGTCCCCATACCACCTACATGCTGTGAAATTACCTCTCTAAAGTGCTTTGGCCAGGGCATGCATCATCAGCAGTATATATAAGGTATCTCAGCATCCTCTCTAATGGTGTTTTCAGGTTTGCAGTATTCTGCCAATCTGGAGACTACTTTGAAATCTCTATTTTCTGATGTGTTTGTGATACAGATTATCTTTCCATTTTCCTTCCATACATTATTCTTTCACCTATTGACTTGTTTGATTTTATTATTATTATTCTTTGATTTGAATAAATTTGGAAAGTTCTCTGGCTAGGCATTCTCACATGTGACGATTTCAAGCATATAATCAGTATAGACTTGTCTTCTACCTTGGTTGACTGTGCTTTTGGCATTAAGGAGTCTATCATTCTAATTCTGATCCATCTTTTCTTCTATGGTTTGTGTGCCACTGGTGCAGCGGGGTGTGAGAATCCCATCCTAGTTGTGGTGGTTTTTTAATGTGTCAGTTTGGCTAATGAAATTACATTTCTCAGAATTTCCTTCTGTGTGTGTTTCCAGTTAGGGCAGACCACAGGAGTGATTCTGAAGTGAGATGTGGAGGTTGGAATGGAGTTCTGGCTGCATGCTGCTCAAGAGCTTTGATTGTAGGTGGCTGGGTCACCCAGTGAAGGGAAGCAACCAGAGGTGCCACTGTGTGACTTCTGGATTTTCCTTTAGCATCTCAATACCTGGCCAGCAGAGCCCCAGCTTCATAGGACACCTGCACCATCAAGGCCAGGGGCAGTGAGGCAGACACTGACTTTTACCTCATCTTTCCTGACTTCAGCTTATGCTTAACAGTCCCAAGTTGCTCTGGTGTCTCCACACCTTCTCAGCTCATCTCCTTAAGGCTTATCCCCAATGGGTCAGTAGTGCATATGAACAGCTACTTCTTCCCCTTTCAATGGTTTACCATATCACATCTGTCTTTGGTGAAATTTATACCATTATAAGGACCTTTGATTAAGTAGTCTGCTTAAAACCTTAGGCAGGTAGACAAGTCCTCAAGGCCTCCTGCCATTCTTTATCTTGAGAATCGGTTTTTAAAAATTCTAAGTTACTTTTATTTTCAAGGATAAAGAGTGAATGAGCCAGAGAGAATATAAATGGGCATGCCAGGGCCTCCAACCACTGCAAATGAATTCCAGATGCATGTGTCACTTTGTGCATCTGGCTTTATATGGATACTGGTGAATTGAACCTGGGTCATTAGGCTTTGTAGGCAAGTCCAGTCCTCAAAAATAATCTTGGTTACTCTTGCTTCTTTATGTTTCCATAAGAACTTTAGTGTGGACTCATTAAATTTCATGAAAAAAGCTAAAGTTTTTGTTTTCAGTAAATTTAATATGTGGCTCAACTTAAGGTGTTTTACTCTGCTTTCTCTAGGGCTTCCCATCCAAGGACATGATACATTGTCTTCTCCTTCAATTCCCCTTTTCAATAAATAGAATTTATCCTTTAAAAAAGTTTTAGGTTTGTAGAAAAAGTGAGCAGAAAGTATAGTCTCCACATAATTTTCACACCACATACCGCCCTGCCTGCCCCACAGTCTCATTATTAACATCTTACATCATCATGGCACCTTTATTATAATTTGTTGATAAATATACCCACATAACATTTTTAGCTAAAGCCATGGTTTACATCAGAGTTCACTTCCTGTGTTGCATACTGTGGTGGTTTGAATAGATGGCCCCCAATATATTTAGTTTTTTATTTGTTTGTAGTTTGCATCTGCAGCCACCTGGGTGGAGACAGTGTCACTGGGTGGATCTTAAGTTGTGGTAGTGGGTTTCAGATTTCAATCTAAAGATATGCACGTGTGCTAGCTAGAGTTCCTAAAGTATGCTCTTTGGCTTTTGGCTTTTGGCTTTTTGGCTTGTGCTTCTCTCTCTCTGCCTGGTCCTATGAAGGCAGGCCAGCTTCTTCTGCCATTATGGAACTTACCCTGGATCTGTAAGCTTCAATAAATATCCCTTCCTCCATAACTGTGCCTGGTCTGGAAGTTCATCTCAGTGAACATAAGGCTGTCTGCTACACATACCCTATTGGTTTTCATGAATGCACAGTGATGTTTCCACCACCACAACATTGTACAGAACAATCCCTGAACCAACAGCCCTTTGCTCCATCTTCTCATCGTTCCCTTCTTTGTCATGAATACCTGACCATCAATGATCTTAGTATGCACTCCACAGCTCTCCCTCTTAAACAGTGTCACAGTATTTGGAATCATGTAGGATGTAGAATCTTCTGATTGTTGTCTTTCACTTAGTATATGACAGTCTCAAAGCTCTCTCCCATACCCCCCTTTTCTCCCAACCACCTGGCCCTGAGGAGGGAAGGCAATCTTCTTCCAACCCACACCTCCATACTACCCAAGGACCCTCCCCTCACTGGGCAGTCACCCTTCCCCAAGGGCATAAAATTCTCCTCAGATGCCATTCTATCTCTTTTTAGCCTTCTTCCTTGAAGGTGTGTGTGTTCTTGACCTCTGACTGTAACTTATCTCTCACCTTCTGTCTGTGTCCATCTCAGCCTCCTATCTGCCTCTCTTTCTCCCAACACAAACCTTCCCTTATATCCCTATCCTTCTATGCCGTTCTCTCTCTCCGTTCTCTCTTCCTCTAGATTGACTCTGAATACAAACGAACTTGGGCCCTGGCTGCTGCACTGTGCTAGTGGTTAGGGGCTAGCCATGCCCCTGTCTACTACTGACTCCTTGCCCCTCCTCCCACGGATCACCCTGCTGTGAACTGTTAATAAAACTCTTTTATATACCAATAAATAGTGTCCTCAGAACCTTTGAACCTTTAAGAGCATATATTACAACTTCTGTGTTTTTGTTCATGGCTTGATAGCACATTTCATTTTATTATTGAATACTATCTCATTGCTGGATACACCACAGTTGCCCCAAAAGAAAGTACATTCACGATTGTGGTTTGAATGCAAAATGTCCTCCAGAGACTCATAGACTTATGTGCTTGAATACCTAATCCCAAATTGGTAGTGCTATTCTGGAAGTTTGTAGAACCTTTAGGAGGTTGAGTCTTATTGGAGGAAGTTTGTCACTTGGGGTGGACCTTGAGGTTCTATAACTCTGGCTTGCTGCTGTTCTCTGTTTGTACTTCTTGTCTGGGAATATGACAATCTGTCTGGTTCCCTGCCCTGCCCAGCTTTCTCCACCATGCTAGACTTTCCCTTGGCATTGTGAGCTGCTTCTGGTCTTGTATTTTGTCTCAGCAATAACAAAGCAACTGACACAACTATTAAAGAACATTTTGGTTCCTTTCAAAATTTGGCAATTATGAATAGAGCTGCTATAAACACATGAATATTTTAAAAATATTTTTATTTATTTATTTGCAAGGAGATAGAGAGAGACAGAAAGAAAGATAAGACAGAGTGAATGGATGTGCCAGGGCCTCCAGACACTGCAAACAAACTCCAGGTGTATGCGTCATTGGGCATCTGGCTTTACATGGATACTGGGGAATTGAACCTAGGTCGTCAGACTTTGCAGGCAACTTCCCTAACCTCTGAGCAATCTCTACAGCCATCATACGTATTTTTTGTGCAGATCTTCTTAACACAGCCAGCTGAAAGCCAAGTATCACAGGCTGTGGACTGTAAGAAACAGTCACACGGTGGTTTACAAAAGCAGTTGTGCTGTTTTGCATTTCAGCAGCAAGGAGCGATGGACCCACTGCTCCACATCCTTGCCTGACTCTGCGCTCCCAGTGGTCTTTAAAAATGTTTTATTTATCTGAGAAAGAGGAGAGAAAGAGGCAGACAGCAGGGGGTGGGGGCAAAGAATGAGTGTACCAGGGCTTCCAGCCATTGCAAAGGAGCTCCAGACATATGCGCCAGGTTGTGTATCTGGCTAGTGTGGGTCCTGGGGAATCAAACTTGGGTCCTTAAGCTCATAAGCAAGTGCCTCAACCACTAATCCATCTCTCCAGCCCACCAAATTATTATTTTATTTTAGCCACTTTAACTGTTGTGTATTGGTGTTTTGTTGTTTGAACTTGCAATTGCCTTATGATAAAAGATTTGAATTTCTTTTCATGTGGTTATTGCCATTTTTATATCTTTTGTGAGGAGTTTGTGTTTTCAAATTGGCATAAATCTCATATCTGTCTAATTTATCTATCTCTAATGTATATATAAGGTATAATATAATAATATATAATGCATAATTATAACATATCATATCATATCTAATACATATACTATATAATCTAATATTGTCTTGGAGGACTGAATCATGTACTTTTTTCCTATAAACTTTAAAATTAGTTCTGATATGCACAAAATAGCTTTCTAGAATTTTAACTGGGATGGTGTTAGCTCTGTGGATCTTTTGTTGGGGGGGAAAAGTGGTATACTAGCAATATTGAGTCTTTCTAGCCACATGCATAGAATGTTTCTCCCCTTATTTAGAACTATGATTTCTTTCCTCAGTATTTTTTACAGTTTTCTTCACATAGATCTTATACATATTTCATGAGATTTCCACGTAAGGATTTAATTTTTTGATGTCATTGTAAAGGTGTTGTGTTTTAAATGGCAAACCCTCCTTGTTCTTTGCTGGTAAATAATGAAGCGGCTGACAATTCATTCTTTAAAACATTAGTTTTGAATTGTAGTTTTTTATATTGACTTTAGTATATTAATCATATATTCTCCAATAAGTATAATTTAAAATATTTTCTATTTTCATATAGATTATGTTAACTTGAGAAGGTTTTACTTTTTCTTTTCTGATCTGTATAGATTTATTTTCTTAGCTGATTGAATTAGGTATATTTTTGGTATAATGGTGAAAAAGAGTGGTGAAAGGGGAAGTTTTTGGCTTATTCTTGAATCTAGTGGAAAATTATCTTGTTCCCTCTTCCTTTTAATGGACTTTATTTACAGTATATCAGTGTTTTCTTTGCTTAACTAAGTATATCTTTGTGGTGGTTTGATTCAGGTGTCCCCCATAAACTTAGGTGTTCTGAATGCTAGCTCCCCAGCTGATGGAGATTTGGGAATTAATGCCTCCTGGAGGGAGTGTATTGCTGGGGGCGGGCTTATGGGCTTTATAGCCAGTTTCCCCATGCCAGTGTTTGGCACACCCTCCTGTTGCTGTGTTCCACCTTACGTTGGCCAGGGGGTGATGTCCACCCTCTGCTCATGCCATCGTTTTTCCCTGCCATCGTGGAGCTTCCCCTCGAGCCTGTAAGCCAAAATAAATCTCTTTTTCCCAGAAGCTGCTCTTGGTTGGGTGATTTCTACCAGCAATGCGAACCGGACTGCAACAATCTTCTATACAGCAATTCTCCTGAATGCTTTTCTGTTTCTAATAATTATCATATGTTCTTTGGGTATTATATCATACCACCCACCATATGATATTTTTGTTTATTACATAGTAATTGTTTCACTTTAATTTCTTTTCCTTAAGACTATCTTAGTACAAATGTTAAAATCGTTATAAGTAGTTGATATTTATTTTTTTCTCTGGATATTTTAGTTGTTTTAAGAAAAAAGAAGCTTAAAAGAGCCGTTTTGCAACTTTGATGAGTTTTCTGACCAAAGAGTATTTTACTCTCTCCTGGCTGGAATGTAAGAAGTGACCTCAGGAGAAAGGCCACTCTCAAGGTGCATTGGCAGGACCTCTCTCTTGTGGAGAATTCAGGACTGTGGTGATGTTCTTAGACCTTCTCAACCCCACAAAAGAGCACTGGGAATCACAAGGGTGTGTGTGCACTCATAGTACCCTGACATGGCTGATACTAGAAAGAAGTCTGTCCCAGCAATTTGGTAGGGGTGCCACATAGCTCATGAAATCTCCTTAACCATATTTATTTTAAGATCTTTAAGTATAGATTATAACTTAGTATCCTGAAAGTCTATGGCATCTAAAAATAAATATTACCTGTTCAGACTACAGAGATAGTCTAGTTAAACAACAGCAACAACACAGGTTGGCTCTGAGCCCTTAGCTGCCTGTGAGCAAAAAACAGGTTCAAATACCTGACTGCTCATGAGAAACAGGACAGGAGCCTGAATGTGGGTCAACATTTTTCTTGGCTTATATTATTTTTCATGTATTTTCTTCTCTTTGTTTTCTTTTGTCAAATTGGAAAAGATAAACCCATTTTCATTCTCTTAGGAGCTGCTTAAACATTTTAAAACCCTTGCTTTAAAAGTATGCAGATGTTTTATTTTCTTCTGACACAGTAAAAAGATCTTCACTATTTTAAGTACTCATTAATCCTGCCTCCCTTATTATCTTGTGCAATAGTTAATTCCAATACTGGTATTCTTTTTGTTATTATTGCTATTGTTTTTCTACAGCCAAGGCTCCTGTGTGCTTTCATAGTGTTTTAGTGTTAGAATTTTCATCCTTTCTTTCATGTTGTTTTAAAAAAACTTATTTTGTAATTTGTTTCAGAATCTTGTTTCAATTCATGAATTTAATCCTACATCTTTGATATATCCTGGTTGTTACCTATGAACATGATTTTATATTTACTTAATCCTGAATGAGTTGATCTAGCATTTGGTGCTGTTATTTGTCATTTGCTTACTTTTTCAGAGTATGTCATGCCTTTGTGTTGAGTGCACCGCCCTCCTATCGATACTTGCATCTCCCAGGTGCCTGATTGTGTGCCTGAGACCCCAGTGTGTTCCCATGGGCTCAGTAAATATATGTTAGCAAAATGTTTCAGGTTTTCTCTGTTTCAGTAGATTTTTCCTTGGTCATGGTGTGTACTTGACCCGTGGAAAGTCTAAGTGTTAGACCCTATTTCCAGATAGAGAGGCAACTGGGACTGGTTGTGACGGGACCTAAGGAAAGTGATCACGCTCTATGAAGGCATCTCCTCCAATGACATTGTCACAAGATGGTGAAAAAGGAAGGCAGGTGAAGAAAGTGTCTTTAGATACCTAAGAAAAAACTACTTCCTTCTGCTGGTAAGGAAGGTCAAAGTGATGTGTGTTGAGGGCGTCATGTCATTTCATCATTTCATCCTGGCCCATATGAATATCTTTAAAAATTATTTATTTTATTTATTTAAGAGAGGGGGGGGGAGGGAGGCATGAACACAGCAGGGCCTCCAGCAACTGTAAATGAAGTCCTGATGCATGTGCCACCTTGTGCATCTGGCTTACATGGATCCTGGGGAATTGGCACACTTCAGAACATGCTGCAAAGCCTTCCAAGAGTTGCCACACAAAGGTTTTGAAAAGGAAGTGCATGCTGGTGAGATTGCTTCGTCAGGGGTTAGGGGCACTTGCTTGCAAAGCCTGCCAGCCTGGGGTTCAATTCCCTAGCACCCAGGTAAAGCCAGATGCAAAAAGTGGGGCAAGCCTCTGATATTTGATTGCAGCAGCAGGAGACCCTGATACGTGCCCTCCACACACACAGATTGCTAAATGAAAATATTTTAAGAAGTAGAGTGCCGTACTTTGAAACCCACTACAAAGCCAACAATGGGGGTGAGATGAGCCTGGTACTCGGCATTGCTGATCCTCCTGTACTGCAGGAGATGCACATAGAAGAAATTGCCAACAGAATGAGGAAAGCTGTTCACAGGGCTGCACCATATGCTACATGCTGTGTGTGTGTGTGTATGTGTGTGTGTGTGTGTGTGTGTGTGTGTGCGCACATAAGCATGTGTGTATGTGTGTGTGAATGTATGTATGTGATGGTGATATATGTGTGGGCACGTGCAGGCCAGGGAACTGCCTCAGATGCTGTTGCTCAGGAGCACTACCAGCCTTTGTTGGGATAAGGCCTCTCATTGGCCTGGAGCACACCACAGGGCCACAGGGCTCAGCTTCATTACTGCCCAGCAGGAAGAGAGAATGGATTTGCAGCTTAAAGAGTAGAAACTGGCTGAGCGTGCAAGGGAGGAGTGTGAAGAGCCATCACGATGCCAACCTAAGTGACGCTCTGGAGTGTGGTATGGGTCTCTGTACCACAATTAAGGATTACCTTAAAGTAACTGTTTAAAAACTTATTTTTGACTTTTTAATGCAAGTACGTAGTGTACTGATCCCCCTCACCCCCAGGGTAGCTTCTCTTCTCTCTTCCTTTTCCACTAAAACTTTTCTTCATCCCCTTCAAGTCCCACCTGCCTTTCCGGTCTTATTCATTGTTTATTTGTTGATCCACTGATTTAACTTAGGTTTACTTGCATAATTATGGGTAGAAGATTATCTTCAGAATGTGATAGAAGCTATGTAGCTGCTCCCAGAAGGTGCATACATATGTAAAATTGTGCATACTTACGTAAAATTTTGATTGGAACTGCAAGGCATCTATGAAATCATGATGAATAGTTCTTGGGTTGAGGGGTATGGAAGAATATTCCTTTAGTAATAGTAAAAATAAGTAGCACATTTATTAAATAGTTCTATGGGCCAGTGCTCAGCTAGGTAATTTCATGATGTGATTTTGCAATCTTACAAAATGGTTAGTGGTGCTTGTCTTTTGGAGGTAATGGGCAGAGACAGATGTGCCTACATTCTCTTGGAGGCACACATTGGCACATTTTAGTACCTTCAATCAAAGCTCATTGCTTCCATTTGCCATGAAGAAACACATCTCATATAAAGCTTACTAGATGTTTGAATGGTGAGTCAATGAAAGCCTTCCATGGAGAAGATGTCTTATTTTGTCCTGCTCCAAAGGAGAAATAGAATGCATAGGTAGAATTTATATGAAGAGATATTGAAAATTATATTTTAAAACCTTACATTATTAGTTCTTTGACTTGAGATAATAGTTTTTATAGACTTTCTCATACATTATTTTTTTCTGTTTAAAAATTTTAATTCTTCCAACAATTTTATATCAAAATATAATGTACTTTGATCATATTTACTCCATCAGTACTTTGTCTTGTCCACTCTATTCTTTTCTTCTTCCCCACTCGTCTGTTTCCTACTTCCATTCCTTTCTTTGTTTCCAATCTAATGAGTGTAACAGGGTTGATTACGTCAATGTGGGTTGGGTTTATTTATGAAGCATGCACAACCTACCAAACACACACCTATTGTAAATGATTCTCAGTCTCACTCTGTGAACCACATAAGGCAGTTATAATCGTTGTTGTTTATATAAGCAACAAAATTCAGAGGGAGGAAAAGTCGGGCAGAAAGTTATAATCAGAGTTCCAAGTTTCCTTCTTTCCACCTAATCCAGTGTTCCTTCAATCACATCCTGCTCAGAAGACCTCACTGTGTAATGGCACCTGGAGCAGTAACAGAGGTGGGGGCATGTTCAGAACCATGCTTAACTTTGGCTAGCACTTTAGTGAAAACAACCATTTAGAGATTCTAAATCAAATAAATATTCTTGAAGCTTTTTTTTTTTTTTCATATGGGGGTTTTGTGTGTGTGTGTGTGTGTGTGTGAATGTAGATGGTCATGCCCATGCATACATGTGTACTGGCATTTGTAAACACATACAGAGCAACATAACTTCAGAACTCCTTTTGCCAACCTAACTATAGCATAGTACTCATTAAAGAAACCATCGCCACATAGTCTCACTCATCTACAGCACCTAACCTGAATCTACCCAAGATAGTTTACACACCCAGCAAGCATCTCATGGACTAGACACTAGGATGGATGGGGAGGGAGGGGGTGGCATCGAAGGGGTGGGAAACACTAATCTAGACCCAAAATGGCAATGATACCATAAAATTTTACTTCCTAAAAGGTAGACCAAATGGCTGAACCTTCACCAGGCCCTTACAGGGAACACCTGAACCACAAGACACTGGAGAGGGTAGGATCAAGTCTAACCTAAATCCTCTACATCTTCCCTCCCTCCCTTTCCCTCTCTCTCTCTATCCTCTCTAACACCCATATATTAGGTACCTTTTTTCCTCATTTTCTTAGGGGGCACTGACCTGTAACTCCCAGTACCAGCATGGGGCTATCACCCACAATGAGCTTTTGATCAGAGAAACCTACAAGGCTTTCTAAAAGAATAACAGATTTCTGTCAGAGTACTTGATGACCCTCCAAAGGTTAGTGGTAAGACCCTATTGCTGAAGACACCATATGCAGCTGACACGTAAAATGGAACAGCATGGCTGGAAGCTAGGAAAGAGTCAGTCCCCAGACAGTCAGCGTGTCTAGTGCCAGAAGGTGCTACATGGGCGACTGGGGGAAATGACCAATATCTGTCCAAGCAACTCATGGTCCAACCTATTTAGCAGCAAATAACCTGGTGTGATGCCCGCACAAGTGCAATAGTGGCACACAGCCATGGTGGGGAACCAACTGCTCTTGATACAGCTAACTGATCCCCTCAGTGGTACCAGACCCATAGCTGGAGCTGGGAAACAAGTCAGAACCTTATCCAAACATAAGACCACTCTCCAATATCAAGCTACCATCAATCATGGGCTACAAGAGGGCTACACCTATTAAACTCTCTATAAAAAAATGTAAGGGCTATCTCATTTGTCCTGGTGCTAACTTACTCTCCATTGGAGAATCTGCTTCTCTTTTACAGATAGATGCAGATCCTAAGGAGAGAGCCACCCCATAATACCTCAAAAAGGCCCCAGCTGAAACTAAGGAAAATTGGCGAAACAAGCAAGGGTGCTGTTTTCCTGATGAACCGGATACCAGCACAAGGGGGAAGGAGACCAACACAGAGAAAAATCAATGCCTATCAAATCAGAGAGCCAGAGCCCCAGAGGCCCCCAAAACCTCATCACTGAAGCAGACCAAAAATGAGCCCAACATGGCTCAGGGAAATTTTGTGGAAGAGGGGGCAGAAAGAATGTTAGAGCCACATGTTGGGTCATGATATACAGAGACATTTATCATACCAATAACTGTGGGCTAACTCCACAATGCACGACCCATATACCTCAACAAGGAGGGACCAATGGGGAGGGGGTAGGCCACAGATGAACCTAATAATGGTACCAATCTGCCTGTATTTGCAGAATAGAAAACTAATATAAAAAAAAAAGAAAGAAACCATCTCATCCGTGCTTCCCATAACCTTCCCCAGCATTTTTTTTAACTACCATTCAACTTTTGATTTCCATGAAATTAACATTTTTAGTTTGCTATTTATCATTCTGTACCTTGCTCATTTCACTTAACAAAATGACCTTCAATTACATCCTTGTTTCAAGTCATAGAATTTCATTGTGTTTATTTAGTTTTGATTCATTCATTTATTTATAGACAGGGTCTTATATATCCCAGACTGCCCATGCACTCTTGCTAAGTAGTTGAGTGGATGATCTTGAACTTCTGACCTTTCCCACATGTTGGGATTAAGTTGTGCACCACGGTCTCCTGTTTTATATGGTGCTGGGTGTTCAGAGCCAGGGTTTGTGTATGTTAGGCAAGCAGTCTACCACCTGAGCCACACCCCCAGCCCTGACTTTCATCTTACTGTATTCGTGTCTAGTATTATATTACATATGCGGATTTCAATTTAACCATCTCCTGATGGACACTTTAGCTGTTTTCATTCCTTGACTTGTGAGCAGGGCTTCTGGAAACAGGAAAGTTTCATTTCCTATGGATACACAGCCAAGGGCTTTACTGGGTCACCTGAGAGTTCTATTTTTAATTTATTTTTTGAGGAGCCTAATGCTGTTTCCCACAATCACTATATTAATTTACACACAGCATAAAAAAATGTCACATTTTCCTCACATCCTCACCAGCAGTTGCTATCTTTTAAATAACAGCCATTCTAACTAGAGTGGGGGATCTTTTCTTGTGGTTTTGACTTGCGTTTCCTTGTAGATGAGAACCATGAGCGTCTTTTCATATATTTGTTGGCCATTCATATGATGCTCCCTTTGAGAATATCCATGTAGATCTATTGGTTGTTTGATATCATTTTTTGTGTTCCATTCTTTATATATTCAAGATATCAATCCCTTGCCCAATATACAGGTTGCAGGTATTTTCTCTCCTGCAAATTGGCTCTTAACTTTGTTGATAGTATACTTTAAACATTTTTTTTGGTGTGATATAACTTCATTTGCCTATGTTTGCTATCTTTCTTATACTTTTAAATTCCCAAAATATCATTGCCTACTCCAATGCACTAAATCATCCCCCACTATGTTTTGTTTTAGTACATTCACAGTTTCAGGTCAGAGATTTAGGCTTTAAATAAGGGGAGAGATTGAGGTCTAGGTTTATTCTTCTGTATGTGTATCTAATTCTAGAGATACCTACTTTCCCCTAGATTTGAGAAACTTTCTGTCATTGCTTCTTTGAATGTTCATGCCACACTTTGGTATTCTCAAGTCTATTTTGGACCCAATAACTTGAATATTTTCTATTAATGCTGTAGCAAATTTCTATAAGGCTTCTTCACTTTCTTTTTATTCATCTTACAGTATATTTTTTTAATGCTTGCCTACAAGCTTTCTAATTCTTCTCTTTAACCTCTTTTGCTATTCATAAGTTTAATCTTGTTTTAAATATTGATTCACAACCTGTTAAGTTTCTTTTAGAACAGTGAATCATTTCTGTGATCTTAAGGTTGCTGAGATTATTTCAAATAGCTACTTTGAGTTCTTGAATTCATCTGAGAGTTTGCACATATCACTTACCATGTGATTGGTTCCTGTTGATTTATCTTGCCTATTATTTGAGGTCACATGTGGCAGTTAATCTTCATTAGCAGTGTGCATGGCTTAAGAAGTGGCTATGATATCAGGGAAACCCACATCTGGTGTGCCTGTGGTAACATTCCAGAGACAGTTTGATCACATGGGTTCTGAGCCAGTCAGGAATTAATTCCTTGACGGATGTCTACATGATGGGCGTATTGCTGGTGGTGAAAGTCAAAAGGCAGAGCCGGTGGACGAAGCAGGTCATGGAGGGCAGGTCTTTGGAGACGTACCTTGTCCTGGCCTCTGCTCTTAATTCCCTCCTTTCTGAGTTCTGTCCACCAGGAAGGGAAGAACAGCCTCCTCCACATGCCCTGACATCACAATCTTTTGCCCAAATGTATGGGGACAAATGATTTTGGGCAGAACCCTCAGAAACCATGAGCCAAAATAGATATTTCCTTCCTTAAGTTGTTTCTGAAATTCAGTCACATAAGGAACTAACATATCAAAATTATCTGAAAATTTGTACTCATACTGGAAGATGATATGGTCAACATATTGAAGAATGTCTCAATGTAATATATCTATATATGCTCTAGTCTTTGTAAAACAAGTATATATTCCAGTCTTTATGACACAGGTATATATTCCAGTCTTTGTGACATAGTTTATTTGTACCTATAATTACAGAAATTTTGAAGTTTTTTTTTTTAAATTTTTGTCTGAACCTGTGGACACTTTGGTTACCTCAGCACTAGATGGCACCCTAAGTTGAGGTCTGCTACACATCAGCTGTGGGCGTGTTGTCTGGTTTTCAACTTTAGAGTGCGCCTCATGCTCAGCTTTCCCTCATATCTGAAACCTTTATTGTTCAGAATGAGCTGGAAGAAAGTCTAGAAAGGGTAGTCTACTTCTGTAAACCTCCACTGGTGGCTGGCCTTGGCCCCCATGCCTTGTCCACTGACACGGGCTCCTATCTCGGCACCTCCAGATTCTGTCCACCACTGAACATAACCATGCAGGACTCAGCACCAGACGCCTGTGCAATGGCCCAGTGCTTCCTTCTCTTTTCATTCCCCTAACACGGTTTTTGGTCTGTGTTGAGGGAGAAAAGACCTGGAAAATCCTGTAGCCGCCAAGGCCGCAGAAAGGGTGATGTCTGGAGCCCATATCCACCCCCATGGTGGGTGGGGTCTTTCCTCTCTCCCTGCCGCCTGAGGTCTGCGGAGAGGTGGTCAGGGGCTTTTTCCTCACCAGGCCAAGGAGAGCCCCGTCGGCCTGCAGGTTCTGGGCGGAGGACAGAGTGTGTGAGTATAAGCAGTATCTTTCATCAGCAGCGCGCGCTTATGTTTAACTCTGTGCCCGGGTGTGCTTTTTCATCAGAATGTACAATTCACTTACCTCAGCGCAGCTTATGATGAAGTGGAATGCATGCCTGGGATTCTCCATGAGTGCTTTATGTGTTATATGTCCTGTTTGATTCTTCCTTCGAGTCTTCTGTCTTAAAGAAGGTTAAAGGTCCTGTTGGCCTGGACTCAACTCCCAAGTCGCCCACAGCTAGCTAGATAGAGAAAGTGGTACACGCATCTGGCTTTCGTTTGCAGTGGCAAAAGGCTCTGGTGCTTCAGCCCCAACATGCAAATAAGTAAATGAATAAATTACAAATAAAGAGACATTTTCTAGTATTCCTGCTTAATTTACTCTGCCTCATTTACTATACATTTTTGAGTTGTTTTCTTATTTTTGCCCTTAGAAATTACAATTCTCATTTTACCTCAAAACATTCTTTTTAAAAAAACAAATTCTTGCATTCTTATAAGTCATTTAATTTTCAACATACTGAAATGTTGATATTTTTGTTTTATAGAAGGTAGATTATTTGAAGTCTCCATCATTTTCTGAACTTTCTATCTTATCATATCACTGAATCATTCTGTATTAATGTCTACCAAAGTGAATGAAAAAAAAATGCACCCCTGGGCATGCATGGTCAATTTACTCACATGCAAAATCCAGCAATGCTGTTGAAATATGTGAAGTTGGACGACAAATAATCCTTTTGTGAGGCAAAGATTCTATCTCTCCTCGGCTAGTAGGGCCATCCTGTCCCACATGTACATACTCTGTTTGCCTGTGCGGCTTTTCCCTTTATTCCCCATGTAGGAGTATTTGGAACTACTTTGTTAACCAATCTGTTCAATTTCGGTTGGAATTGTAAACATGATGGGATCAGAGACTCAAATGTCATAAATAATTTTTGAATTTTAAGATGTGAAGATACAAGTAGCATGGAACTATCAAAGCATTTGGGTTGGGAAAACTAACTATAATGATCATTTTAGATAAAAAGAATTAAAGTTCTAATGATATATATTTTATATAATACTTGGTACAGATAAATTAATGAGAAATATTTTATAGGGAGTTTATATTGAAGTTGTGTAAGTCATTAAAAATCAAGGTATGAGCAGGGCATAGTGATGCACACCTTTAATCTCAGCACTTGGTGGGTAGAGATAGGTGGAGTGCCATGAGTTTAAGGCCATCTGAGACTACATAGCGAATTCCAGGTCATCCCAGGATAGAGAGTGAGTTCCTACCTTCAAACTCCCCCCCTCAAAACCATCAAGATAAGTATATATAGTTATTGAAATTGTGTCATAATTGTTGTAAAACCATAGTTTGCTTTCACTAAGAAAATATTATTCAGTGATGTTTATAATTGAAAAAAATTCAACTTGGAACTATGTTTAAAGCAACTATGTTTAAGTTTTTGAAGAAAACATACTATACTCTAGTACCCATAAATATTTGTCTATGATATTTTTTATTTGATTTATAGAAATAGAGGTAATGTATATGGCAACTGTGAATTAAAACCTTTTGCCAAACTTAGGAAAGAAAAAATGCATGCACATTTTATTGGTAATTATGTTATGTGTACATTAAGTGATTTAGACATAAAACCAAACATATTTTCTTCAACAATGATTGAACTGATATCATGAAGTTGCATTTAATATTTTAAGCATTGAAAATTTGAACAGAATCCTTTCTCTTATTGATATTTTTGTTTTCCTTTCACCTGAAGGGAAAAAAATAAAATAAAATTTACACTCGGGAGGCAGAGGTAGGAGGATTGCCATGAGTTTGAGGCCACCCTGAGACTACATAGTGAATGCCAGGGCAGCCTGAGCTAGAATGAGACCCTACCTCAAAAAAACCAAAAATAAATAAATAAATAAAATAATAATAATAAAATAAAACAAAATTTATTTTGTAGCAATTAAAGTTCAATCACAAGTTATCATGGATGAAGGTTTTTTTTTAAATCAAAAACCTTCATATATGTACATACAATAATTTCATGTTCCTATCTCGTTATCATCTTTTTTCCCTTTCTCCTTCTCTCCCCATCCCATGAATAGTCTCCTTTTCAAAGGTAGTCCTTCCTGTGTTTTGTTGTCTCCTTACTCTTGTTCTCCCTGGCGCTTTGTATCAAACTGTTGATGGACTCAGGACCTTGCTGGTCTTGTGAGGGTCTCAGTGACCACTGTGGGGCCATGAATGTCAAAAGCCTATGTCATGGATGGAGACATTAATAAACATTTTTGAAAAGACACTGTTAGGGTTTAGATAAGAAACTTGAAACAAGTAATTGAAACCGACCAAAGAATGGACTATTTCTTTCGATTAGCATTGTTTGACAATTCACCTATGATCACTGCTGTGGCAGCCATCATTGTTTGCCTCCCCTCCATTCAGAGCTAGGTAAAGAAGTGCAGGTGGCCTGCCTGGGTGTTAGCACATTCACTTTGGAAGGCTAGTGGATGTGCATTCCCGCAAGCAACAATCACCAGCTCTTAAGCCAGCGCTCCAATGGCTTAGCTTGCTCCTATATCCCCAGCCAGTGTTCCTGGAAGAGACTAGGAAAGCATTGAACCAATGCTGACCCTCCAAACACAGGCAGGCACAGTTCACTTGAAATGGCTAGGGTATAATTTTAGTACCACAAAGAAGAGAATATTGTTAAGTATTTATCTTGTTCTGAAAAATTGCTTATGCCTTATGAATTCTGACTTTCTAGGTATTTTTATGGCAGCAGTTTAGTTGGAATATTACAAATATTCCCCTTAGTGGGTGAAGTAGGATGATAGTTACCAAACCAAAGATGTCTGAACTTCCTAAACTCAAGAGAAATTTGCAGCAAAGATTAAGAAACAAGGCTTTATGGAGATTGTCAGTTGAAAGTGAGATTGTCTAGCTTTGCTTGTGTCTGACCCTCTGGAGAATCCATGTGTGGGTGGTTATTATATTCTGCATGATGTAGGTGGGGCTTAGAAGTGGTAAGGTCTGCAATTATTCATGAGTTAGACTCAAGTGCAAAGAATTATTGACTAGACCATACTATTATGTATACTAGTCCATAGTTCAAAACTCAGGATCATTTTGCTCAAAATGCCTGAATAAGAATAGTATTTATTTTTATTTATTTATTTGCAAGCAGAGATAGACAGAGGAGACAGACAGTGAGAGAAAGAATGGGTGTGCCAGGTTCTCTTGCCACTGCAAGCAAACTCCAGATGCATGTGCTACTTTGTGCATCTGGCTTTATGTAGGTACTAGGGAATTGAACCTGAGTCACTGGGCTTTATGGGCAAGAGCCTTACCTACTGAGCCATCTCTCCAGCCCAAGAATAGTATTTATTTATGTTTACTTGGAGCCTCCCAGTTTTCTAAATTCTCTTCACTCATCTTATCAAGTATTTAGCTTAATGTTATAATGAAAATGACAGGAAATATGGCACACAGAGGTAAACTATTTGTCTTCATTTCCATAAATCAATGGAGAGAATAATTCAGATATAGTTCTTTTATCTGAAGGTCTAGTTTTATTTATTTTTTGTTATAGAACCCAATTCAGTAAAGTTAAATATCTATATCACACTATGAGCTAAGCTTTATTCCTAGCATGTCTGGAAACACACTTGTCAGTTTTGAAACTTTCACTGTTCTCCTTTGTTAAATTATTTTTATTTATTTGGGAGAGAGAGAAAGAGAGAGAATGATTATGGAAGTGCCTGGGCATCTTGCCACTGCAAACAAACTTCAGATCCATGCACCGCTTTGTGCATCTGGCTTTACATCGGTACTGGGGAATTGAACCAGTGCCATCAGGCTTTGCAAGCAAGTGCCTTTAACCACTGAGCCATCTCTCCTGCCCACTACTCTTTTTTTATTGGTTGTCTTCTTGGCTGATCAGAATTCACAATGAAGTCAACTTTTTTCTGTGAGGATTGTATGACAATAATCACATTTCACATGGTGAAGACTTTCCCATTTTGTTTGAGCCTCATCTGCTGTAAATCTCTTTTTGAGAAATGTAAAAAGTTCACCCACAGAACATAGAACATCTGTTAGATTTGTTTGCCCCTAAACATGTGACACTTAGCAAGAATTTCAAGATAAGAAACAGCATGTTGTAATAAGTTATGGAAGTTTCAAGAGAAATAATTATATGAGCTAGCTTCTGAGGGAGGGATGTTTCTATGTACTTGAGCGTCTGGGTGACCCTTACATTGAAGTAGATCCCAACTTGCTCTAACCTGACTGTGGCTTTTAATGTCACATGCAAAGAAAAGTTTAGGCTATAAATGAATGATTATAACTTGCAAATGGTATAATGGGGAAACACACAGAGCCAACATACTGAAGTGTTTTCTGTTATTTATACTAAACAGCTATAGAAATTATATAGATGTTGGGATATAATGACTGTAAATTATATACCTTCTGTAATCATCTTGTTCAGTAACCTTTTTCCTTTACTATGAATAAATCCCTTTCCAGAGTGGGATGGGGGTAAGGATAAGAACCAGAAGTCCAGACAGCCCCAGATGAAGCAGTGCTGCGTGTAGCTGAGCACCCCAGTGTTTGGAGGAAGCAGGCAGGCTTTGCGCGAGCTAGTACGGGGGCTCTGCATGCCCAACTTTCTCTCAACCCTCTTTCATCACTCTTCATAATGTGGCTCATATTTTAAGCAATTAAGCACAAAATTATTCCCCTAACTAATTCTTTTCTATGACTAACTGTACAGCAAGCTGGATTGTGGCAGGGTGGGGCTTGGTGACAACTGAAAGATGAGATGGGATGAGAAGCAGCTATTGGTCTCCTCCGAAAGGCCCACCAGGGTCGCTTACAGCAACTTTTGAACTGCACTTGACTTCCTAAGTTGTGAAAGAACGTTTACAAGCAAGCAGAAGAACAGGAGCATTTTCCAGCCTCTTTCCTCTCTTTTGAAGTATTCCTTACATGGTGGAACATACCATTTCTTAAAAAATAGCTCTTGAGGTAAGTGAGAAGTAGACGGTTAGGTTTTTAAGTTCCCTTTACAGAAGGATGGGAAGGGGACAGTTGACCAACTTGAACATAGTATTTTCTACTTTTCTTTCTAGTCATGAATCTACACTGTCCATGAGTAAATTCATCATGAAAAGTTACATCTGTATTTCTAAATATTTGTGAAATAGAGTGATTTGTTTAGTTATAAAATACTTTATAGATTTTCAGATAGCCCATATCAGTGGATCAAAAATACAAACAGAAACATCCAAACAAGAAACAAAGAAAGAAAATGAAACAGAAACTTAATTCAGTCTTAGAAGTTTTTGTTTATTTGTTTGTTTGTTTGTTTTGTTTTTACCTGATTTGCTGAGTTCTCTGGGCAGAATTAAAATGTCTTTTCTAGTGTCATTATAGACTGTGCCCCAAAGATATTGGAAGTAGAAAAGTTTTAAGAAAAATATTTTTCACATTCAAAAAGAGAAGTTTCAAGGCAAAATAAGAAACATTCTTTCCTCACAAATATTCCCTGTGAGTACCACAGGCGTGTTTTCACTCAGCCAACATGATCATCAAAGAAGCCTGGATTTTAGTGAGATAGGTATCTCAGAGATCAAAAGATTGACAGAAGCAATCTTCTTTCCTCATGCATCAGGCTCCCAGGCACAGACTCCCTTGTTCTCTGCAGTTTAAGGGTAGGGATGAGGTACTGGGCACAGAACTCTGTGCTCTGTGTTACGTCTTCCATAGCCCAGGGCCTGTGAATGTGTGAGTAATCTGAGGGTGATAGTCTTCAGTAGAAAAAAAAAGATTGATAATTCCTATTTCTCATCACATTTAGTTATACAATTTTTCAGGAAATCTGGAACATGAAGCACAGGAAAGAAAGAGTTCACAGTACACAATTCCCACTGTGACTGAACTCATGCTAAGTGAAAGGCCTGCCTCCCTGCCCCTCACCAGAAGGCAGAGGGACAATGCTAGCCACACAGTGTTTTTCGAAAGCATAAAATAAATAATATGGATAGAAATCCTAGCTATAAGATTCTTCAAGAGGTATGAGAAGATGGCTCCGTGGGTAAAACACTTGTCACACAAGTGTGATGATCTGAGTTAAGAGCAGCAGAACCCACGTAAGGCAGGACACAGTAACACATGTATGAATCACAGTGCTCCTACAGTAAGCTCTGAGGTAGAGACAAGAATCTCTCCAAAGCATGCAGGGCAGTTAGTGTAGCATTGGAGTAGTGAACAAGAGATTCAGTCTTCATCATACCCTCTCCAGGAAACTGATGAAGGTTCAACCATTTAATCTGTCTTTTAGGATGTAGAATTTTATGGTACCATTGCCATTTGGATCTAGTTTTGTGTCCCCCACGCCTATCCTTACTCTCCCCTCCTGCCCCACACTCCCTATTATCTGGTTCTCCAGATGCTTATTAGGCATGTCAGCATCTCAGGCACATTCAGGAGCCACAGGTGAGTGAGACCATGTGACGATTATCTTTCTGTGATTGGGTGAGTTCTCTGAGAATGATCTGTTCCAGGTTCAACCATTTTTCTCCAAATTTCATTGTGTCATTTTTCCTTATTTCTGTGTAGAAGTCCATCATGAACATATACCATATCTTGGTTATCCATTTATCTAATGATGGACATCTGAGTTGATTCCAGCTCTTAGATTTTATGAGTTGAGCAGCTATAGACATGGTTGAGCAAATCTCTCTGAATTGAGGTGTGGAGTTTTTAAAACCCATAGCTGGAGCTGGGAAAAAAGTCAGAACCATATCCAAAAAATGAGCCCACTCTCCATTATCAAGCTCCCAGCTTGGCTACAAGAGGGCCTATACCTATTCAATTCTCTCTAAAATGACAATGGTTATCCCATTTATCTGGTGCTGACTTCACTCTCCATTGGAGAGTTTGTTTCTCTTTTTCAGATGGACGCAGACCTGAGGAAAGAATCAGCCCACTGCACTTCACCAGGGCCCCAGCTGAAACCATAGAGTATTTTGGGAAATGAGCAAGAGTGCTACTTTCTAGGTGAAGGAGATAGACACAGAGAGCACTCAACTCCTACCAAACCAGTTATCCAGAGACACAGAGGTTCCCAAGACCCCATCACTGAAGTAGACCTAAAATGGTTCATGGAAATTCATGGAAGAACAGGTGGAAAGATTGTTAGAGCCACATATTGGGACATTATGCACAGGGACATTGCATCTTACCCATAACTGATGGCTGACCCCACAATGCATGACCCACATTCCCCAATGAGGAGGGACCCTGCGGAAGGGGGGAGACAGGGAGGATGGTACCAACATGGCTGTATACACACTGTGTACATAACTAATAAAATAATAAAAAAGAGATTCAGTCTCAAACAATGTGGAAGACAGGGACTGCTCCGGGAGCTTGATCTCTGACTTCTGCGCATGTGCCGTCACACACGTGTGACAACACACGCATATGTGAACACACACATCATACATGTTCACACACAAACATATTCTTCAAGAGATTGTAGAAGAGAAGACAGAGGAGGAAGCTCTGTGAGATCATAACCAAGTTTTGGGTAGCCCCTTCCTGGCCTGAAGTAATCTCCTGGAGGGAGTGGTCTTTTGGGCAGCCCCTTCCTGGCCTGAAGTAATCTCCTGGAGGGAGTGGTCTTTAGTTTTTAAGGTCCTACCTAACAATATGAGCATGAGGAAGACTGAATAGCTCACAAAGTTGGGTGTTCACAGGATGGTTTAGCTGTAGATGGGAGAAGGAGCTATTTATGAAGCACTCACACATTAGAAATCACCTGCTTTGAGAAAACTTCCCTGCACACCTTCTAAGCCAGTTCTTTATTCCCTCTTTAGGCTCCACACATATCTTTGCATATTTATTTGATTTAGTTATCTAATTACTTATTTTTTGTTTTTTGAAGTAGGGTCTCACTCTAGCCCAGGATGACCTGGAATTCATTTTGTAGTCTCAGGGTGGCCTTGAGCTCTTGGCAATCCTCCTACCTCTGCCTCTCAAGTGCTGGGATTAAAGGCTTGTGCCACCATGCCTGGCTGAATATTCATTATTTGTTTCAAAATTAATCAATTATTGAATTTATGAGAGAGAGAATGGACATGCCAGGGATGCTAGCCATTGCAAACAACCTCCAGATGCATGCCACCTTGTGCATCTGGCTTACATGAGTTCTGGAAATCGAGCCTGGGTCCTCAGTCTTTGCAGACAAGCACCTTAACTGCTAAGCCATCTCTTTGGCTATGGGCATCCTATTGTACTTATACCTCTTGCCTTTACTAGACCATTAGTTTCCTGCATGTGGAAATGAACTATTATCCATCATTCTAGTTGAGTTCCTCACATAGATCCTGACTAACTAAATGCATTAATAACTCTTGTTGGGATAAGTGGTTGTTACTTTACTCATGGTATCTGCTGCTACCTACCCAGTAATCCTATCTCAAAGTAAGCAATCTCATAATATAAACATAAAGTAATAGAATCATCATAATTCTAGTGCGTACCACAGCAAGAATATACTTTGTTTTTCTCTAAGCTTGAGCTCTTTCTACCCAGTAAGCTAATGTCCACATGGAATCATAGGAAGACCAGTAGAATTTGGATAAAGTCAGAATTTTATCTGTACTGTCATAATCATGGAACATAATCTGGCCAAATTCAAGGTTGATGCAATGTAAATATTTTATTTCCTTAATCATTTCTCATTCTTTTGTTTTTCTTAGGGGAAATGGAATTGATTTGGATGCTTATTTTGAATTTATCAAGTTTGAGTACTATTAATACCTGAAAAAAATTATTTACAGTTTATAACAGACACAGGATTATGAGATCGGGCAGGACAAGCTTTCCCTTCTACTTGGTCTGCAATTCCTGGTGGGTTCCACAGTGATTGATGGCTCTCCTTCCTCCTTGACTCCTTGTGATTTCACATCTGCATCGGCTTTTCTCTGTCTCTAGGCTGCCTGTTTCCAGGCAAGGCTTAGTGTCCCTCTTTCCACCCCAACCTGTCTTGCAGGCTGGAGCCAGACCTCACTGCCATGTTGAGCAATGCCTGCCTTCCAGTCAAAGAGATTCCCCCGTGCATTTTCCTGTACCTCTCCACCCCTCAGGTCTATACCTCTCATCTGTCCCTCTGGTCTATACCTCTCATCTGTCCCTCAGGTCTATACCTCTCATCCTCCCCTCAGGTCTATACCTCTCATCCACCCCTCAGGTCTATACCTCTCATCCTCCCCTCAGGTCTATACCTCTCATCCTCGGCTCAGGTCTATACCTCTCATCCTCCCCTCAGGTCTATACCTCTCATCCGTCCCTCAGGTCTGTACCTCTCATCCACCCCTCAGGTCTATACATCTCATCTGTACCACTGGTCTATAACTCTCATCTGTCCCTCAGGTCTATACCTCTCATCCACCCCTCAGGTCTATACCTCTCATCCGCCCCTCAGGTCTATACCTCTCATCCTCCCCTCAGGTCTATACCTCTCATCCACCCCTCAGGTCTATACCTCTCATCTGTCCCTCAGGTCTATACCTCTCATCCGTCCCTCAGGTCTATACCTCTCATCCTCCCCTCAGGTCTATACCTCTCATCCGTCCCTCAGGTCTATACCTCTCATCCTCCCCTCAGGTCTATACCTCTCATCTGCCCCTCAGGTCTATACCTCTCATCCTCCCCTCAGGTCTATACCTCTCATCCAACCCTCAGGTCTATACCTCTCATCCACCCCTCAGGTCTATACCTCTCATCCTCCCCTCAGGTCTATACCTCTCATCCGTCCCTCAGGTCTATACCTCTCATCCGCCCCTCGGGTCTATACCTCTCATCCTCCCCTCAGGTCTATACCTCTCATCCACCCCTCAGGTCTATACCTCTCATCCTCCCCTCAGGTCTATACCTCTCATCCGTCCCTCAGGTCTATACCTCTCATCCGCCCCTCAGGTCTATACCTCTCATCCTCCCCTCAGGTCTATACCTCTCATCCGCCCCTCGGGTCTATACCTCTCATCCTCCCCTCAGGTCTATACCTCTCATCCACCCCTCAGGTCTATACCTCTCATCCTCCCCTCAGGTCTATACCTCTCATCCGTCCCTCAGGTCTATACCTCTCATCCACCCCTCAGGTCTATACCTCTCATCCGTTCCTCAGGTCTATACCTCTCATCCGCCCCTCAGGTCTATTCCTCTCATCCTCCCCTCAGGTCTATACCTCTCATCCGCCCCTCAGGTCTATACCTCTCATCCGTCCCTCAGGTCTATACCTCTCATCCGTCCCTCAGGTCTATACCTCTCATCCACCCCTCAGGTCTATACCTCTCATCCGTCCCTCAGGTCTGTACCTCTCATCCGCCCCTCAGGTCTATACCTCTCATCCACCCCTCAGGTCTATACCTCTCATCCGTCCCTCAGGTCTATACCTCTCATCCGCCCCTCAGGTCTATACCTCTCATCCTCCCCTCAGGTCTATACCTCTCATCCGCCCCTCAGGTCTATACCTCTCATCCTCCCCTCAGGTCTATACCTCTCATCCACCCCTCAAGTCTATACCTCTCATCTGTCCCTCAGGTCTATACCTCTCATCCGTCCCTCAGGTCTATACCTCTCATCCTCCCCTCAGGTCTATACCTCTCATCCGCCCCTCAGGTCTATACCTCTCATCCTCCCCTCAGGTCTATACCTCTCATCCAACCCTCAGGTCTATACCTCTCATCCACCCCTCAGGTCTATACCTCTCATCCAACCCTCAGGTCTATACCTCTCATCCTCCCCTCAGGTCTATACCTCTCATCCAACCCTCAGGTCTATACCTCTCATCCACCCCTCAGGTCTATACCTCTCATCCAACCCTCAGGTCTGTACCTCTCATCCGTCCCTCAGGTCTATACCTCTCATCCACCCCTCAGGTCTATACCTCTCATCCTCCCCTCAGGTCTATACCTCTCATCCAACCCTCAGGTCTATACCTCTCATCCACCCCTCAGGTCTATACCTCTCATCCACCCCTCAGGTCTATACCTCTCATCCAACCCTCAGGTCTATACCTCTCATCCTCCCCTCAGGTCTATACCTCTCATCCTCCCCTCAGGTCTATACCTCTCATCCGTCCCTCAGGTCTATACCTCTCATCCACCCCTCAGGTCTGTACCTCTCATCCTCCCCTCAGGTCTGTACCTCTCATCCGCCCCTCAGGTCTATACCTCTCATCCTCCCCTCAGGTCTGTACCTCTCATCCGTCCCTCAGGTCTATACCTCTCATCCGTCCCTCAGGTCTATACCTCTCATCCACCCCTCAGGTCTATACCTCTCATCCTCCCCTCAGGTCTATACCTCTCATCCCTCCCTCAGGTCTATACCTCTCATCCCTCCCTCAGGTCTATACCTCTCATCCGCCCCTCAGGTCTATACCTCTCATCCTCCCCTCAGGTCTGTACCTCTCATCCACCCCTCAGGTCTATACCTCTCATCCTCCCCTCAGGTCTATACCTCTCATCCTCCCCTCAGGTCTATACCTCTCATCCTCCCCTCAGGTCTATACCTCTCATCCTCCCCTCAGGTCTGTACCTCTCATCCCTCCCTCAGGTCTATACCTCTCATCCACCCCTCAGGTCTATACCTCTCATCCACCCCTCAGGTCTATACCTCTCATCCTCCCCTCAGGTCTATACCTCTCATCCTCCCCTCAGGTCTGTACCTCTCATCCGCCCCTCAGGTCTATACCTCTCATCCTCCCCTCAGGTCTGTACCTCTCATCCACCCCTCAGGTCTATACCTCTCATCCTCCCCTCAGGTCTATACCTCTCATCCTCCCCTCAGGTCTATACCTCTCATCCGCCCCTCAGGTCTATACCTCTCATCCTCCCCTCAGGTCTGTACCTCTCATCCATCCCAGGTCTATACCTCTCATCCGTCCCTCCAGTCTATACCTCTCATCCATCCCTCCAATCTTTTATGCTTTCCTTGAGTTCTTCACTGCATTCTTACCTCCACAGCCCTCTTCCACTTTGTGGAGAGAAGGGATTATTCTAATTATTGTTTTATAGTTATTATTATTATTTTGGTTTTTTGAGGCAGGGTCTCACTCTGGCCCAGGCTGACCTGGAATTCACTATTTGGTCTCAGTGTCCTCAAACTCTTGGTGATCCTCTTACTTCTGCGTGCTAACTGCTGGGAATAAAGGCATGCACCACCACACCCAGCTCGAGGAGAGGTTATTATATAATGGAAATTGTAAATTTGTTGTTCCCCACCTTAATATTTCTTTCATCTTTCCATTTTTCCTCTTATTCGCTGGGCATGCCTTCTTGCTCTTGTCTCCCCTAAATGGTGTTTTTTTTTTTTTTCAGTGTTGTATCTTTTACTATCCTCTCTTGGTTTATCCTCCTATAATCTGTATGTCCCATGGAACAATATTATCTCTACATATGTGACTCTCAGATTAGCATCTGCAGGCACATGTACCAATCTCACCACCAACTTTAGAATGGTCATTTGGAAATCTCAACTTAGCTGAATTTTACTCATGCTAACCTCAATATGTTATTTGTTCTGATCCCAAGTGATTTTCTTGCTCCCTTATTTGTGTTAATAGATAAGAGTTCTTCATATTTATTTAGTAGATTATTGTCAGAGTCATGATTCTGGTCAGGATATTTTTTGGCTATCTTTGTGTTTGATTTTCTGTATCTTAGAGTGGTATAAACACATGGACTGTGAAAACTAAATCATGTAGCAGGCACAACTTGCTGCCCAGTACATTGTGGATGTGTCGCTGTTATACGTCCACCATTTATAACCCTTTCCTGGCTCTGGATCATTTATAAAGTAACAATTATCTGGCAGTGGTGGTATACTCTAATCCCAGCAATCAGGAGGCAAAGGTAGGAGGACTTTAGTGAGTACAAGGCCGTCCTGAGACTACACAGAGAATTCCAGGTCAGGCTGGGCTAGAGTAAGACCCTACCTCGAAAAACAAAAAAAAAAAAAAAAAAAAAAAAAAAAAACCCAAAAAACAAAAAACAAAAAACCAAAACCAAAAAAAGTTGGTTGCTTCCAGCAGTTTGGTCTGTGAATTCTAATTACAAGATATTTTCCTTCCTGCTGTCTTTTGTTCTTGCTTGTTCCTTTGTCTGCACATCTTCCCGTTGTCTCCACACTTGCTGTTCTATCTGAGTCCAGGCCATGTTTAAGTACTTCTTTTTCCAGGAAAGGCGCCCTAGTGTTCACAGTGTGTTGGAAATTCCTCTGGTCGCTTCTGAGTTCCTTCTCAACATTTTGTCAACTTCTACCTTGGAAAGTGTAGCAATAGATGACATTTTTTTTTTTTTTTTTTTTTTGGTTAGAGTTTCATAGTCCTTTGGAGATCTAGTCAGTTTCTTAACTACATATATTTAAAAAAAATTTACAGTGCTAATAAGTTGCTTTCTTCACAAGAGTCCCTCAAAATATTTATCAAATTGCTTCATTGATTGTACTTTGATTATACATTCAGTTTGGCAAATACTTCTGGAGGAAGAACTGTCTGGGAATTATGAGAGAGTTATGGGTCAGGACATTACACAAATATGTTAAAAAGTACACTTGATTATGTCATGTAATCATCTAAGATTTCGAGAAAGCATATATAGTGTGTTCACTTTGTGTGGCATGAGAATGGAACCAGGCCTAGACTAAACATTGTCCCAGTCTTTCTTTGACCTTCCTGGAGATAGACTACTCAGGCCTTGCCATCTCTAATTATTGTAATTTTGTACTTAGAGCACATGTGGTAGATGAAAATCTCCTTTGCCCACACTGCTTCCCCAGACCCTGCTGGCAGGCACTGTACATAGTTCTGGAGGCTCCATTCTGCAAAGGCTGCAGTTAAACATGAAGCCCGTGTGAGGAGGACTCCGGGTTGAACGTGAAGCCCGTGTGAGTAGGACTCCCAGGCTAAACATGAAGCCCGTGTGAGGAGGACTCCCGGTTTAGGGGAAGACCTAACCAAAGTGAAGCAAAATTAAAGTAGTAAAAGCATTTTTTGTGTGATAGCAAATTAGAAACTCAGTAGGATTTTTAAGGTGGCCAGAGATGGCTTCAGTGAAATAATTACCTTACAAACAAGAGAATCTGTGTTTGATCCCCAGATCCCACGTAGAAAGCAAGGTACGGTCCAAGTGCTTGTAACCCCAGTGCTACGGTGGCAGAGACAAGAAGATCCATGAGACTTACTTTTAGCCAGCCTAGCGTATTTGGCAAGTTCCAGGCCAATGAGAGACCTTGTCACAAAAAGAGGTGGATGGCATACCCCAGGAACAGCACCCAAGGTTGTCCTTTGGCTTCCAACCTGCATATGCACACACAAGCATGCACACATGTGTATGCACACACACACACACACACACACACACACACACACACACACACACACACACACACAGGGCATGACACCATCATCACAGAGCATAAGAAAATGATCCTATAAGGTGGAAATATAAATATCTGACACTTCTGGAATATTCTCCATCCCTTGATCAAGATTCCTCCTTTCTTAATTGGCCCTTTCCTGGTTTACCATAGAGTTTTTGTGGTGTTAGACTAAATCTAGTGATAGAAGATTTCCCTTAAGGTATTATTCCTTATAAGAGGTCCATGGTGCGCTCCATATATTCTGTTCTTGTAGGGAGGAAAGCTGTGTGTGAGAAAGGATGCTGGCTTCCATACCATGGGACTCTGGAGCAATCTCCAGGTCTTGCATGGCTGTGTACCCTAGAGCTGGCCACTGAACATCTCTGGTACCTTAGTTTCCATCACTAAAATCAAGTTATTAATTATTTCCTTATGCTGCTGTTATGAAGATACATAGAGAATAGGTTCTAAAGTGCTTCTCAAGTTGAAAAGTGTTTTCTGAGAAAGATCTCAAGGAAGGGTCTGTGGTGACGTCCGAAGCCGCAAGAAGATGCAAAGCCTTTTGCTCTTGCCTTAAGATGGCTGCTCTTCCCTTTTCCTCTGCTGGGAGTTCTCCTCTGCTGTATTTTTCTGTAAGGCCCCAGTTCAAGTGTCCTCTCTCCAAGAAGAGCATTCCCTTGACCATTCCACTCATCTGCCAGGGCTGTTCTCAGAAAGTATCGCAGGCCAGGTAGCTTAGGTAAAAAAACTAGGTTTATCCTCACAGGTCTGGAGCAGAAGCTTGAGGCCACGCCCTGGGAGACTGGTTTCTTTCAGTCTTCTCTCCCCAGCTCTAGATAGCCGTCTCCAGTGTTTCCATGTACTCGCCCTGTGCTGTCAGGTGATCAGCTCGTGTTGTCTTATGGTTGTCCCCATGCTGTCCTGTGGTCATCCTGTGTGCCACATGGTTGTTTCATATGGTTGTCCCTGTGCTATTGTATGGTCATCCCCGTGTTGCCATATGGTCATCTCATCTTGTCGTATGATTATCCCTGTGTTTTCATATGGTCATCCCGTGTTGTCATTTGGTCATCCTCATGTTGTCATATGGTCATCCCTGTACTGTCACATGGGTGTCCCCGTGTTTTCATATGGTCATCCCGTGTTGTCATTTGGTCATCCTCATGTTGAATTATGGTCGTTCCGTGTTGTCATGCTGGCATTCCCATGTTGTCATATGGGTGTCCCTGGGTTGTCATATGGTGGTCTCCATGTTGTCATGTGCTCCTCCTGTGTTGTCACATTGTCATCCTCATGAGAATGCCAGACGTATAAGATTGGGAATCCATGTAACCTGTTTACCTTACCTTATCTCTTTAAACACCTTGTCTTCAGGTACACTTGCATTCTGAGGGGCTCGAGGTTAAGAACCATCTATCACATATGCATGTTGAGGGGCCACAGGTCAGCCCTTACCATCATAACTGAATTAGCTTTCCTACTATTCCTAGTTGCTGCTGTTGTTTTTGTTGTTGTTGTTGTTGTGTGTGTGTGTCTGTGTGTGTGAAGATACAGTGTATGCATGTGCATGTGGAGGCCAGAGGACAGCCTTGGATATTGCTCCTCAAGCATTGTCCACCTTGATTGACACAGGGTCTCTCACTGGCCTGGAACTCACTGATTAGGTTGGACTTGCTGGCCAGTGAGCGCCAAAGATCCTCTTGTCTCCTCCTACCTAGAACTGTACCTAGAAGTGTGTGCCATCACACCTGGCTTTTTAAATGTGGGTTCTGGGGGTTGAACTCAGGTTCTCCTGTTCGTGAGACAAGCACTTTGTTGACCAAGCTACCTTCCCAGCCCTACTTTATATTTCTTTTATAACACATTTGAAATTATTCAATTTATTTACCACGTTTGACTGCCTGACTTTATCACTTGAATACAAACCTGTAAAGGCTGTGATGAATAAGATCTTGTCCCTTTTGTAGACTAACCCTGGCAAAGAGCCTTGTACATGGTAAGTACTTGCTCTTGTCACATACTAATCATGTGACTCTGAACAAATTATTTAACTCCTTTGTACCTCAGTGTGCTTAGGATTAATCTTAGTCAATTCAATTTTATTATGATAATTGCTTAGAAAACTTATTACACATAGAAATTGTTCAATATATGTTAGTGATTATTCTTTTGTATAATCAAATCAATAGAAAAAAATGAATGGATATGTTGAGTGCCTGTGACTTAATGACTTCTGAATTGATTCTCATGCATCAGTCTAACACAGAGTACAATTTGGGGCATTCAGAATTCCATATCCATATGCTGTGAGTATAGCTCAATGACAGAGTGCCCAGCGTGCCCAGTGTGCACAAGGCCCTGGATTTGACCCCTAACACTGAAAAACAAAACTGACAAAAACAAAGAGAAACATACCTCCCTGAACACTGAACTAAAAAGGCATTATTTTGATGTAGAAAGTTTGTGAGCCTAACTTCATTTTCACAGTGATAGCTCTCCCTGCATTGAACTGTACATATCTGGTAGCTTTGGTGGGTGTGCTTTTTGAATGCTTTCATTAATGATGGATTCTTTTCATACATGTTCATTTATAATTTTTATTTAGAATTAACTGGGTGTAGGGAAGTAAGAAACATCTACCAGATAGGATGACCTGGATTCAGGGAGACTAGAGATCAAATGGGTAGCTCCCACAGCAGGAGTTGTGTGTTCATGAAGTTGGGATCTAGAGAAGTTTTGGACAAGGAGTGAAAGAAAAACAAAGATACAAATGACACTAAGAAAACTGGTTCAGGGCCTGGGCTAGCTGAAGCCAAGCCCAAAGAAGATCAGACAAGACCTACATCTACTGCACTGGTATCTAGCTTGTGCTGGGCATGTGGGATGTCAATGTCAGAGCACCGAGAGTTTCCCATCAGGAGCAGGGCCAGGCATGCCTGTGCGCATCCACAAATGAAGTGTCTGCACAGGAAGATCCTGTGGGATCTGCGATCAGCCTGGATGCACCCTGCCTGACCATTTGAGAGCTCTGTCACCCTTGGACTGAATACAAAGGTTACTATTATAGGAAAATAAGCTTATTTTACTGATGGCTTTATAATACTTTCTGTGTGTAGTTGTAGTATGCATGATATGGTATGTGTGTGTGTACACACATCTGTGTATGTGCACACATGTGTGGCTTGTGTGCACATGTGTGGAGGTCAGAGGTGATGCTGATTGTCCTTATATTGTTCATCAACATCTTTTCTTGAAATAGTCTCTCACTGAACCCAGAGCTGCTACATTATATTCCTTTTATAACACATTTGAAATTATTTAATATATGTTCATTAAAATGTTTTTAATCTGATTGCCTGATCAGTGAGCTCTGGTGATTCTCCCGTCCTCAAGTTCTCCAGTCTGTAGTCTCTGGTCTCCACACCTCACAGGAATGGAGTGATAGGTGCTTCTGGCCACCTTCAGCTGTTTACATGGGTGCTGAGGGATCGAACTCCATGTGAATCAGGTGCTCAAACCCTTGTGCTGTGTGACAAGTTTTCTTTTTTTTTTTTTGAATGATTTGTTTTTGAGGTAGGGTCTCACTCAGGTCCAGGCTGACCTGGAATTCACTCTGTAGTCTCAGGATGGCCTCAAACACACGGCAATCCTCCTAGCCCTGCTTCCCCTCCCAAGTGCAGGATTAAAGGTGTGGCCACCATGCCCGGCTGTGTGACCAGTGTTCTAAGGTGCTGAGCCATCTCCCTAGCTCTCACTGTATGCCTTCTAAAACAGGCTGACATATGTTATTTTTACTAGCATTCAAGAAGTAATACGTTAGAAACAGTGGCTCAATGTGTAGGCATTAGTGGTAAACACTTTAGACAAACATATTTAATTATTACACATGTATATGATAGGTAATCGATCATTGCAATTTAAAGGATAGAAACTAAGAACTCAAGTGAGCAATGTAACACTGCTTATAAGAGAAGAGCAGATTAGTAACCATGGTTGTGTGCTTATAAACCTCCTTACTCAATGTCCTGTTGGTGTACCTGGGTGCTAAATGCTGTACAAAAGCTTTATGTATTGACAATACTATTCTGTGATAGATTTCATAATTAGTCACTTTCCACTATGGTATCTAAGTCTCAGAGGAGGACTAAAGGCTTCACTTTGGGAAACAGAATGAATCAGAAGCAAGAATTCCAAGCCTTGGGGTGAAAGCAGTCAGGCTGAGGGTTTTGTCTTATTATCTCAGCACACTTATTTTATTTTTTTATGTTTGCAGCCCAGATGTGGCTGAAAATGCACACTCACGCAGCAATTGCCATAAATAGAAGGAGGAGGGGTTCTCTGGATTAAGTGGTGGTAAATACTGTGCAGTTTTATTCATGTGGGGCACAGAGGATTGCCCACAGGAATGTTCCAAACTCGAATGTAGCATCTGCCTCCCTGCTTGCGCCTCCTTCTGACAGTGTAGGCCTGGCGCTAAATGCCAAGCAGGAGTGAGGCTTGGCAACACCTTTCTGACTGGAATAAGATGGCAAAACAGTGCATATGTAAAACAGAGATTTGGCAAATGAACCATCCAATTCTTGACATCCAATTCTTGAGGCAAATTTACCCTCATTAAAAGTAAAAGTTGAGACATAGAACTTTCCCCTTCATTTCTCCTAGGATAATCCTTGTATTCCCATGTTGAATAGAAAATGCTCAAACATCAACATCCCTATGAATCACTCCCTTACCCCAATAAACCCTGAAATTCAACCTCAGAATCCTGTAGTTATGGGCCCTCTGCAAGAGTGTTTGTTTTAACACATGACGGTATCCATGCACACTAACACTGGCTCTCTCCAGGGATTTAAATAACCTTAAACATTAGATGTGGCTTTTTTAAAACTAACTGTAAACCAAAAGCTTTGGAAAAAAAAAGTATCTGCCTTTTCCCCTTCATGAACTCTTTCCTCTGATTATCAGGCCCAAGATAAGTAAAACCCAAGAGTGTTTGCTCTTAATTAAAGCTCTTTTAGAATGTACCCAGAGGCACCACTTAAGAGTGTGCAAACCAGATGAGATGAATGGCAAAGCCTTTAATTTACTTCCCCAAAGATTATCTATGCATTTTTGTCTTGAGAAATTGAAGTTAGGAACTTAGGCAATAGTTAACACTTAGGAAGAAAGTTAATCTATGTCAGTCCCGCTCAAATGTTGGTGTGTGCCTGGCCAGAGCTTGAGGAAGAAGTAACTGATGGGGTGGGAGTGGGAGAAGGACAAGAGGAGACTCTCATCGAAAAAGAGAGAAGGCTAAGGCATTCTGCTCCGAAATTACTTAGGTCTCCGTTCTTCTAACATTTTTTTTGTCATCAAAACATGTGCTTTCTGTTCCCAAGTGGAATTAGTTACATGGTTGCTGTGTGAATAAAGGTCCAAAAGTTACAGCACCACACTGGAAACAGGACATCTTGATGGGCTTTCCTCAAGCCTGAAAATGAAACTTCCCTTTGACATTTAGGTATAGACACGGATGATACAAAACATTGCTTATCTACTTTAGCTTCAAGAATAATCAAACTCACACATGGCACCGTGAGAGCTCTGTGTTCTACTTGTGAATTCAAATCTTGATGCTCGGCTGAACTGAGAAATCCGTGGGAGACAAGTGAACCATACCTCTGGGCGTGTTTGTGAGAGCATTTCCAGAGATTTGAGCTCCTCGGCTGCTTTTCGGTGGATGAATTGAGGGAGGTGATGGGACTGTGAGAGGTGAGACCTGGCTGGAAGGAGTGAGCTGCCAAGGGGCATGTCTCTGGAAGGAGTATTTTGCAGTTGGTTTCTTATTCCTACCTGCTTGCTGGCCACAACAAAGTAAGTGGACGTTGCTACATGCTCCTGACCATGTAAAACTCTCTCTTGCTCCAGGCCCAAAGCAATGGATGCAGCACATCCTTGATGGGAATGCCTGAAACCATGAGTCAAAGTCAACCCTTCCTTTTTAAGCTTTATCTCAGGCATTATCACAGAGATAAAAAGCCTAACATGCCAGCCCTGCGTCCTATTTTCATTAAGAGGAATATCCCAATTTTTCATATTTTCTCCTTTCCTTAACTATATCAATATTAAGCAACTTTTAGGAGTTGTGCAAAACTCATACCTTATCTTTTTAGTCATCACAACCATATTATGAAATATATACTACTTCCAAGTTAAACAAATATGAAAATTGAGATTTAGAGGTTAAGTGTCTTATCTAAGCTGATACAACTGATAAGAGTTAGTACCAGACTCATGCCACCCTGACGCATTTAACCCTGGATGGCGGGAAGGCTGGGTGCAGGTTACGGCTCTCTAGTTGGGACTTAGGAAATCATGTGTTAACTTAACACGTGTTTACAAATATTTCTGTGTGCCCTGTGCTGTTCTGTGCATTAAGAGTACAGAAATAAAAACCACACAAGAAAACACCAATGCCTTGAAAATGAGGAAAGGCGATGATAAAGCGTCCGGTATTTCAGAAGCCATGACTGCTAGGAAGAAAACAGGCTGTGTCCGGAGCAGAGGCCTCAGGGCCGGGCCGGCGTGCTCACGGCTTCTCCGATGTGCTGACAGTTGGGAGGACACTTGTGTTACTTACTTTCTTATTGTTGGGAAAAACACCTAGCAAGAGCAACTTTTGGAAGAAAGGGCTTGTTTCTGCTTATAAGGGACGCTGTCCATCATGGGGTGTAGGGAAGGCGTGATGGAAGGAGCTCAAAGCAGCTGTCATGCTGCCCCAGCGAAGAAGCAGAGTGTGGTGGGCACCCGTGGCCAGCCGGCTCTCTCCTGCTTACTTACACAGCCCAGGACTCCAGCCCAAGGACTGATGCCCGCCACAGTGAGCTGGGTATCCCCACCTTCATTCACTCAATCTAGAAAACCCCTTACAGACAGGCCCACAGATTTCTTTCCATAGTAATTCTATATCATTTCAAGTTGACAACTGATATTCACCATTACAATACCTGAATTAATCCAAGCTGCAAGTTACAAAGAAATGAGCAGAAAGAGTGATTCATGCAGAGACACGATGGCATAAATGTTGGAGCCTTTAAGGAACACCAAGGGGTGCTGGCTGGCTAGGGCACAGTGACTGTGGGAGGAAGTGTTACGATTTCATCCTGAGTGAGATGGGACACTGCTACATGGATTTTATGCAGAGGCATGACATTACGTACTGAGGAATCCTATGGGCACCTGGTTGTTTGGCTGATAGTAGGCATAAGCATCTTGAGGCAGATCTAATAGGATTAGCTTATGGCCTGAATGTGCTGGGAGGAGTTGGGGAGCACTTTGATGCCTTTTTCCCTGAGCAATTGGTGTTGTCATTTGTAGGGAACAGGAGGAGAGGAGGTAGGAGAGAGAACATGACATTCATTTGGGGAAATGTTTTTAAATGTATACAAAGGCTCCTGGTGGAGATATCCAATATAAAAGCAATGAGTACAAGGGTTAGAGATGTGTTCTCAGAGCTCTTATTCTGAGTATGGTACTTGAAAGAGCAGCCCAGGTGAGCTCACCTGAAGAGCGAGTTCAAGTAAACAGCAGACCGATCCTGGGCTTGGGGTGGGCTGGGGAAATGGTTTGAGCACACAGACAGTTACACATTTCACACATACAAGCTGACAGTGACAAATTGTCTCACATCACACTGTCCAGATTCCAGTCCAAATTCAAGTTTTGTTGCCTTGAGGGTAGGCTGTGAGTGAGTGGGCCTGTGCCATGACACAGAGGTGGAGGGCAGAGGACAATTTCTGGTGTAGGCTCTTGCCTTCCACCTCATTTTGAAGCAAGTCCATCTAGGTTTACCACACGCTTGCCAGCTACCTGATTGGAGAGTTCCCGGGATCCCCATCTCCTCATAAGCACACTGGGAATATGGAAGGCTTTGGGGGCGGCTCCGGGGTGTGAACCCAGACACTTCCTCTTGCACAGCAAGTGCTTCATCTGCTGAGCCAGATCCCTGCCCTGCCGCAGGCTCTTGACCTCTGCTAAACATCCTCTGGCTCCCTCCAGATTGCACAATCGAGGAAGACTCCAGATCTTTTGTGTAGCCAAGGAGGATCCTGGATGGTCCACACAACTTTTAGCAAATAGTTTCCTGGTTATCCAAAGCCAAGCAGGAGCTTTGTATCTTTGAGAAGATGCAGCCTCCCCTGGGTTTCCTACTCCCTTTGCACATCATCAGTCTGGGATCTCTGTGAATACCACTGCACGATTGTAGTGCTGTAAATGACGTGATCATTGTAGGGCAGCAAGGCAACAGCCTCTTACTTGTGAGTGTCGCGTATGAGGGAGACCATCCTGAGATTGCGTAACAATCACTGAGGCCGTGAGCAGCTTGTGGAATGCCCTTCAGTCCAAACTTCTTATCATGCACTCCAGGCTGGTGTCAAGGAATGCACACATGGGGGTAGGGTTATGTATGTAAGATGCTTAGCTTAGTGACCGGCACACAGGAAACACATAGTAATGCACACTGGTTTTGATTCTTTCAGAATCTTGGAAAGCACACTTCTCCACTCCCAACAGTACTCCAAGGTGCCTTGGGACATTTGCAGGGCCAAAGGGGTTGCTTAGTTGGAAGAAAATATTTGGAGAATGGAAAAAGAATCCATACGTAGAATGCTGAATTGCAAAGCTCATGCTTCCGGCTCTTAACACACTCAGCCTCATTTCATTTGGACGCCATGTGCAGCACGTCCTTCTGGATACGGGGTAACTCACCTAGACAGCTGGTTTCATTTATCACATGAAATCAACCTCTCTGTGGAGCAGGCATCTTGACAGCGTGCCGTGCTGGGCTGTCAATGACCTAATCCCACTGTTCTTCACATTTCCTGTAGCACTAGAATGTCTTCTTATAGATAAAAGTTTACAAAGGGCTTCTCTCTACGCTATGGGAACACGGCTCCCAGCTCAAGCTGGCCCTCCTCAGCCGCTTCCCTTCCTCCTTAAGTCACAGCAATGAACGCGTAGGGCTCCGAGGGACCTGGCGTGAAACCCATTTACCCAGGCTATCCCAGCAACACAGAGAAATCAGAAAGCAAAGCTTTCAACAGTGTTTATCAGGACAAAAAGGGAATTTTTTTAAAGGATAATATTTCTAAAGAGTTTTTTATTTGCACAGGTATGTTTGTGTGTGTGTGTGTGTGTGTGTGTGTGTGTGTGTGCAATAGGGACTCCTGCTACTGCAAATGAATGCCAGACACCTATGCCACTTTGTGTCTGGCTGTATGTGGGTACTGAGGAATCAAACCTGGGCCACTAGGCTTTGCAAGCAAGTGACTTAATCCACTGAGTCATCTTTTCAGCACCAGGATAGGTTTTTATTTATTTATTATCTAAAATATTTTAATTGGTTTATTTGCAAGAAACAGAGATACATAGAGATTGGTAGATAGATAGAAAGACAGACAGACAGACAGAGAGCATAGGTATGCCAAAGCTGCTTGCTACAGCAAATGAACTCCAGATGTATCCACCGCTTTGCTCATCTAGTTTTACATGGGACTAGGGAATCAAAGCAAGGCTGTTAGGCTTGACAAGCAAGCACTTCTAACCAGAGAGTCAAATCTCCAGTCCAGGCATGGTTTTTTATCTTCATGCATGTGGGCACACACACATGTGAATGCATGCAGAGACTAGAGGTTGACATCAGGTATTTTCCTTATTTATTGAGACAGACTCTTACTGGAAACCAGAGTTCACATGTTCAGTTAGTCTAGCTGGCCAGCTTGCCCTGGGGATGCCCCGTGCCTGCATCTTGCACCAGAGTACAGACAGCTGCCATGCCCAGCCACGAGTCCACATGTACTGGGTCTGACCACTGGTCCTTCTGCTGTGTAATGGGTGCTCCACTGACTGGCACCTCCACAGCCTCTGCTCATCACATTCCACTACCTCAATTGCTTGCTACTGCGTAATAAGACTCTGGAGATTAATAGTACTTACTGTCAGGCCCTCTGCTGAGTGGTGATGGGCACACTGTGGAGAGTAGACAAGATTTAGCTTTCAGCGAAGTCAGTTTCAAATGCAGGGAACTTTACCATAACAAATGGCTCTAAGTCTAGAAGTAAAGAGGCTAAAAGTAGGCAGCATAATGGACTCCTGTCCCAGCCCCAGAAACCCACAACAGTGGCTTGTCTGAGTGGATCCACTGTGTGCACAGAGCCAGGAAAGGAGACATGGTGATGGAATACAGTCAGATTCAACATGACAGAGACTTTGTCTATCAGACTGGCTTTACACAAGCCAAAGTATGTGTTTGTCTCTGGAATCTTCAGAGGGTAAAGAAACAGTTCTCCCACAGACATCCCAGCTGACATCATCATTGGTCCTCAGTAAAGCCTGTTATGGACCTCTGACATCAAGAGCTAAAAGATGAAAAAAACAACTTTTGCTTAAACCACCAGCATTGTAAAATTGCATACAGACAGTGATGAAATATGATGGTGTTCAGGGTTTCATAAGTCAGCAACCCCAAATGTCATTAAGGACAGAAATATGAACACAGTGGGATGGAGTTGGCATTCTCTGTGCCCTCATACATATGTGGCCAGTTGAATTTTGCCAAGTGTGCCAAGTTCATTGCTTGGGTGGAGAATAGTTTCTTCTAGGGAGGTTGGGAGATAAGGAGCCTCTACATGTCAAAGGAGACTGGAACTCCTGCACTCACCATGCACCCAAAATGAATCTGCAAACACTGAACGAAAAAGTCTTGGAAGGAAAGGTGGTGACAAACATGACCAGGGCCTTGGAAGTGGGCTCTTGGACATGGCACCAAAAAGCAAGAGCAACAAAGAGTAGATCAAGTAGCTCTCATCACAGCCAAAAATTTTTATTAAGATCCAGGTCTGGTGGCACAAGCCAGTATTCCTCCTGGCTATGGGCAGAGGTTGAGGTAAGAGAATCACAGATTCAAGACCTTCCAGGAGCAGAGAGTGAATTTAAGGACAGTCTGGTCATGTTAATGAGATCATATCTCAGAACAAAAAGTGAAAAGAGGGCTGGGATGTAACTTAGTGCTAGAGCATTTGCCTAGTTTGTATGATACCTGAGGCTTATTCCCCATTACAAAAGAAAAAAGAAAAAAATCATGGAAAAGTGAAGTGGGAAAAACATTTGCAAATCAATTCTCTGATCTCTGATAAAAGTTGCTGCAACAGAAAGTCAGACAAACCATATCTGTTAGCTTCCTGTTACTGTGGTAAAATACCTGAGGCAATCAACTTACAAAGAAGCGTCTATTTTGGCTCACAGCTTTCGAGGTTTCAGTCCCTGACTCTCTGGGCCTATGCTGGACAGTGCATCATGGTTGGGAGCACATGGAGGAAGAGCTTTCATAGTCAGCAACACAAGGAAAATACACCAGAGTCTCATGATGCTCTTTTAGGGCACACATTCAATGTCATATAGCCTTGCATTATATCCCATCTCTTCAGGTTTCTCTCCTTTCCTAATATGCAGCTCTAAGAAGCATGTTTATAACACAATAACCCTTGGGGAACATTCCAGACTCAATTCAGCTCAACTCAATTTGTTACACAGGCAGGTGTTAACTACACACTGCTACAAAGGAGATGTGCACATGGACCTCATAACTCCCGAGATCCACCGCTTTGTCCCAAGAGCCATGGGTATAGTCCCCAAAGCACAAACTCCACCCATGAATTAAGTTTTGATTGACAGTGTACTGTGATCCAGGCAATGTGCTAGGATGTGAGAGTCGTTCAGATGCCCAAAGGCAGGGGAAGAAGCAGGTCCTCTGTGACGTTCATACTTACCACAGGAAGCCATGCTGGGCCTCATCTCGGGCAATTCAAGGCTCTAATGGCGTTAGGTTGAAGGCAATGAGAACAGAGGAAGTTGCCGTCAGAATTCAGGTGAGAGATGCTGGTATCATGAACTCAGTGGTTAGCAGAGTGGATGAAAGGAAGTGAGAGAGTCAAAAGATGTTAGAACCAAAGAGAGACGTCTTTGCTTGCTGAATGAAGCCCAGAATTCAGATGCCAAGTGCCCATCTAAAAGCGAGGCATATGGGATCCTAGTGCTGAGGAAAGGGACGCAAGGGGACCCTGGGATTTGCTGGCCACCTAGTCTAGTAGGTGAGCTTTTGCTTCAAAAGAAAAGGTGGAGAGCAATTGAGGAAGACATTCGAGGCTGACCTGTGTACACATGCACACATGTTCCCACATACATTATAGACTCATATACACACATGCACTATACCCTCACATACATGTAAAAAGAGGAAGAAATTATTTAGAGACTATAGAACAGATATTCACATATGAGAGGTAAACAGCATGCAGGGGCTGTGTTTCTGCCTTCAGAAACTGAGGGGGATGTTGTAGCTCTTGGCAAGAAGGGGCACATTTTGGGGCTGGCAAGATGGCTCAGCCAGCTAGGTTCCATTCCCTAGGTAGCCATGCAAAGCCAGCCGAACCATCCACTCTGCAGCCTTGTCCTAAACAAGCCTGCGTGGCAACACTGGAGGACGGAGTGTGGGAGGTAAAGAAGCATCTAGATGTCTTCCCAGCTAGCTCTCAATCAGCCTTTGACAGATGACCTGCGGCCATTTTCTTGCTTATCCCCTCAGAGAGCACAGAGCAGAAGGGTGAGTTCTCCGCTAAGAGCCAGTCACTCTGGCCTTCTTAAACTGTGACTTCAGCTAACTCCTGGTCCTGCAAATATTTAAACACAAAACAGCCCGACCAAAGAGCAAGCTGGTGATAATTAGGTGGCTCTTCAAATTCTCACTTGGGATGAGTAGTAAAATTTAACACCTTCACTCCACGTGCAACCTCTCACAAGGCATTTAGACCCAATTCCCACGCCTGTCAGGGGCTGGAGCTAACATGGCTCTCCAAGACTGTCTGGAAGTGATGCACAGATGCCTGCCTGACAGGGAACCTCTTCTGGTCAGGGTTTCACTGTGGACGTGCAGGGTAAAGGTGACTACCTGGCAAATCTGACAAGGGTGAATATAACTTAGTTTCAAACCTGCGCAGGATGGCTCATGAATACCTTATGAGCTGCCATGGTGGAGAATTAGACCTGTCCCCAAGAAAATGGGTAAGGAGGGAGGTGCCTGGGGAGAGGGGAGCAGACAAGGAATAAGGTCCCGTGGTCACTTTCCCCTAAGTTACGGTACAGCACCCCAGAAACCTATGGCCATATTCCTACAGTTCATGCACCATGATATAAATAGTTGTAACTCATGACAGAAGTGGTACCCAGCCAAGTGACTGGTGAAAAGGTCATCACAGAGAGTGGAGAGAGATGAGATAGGCCCTTACTGGGATCAGTTATATGAAGTCACCCTGTCATGTTTCCATTGGTTATATGCCAAAGGATCCATGGGCACATCAGTATACATGTACCTCTTAGGAAATATTTTATTTTTATTTTTGGGTTATATGTATATGCTTGTGGTATGCATGCATATGTCCATGCATGTTTATATGTTTGTGGACACATGTATGTAAGGGTGTTTGTGAAGGCAAGAGGTTGACATCTAGTGTTTTCCCCAATTGCTCTCTACCTTAGTGTTTGAGACCGGATATTTTGCTAAAAGTAGTGCTTACCCCTTGGCTATACTAGCCAGCCAGCAATCTCCAGGGATTCTCCTATGTCCTCCTTCCCAGTACTCAGATTAAAGACCTGGGTTATCATGCCCTACTTCATTCATATGTACATATATATATATGTACTATACCCTCACATACATGTAAAAAGAGGAAGAAATTATTTAGAGACTATAGAACAGATATTCACATATGAGAGGTAAACAGCATGCAGGGGCTGTGTTTCTGCCTTCAGAAACTGAGGGGGATGTATATGTATATGTATATGTATATGTATATATATGTATATGTATATGTATTATATCATGCCCTACTTCATTCATATGTATAAATATATATATATATATGTGTGTGTATATGTATATGTATATATATATGTATGTATATATATAATAATTATTATTATTTTAGAGAGAGAGAAAGGAAGAGAAAGAATGGGAGTGCCAGGGCATCCAGTCACTGCAAACGAACTTCAGATGCATGTGCCTCCTTGATGATGTGGCTTATGTGGATCCTGGGGAGTTGAACCAGGATCCTGTGCCTTTACATGCAAATGCCTTAGCCTCTAAGCCATCTCTCCAGCCACCCATGTCCTACTTTTATGTGGATGTTAGGGACGCACACTCAGGCACTTGGACATGCAAGGTCAGCACTGTACCTCCTGAAGCTCAAGGCCCCTAACACAGGCAATTTTCTTTTACTTACTGAGCAGTTACTTCCAGGCATATTAAATGAAACTTACATTTTGCATTTTCAATGATGTTCTAGGGTTAAGTGTGTTACCCTACTATACAGATAAAATAAAAAAGATGTATACAAAAAGGTAAACACTAGCTATTCAAAAACTGTTTATAATTCCTTTTTATTCTGTCTCTATATAGTTCTAGATAGATAGATTTACAAGTAACTTCAATAGTTGGCTTTTATTGTTGCTTAGTTTATTTTTGCATGTGTGCACATGTGTACATGAGTGAGTGTGGGCTGGCTGCTGTTGAAGTTGCACGAGGAGACAGTGATCCACAGGGCAGATTGTACCACCACAGGGCCTGGAGGAGACAGTGTTCCATGGGCGTATTGTACCACCACAGGGCCTGGAGGAGACGGTGTTCCATGGGCAGGTTGTACTACCACAGGGCCTGGAGGACACAGAGATCCATGGGCAGATTGTACCACCACAGGGCATGGAGGACACAGAGATCCATGGGCAGATTGTACCACCACAGGGCCTGGAGGAGACAGTGATCCACAGGCAGATTGTACCACCACAGGGCCTGGAGGAGACTGATCCATGGGCAGATTTTACCACCACAGGCTTGGAGGAGACAGTGATCCATGGGCAGACTGTACTACCACAGACCCTGGCATAATAGCAGAAACTCGAACTCTTACATCGCTTTATCCTAGAACAACATATATTCATGATTTTTATTTTTATTTCCTATGTAAAACATTTCTCTTGGTGAATGTTCATTGTGCATGGTAATTGACTACATTAGGACATTTTCATGTCACTTATAATATACTTTGAGCACTTTTGAGCACCCTGTTCCTCTACCGTCTTTTTTTTTTTTTGTCCTTCCCATTAGACCTCTCTATTCCTCTAGACAGTTCCACTTTTATCTTCTTCTATATATACACATCATGATTTTATGAATGCATATAAAATTAGGAACCACAAATGAGAGCATAAATGATATATTTGTCTTGCTGAGACTGACTTAATTCATCTGTTTTTTCTTCTGTGGTATTTGGGATTAAACCTATGGCTTCTGCATGCTATGTAAGTCTGCATCTCCCAGCAGCATCTCCAATCCTTTTCTCCCTTCCTCCCTTCCTCCCTCCCTCCCTTCCTTCCTTCCTTCCTTCCTTCCTTCCTTCCTTCCTTCCTTCCTTCCTCCCTCCCTCCCTCCCTCCTTCCTTCCTTCCTTCCTCCTTCCCTCCCTCCCTCCCTTCTTCCCTCCCTCCCTCCCTCCCTCCCTCCCTCCCTCCTCCCTCCCTTCCTTCCTCCCTCCCTCCCTTCCTTCCTTCCTCCCTCCCTCCCTTCCTTCCTTCCTTCCTCCCTCCCTTTCTTTCTTCCTCCCTCCCTCCCTTCCTCCCACTTTTAGAACATTTGTGGCAAGGCCCAGGCTAGTGTTGGGACTCACTGTATAGATCACATGTACCTAAAACTTAAGATCCTCTTGCCTCAGCCTTCTGGGTTGAATTGGTGGGACTGATAAGCTTGAGCCACCAGGCCTAGTGATATCCACTCTTCAATTTAAAAAGGACTTAAGAGAAAACTATATAAAGAGTCTAAATATACTTCAAACTTTCTTTCTTTTTCAAAGTAGAATTTCACTCTAGCCCAAGCTGACCTTGAATTCACTAAAGTAGACTCAGGGTGGCCTCAAACTAAGGGTGATCCTCCTACCTCTGTCTCCCAAGTGCTGGGATTAAATGTATGTGCCACCACATCCAACTTCAATTTTTTTTAACATGGGAATTCTGTCTTAAAAATAACAGATTTTAAAATTCTATTCTTCAATTTTACTCAGTCTCCTTTAAAATTAGGTCTACATGGCTTATCTTGAAGTTATTAGCACACATACACTTATTCCTATTCAGTCCAGAAGCTTGAGATAGGAAGACTTACAGATGCGTGAATCCTGCCGGACCTCTGGGCTCACTGAGCATCTCAGATGAGTTTTCCGATGTTTTGGGCTCACTGAAATCCAAAACAGGTTTCATTGCTTTTACTCTTAAATTTGGAGCATGTGCAATTTAAGGGAAATTTAATCCATATGTTTCTGATTCGTTTACACTTAAATAGTCAAAATATTGTTTTTAATAGTTATTTGATGCTAAAGAAGCCTTTTGAACCTTTTAAACAAGCTTTTAGAAGGCTGTCTTTCTCTTGAAAACAGGAAGCTCTGTCTTTCCAAGGAGGTAAACTAATTTATACATCTGAAAATGCAGGTTCATTTTAGAACACCAAAAACCCCACAGGTTTTTGATGGCTGGTCTCCTTGGTGGGTGAGCTCTCAGCTTTAGGATATGCATCATGTCTGAGCAACAACTGGGGTCCGTGTATTGGTACAGACAGTCATATCAGCTGGGGCTTAGGCTGTTAGTGGCAGATTTGGGTCCTGAAGTTTGAATCTATTTAGTATGTATGTATTTTTTCTTTCTTTATTTATTGTGTATGTGTCTGTAGAATGTGTGGTACATATGCACGCGTGTGTGCAAATGCATGTATGTCCCATGCGCATGTATACGGAGGCCAGAGGAGACTGACATGTGGCCTTCTCTTATCACACGTCCTTGCATTTTCTTGAGATGGGGTCTCTCCCTCACCCTGTAGAGGCTGTCCATCAGTGAGCCCCAGCAATGCTCTGGTCTCTGCCCCATGAGGACTAGGGTAACAGACATGCATCTATATTTTTAACATGGATTCTGGATAATTGAATTTCGTGGTCCCTGGCCTGAGAGGCCTCATTCTTAATCAACATGTGCTCTTAACTGATGAACCATCTTCCCAGCATTCATTTTGCTTTCTAATTGACCCCAGCATTTCTAATCTATAGACAACTATGGCTACATTTTCCAGGTATCTCATGTGTGGTGAACTTTTGCCATTTTCTTTCTTCCTTTCCTTTACCAACAATCATATATTTACAGTTCATCAGTTGAAGTATCTGGGCAAATACAAAATTACTTCATTTCTTTCAGGTCTATGCTCAAAGACACAGTATCTGAAAGGCCTTCCCTGACTACCTAGTTAAGAAAAAAATGACCTTCATTCACTTGGGTCTGTCTCTGTTCCTCACTTAGTTTGATTTTCCTTTATAGCACTTAGTGAAAACAGCCTCTCCCTCCCTCCCTCTCTCTCTCTCTCCCTAATTTCTTCTACCTCTCCTCCATTTCTGTCTCCTTTATGAATCTGTCTTTCACTCAGTCTCACCTCCTTTCTCGCTCACTCTATTTCTGTCTCCCCAAAGTGGAGTGTAATCTTCATGACAGTTGGTGGTCTTTTGACTAGCTATTGTATTCCAAGCTCCAGGAAAATCATCTGCTACCTAATAGTTCCTCAGGTTTTTGAATGGAGCGTTCAGCTTACCTGCACATATACTTACATAGCTCTTCCTGCTTGAAAGCACTCACAAGCATGTGCTATTGTAAATCTGGGCCAACACATGCATAGTAACTTACAGCTGCATGTCCTCTGACAGACCACTCAAGCTCTGTGTATTTTAGCTTCCGTATGTAGAAAAATAGAGATTGATAATGGTAGTATAGCAAATTTTGACCTTTCTGTCTCTTTCTGTTTCTCCTCTTGCTATGGACTTTATGTATGGATTCTCTCCTTAAGTGACCACATCAAATCTATCTCTTCAAAAAGGATGATGTATAATTTTGTGCTTTCCTTCTTTTTTTCTCCTTTTCTGGGAAATGACCGCTTCAAATTTATCTGACTTTACCATGAAGATGACTCCTGAAAGAAGACAGGGATATTTCTTTTGTCTCCAAAATGTTCTTCTGGGGAAAGGGAGTGTGAGACATGGGATGAAGGGAGGTTTCAAGACAAAGAGGTAAATAGAGCAAGTAAGCTATTATCACAGAACAAAATGTGTTGGTAAGTAAGGGTATATTAGGGCAATAGGAATGGTGAGAGAACATGTTTGATGTGTGTTTATACAGTTGAATCTATGAGGTTAGATCTAATAATTAAATAACCCTGGGGTAGTGACCCAGGAGAATGTGCTCTAGGGAGACCAGAAACTGTAGATTGGTGCCAGGGTTGATTTGTTTCCATTTCACCTTCATAGTGCTGGGATCCAATGGAAGCCTCAGCATGCCAGGCAAGCACGCTGTCCTGAAGCCACTTCCCCAGCATCAGAAGGGTTTTAAATGGCAGAGCTCTTGAGAGGAATGTGCTTAGAAGACAGAGCCAATAAAAATGGAAGATCAGGCATTAATAAACGGAAGGAATTGGTTAGTAGAGTAATCGAGATTACAGGGAAAACTTTACTATGGACAGAGTGAAAGATATGTCTTATTGATCCAGGAAGGAGACACAAGACCAAATGAGTTTACAGATAAATCCCCCTTTAAAAATACACTTATTTATTTAGCTCAGTTGGCATACCAATGGAGGTGTCATGCAGTCACATATAATTTGCTTTTTCTGATTCTTAGCCTCACCCTTCTCCCCACAACCCCCCATCCCTACTACCTCTCCCTTCTGCTTACATGTCACACACAATACACACTTTTGGTCTTCCCTCAGCCCTGTTCTGGCTCTTCTCTTTATGTTTAGTTACAGTTACGGTTCTACATTCATAGTTTTATCCACATTTGCTCCCTGTGTACATACACTTATAGACATGGCATGCTAAGACCCACATGTCAGAGAGAATGTATAGTTTTGGTCTTTGTCAGTTTGGGGCACTTCACTTAATGTGACTCATTTTTTCCATAAAATTCATGATTTAAGTTTGTCTATATCATTGAATAGAATTCTGTTGTGTATATGTACTGCATTTTCTATATCCTGTCATGTATCATGGCGTTTGGGCTGATTCTAGTTCTAGAGAAATTCTTGGGGATGGTAAGTGACCGTATCTATCGCTGTCTCCTGAAAAAGGAGGATGTACAGTCACGAAGCTCCTTCATGCCTGCATGTTGTCGTCTGTGAGCAAAGGTGGGCAGAAGTGGAGATGCTGAGGCTGGTACGAAGGGGAGAAGCTATAGAAGGATGAAGAGTGGAGAACACTTGACTACCCACTGAAGGGCACAGGAAAGAGGCCTGACCAGAGCTGTCTGGAGACACTGCTTGGTGGCATCTCAGGCCCAGGTAAATGTGATCATGATGGGTTTACAGTAGTAGCAGCCATGGCTGTGCGGTTTTTCTCCAAGACAGGTGCCTGGGAGTGAATAGGGATATTAAATCAAGAGTAATACATGTGTGATTCATGTTCAAGTTCAAGTAGTTCAACACTCTCCAGTTGTTGATTGCTAAGAGAACAAGGCTCCACCCCAATGTCTGCACCAACACTTAGACAGCAGCTATGTCACACCATGCCTTCATTTGAAGGGACTAGGGATCAGCCAACAGAAGCCTCAACTTTTGTTCTGGTTGTTTGGTGTTGAAACTGTTACTAATTATGACTTAGAGACTAAGTGGAGTCACAGACACGGAAGAATGTTCAAGAGTATGTTCGCAGTACACAACAACAAATTACCTACTTTCCACAAGTTTATCTGGGGTATGTTTGTGTCCACATTTGACCTGGAACTCTGCAGTTCATCTAGACTTCTGTGGCCAGATTAATCTCTCAGTTGACATCACTGCTCAGAAATGCTAACTGACTTTTCACTGCCTACAGAGTGTGTGTATTGGCCTGATGGCTTCAAAGCCCTCTGTAATTTGGCTTCCACCTATTTTCCTTTCTTTCCCTATTGCTTCCTCCACCAGATAGCATAGTTTAGAAATTAAGAGCTTAACCATCCATTTGTGTTTGTAAATAGCTTTTTAAATGGCCAGGACATGGTCTTAAAAAAAATTCGTTTTCCTGGGCTATGAAGACGGCTTAGCAGTAAAGATACTTGCTTACAAAGCCCGACTGCCTGCATTTGATTCCACGGGACACACATGGAGCCAGATGCACAGGTGGAGGAAGGCATCTAGAGTTCACTTGCAGTGGCAGGAGGCCCTGTCTTACTCATGTGCTTTCTCTGTCTCTCTTTTTCTCTCCTTGTTTCTCTGTCACAAATCTAAAAAGAAAATTAATTTTCTCATCATCAACATGGGGCTAATAAATACATAGCTGATGGGATGAAGAAGATTAAATGAAATAATATTTTAGAACAATGTCTAGAGTAGAGAATACTTAAAGTATTTTCAGCAGCTTATTTATTTAACTTGACTAACCTGAACTCATGTACTCTGATCACAAGCCTCTGAAGTAGGCTACATTGCCCAGGTTTATAGATGAGAAAACTGAGAGATAGGGAAGTTAATCAGCTTATTGTGTTAAAAGCTAGGAAGGATCAGAATAGCATTTCAACCCCCTTATGGGAGCTTCTTCAGAGCACATACTTCTTTTGTTTTTGTTTTTGTTTTTGTTCTTGCGGTAGGGTCTCTCTAGCTCAGGATGACCTGGAATTCACTATGTCGCCTCAGGGTGGCCTTGAACTCTCAGTGATCCTCCTACCTCTGCCTCCCGAGTGCTGGGATTAAAAGTGTGCGCCACCACTCCCAGCTAGAGCATGTACTTAAAAAAAATTTTTTTTGTTTAGTATTTATTTATTTGAGAGTGACAGACAGAGAAAGAGGGAGAGAGAGAATGGGTGAGCCAGGACTTCCAGCCACTGCAAACGAACTCCAGACGCATGCGCCCCCTTATGCATCTGGCTAACATGGGTCCTGGGGAATAGAGCCTCGAACCGGGGTCCTTAGGCTTCATAGGCAAGCGCTTAACCGCTAAGCCATCTCTCCAGCCCTAGAGCATGTACTTTTAACCACCAGTGAAAACTGTTCTATATACAGTTTATCTCCACTACTTTCTGTAAGTTGGTTTCTACCCTTGTGTTACCATTGAGTTATCTACTAACCTTTCTTCCTTTTCGATTTTTAGTCTCTTAATGTGTAATTTTCACTCAGTGTTTGGTGGTTTTATGAAGTTTCCCAGAGTCCTTCAGTTCCCAGGCCCCGATCTCTGCGTTCCTGGCTGTGATGGCCTGTGGGCCTTAACTGACACTGTGTCTGTCTGATTTTCATCTACGCGGAGTTTGTGAAGGTGGAAACATTATTTTGCCATCTTTTCCTCGTTCCATTCATGCAAAGTGCTTTGGAGTTTTTCACCAGAGGCCTCAGATGTAAGCCCTAGCAATGGCACTGCATAAGCCCAATGATTTAAGCCAAATTATTTATAGTTTCAGTCTTAACAACCTTAGCTGTCAAGTAGGGTTCATAACACATTTGGCTTAGAGAGCTATGATGGGGATTAAATGAAAAGCACACATGAAAATGTTATTAGGCTCTGTGCAAAGATTGGATGCTTTGTGCATAGCATGCTGTCCATATTTGTTGAAAAGTGAACCAATGGATTGAATTAATAGATGCATTAAAGGTGAAAAGAAGTCAAAATACCTAAAATATGGACTCGTAATGTGTATGATTGTGAGCTAACCACTTACCAACTCTGATATCCTTTGACTCAGTTGGGCATAGATAATAAATGAGGCACAGAACACTTTGAAAGAATGCAGAACTCTGTGGAGCTCAGCTTTGGACTGAAGAATGAGGGTCTCCAGGTTATAGAGGAAAGGTAGTGGGACATGTGAGGCTATGTGCAGACTATAAAACACAAACTATTGAACTTACTTTTTTTGCTCAAGCTGAATCATGTCTGTGCTTTTGCATACAAAATCATGTTTCTTAGATTCACATTTTCACAAATGCATCAGTGACTAGCATATCTGAAGCTTCTCTCTTGGCTCCAGGGTGAGGAATCCCAGCCAATTTCTCTTTACAAAAGTTCAGCATGAACTTCAGTTCCCTACCCACAAGAACAGCCAAGCCAAGATTTCCCACAACCGACATGTGCATTTTAAGCTTTGTCTAGCCGCATAACCATGGATTTCTAAATGCAATGTGAAAGTTCTAGTTTCTTAGGTTTACCAGTATAGTCCAGCCAACTGTCACATATTTTTTTCTTCTTGATAATTCTCCCAAGATAAGTTATGAGTTGCTAAGTTTACAGTGTTTATGACATGCACGAGCATCTCAGATGGTCTCACCTTTCTGCGGCTCAGGCTTTTGTGACCCCCATCCTTCTGTGCTCACTTGAGACCTCTATGTTACTCTCATGGCTTACCACTTTTTGACTTTGGCCTTTGTTACCTGTTTACAGCCTTCTCACCTCCCCCTTGGTATAAATTCTGTAGCCTACATGTGGTGGTAATGAAGTGAACAGACAGAAAAGCCATCAGCTTCCAGCTTAGGAGCTGGGGATGACGTGGTTAAGAATAACTTTTGAGAGTTATGATATGAGCCACCTTGGGAGAAAAGAAGGTTGAGTCTCAGAGAGTCTTGCAGGTAGCACTTAGCTCTGAAGAAACACTGCTTTTAAGAGGACCCGTCTGTCCTGTCTCCATCCATGCTCTGTAATTAGGTGTGTCTTTCGCAGGCTCAGCATAGCCCATCATAGTCCAGTGACATTTAAAGGCTCTCCATGCTTGTAAGTAGAGCCTGAAAAGAAAATTCCAGCTCTTTCCATTGCTGTCTAAAGACTGGAGGGGGATTAGTTTGTTAGGAGCAGCTTTCAAACTGGGTGTGGTAGCTCATGTCTTTACATTCAGGAAGCTGTGGTAGGAGGATTGCTATGAATTTGAGACCTGCCTTGAGAAAAACAATTAAAACACTGATCGTGTTAGCAGCTTCGTGTCCACCATATGTGAATAGTCTGTCGGCTGGACACTGGCTCAGCTCTGTACCAGGGTGTGCCATCTCCTTTGCTTTCCCCAGGGAACATGAAGTATAACTTCAAATTGTGCCAAGGCAAGGAATTCTCTTTTCCTTGCTAGGCTTTCCTATTTACTCTCAGAGACCTGAGTCCGGTTCACCCCTGAACTATTTAATGCCTCAGTTTAAATCTTAATCCTCTGTCTACTATGAGAACCCTCTTGCTTTAAAGTCTGAAACAAACCTATCACTTGGAGGGGGGCAGAGGTAGGAAGACTGCCATGTGATCAAGGCCACTCTGAGACTGCCGAGTGAATTCAGGTCAGATGGGGCTAGAGAGAAAGCCTACCTCAACAAACCAAAAATAAATAAATAAATAAGTTTAAAGCATTCATTAATGGGCTGTGGGTAAAAACTGTGCCTACTAGTGGAGGCTGGGCTCATAGGAATCTCTCTGTACATCTCTTTTCTTGCTCATGTATAGATCTATTTATTTTGCCCATTTTGCTCTGCATTTCTATCTTGAGGCTATCTTAGTTGGTAATACAAATTTAGAACTTTTGGTCTGTCTTTTAGGAAGTAGAATTTTTTTATTAAAAGATTTTTTAAAATTATTTTTATTTATTTATTCGAAAGTGACAGAGATTAAAATCAGGTATGGTGATACCACCAGCCTTATTTTTGTTGCTCAGTATTATTTTAGATATTTGAGGTTTTTTGTGATTCCAAATGACTTTTTGGATTGTTTTTTCTATTTCCATGAAAAATGCCTTAGGAATTTTGATAGGGATTGCATTAAATGTGTAGATTGCTTTTGGTAAGATTGCCATTTTCATAATATTGATTCTTCCAATCCAGGAACAAGGGATGTTTCTCTACTTTCTAGTGTCTTCTGCAATTTCTTGCTTGACAGTTTTAAAGTTCTCATTGTAGAGATTCTTTACTTCCTTGGTTAGGTTTATTCCAAGGTACTTTATTTATTTATTTTTTTTGATGCAATTGTGAATGGGAGTGATTCTCTGATTTAATCCTCTGTGTGTTTGTTGTTAGCATATATGAAGGCTACTGATTTCTGTGTATTTATTTTGTATCCTGCTACATGGCTGTAGGCTTTGATCAGCTCTAACAGTTTGCTAGTAGAGTCTTTAGGGTCCTTTATGTATAGAATCATGTCATCTGCAAATAATGATAACTTGATCTCTTCCTTTCCAATTTGTATCCCTTTTATGTGTGTCTCTTGCCTTATTGCTATGGCTAAGCCTTCCAAAACTATATTAAATAAAAGTGGGGACAGTGGACACTCTTGTCTTGTTCCTGATTTTAGTGGAAAAGCTTCCAGTTTTTCCCCCTTTAGTAATATATTGGCTGTAGGCTTGTCATAAATAGCTTTTATTATATTGAGATATGTTCCTTCTATTCCCAGTCTCTGTAGGACTTTTGTCATGAAGGGATGCTTTCTCTGTATCTAATGAGATGATCATGTGATTCTCACTTTTATTTGAGGGGGGGGGGAGGAGAGAATTGGCATGCCAGGGCCTGAACCACTGTAATCAAACTCCGGACACTTGTGCTACCTAGTGGGCATGTGTGATCTTGCACTTGCCTCACCTTTGTGTGCTTGGCTTACTTGGGATCTGGAGAGTCAAACATGGCTCTTTAGACATCTCTCCAGGCCATGCTTTTCGTGATTTCTTTCTTAGAAAGCTCATTGACCTACAGAAAAGTTAGTGATCTTTTATATGCTGACTTTATGTCCTTTTATTCTTCCAGAAGTATACATTAGAGCTAAGACTTTTCTAGTGGAGTATTTTGGGTCTTTTAGGATAGGATCATACTATAATTTGACTTATTCCTTTTCTATTTTTATGCTTTTCATTCCTTTCTCTTGCCTATTGCTATAACTAAGAAATCAAGCTCTACATTGAAGGAATATAGAGTCTCATTTATAATTTTAGAAGAATTATTTTCAGTCTTCTTTTAATTTAATACCTGTTATAGGTCTATCATATATAGGCTTTATATTGTTCAGGCATTTTACTTCTACTGATAGTTTGTTTTTTTTTTTTTTTCATGGCTTTAGTCATGAAGGAATGAAGTCATGTTAAACATCATCAAAGGCCTTTTCCACATCTATTAAGGTGATATGAGATTTCTGTCTGTAAACTTACGTGGTAGTCTGAATGTATGTTCCCCATAGACTCAGGTGCTTTATTAAAGCTCGTAACTTGGTTGGAGGAGGCATCACTGGGGTTGGATCCTGAGGTCTAGTGCTAGGGTTTGTTTGGGGGCAGATTTGCTTTCTAGACCAAAGGAATGCAGACAGGTTTGAACTTATACCCCTGCTGCTTGCTGCTTCTGGTTTTTGCTATTTCTGTCTTAGGATATATGGACACAGCTTCAGCCACTGCTGAAACTTCCTCCTGGATCTGTAAGCTTGAAATAAATTCCTTCATCCCCAGAACTGTGCCTGGTCTGGACGTTCATCCCAGCAACATGAGCTGTCTACAAAAGTATATCTTATGTACTGTGTTATGTTTGAGTTTTGTATATTAAACCATCTTGCATCCCTGGATTAAGATTAATTTGGTGTATGATCCTCCTAATGTGTTAAGTTCAGTTTGCACCTATTTCATTGAGGATTTTTACCTTTGTGTTCCTCAGGGTTCTTGATCGACAGTTTTTCTCCCTTGTGTTTTGTCCTTACTGGACTGTGGTAGTGCTACCTCCGTAGAATGAGTGCTCTTTTATAGTCATGAGGATAATTGCTTCTAACTCATCATTAAGGCTTTTTTTTTTTTTTTTGTATTGACTGTGGAAATGTAGTCCTAGGCTTCCCTTTTGTTTGAAGATTCTCTTACTGCTTCAACCACATTGTTTATTTTTTTCTGTGCACATCCTTTTCATTGAGTATTGTCAGTTCAAGTATCTTGAAGAATCTATCCACGCCTTCTAAATCTTGCAGCTTTTATGGAATATAACTTTTCAAAACATTCCCTTATGAACTAGATTTTATTGATGTCTATTATAATGTCCCCTATCCCATTTCTAATTATTAATTTGTGTCTATCTTTTTTTTAGGTTAATTTGGCTAGAAGGTTGTCTCACAGCTATCTTTCCTCTTATCACTATGCCCACCACATCCCAATGGTTCTGATGAGTTGTCTATTAATTTCCATTTGATTCTCTCATTTTTAAAAAATTTCCTCCCTTATTTCTATAATGACTTACAGGCCATTTGAGACTATTATTCTATCACAAAGTATTTATGTAGTTTTCATGTTTCACTTGCTACTGATTTCTAGTTTTGCTCCACTATGTTCTGATAAGATAAACATGATGGAATTCTATCTAGCAGTAAGGCAAAATGACATAATGAAAGTTGAAGAAAAGTGGTCAAACTTGGAGCAGATCATTCTCAGCAAACTCACCCAACCACAGAAAGATAATTGTCTCACTCATCTGTGGCTTCCAATCTGAATCTGCCCATGATGCTGACATACCTAATAAGCATCTCGAGGACTGGACAACAGGGAGGGAGGGTCGGAGGGAGGGAAAGGGTGGGTGGGTGGGGGACAAAAAACTGGACTCAAATGGAAATGGTACCATAAAAATCCTTCATCCTGAAAGATATACTAGACAAAGTCAAACCTTCATCAGGTGCTTATAGAGAATATCTAATTCACAGAGGCCTGGAGAGGGTATGATAAAGACTATCATCAGTCTTCTGTTTCTCTTTCTTTTCTCTTTTATATTAACTATATTTTTCTTACTTCTTCTACCTTGGCACTGACCAAGTACCAGCAAATGTGTAATATCCACAATGAGCTGTTGATCAGAGAGACATAAAAGGTTTCCCAAAAGAAGACAGAATTCTGCCAGAGTACTGATGACCCACCAAAGGTTAATGGTCAGACCTTACTGCCAAAGACACCATATGCTGTTAGGTTGGAACATGGAGTGACCTGGCTAGAAACTGGAAGAGAGGCAATCCCCAGTCAGCTTGTCTAGTGCTAAAAGGTGTTATATGAGTGACTGGGGGAAAATGACCAACATCTGTCTAAGCAACCTGTGGTCTAAGCTACTCAACAGCAATCAACCTGACATGATGCTCACACAAGTGCAACAATGGCACACAGCCATGGTGGGTTACCAAATGCTCTTAATTTGGCTAATGGACCTGCTCATTGGAATGGAGCCCATACCTGGAATGGGGAAACAAGTCAGAACCATATCCAAAAATGAGCCTGTTGTCCAATATTAAGCTCCCACTATTAGTGGACTACAAGAGGGCCTATACCTATTTAATTCTCTCTAAAAAAGTAATTGGTATCCATGTATCTTGCACTGACCTCATTCTCTGTTGGACAATTTGCTTCTCTTTTGAGATGGACACAGAACCTAAGGAGAGAATAAGCCCATCACACCCTACAAGGGCACCAGGTGAAACCATAGAGTTAGTGGGATAATGAACAAGAGATGCTTTCTCGGTGAACCTGGCATCAGCACAAGGGTGAAGGAGACAGACATAGAGAACACTCAACTCCTATCAAATCAGATATCCAGAGACACAGAGACTCCCAAGACTTCCCATCACTGAAATAGACCTAAAATGAACCCAACATGGCTCAGGGAAATTCCTGGAAGAGGGGTGGAAAGATCGTTAGAGCCGTAAGTTGGGTCACTATGCACAGAGACATTGCCTCTCCCCCATAACTGAAGGCCACCCCCACAATGTAACACTCACAACCTGCAAAAGGGATGACAGGGAGAAGGCTAACAATGGTATCATCAAGGCAGTATCCACACTATATGCATAACTATTAAAAAAGAAAAAGAAAAAAATAACTTCCCAAATAAGAAAACAATAATGCATTTTAAACATGTCAGAACATATAAAATTTTAACCCATACCAAAACAAAATGACACTATATAACCTTAATTTTTTTTTAATTATTTATTTATTTATTTGAGAGCGACAGACACAGAGAGAAAGACAGATAGAGGGAGAGAGAGAGAATTGGCGCGCCAAGGCTTCCAGCCTCTGCAAACGAACTCCAGACACGTGCGCCCCCTTGTGCATCTGGCTAACGTGGGACCTGGGGAACCAAGCCTCGAACCGGGGTCCTTAGGCTTCACAGGCAAGCGCTTAACCACTAAGCCATCTCTCCAGCCCATAGCCTTAATTTTTTAAGTTGCAAACATAAATTGCATTTACCAGAGTGACTGCCCATGTTAGGCAGAAATCAATCCAGAATGAAAAAAAATAACATGAATAAAATGTAGTGTTCTCTCTTTTAAAAAAAGAAATTATTTTCAGTCTCATGTATTTGTCAAGAATTTCTTCATGAACTAAAATGTGATCTACTTTAGAGAAAGATCCCCAGGTTTCTGAGAAAAAAAAAAAAAAAGTATTCTGCAGCTTTGGATTTAATATTCTGTAGGTAGCTACTAATTTCATTTATCTATGGTATGATTTTATTTAAAATCATATTGCTGATTTTCAGCCTATTGAGAGGGAGACGGTGCTGGAGAGATGGCTTAGCGGTTAAGCGCTTGCCTGTGAAGCCTAAGGACCCCGGTTCGAGGCTCAGTTCCCCAGGTCCCACGTTAGCCAGATGCACAAGGGGGCGCACGCGTCTGGAGTTCATTTGCAAAGGCTGGAAGCCCTGGTGTGCCCATTCTCTCTCTCTCCCTCTATCTGTCTTTCTCTCTGTGTCTGTCACTCTCAAATAAAAAAATAAATAAGTAAAATTTTTTAAAAAAAAAAAGAGAGAGGGAGACGGTTGTCATCCTCTGTTACCATATCAGAACACATCTATCCTTTTACTACCACTGCCTTGTTGTGATATTATATTTGTCTAATTTTGTGACATTGTGTGTTACTAATACCCTGTATGTATTTCACTAAATTTTCTTAAAATAATTATTTTGACTTCTCCTCCGGACATTTCATCATCTACCTTTCCTTTGGGGTATTTGGTTATGGAGTGTCATTTTCTCTCAGTGGCATCATGTTACCTTGCTTTTTCATGCTTTTTTGGTCCTAGTTTATTATCTATGGACGGAGTAGCTCACCAGTTTTACAGAGCGGCTTTCAGGATAAAACACTTGGTAGTACATCCTAGGCTAAGTTGTCTCTGGTTCTAGGTAGGCCCAGTAGTAGAGAGTCTCTTAGCATCTTCCGGAGGTGATGAACATGGGTGAGGTTGAGGTGGTCTCAGTGGTCCAGGGCACCAGGGCTGCAGGGCTGTGCTGCGAGCCAGGATGCACCTAGCTCCTTAAAGTGAGATGGTGTCGTTGCACCTCTGGGCACATGTGCTCAGCTACAGCAGTGGGTACCTATTAATTCTCACAGGCTGGTGCAGAAGTGCTTATCAGGTCCATGCAGGTATAGCATAGTCTGTTCAGTAAGAGAGTAGGCATCAGTATCAGGCGTTGTGCCCAGCAGTGGGTTCAGACTGGGTGCCGTCCAGTACTTGAAGGATGGGCTGATGGCCTTCATTGCTGGTCTACAGCATGTTTTTATAGGAGCCTCATAGGCTGGGCTTCTGAGACCTGGACTCCTGGCACTTCTTGACTGTACAAGAAGATGGGAAGGCCTGTCTGGATGCTTCCTGGGACCTTGTGTGGCAGTATCAGTTCCTCTAGTTCAAGGGGCAGAGTTTGAAAGTCCACCTGACTGTTTCTTGGGGCTTTTGCAGGTCTCAATTGCCCATCTGTGTCCTGGGATCATGGAAAGGTGGGTGGGTCCACATGACGTTTTTTTTTTTTTTCTCTTTTATTTTACTCTCCATCATTTACATTCACATGAGATTCCTACTTCACAGTACCCTCACTCCTTCTGCACCTACTAAAATGTGATCATTGGAATATAAAGCAGTGGTTCTCAAGTATGGTTTAATTTTAGGCAGCTAAGGAACTTTAAAAACATATTGTTGATTGGACTTCAGTCTAGATTATTTTAATCAGAGGCCAAGGAGTCATACCCAGCCCAGAGTTTATTTAAGAGTGCCCCACCTGATTCTGTGTATTGTTGAAGGCTAAAGCCCCAGTGTGATAGCTTGTTCCAAAACAGCCTGCAAAGAATTCCACTTCCTTGTGGCCCAAGAATTCTGCAGTGTGACGTCTCCCTGATCAGCAAGGTTAGTTCCTCGCCTGACATGAAGAACCCTCAGCTGAACTTCTACGTGGGCATAGCCTTGGAGTGAGAGCAGGGAAGGCCAGCAGAGGGTGAAGCCAAGCAAACCTTCAACAGAGCGACCAGAAATTCATCCCCTTAGTCCTTGCATTTGGGGCAGTTGGTTAATCAGTTGAGACTAATAAAAATGCACAATTATGAGACTGCGATAAGCTGTGATGGGAAGAACGACTTTTGATTGTGTTTAAGCTCTATTTTTACTGCTGTGGAAAGAACACTTTCCTCTAGAGCTTCTCTCTTCTGGGAATTTCCTTTTCTTGTTGGAAGGAGATTCAGACACAAAAGATTTTCCTGTCATCTTTTAAAGGCTCTCCTTGTTCTTCTCCAGGGTGCTCTTTCAGACTTATTGGCAGAATCTTCTGCTACCACCATTACTGGGTTTGGGGCTTCGGCAGTCTTTTATGTACGAAGGTTACATCAATATATCCTGAAATTTTCTGTGCCTTCGTTTCAGATTTGGGTCCAGAGTAGAAGAAGGCCTCAAGCAGAGTCACTGCAGTTGGGGCATGTGGGAGAGCAGAAGTTTCTCTCCGTTTGCTTGGTAGGATCCCATAACAGAATGGAGTAGCACAAGATATCAGCAGCGAGAATAACTGCAACTGGATTCAGTAACACCACCACGTACTTTAGCTGTTCTTTCTGGAACATCTTTGTGAAGTCGGCAAAAATAACATTGTCCATGGTGGCATGTGATGGGCAGATCTAGGTTGATTGAGGAAAGTGTTGCATTTTGATGGTTATTTCTATACATGCATATTGCAGAACCTTGTGCAAAACCATTAATTTTTTTTACTTTATTTTTCTTTCTTTCTTTATTTGATGGAGAAAGAGAGAGAGAGAGAGAGACAGAGAGAGAGGAGAGGGGGGATGAATAGGTGTGCCAGGGCCTCCAGCCACTGCAAACAACCTCCAGACAAGTGTGGCCCCTTGTGCATCTGGCGAATGTGGGTCCTGGGGAATCAAAGCTGGGTCCTTTGGCTTTGTAGGCAAACAACTTAACTATTAAGCCATCCCTCCAGCCCCCATTAATATTTTCTATTTTAGTTGCTGCATGGAGATTAAGAGCAAACTGTGTCTAGAATATATGTAAGTATCGGTGAAGATAAGATGTATGGTTCTTTGTCATATTTAGGGATAAACTTAAAAGTAACATAGTATTGCTCTCATTGGTATAGATGGTAGAAGGAACTAATAAATACAACAGAAAAAGATCCTTGACAATAGCTGAAGGAGTTAGCTGTATTCTCAAAGCATCAGGGAATGTCAATACTGTATATGATTTCACAGTTGTCTTTAATCTCTCAAGAATTTTTCAGAATGCTTCTATTAATATATAAAACCCATGAAATATGTGTGTTCCTTCTGAAATTTCCATTTTGACACAAGGTACCTTTAGCTTATATAGTCATTTTAAGCTTCATTCACCAAGGTCCTCACAATTCTAAGTGAACAAAGAAGGGACTTGATCCCTTTTTATGTTGTAATTTCTGGGTCTTTTTTAAATTTTCCATTTGATCTCATTTGCCTTCTCTGAAGCCTCTCTCTGGTGCTTTGATACTATGAAATTCAAACCCTAGACAGGTGGCAGCCTGTTCATTCTTCAGATGTTAGAGACAGGATTTGGAGATAATTTACTAATCTCTTTCTCTCTCCAATGTCTGAGGGATGCCCATGAAAACATGTGAACTAGATTCTCATGCTGCCCAAGTTGAATTTTGGTTGGAATGAGTCCTTGCAGATTGCAGTGGATCCTGAGGAACATACAGGAAGTGTTGCATTTGGTCTCTCCAAAGATATTCTATGGAAGATTTTTCAAGATAGGGAGAGAACATTTCCTGTTATTTCATCTTCCTAAGTAAGATGAGCTAAATGAATTATGTTATATCCTAATAGTTTATTTTACTCCAACTTTTATGTGGTCATATTGTCTGCCATCTTTTTAAAAATTTTTGTACTCAGTGAATACAGTCAAGTTGGGACCATTGTTAGCCTCCTCCCCGTCCTCCCCCTTCCATAGGGACCCTCCTTGTTGGGGTATATGGGTCGTGCATTGTGGGGTTAGCCTGTAGTTTCGGGTAGGAGGAAATGTCTCTGCGTGTCATGACACAGTGTGTGGCTATCACATTCTTTCCTCCCCTCTTCCAGAAATTTCCCTGTGCCATGTTAGGTTAATATTAGATCTGCTTATGTGTTGAGATCTTGGGCGCCTCTATGTCTCTGGATATCTGGTTTGGTAGGGGTTGATGGTTCTCTGTGTCTATCTCCTTCACCATTGTGCCAGTTCCCAGTTCACCAAGAAAACAGCATTCTTGCATGTTTCCCCAATTATTCTTAGTTTCAGCTGGGGCCCTTTTGAGGAATAATGGGATGGTTATCTCCTTAGGATCTGCGTCTATCTGAAAAAGAGAAGCAGATTCTCCAACGGAGAGTAAACTTAGCATCAAGTAAATGTGATAACCATTGTTTTTTAGAGAGATTTTAGTGGAGAACGGGTTCATTTTCCTTAACCTTAATTGGTTTTTACTGTTTTGTTTTGTTTTTTTCTGAAATGATTCCAAACTGTCCTGTTTCTCCTACTGACATAACCCCAATTTCTGCATATTCCCTCAAATTCTGTTCTTAGGGAATATGTATATGTATTTGTATAGACACTCAACATACCATCTCTGACTACGTACACCACATAACAAACACAAACATAACATCTTAGACCAAAGAGGTACTATTACTGATGAATTTCTTAGTGTGAGATCAGTATCCATCTGTAAAATGATATTATATTTTGGGACATATGAACTTTTTGCTATCCCTCAAAATCAACCACATAAGCATTTGCTTATGTATAGAACTAATGATGTTTAAAATATCTTCTGCTAGAAGGAATTACCTATTATAAACTCTATTTTAGCTATGGGAAACTAAGGCATACTTCAGATTGATAATATGGAAACATAAGTCACTTAAGTAAATTCTGATTATTCCTTTAAAAATATTATTTATTTCTGAGAAAGAGAGAGAGTAGAAAAGATGGGTGCACTAGGGTCTCCTTCTACTTCACTGCAAACAAACCCCAGACATACTTGCCACTTTGTGCATCTGGCATTACGTGGATAGTGGGGAAGGACCCAGGTTGTCAGGCTTTACAAGCAAGCACCTTTAACTGTTAGGCCATCTCTCTAGCCCTGATTCCTGATTCATCACCAGAGCCAACTCTGTGTGGGCCTGGGTCTCAGTTCCAGAGTTCTAACCCCATACCTGAAGCTTGGATCAGAAAATAAAAGCATTCAAAGGCTGAGGCTGTTGCAGGCTTGGAGGAGGATTTTTCTTTAAAGAAAATTTTGCTGAATGATTTTTGTTTTGACTCAACACATGATTAATGTAAGGAATTTTCTCTCACCCACAAAGCGAGCCATTCTCCACCCATTGAGGATATTTTTTATTCTTTCTAGGAGGCACACCCATACACACACATACAGCAAGATGTTTATCTTTGCATTCTGATAATTAATTAGTGGTGTGTGCAGTATGGGTGGGAAGGTGAGATGAGTGGTTAACACCAATATGGTTCACTTCCTTACCACTGTAGACTTTCTGCCTCAGATTCAAATCTGCAATCAATCTAATTGCAGGAGAATTGTTCAGTATCATATGGCATTACACTTCCATGGATGTCATCCAGAGCGTAGTCACAGGAGGCTTAGGCAGAGGTCACGCTGGCTCTTCTAAGTAACTTTCTGAAGAGGACAGTATAATTGTCCCCTTCCAGGAATATGACACTCCTTAGGAATGACTGCATTTGACGTCCTCCTGATGGGCATCAGTGGGCTTCTCAGTGACTCTTGAGTTCTCGTTTCTCAATTTTCTGCTTCTGTTGTTCTGTGACTCTCCTTGACCTGCATTCTTTTTACCTTTGGCTGATGAAACAAAGCTAAATCAAGCTAAATCACAATAAAGGAATAAATATTTAGAATGAAATTAAATCCTTAAAAATAATTATAAAAATCTCACATACAAGATATTTTGGTGTTTGGACTAAGTTGGCATTTTTTTTCTTTACGGAAGTGATCACTGTGGGCACAGATGAGCGCTGGGCTCACTCACACCCCCAGCTGGAAGAAACATCTTTATCTGATGGAAAAATGCTTCCATTTGTAGTTTAAATATGCTTTCCCCTTGCCAACTTGATGTAATAGAAGCAAAGAGCATGTGCTTTAAGGTCAGAGTGCCTGGGAGATGAGCATGTAGCTCACTGGGAGAGTGCTTTCCCAGAATCCACCAGGCCTGGTGTCCAATCTCCAGCAACATGTAACAGTATTAGCAAGGGAGGGATCGGGGCTGAATGCGAAGTCTGCTGCTTCCTGACCCTTGACAATCAGGTGAGGCAGTTGCCTTCTCCAAGCTTATGTATCTGCTTTAGTCAAAGGCAACTGACAACATCTCCATTATAAGAGTGCCCTGGGAAATGTATGAGATGATGCTTATGCCAAGCACTGTGGCTCACACCTATCATGCCAGCGCCCAGGCTGAGCCAGGTTTGTGAGTTTGAGACTAGCCTAGGCTACAGAGATACTACACAGGGAAAAGAGAAATGATGGGTATGAAGGCAAGGGACATATATCAGGTCTAATAATGTTATTTTTCCATGTTTATGTAAGCCATAGTAATGTTTTCTTTTCTCGAGACAATCCCAACAGACTGGCCTTGTTTTATGTGAGAGTATGAGAGCGAGAACGAAAATGAGAGAGAGAGAGTTGGCGTGTCTGGGCCTCCAGCCCCTGCAGTCGACCCCAGGTGCGTGTGCCGCCTTGGGCCCATGTGTGATCTTGCACACACGTGTCATCTTGTGCATCTGGCTTGTGTGGGATCTGGGGAGTTAAACATGAATCCTTAGTTTTCACAGGCAAGTGCCTTAACTGCTAAGCCCAGTAACGTATTTTTGTTTAACAAGATAAGTAAACAAAGAAATAAACAATATTATGAATTTTTATAACTTTAATAAACTCAAGGAACTATAAAGTAGAGAAATTATATCAATAAACTTAGCTTTTCCTAATTTGGTCAAATATTCCTTTTTTTTTTTTTTTTTTTTTTTTTTTGGTTTTTCAAGGTAAGGTCTCACTCTAGCCCAGGCTGACCTAGAATTCACTATGGAGGCTCAGGGTACCTCGAACTCACGGCAATATTCCTATCTCTGCCTCCCGAGTGCTGGGACTCAAGGTGTGCACCACCAGGCCCAGCTGGCCAAATATTCTTAAGTGCTGTTTATTTATTTGACATTGCAGTGGGCCCTTGGGATATAGTAGTGAGGAATACAGAAGTAGTTTTTGGAGTTTACCTGCTAGGTGATTTTCTGAGTAGGAAAAATTAAGAAATCCCATTTAAGATGGTGGACTTTGGTCTTAGCTAATAAGCAATCACTGATATCCTATCGCAAAGGAAATTTATCACTTTCTCCTAGCCCATTTAATTTCTTAGTCTCATTAGTAATTAGGAATTTTTCCTTAGGCTGTGTCTGAGAACACCATAGTTAGAAATGTGTTCTACATATTTAAACCATCATGAAGTATTTTGATTGAGATTTAGGTTAAACATAATGCTGAGACCACTAATGTACACACACACACACACACACACACACACACACACACACATTCATTTTATTCCATATTGAGAAAGCAGTATTGTCCAAACACTTCAGGAAGAGAGAAAGCTCCAAGCTCCCCACTTTTTGTGTTAAAGAGGTGTATCTCATTCTTACCCTTGGGACAAAGGCTTTACGTAAAAGTGGGATAATTTTCCGTTAATTGAACTTTTTGCTCATGGCTGTAGGTCTCATACACACTAACGTTTGTTATTATGATCAGTGCCTGCAGGTGGGAGTTAAGCCTAGGAATGGCCAGTAAAGAGATAGGTCCCCCATGTTGTCTCCGTCTTTCATCCTCTCTTCTTTCCATTCCTCTGTTACTTTCACCCTCTGCCTCTTCATCTCATTTACTTTCTCTGATGCCTAGTAACCTAGCTGGTTAGAGTTTTGCTGTTGTGTGAGGTTCGATCATATTCCCAGGAAGAGGACAATTATTAAGCCACTGGAAATTTAGTGACGGATATTTATTTCCCAACCTTAGTCATTTTGGTGTCTGGGGTTTGGCGTGCCAGTCAGGGGAGACCAGAGTGGATAAATGTCATCAAACCGCACCTGATTTTCCAACGATTGGTTTGTTGTTCTCCAGATGGGCAATTACAGACTCCTGCTTTGTCCTTTGTGTCCTGGCTCCTCATGATGAAAATCACAAGGATGTTACAACAAGCCCACCTCTCCAGTGGCAGAAAACAGGTGGGCTGGTTCATTGGAATGATGTCATCTCCTTCTGACATTGTGCTTGCTCTGCAGCCCCTCTCTGGGGTGTTTGTTAAATCATAGGTCTTCAAATTCCTTTTTTTTTTTTTTTGTCATTTTTCTATCATTTAAAAAGTTGAGGTTAAAAAGTTTTCTTTCCCTCTAATTTAGTAACTCAAATTGTGAGGAAATAAAATTGAACTTAATTTTTCCCAGTGAATGTTAGCCTTCTAGCATAACATGTATTTACTTCTTTGTTATGTTTATTTGATTATTTGCCTACTCAAACTAGGATTTAAATTCCCCAAGTTTAGGGATCTTCACCTCTTCGTTTCATGAATGTATCTCATATGTCTCAAACAGTACGAATATCAAACAAATGGCATACATAAGGCATTCATTTAAAAGTTGCAGACCAACATTACTAAGTCTTCAGTGGGAGGCTTGTCTGGCATTCTTATAGTTGGCAGGAATTTGAGTTAAATCTGTCAGTTGTTATCTCTATAACTTAAGCAAATATTTTATTTTAATTTTAGTTCTGGATATCCATTTCTTTATCAGTATAGTGAGGATTTTTTAAGACTAAGATTCAATGAGGTGAAATTGGATGATGAATTGAAAAACTTTTCAACACAGTACCTAGTAACAGTACCTAGAGCATGTAGTCAGTACCCAAGAATTGTAAGAAGTGCATTGGACATAGAACATTATTCACGAAAGACGTTACTGTGATGTTGATCTCTGTGTTGTGGTGGCCAACTCTCCTTTGGAAGACAAAGTTAATAAATATAAGGATTATACATATTTTTTTTTTCTGAAGTACCTTCACATTTAGAATGGTGCTGGGCATGCAATAGGTGTTCACTAAATGTTTATTAAGTTAATCTTATTAGGTATTCATGATAAATTATCACGTTTAAAAAGGTCATTAGCTTTACCAACCTGACCTTCTGAAAACCAGTGTTTATCATTTGCATTAGTGGCAGAACTTTCATAAAAATGTTTCTAAATACACTTCACTGTGTAGAATGAAAAAGCATAGATAAGGCTTTTCACAACTAGGAGGAAAGGGGACATTTTCTAGAGGGCTGTGAGCCATGCACAATTACTTTGGCCTATTCAAATGCTCTTTGTATTTAATTGTTATTCCAGCTGACTTTGAAATAGCTAGATCCACAAAACAGATTTAAATTCATTCATATCCAACAGGTTTGCCCAAAACACAGCTTTTCGTTTAATCTTGATTTCTCCTAGGTGACTTGTCTTTATAGTAGGCCTATAGGTTTCAGGAGAAAAGACAGATACTTTCACCTGTAAACATATCATTCTGGCCTCTGCTGCAAGTTTGGTCTCTGAAAATACCACAATCCAATGGGAATGCTTAAATGTAGGCATGTAGATCCTAGGGTGCAGTGATGCATGCCTATAATCCCAGCTGCTAGAGATGCTGACCTGGAACCCATTTCAGAGCCAGTCTGGGAAACATAAAAAAGACCCTCAACTAGAAAAAAAAAAAATCTTCCATGATGTGGCAACAAAACAATGCAAAACCTTGATCTGTCCTGCACTCTATTGATTTAAGTTACTCTGAAGAGCAGCTATTGTGCCTGGTCCTCTACTGTACTTTTTAAAATTTTTTTTTTATTTTTTATCTTTTGGTTTTCTAAGATAGGGTCTCACTCTAGCTCAGGCTGACCTGGAATTCACTATGTAGTCTCAGGATGGCCTCGAACTCACGGCGATCCTCCTACCTCTGCCTCCCGAGTGCTGGGATTAAAGGCGTGCGCCACCACGCCCGGTTTCTACTGTACTTTTAAATAACGAAGAATCCTCAGTGTTTACTTGTAACTAAACATTTACTAGCTACCCTCCATGACTACTTAAAAGTGTATTTTGTTAAAATAGTGCTTTAATAAGGTCATCAACTTTCTCAAGGGAACCAACATCAGGCAATTCATAGTGCTATGATTTTGACATTTTTGTGCATGTTTAAGAATACCATCTTTTGTATTCTGAAACATACAATTCCTTTCCATTGGATTAGATCTTAGCAAACAGAAATAATGAGTATTTAAAATGTTTGCTATTTTCATTTTCTCTATATATTGTTTTAAAATATAAACACTTTAAATGGAGAGCCAGGAATATTCCAAAACTAAATATCCTAAAGGGTTTGGATCCTAAAATATATTAACAATGGCTACACAAGGTAATGGAGACATTTGCAGATAGCACAGAGAGCTATCCATGCTAGCTGTGCCCAGGTGATGTGGACAAACTATGAGTAATAGAGCCTGATTATACCCAGAGGGGCATCTGTGCATGAATATCCAAATTATCTTACAGTTTCTGGAAGAACAATTTCAACAACCTGTTAATTCAGTTTGAACCACTCCTTTAATAATTTAAGTCCAGGGCTGGAGAGATGGCTTAGTGGTTAAGTGCTTGCCAGTGAAGCCTAAGGACCCCGGTTTGAGGCTCGATTCCCCAGGACCCACGTTAGCCAGATGCACAAGAGGGCACACACGTCTGGAGTTCATTTGCAGTGGCTGGAGGCCCTGGTGTGCCCATTCTCTCTCTATCTGCCTCTCTCTCCCTCTCTCTTTGTCACTGTCAAATAAATAAATAAAAACGAACAAAAAATATTAAAATAAATAATCTAAGTCCATAAATATTATCTCCCACTCATGTTTTGACATCTTTTTCAGCCAAATGCATTTGCCTTTGATAAGTGTAAGCAAGCAAGGAATGCCTTCCAGACATTGCTGTAAGACAGACTAGGAAATGATACAGAGTGTAGAGAAGACACAATTGCACAGTGAACTTGTGACAGTGTGGATGGTTCAGATGAGCCCAATCCTGAGGCATCAGAGGCAGAGAGATTCTAGCAGGACCCCACCACCATCGCCATCATTAAGAAGGGCCATCGTCTTAAGATTGGCTTCCTTACTTTCTGCACCAACTGCGTAAGCACACATAGTCTGGTGATAAGGAAAAAAAAAAAAAAAAAACAGATTTGTACTTACAAAGTTTGAAAGTTGTTTTTCAAGAAGGAGAACATATCAGCTTTTCACCTCCCCCCACCCCTTTGCTCTATAAATAGCTCCTGGCAGGCAGAAACGGCCCTGATTGCAGGAGATGAAGGAGAAGGAGCAGCAGGCTGGAGCAGTCAATGGCTCAGTGCCAAGAGCTTCATCAAATGAATAAGAGCTTCCACTTGACAATCAGTAAAGTGCCTCTTCTCCTACGGATTTAGTTTTTAATGATGATTAGAGAGGATGGGCCCCTAAAATTTCTCTGGTAGAAATGACCTCCTATTAATTTCTATTCCTTGAAATGCTGAATTTCAAAGCTATTTTACAGCTGCAAAACCAAAGGCCCGGACATAAAGGAACTATTATCTTGTAATTGTAGCAACAAGTACTGAATTTGTCATTGATTAACAGAGACTTTTTAACTTCATGATCCTTTGTTCGTTAAGTCCCCAGTTTGGACCTCTGGTGATTTACTGACTTTGAAAGTCAAAGGGTACATTTTAAACACAACAGCATCAGAGTCATGTCCTTTGTTTTAACATGATAAATACTTCCTTATAACATCTTAGGTTGATTATTACTCAATGATAGGTGAAGGTTGAGCTTGAGCAACTCATTAATTCTATAAAGCTTGTTTTCCATCCAATTAACAACAAAATTCTAAATGTTTAGTTTAAAATACACATAGGGACACAACCTTTATTAAGCAAGGTAGTTCATGAGAATTTGAAATAGCCTGAGCAAATTGTCATCTCTGTGTCGATAATATTTTCAAAAATGAATCATAAAAACATGTAAAAAATGAAGGTATTATGTTAGTGTCAAATTTTGAGACTGCAAGCTTATTTTGCCCAAAGGTTGTTGATTCTCACATTATATGCATAAAAAAATAAGCCATGACCCATGTGGATTGTTTGGTTGCATATATTTTTAATTTTGTGCATATGTGTGCATGTGTGTATGAATGTGTGTATATGTGTGGATGCATTGTGTATGTAAGAGTGCTTGTGCACATTTCTGCACATGCATATGGAGGCCAGAGGTAGACGTCAGGTGTCCTTCTCAATCATTGTTCAGTATTTTTATTTATTTATGAGAGAGGGTCACTGACTGACCCTGGGATTTGCTGATTCAGATAGAATAGCTTCTCAGAGAACCACTTGTCTACACATCCTCAGTGCTGGGATCACCATGACTGGCACCATGGATCTCAGCTCAGTTCCTCATGTTTGTGTGGTGAGCGCTTTACTCACTGAACCACCTCATCAGCCTTCTTTTATTGTTTGTGACTGCAGAGAGCATAAGACAGGAAAAAATTCTGGATGGATTTAAGAAAATAAATGGCACTTTACAGTGCTTTCTGGTTACTGTTCCTAGTAGTTAAAAAAGCATAAGGAAATGCTTAGTTCAATATTTTAACATTTAGAATGGATTTGAAGGAAAGAGTCTAGACTCTTGAATTGCATATAGTCACATATCTAAGAATTCATAAAAAAGTGTGCAAGTACTTAATGTAGTTAAGCATCTTGGAGGGGAAATAGTTATTAAGATTTGAGAAATTTGCTAACCTCTGACTCAACAGGTTTTCCAGTGTGATTTTCAATGTTCTTCTTGAGTGTTTTCCAGACAAATGAGAACACAGTGAGTTCATTGCTTAATTTTTTCAGTTATAGGGCATCTTTAAGTATGAGAACACTTTCTATTTCATGAAATAATATTGTTATTGTAGTTTGCAATACAGTATGTTTAATTGAAAAACTAAACGGTTAGCAATCATTTCTGTATTCCACCTCCACTTTGAAAGTACTCCCCATTCTGAGAAATCAAATCTCATGGGTGTACAAAGTAAAAAAAGAACCATATTTAATTGGCTGGGTTTTCTCTAGTCTAAGCCAGACATCCATCATAGCTATAGGTGAACCAACTGTATTAGAAAGAACAGAAAAAACATTAGCAATCTGAACTACCCAAAAGAAAAAAAAAAAAAAAAACATCAAATCATGCTGTACAGAGGAATTAGAAGAAAATTCTGGAATTAAAACAATAGGGTAAAGTACTAGTGGATTTCAGTTATCAAAGGAGAAGCTGAAGACCACCAGAATGCTCACCATTTCTTTTGCAATTCCAGAGAACTCAAGGTTGAATTCAGAGAATTTGAAATTAAAAATGCTCTCTAATTTCCATCACTAGGAAATTATGTTCTTGTTAATATGTGATTTGTTTTCCAACATGAATAAAATAAGCTTATACTTTCTTTAGGATGTGTGTGTATGTGTGTAGATGTGTGCACCCCATGTGGCCAGAGGTGGACTTTATTCCTTTTTTTCTATTGCTCTTTCTTTCACCTTATTTCCCTGAGACAAGGATTCTAACTGAATCTGAAGGTGAATGTTTTTCACTTAAAAGGCTGAGTAGTGCTGGGTGTGGTGTCGCACGCCTTTAATCCCAGCACTTGGGAGGCAGAGGTAGGAGGATTGCCATGAGTTCAAGGCCACCCTGAGATGACAAAGTTAATTCCAGGTCAGCCTGGACCAGAGTGAGACCCTACCTCGAAAAACCAAAAAAAAAAAAAAAAAAAAAAAAAAGGCTGACCAGTGACCCCAGCAACTCTCCTGTTTCTGCCTTCATGTCACCCCATCTGTGTTGGGGTTACAGGCATGTGTGGCCACACTCTGCACTTCACATGGGTACTGGGGATCAAACTCAGGTCCACATGCTAATCAAACCCTTACCCACTGAACCATCCCCCCAAACCTTACTTTCTTATACCTATTAGCTATCTTATATTATGACTTTAAAACTAAAACTTCATCCTTAATTTTTTTAAAGCAAGGCAGTATTTCATTTGAATTATGACTTAATTCCTGCTCTTAGTCAACTGTTAAGATAGGGGTCTCTCAGAGAAAGTTAGGACAGGACTTTCTGAAGCTTAGCAGTGTGGGCAACGTTGCAAGGCAGTAAGGGGATGGAATGATCAGGTCAAGTCATGGGCTTCCTACAACTTTTACTTGTGTTGATGGACAATTCCTATTCCTTGAGCATTATTTTCAATATTTACCAAAAACTGTCTGGGCAATCTTTCATTGTGCCCTAGTCCCTCAAAGTTATGTGGCCAGCTCTGCCTTCATTTCCTCAGGTTCAACATTCAGTGACCCCTCCCTGGTGTTGCAATTTGGACATGACCTGTCTCCCATGGCATGTGTTTGAACACTTGGTCCCTAGCTGATGGTGCTGTTTTGGAAGATTGTGGAACCTTTAGGGTGTGGATCCTTGCTGGAGGAAGTGGGTTACTGGGACACAGGCCTTGAGGTTTTATAGCTGAGACCCACGTCCTATTCCCCCTCAGGTTCCTGACTCCAACTGCAGTGGGATGAGCAGACCACCTGCCTTTCCTGCTACCATAGAGCACATAACCTGGGAACTGTAAGCGGAAATAGCCCCTTTTCTTCCTTAAGTTGCTCTTGGTCAGGTATTTGTTCATAACAATGGGAAAGGAAGGGGGAGTGAGAGAAAGAAGCTGGCAAGTAATGTGAGTCTGTCCTCCTATCACTGTCACATTGGCCGAGGGTGCAGTCTTCCCCCACCCGTCACTATCGTGTGTTGTAAGTCTACTTTAGTGCTGTGCTCTCTGCAGGTTCTGGATTTCTGCTTTGGTGTGTTTTGAATATCCTCAGTGTCTGTCTCCATGACCCTGGCACTGGTTGATAGGCTCGCTATTGAAGCAGCACTCTTACCTCGCCAGTTCCTCTGTGGTTTCTCCTGGGCCCTGGCTGATGAGCTAGGGATGGTTTATTTCCTTCTTTGAGTTGCTTTCTGAAAAAGAAAGATTCTCCAAATGAGAATGAGGTCAGCATAGGTTTGATGGAATAAGCATTATCAATTAAGAGAGATTTTGGTGGGTGTAGCCTCTCTTTCGGCTAAAGGCTAGTGGGCGATTCTTGGTTTCCATAAGTTTCTGACTTGGTTCCCAGTTCCAGCTAAGGGTTCCTTCACATGGAGAGGATCTCTTAGCCACTCAGAAAGCCATTGAAAGCCCACCTAGGTTGGGTGCCACTATTGCACAGCATGTCCATCTTGTCCAGCTGGTTGCTGGTAACTGTCGACTGTTAGCACAAAAGATTGTTAGCCGTTTTCTCTCAGTAGCTCATGTAGCACTTTCCAGCACTATACACCCAGCCCTTGTATTTTTGTTTCTATTTTTACTCTTGTTATTCACATTTTAATTCCTCTTTCACTTGCAATGATGGCATTGGAGGAGTGACAAGTATATTTTTATTTATATAGGAAGTAATTTTTCAAAAACATCTGTTCAATAATGTGTCTACTCCTCATTTCTTTTGTCTGTTTTTCGAGGTAGGGTCTCACTCTAGCTCAGGCTGACCTGGAATTCACTCTGTAGTCTCAGGGTGGCCTTGAACTCATGGCAATCCTCCTACCTCTGCCTTCCAAGTGCTGGACTTAAAGGTGTGCACCACCACCATGCCCGGCTTATTCCTCATTTTTGTATGTTCATCCAAGACCCTAATAGATGCTAAAATGGGTTTAAGTGATTCAGAGATTAAGTGAAGGAAACTCCTGTGAAGGATAAAGGGAATGGGTCAAACAAAGAAAATTAATAACAACAGGTAGGTGGTAGTACTATTTTAGCACTACTGGAAATATACCCAAAGAGCCATATCTACTACACAGATATTTGCACATTCATATTTTTCCTGCTTTACTCACAATAGCAAGAAAACAGAATCAGTTGATTGTCTATCAACAGGTGAATGGAAAATGAAAATGTAGAAAGGAGTTTTATTCAGCCACAAAAAATGAATTATTAAAAATTTCAAGAAAATTGATCGATCTAGAAATTATTATATTGAGTGATATAACATGGGCTTAGAAAGATTCTAACTTTAATTTTTATATATGTGTATAGAAGTGAGTATGAGTGTGGACATGTAGGACATGGAAATAGCTGTGAGAGAGGAAAAGTTGGTTTTGAGGATGGGGCAAGGGTAATACAACATGTGGAGTGAGAAGGGGGGTTCCTTGGGATAAAAGGGTGTGAGGGGAGGCAGGGAGATGGTGAGAAGCACAGGAAAAGAGGAACAACACATTATGAAAATGCCATCGTGAAGCCCATTACCTTATTTACTATTAAAAAAAAAAAAACTGTGTAAAACCCATGAGAGTGAATTGGTCAGAATAAGCCTGAGACCACAGCAAGGCTCTAAGAAAGTTTCAGCCAGGCCAGTGGGCAGTGCCCTGTCAAAGGAGAACTGCATCTTGTAGGAAAGGCCCAAGAAGATTCCCACGGTGTTTTATAACTACCCAGGTGTGGTGGTTTGAATAGAATAGATGGCCCCTAATATATTCAGTTGTTTGTTGTTTGCAGCTGCTGGCTACCTGCTGGAGGCAATGTCACTGGGTGATCTTAAGGTGTGGTGGTGGGTTTCAGACTTCAATCTAAAGATATGCAAAGTGTGCCTAGCTGGAGTTCCTGAAGTGTGCTATGGCTTTTGACCTTTAGGCTTGTACTGCTCTCTCTCTGCATGGGCCTGTGAAGGCAGGCCATCTTCTTCTGCCATTATGGAACTTCCCCTGGATCTGTAAGCTTCAATAAATATCCCTTCCTCCATAACTTTGCCTGGTCTGGAAGTTCATCTCAGTGAACCTGAAGCTGTCTGCTGCACCAGGGATGGATGTGGATGCTGAGGGCAACATCTTGGGACAACCATGGGCTTCTCCAATAGGACTACGTGCTGTGTGGTTTCATCACATCTCTTTTTGGGAAGTCACATTTTATCATATGTAATATTCTCATTTTCACCCATATCTGTCATGAACTGTATATGTGACACTATTGATCTGCTTATCTCTTACTATACCCAACTGTGTTCTTATGGTTTCCTTGTTCTTTATTCTTTGTCATTTCTTATTTGCTCCACCTTTGTAAAGTTGGCTTAAACTATTCATAGATTTTTACAAATTTAAAATAAATTTTACCTTACAAAGTTAATTAGTTTTTTTTTTTAACTAAAATCTCTTCGAATTTATAAATTGGTCTGGTTTTTGTTTTCTGTGTTGGAGATTGAAACCCAGGGCCTTGTGCAAGCTAATTAAGGACTCTACAGCTCAGCCACACTCTCATGTTGTTAGAAAGGCCACAAGTACATTTGGTGAATATGAGAGAGAGAGAGAGAGAGAGAGAGAGAGAGAGAGAGAGAGAGAGAGAGATTTTGAAAAAAATACACATTATGAATTACTGTAAAATCCTAAGCAAGACGACGACCTTGGGAAGTCGTGTGATAAGAAACTACAGAAAGGCGAAGTTTCTCACAACACTCATTCATGTAAGCATTCTCACACACATATGGCGGTGGGTGCTAGAGGCTGAACTGACAGCTTCCTGAATGCGGGGATAGCACTGCACCTCTGAGCCACATCCTCAGAGCCCGGATTCTTTCTTTAAGTCCCAAATCCGTCATTCTACAGGGCTCCAAAGCCTTATACTAGCTTAACATGTTGTTTTCTTCATCTTCTCAGTGTTGCCTTCTCCTTTTAGGATTTCCTTCTTTATGACAGCCCCATAGTTCAGTTTCTTCTGGAAGTTTATTCTTGGTAACGGGCCAGTCCCTGCTGACTGGGGGCAGCTCAAGTTCCCAGGAGTTGGGCAGCAGTGCTAACATCAGTATTTACCAAGCTTGTCCACTTACCCTAATGACACCCTCATGCTCTCATGCATGCTAATAAGATGGCATAAACAGATATCTGCTCTGTCCTTGCCTTCTCTGCTAGTGACTCGAGTTTATTTTGGCTTTTCTTGGTAACTGCTTTTGTTAGTGTTTGTAGAACAAACTCCCGCTTTCTCTCCTCCACCAAGTTTAAGAGAAAGCAATATCAGACACAAATAAACAGTATTCAAGCCTGTTCAACAAGTTAAACTGTGCAATTTAAAAGTTTGTTTTGGGCTGGAGAGATGGCTTAGCAGTTAAGCACTTGCCTGTGAAGCCTAAGGACCCCGGTTCGAGGCTCGGTTCCCCAGGTCCCACGTTAGCCAGATGCACAAGGGGGCGCACGTATCTGGAGTTCTTTTGCAGAAGTTGGAAGCCCTGGCGCGCCCATTCTCTCTCTCTCCCTCTATCTGTCTTTCTCTCTGTGTCTGTCACTCTCAAATAAATAAATAAAAAATTGAAAAAAAAAGATTGTTTTAACAGAGAGATAATTCCCAAAACAATGGTCATAATGTGTCTTGATAGAGTTGTGACAATCTTGGGCCCACCAGCATTCCGTCCTGAAGGGCAGAGGAGGGCACGAGGCCCCACCCCTCACTGAGGAGTTTTAAGCAGTGAGTGGCGGGAAGGCGGGCGGGAGAGTTTCGGCAGTGACATAGCCACTGTGTCGGATCCATGTCACTCCCCCATGCAGGAAACCACAGCTAAACTCGGTGGCCACATCCACACACAGAAAAGGCATGGTCAAAGTAGAAGAAGGCTTCTTGGGAAGAAGCAGGGGTTCAGTGAAGAGGAGCAGGGAGGGATTATATTCAAGTTATATGATATACATGCATAAAATTATAAATGTAAATGTAAAAATCTTACAAATGAAAGTGGTGTGTTGACTCTATATCTTACTCACTTGGGCTAAAGATTGTGCGACCTTGAAAAAAATATTAAGACAATTCCTTTAGGTAATCAGTTTTTCCATCTGCAAAATAATCTCCAATAATCCATGGCTACATGATCCTTTAGGGATTTTAGCCAAGACCACATTTTACCCTCAAGCAGAAGTGTTAACAATTGATCCAGTAGGGTCACTGTCGGTGTAGGAAATTTTCAGGACGTGTGCATTTTTGATGAAGGAGAAGGGAGAGAGCCCAATGTGGAGGTGATTCCACTGAGGAGAACAGACCGAGACCACCTGCTGTACACTGCAGTTGAGAATCCCAGAGGTCCTGGAGGAGCCAGGAGTTGCAAGGAAGGACCATTCAGTAAGAAAGTAAGACTAGGGCCGGATGCAGCTCACTGGTCAAGCATACACACGACTCCATCCCCAGCACCACCAAAATCAATCCATAATTAGGGAAAGGAAGCCTTCCTCAAGATGTGGGGCTGCCGTCAAAATCACACCTAGTGTATGTATGCTGCATTGTGAGATAGAACGTCTGAATACTGTGTCAGCAAGTGTAGAAGCCCCTTGCCACAGACGGACTTGGGGGAACAGGCACATTTGGTTTATGGTGGATACTTGCAGAGAACACTTTTTCTGTACAGTCTCATTTATCACTCCATCTTAGTCATCTACCTCTTGTCAGCATCTCACATGAGTGAAGTAAAGTGATGCAGACATATTTGTAAGATTGGAGATCTTCTTACAGACTGGGATGGGACAGCTTTGAATGGGATACAGCTGTCTTTTCCCTGGGTGGCCCAGGCAGCCTCAAACCCAGTCCTCATGCTAAGTAACCTAAATTCTTACTCAGGTCTTTAATTAGGAAGGGCAGAGACAATTTTTTTAACCTTGCTTACATGAACAAGAAGTTGTCTGACTATAGGATACCAAGAGAAGCTTATCTTTTTATTTTAGCTTTTCAGGACCTAAACTGGAGTTTGAAGTTCTCCTCTCTCATAGCTCTACTAAGAGTAACTCAAACCAGAGACAAATAGTTTTTGCCTTCTCAAGCCAGGATGGTGCTAGGTGGGGCCATAAATGTCACCTTGAAATACATGTGCAAAATTGTAAACCCATTCTACATGTGGTGATGATTTACATTAGCCTACAGTTTGGTGGCGTTGGGGGTGGATACAATAATGTTATGGGGGTATATTATATATACAAAACAGCAAAAATGTTTTAAAAAATCCCATATCCTGTCACAGCAGAAAAATACTTTCTTGGGGCTGGAGAGACGGCTTACCAGTTAAGGCATTTGTCTGCCAGGACCCATATAAGCCAGATGCACAAGGGGGCACATGCACCTGGAGTTCATTTGCAGTGGCTGGAGGCCCTGGTTCACCCATTCTCTCTTTAGCTCTTTCTCTCTCTCTCTGCTTCTTTCTCTCTGTCAAATAAATAAATATGTAAAAAAGAAAAATACTTTCTCATAGTCTAAATGGTAACATTAAACATTTGCTGGAATATAGCCATGCCCACTGAAGCATGTCAGCACCCAAGAGGATTGTAAACACACACACACACACACACACACACACACACACACACACACACAAATGTACTGCAATACCTTTGTAATGGAATTATTTATTCAATTTAGATTTTACTAAGGGAAAATAATATTTTAAAATTCTAATCAGTTCCCAAAGGCAGCAGGACTCCTACAGTCTCCTGCCTAATGATGCAATTAAGCTGAGCTCATCATTACCTAGCCAGACACTACATAGGCATGCACATGCATGCAACACACACACACACACACACACACACACACACACACACACTGCTATGACTTGTAAGTGCATGTGAAAGATTAGGGGGTCAGTCACAGAGCAAAGGAGCATGCAGGTGAAAACATTCATAAGGAAATCTCAGAGTTTGGACTAGGTCTAAGGAGAAGTGTCTTTATTGTAGCTACAATACAGATGGAGATGTTTGGTCTGATAGAACTGGAAGCTATTGAAAGAGACACAGAGTAACACACACAGCATTTTCACTATACTACAATTATTCTCAAACAAGGTGATGATTTTTATCTACTGAGAGAGCATGTATCTTATTCTTTTTTGGCATTTAGTGTTTATCCTGTAGATTACATAAAACACTGAATTCATTTGTAAAGCAGAGATTTAAATTTTAATAACTACTGTAAGAAATCCTAACCACAATGAGAAAGTGTTTCAAAGAGACATGAGACAGAGTATTGAAGAAGACATCTAATATTTATGAGTGCTTTTATTCTTTTTTTTTTTTTTTCAATTTTTTTCAAGGTAGTGTCTCACTCTATCCCAGGCTCACCTGGCATTTTCTATGAAATCTCAGGTTGGCCTTAAATTTGCAGTGATTCTCCTACCTCAGCCTCCCAAGTGCTTAATCCCAAGGGTTTAAAGGCATGCACAACCCCACTAGGCTCTGTGAATGCTTTTGTCCCAACGATTTACTAAATATAAGTTATCCCTTCGAAATAGGAATTTAATTAAAGGAAATCCTCTGAAATACTACATGAAAACCATGTTACTATGTCTCTTTAAACATTTGCCTAAGACAGCTCAGACACTAGCCAGTTTCTCTGGGCTGTGTGGTTTTGTTTGCTTCTTTATTATATTTGAGATATTTTCCTTTAAAAACTACAGTTACCTGCTGGGAATATTTATGGTTGATATTATAGACAGAATGGTTGATTTTTAGGGTAGTGGGACATAAGCAAAAGGAGTTTCTTGCTCAGTTATGAAAACAAAATCCTAACCTATATGATAAAAAAATAAATATTTAATATATAATAAAATGAAAATTTCCTTCATTGCCAGTGTTTCTTTTCCCAAGGAACAAATTTATTCAGAATAATTGAATAAATAAATAAATGAGCTGTCACTTCTGGGGACCTTTGCTTCATCCCTCAGCCTCCTTAGGCATCTCCCAGTACCAGATCCACCAACCAAACAGGGGCTTGGGAAAGTCTGACCCTCGCAGATCAGCTCGTAACAACAGCAGTAACAAGTCAATTACATTGGGGTTTGTCAAACACTTGCTTACAGAACGGGAGGGGCTAAACTTCAAATTCTGCGGACCTTTGAGGGTAGCATGTGGACTGATCAGGCCCCGAGGAAAAGCGCTGCAGAAACCAGCGAAAGCGGCGCAAACAAGACGGGGAAGCGGCCTCGAAGCCCCGCAGACCGCGGGGAGCTCTTCGTGCACGTGGCTCTGGTCGCTGCCTGGATCACCGACCTGGCAGGATCTGGAATCGCCTAGGCCACCAGTCCCTGGGCGTGCGGGGGAGGGCGTTTCTAGATTAACGTGACGGGGTGCGGCACACTCAGCCCGTGGCCGGCGAGGCTGAGCGTGCGGGAGCGAGCGAGCCCGGCGCGGGGCTCTCGGACCGGACCGGACCGGACCGGGGCCGCTGCCCCTGCCGCCGTGGGCGGTGCTGCACGTGAGCGCGGCCTTCCTCCCGTCCCTTGCTTCTGGTCAGGAGCATCCTCGCAGCACTGGGGGACAACCGGGGCCTGGCCCAGGAGCAGTCACAGTGGGACCAAAGGGGGAGATCCCCTAGGAGGGGGTGCCGCGGCCAGCTTCTGCGGCCCCACTGACTCTGCCCACAAGCAGAGTGAGGCTACCTGCCGCCTGGAATGGCAGGGCTGTCGCTGAGGTCCTCCGGACCCTGGTGGGGATGCCGGCCACAGTGGCGAAGGTGGGCTCCTGGAGCCGGTGGAGCTTGGAGGAGACATTAGGGGACCTTGTTTCTTATCCTTGCAAATTCTTCACCTAACGTGGTGTGTCAAGCATCTTTACTTTTGTTCCTCAGGGTCTGCTGGCAGCTACTGTCTTGACTTTGTGTTCCGCCTACACTGAACTTTTCTTTTGTCAATCAGACACTTTTTTTTTTTTTTTTGCATTGCATTTCCACAGCTCTTTTGTGGTTCTCTCCTTTCCACTATACCTATTATATTTATTTATTTATTTATTCATTTATTAGCCATAAGGAATAAGTTGCACCTTCTTGAAAAACTTGTATGTCTCCATGTTGTTCGGACAAAGACAGCAAACGCTTGTAGAGGTTCGGGGAGTTTGCTCCAGAGAGAAGTCGGGCTGTGGCAGGCCTCAGTGGGGGCTGCAAAGCCCATGAGCGTTAAGTCCAGGCAGGCCTTGAGTGGGACTTTGGACGTGATCACACAGGGCTTTCATTATGGGCTGTGACGTTAAGAGGATGCTTCTGTGAGGTCCATCCCTCAGTGACGGGCAAGGTCACTAAGTTGAGCGGAGGGTGAAGCAGGGAGATCAGACATAAGCTGTAGGAATATGAAGAGAAATCAAGAGTCTGAAAGAATAATATAAAACGGTCAGAAACACAACTCAGCCAAACTTGGGAATAATGAAGTTAACTGTACACTTTGATGACATTTCCAGCCAAATCAATCCTAGTGGAATTTAATATAGCCCCCATCCCATTTCACCAGAGGGTAAATTAGCTTTCACTAGTCTAATAAAATTGAATGCATTGTGTCATTCAATAGCTAGGAAAAATGAGTAGGAATTCTTTAGAATTTTCTCTAATATTATGTGATTAATAAGCATTAAGGACCCTAAATTTTCAATTTCTCCTGCCCATGGTAACTGTGCCACACAGATAGGGTTCTACAACAGCCTCCTTGCCCTCTCCATTTAAATTTCTGTTTTATTTTTGCTTTGTTTCATTTTTACATTCCTCTTTTAAATTTTCTTTTCTAAGCCTACCAACATTTTGACATAGAGGGGAGGGCAGAGGAGAAAAAAAATTCTGAGAAATCAATATCGAAGAAGTACTTGGAAAGAGGAAGATGCTCAGGAGAATAGGAGTGGGGGTAGAAATATGATCCAGTTACTGTGTGCTGATGTGTTGAGACCCTCAACCACAACGTTCAACTTTCTTTCTGCATTCTTGTTCCTCTTCCTTTAAAACTGCTTTGCATCTTAAAATTTCTCTCCCTTCTGTCTCTGTGTTCTTTGAGCCTTTGCTTCCTCTTAGTATTCGTAGGGTCATCATTCATGAACTCCACCATTCCCATGGGCATGCACAGGGCAAGGGGGGGAAAGGCTACCAAATCGCAAAGTTGACCATAGCAGGAAGCAGGGGTCTACTGGAGGTCAGCAAGTCCAACTCTCCCCCATCCCCCGCCTCCTCTCCCTTCCTGCCAGTCTAGCAAGGTCCACATGTCAAGTGATGACACTCCTTCCCAGAAGGAGTGCTCTGGGAGTCTCTGACAGGGAGGTTTTATCTTTGGGGAAAATCTTAGGGAAACAGTTATCCTGGTGACCTCTACAAGCATCAGAGGGAGTGTGTTTTCTGTAGGAGACAGAGCCAAGAGAACCTGGGCATGGGACTCCAGCAACTCTTTCTTAGATTGCTGAAATTTGAAAATCAGACCTGTCTAGAAGTTTTATTTCCTAGATATCAGAATGGGTGTCTTTCATTCTAAAAATAGAAGAAAAAATACAAACAGAAAAGCTACTTTGAATGAAAATTAAAACACTAATTCCAACTCAAAAATTCCTTAGTTTTCTGGAATAGCCCAGGTGGCTTTTAAAACTTTTTATAGACAACTTCCACAAATATAGACAATATATAGTGATCATAATCCCCTCTTACTCTACCTTCCCCCCACACAAGCCACAGGATCCAGGTGTTTTTATTACATCTCTTTCTGATTGCTGGTTGGGGTGACATGCCCATCATGTGTCTTCTCATACATTCCTAAAGTGACATCTAAAAATCTGTGCCAACTATGACAATATCAAGATGAGAGGAGGTAGGAGGCTGAAAGCGACAATATTTAAGAAAGTTGGGAGTGATTTTTTTAGGAAACATGTTCAGAACCACTTGAGCTAACACAGGACACTTCCTCATACAAGATCTGGCAACAGTTACTGTTTTGCAAAATCAATTTAATCTTTAGAGGAAGCAAGTTCATTATAACCAACGTCAGTGCTTAATACACAATAAGTTCTGACTCATAAACAAGAGTCAATGAGAAGACAGAGACTGCCAGTAGGCGGAGGGCTGGGCGTTGGGAGTGCGATGGTCCACTGTGGTATATGTCATACTATGTTTGCAGACCTGAAGTTTGCAGCTCACACTTCTGAATAGGATGATGAAAAGCAGGACATCAGAGAGTGGCAGATGCCATGATCTTCCATCAGCTCTGGGCATACGTCCAGAGGTAGGGAAGCGTCGCCAAGCTACTCACACAACCCACGCTGTACAAACCTCATTGCTGGTATGGGTGGAGCAGCCTATCTTCTGGATGATTAACATGGAATGAGGGACATCTATTGCCAAACCTTTTTAAGTTAAACATCATTTTCCATTATAAGCCAAACTTATTTTAATTAGACATCATTTTCTATTATAATGACTTTCTTTTCTTATGTTAGTCTGTTTTTTAAAGTTTTTATTGACAATTTCATTACATATGGACAATAATCCATGTTAATTCCTTCCCACCATCTCTATTGGCCCCTTCCCAAATCCAACTTTAAAAAGTGCTGAATATTTGAAAATACTTCAGACTTTTCACTTTTTCCGGAAGGTTTTTGTATGTAAATGCTTGACCTTGTGCTGCCACATCTGGCCAAGGAGCTTGCTTCCTTGTCAGGCAGCATCCTTTTGTGACTGCAAGCTGCAGATGTGTGGCTAAACTACCTATCGTTCAAGGGTGTTTTTGCATGCCCTCACTGCTCATGAATGTGTGCTTGGTCAATACCATCCCAATTCTATTCTGCAATTTCTAATTTAAATTACCACCACTCTGATAACTCAGCTCTGGGAATGCCAGGAGTCTGTAAAGGCTAGAAAACACACACAAACTCCCTTCCCCCCTTCCTTCCGTCCCTCTGTCTCTCTCTCTCTGTGTTTGTATGGGTGTACATGTCTACATTTGCAGTGCACATGTATAATCACTGAATACCACATATCTGCTGCTCATTTGAGATTCGGCTCTTCCAATTTCACCTACCCACCTTGTATGTCTGTATAAGACTACGCTGAGATTGTACAGTAATGCTTACTATCTATATTTCCAAAGTCCTGAATTAAATTCTCCAAAAAATGTTAAGGTTTGAGTTTATTGTTTCAAGTTAATGAGTATGCCTTTAACTCAAGGCAAAGGCAAAGACAAGGGTTGAAACCAGATTATGTGGCCTGAAACCACATAGCAATTTTCCTTGTGAAATTTGTGGTTGTTTGAGTTTAGTTTGTATAAAATAATCAAAACACTGTGTAGGAATTATAAGCTTTGGAAGTGTTGTATCCCCACAGAGCCGTTCTGATCTGCGTGGTAGTACAGAACTCAGAAGCAGTTGACTAATTTACTGTAAGCATTAGAAGTCAGAATTGGCATTCAAATAATTCCTTGCCCTTTTCTCCATGAGTCAGATTCTGTAAACAGCTTCTACAATATAGGATTCACCAGCTTTTGGGGAGCTTTTAATTTGGCCATAAAATGTTTGAATTAAACTTGGATCATATATATTCATATTGAAATCCATTAAAACATCCACTTTTCAAATGTTATTGATAAATATATTTTGATTACAATTTTATTCTATGGAGTAATTCTATATTTCCATCTTTCTAAATTTACTGTCTTTCAGAGAGACACAGATACTACCAATGATCTTTCTCCTACAAAACTGTCTATGGTTAATCAAAGAATTTAGGTTTTTTAATTTGTATGCTGAGAAATGAATATGTTCTCCAACTTTTCTGATACAAACTTAATATACAACAAACTCATAAATAAGTGAAATTTTAGATATGTACTGTACAGCTATGGAGTAATTTACTTGTAAGAACATTAGCAAGGCATAGCAGAAACTCAAAATGTTTGTTTCCTGGTGACTGGCTTATATGAGAGAAAATTATTTCAAAGACAAAAGAAATAAACACAGTAACAACTTTATTACTGCAGTGTTAAAATCCATCAAATTTTGTGTAGCAAGTACATCGTTCACTGGTTAATGATAAATTATAATCCTATTACATTATAGCTATGAAGTAATGAATCAAAACTTTGGCATATACTTTTTCTATAAATGAAATCTATATACCCACATGTATTTCAATATTCTTATTCATTCATGACTTGCCTTTTTCAAAAGACAGAACAAGAACTAATTTTTCTAAAATAAATATTAAATAGATGGTTTTGATAACTACAAAATTGGTGTTATACAATATGGTATGAAAATGTCTTAAAAGAAACAACTGGATGTTTTAAGGTTATACTTATTTTATATTTTATACTTATTTTAGGTATACAGCATTTGCATTATGAAATCCATAACCATGTCTGTTTCTCTTTTAAGTTAGCAAGTTTGTGTACTGTAATTTACTGCAATTTGTGTGGACAAGGGTTATAGATTATATTCTGCAATTAATATCCCAAAATATAAGTTTACATCAATAAATTAGCAGGTGGTGTGTGACCAAATCTAATGACTCATGCCTAAGAAAACAATGTTTAATTATAGTTTCAAAAGCCAGTTTATTTTTCAGTAATTCAGTGACATGAACAGCCTTCTAGCAGTCATCTGGGGTTTGTACCAACTAGAGACATCTTGTCAATGTGTCTGTCGATCAGTTTGAGGTTTGGTGTTCATGAAGGTCTGTATGTGGAGTCACCAATCTGAGGTGATTACAACTGTATGAAACCAAAGCAGTGGCTGAAACCTTTCCCACTGGGACCCCTCAAGTTCAAATTCAGGCTCTTTTTGTGCTAATAAATTGCAGGATAAATGTTCTCTGATATATATATATATATATATATATATATATATATATATATATATATATATACATACATACATATATATATATATACATATATGTATGTATGTATGTATGTATGTATTCAAATTGTGCCCCTTGAGTACTATATGGAATTTTATGAGAACAAGACACCATGAGTTTTGAAGCAAAAAGAAAGAGTAACATTGCTCTTACATTTACCTATCACCTACCATTTTTATCATAAAAAATTCATCCTCTGGGGTTGGAGATACAGCCCTGGGTTTGATCTTCAGCACTGGAGACAAGCAAGGAAACAAACATCAAAACAATATAAAACCAGAAGAAAACCACATCCTGTGGGTTAAAATATAATCTGCAGAATAAACTTCCTTGCTTATAACTCTTGAGACGGTACCATGTTGCTAGAATATTCTGGAGCTCTAACCCACTGCTCTGTGATTCCAGGTGGCTGCCTGGGCACATTTAGGTAAATATACCTCCTTGAGTTTATACAGGAAGTTTGTTTTTAATGATCAGTATGTTCATCAAAAATATGTTAAAAATAGGCTGAAAAATGGCTTAGTGGAGAAGGTGCTTGCTGGTGAAACCAAAGGACCCAGGTTCAATTCTTCCCTGGAACCTACATAAAGCCAGATGTACAAGGTGGCACATGCTTCTGGAATTCCTTTGAAGTGGCTAAAGGCACGGTTACACCCACATTCTCTCTCTCCACTCCCTCCCTCTCTCAAATAAATAAATGAATTTTTTTAAAAAAACAAAACATTAAAAAATGTTAAAAATATGTTTTCCAGCTGGGCATGGTGGTGCATGCCTTTAATCCCAGCACTTAGGAGGCAGAGGTAGGAGGATCACCATGAGTTCTAGGCCATCCTAAGACTACAGAGTGAATTCCAAGTTGGCCTGGGCTAGAGTGAGACTATCTCAAAAAAAAAAACAAAAACAAAACAACAACAACAACAAAAAAAACCATGTTTTCCACAAAGCATCAACCATACAACATGAATTATGATTAAATTTTTTCTAGGGATTACAGCATATCTGAGAAAACCTCCAACATTAAAGGGAAAACAAAAGAAGTTACTAGAAAATAAAAGTGACTGGAAAGAATGCAGATGCAACTTTGTCCAGGCTCTAAGATCCACAGAGAAGCAATAGACACTATTTGAATTGTCTAAGTCCGTACCATCCTGAACACCTGATCTTGTCTCATTTTACTATGATAAAGAAAAATGTAAGGCTAGGTGTAGAGTAAGGAGGCTTTCTTAGAAATACATAAATAAGTAAAAGTTTGAAAAATATGCATTAAGATTATTAATATTTAGAATAAAGTACATATTATAGAAATAAACTAATTAACCATTTCAAAAGAAAAAAAGGAGCATTGGAATTTAAGTTCATATAATATATAAGCAGTAGATCTAGAATAAAAGAAAAAAACATCACAGACAGGAAGAAATTATTAAAGAAAGAACTTAGAAATTTTTGGAATTCAAGGGTATGTGGCCTCAAAGGTGGATGTCAACCTTTAACACACAACATGGATATTTATAGATAAGTCTTGTGAAAACAGATCTCTGTACCCACCTCTGACTTATATGCCAAAGAGAAGGCTCAAGAAGAGTCATTTCTAGCAAGTTCCCAGCTGGAGAATCACATCATAGGTTCAGAGGACAAGTGGAGGGTCACCTACAGTGGATGAAGGTTACCTCGGAAATCTCAGTCAGGAAAGGCTCAATAGCTGAGGTTGTAGTCCTCAGATGAGTTTGGAAAGATGAGAAGTAAGAGGCACACCTAAGACGTGATGCATGGCTCTTACATGGAGGGTTGCAGAGATGGCTCGGAGGTAAGAGTGCCTGCTGGACAAGCATGAGGGCCTGGCTCTTCCTGAGTCTGGTTCCCTGGCACTCACATAAAAAGCTGGAAATAACCTCGCATGCCAAGTCTTGAGGGGCAGAGACCAGAGAATCACAGCCAGCCAGCCAGCAAGTACAACCACAAAACCCAACATCTCTATGTTCAGTAAGAGACTGCCCAGGAAGCAAAGTGGGCGTGCCGTAGAGGAGGACACCACCATTCCCCCAGCCTCCTCCTCTGTGCACCTGGGGCACACGCACTGCAACTCTACCTGCATCACACACACATACACACACGCACACCCCACATAAGGCAGGGGAGGGAGTGTTTGCTGCTTGTTTTAACAGGATAAAGCTTTCCTTACATCGGCCTTCATTCTCACAGACATCCGGTGTCCTCTTAGATGGCGGAACTACATCCTGCAGCTTCCCTTACTGAGACAAAAGTGAGGAGCAGTTAGAAAGCAGCAAGGGCTAGGAATGAGCGTGGAGCTAGAGCTAGAGCTAGTCCCCTGCATGTCAAGACAGAGCTGTGCTGCTGGGAAACAAAGGTGTCAAAAAACCACTGCCATCATTTCTCTCAGTAGAGACACTGCATACACATTACATAAAACAGACAATTCTTCCATTCTTAGAGATGTGCTTGGCACCATACTGACATCATAAACTGACAGTTCTCCTGTGCTGAGAGATGTTCATGGCACCATTCAGATAGACTGACAATTCCCCCATGCTGAGACATGTGCATGGCACCATTCTCACATCATAAACTGACAGTTCTCCCATACTCAGCGATGTGCTTGGTGCCATTCTGATGCCACAAACTGAAAGGTGTTCCCAGTTGAGAGATGTGCATGGCACCATTCTGACATCATACACTGACAATTCTCCCATACTCAGCGATGTGCTTGGTGCCATTCTGATGCCACAAACTGAAAGGTGTCCCTGTGGAGAGACGTGCATGGCCCCATTCTGACATCATACACTGACAGTTCTTTCATGCTGAGAGATGTGCATGGCTCGTTCTGAAGTCACTGTGCTTCACAAATGCCACTAGCTTGTTTCCCCTCTTCTCCTCCCCTGTGTAGGAAGTAATGCCTCCTATCTATGAGTCCTCCTTCTTTATTTGCATTTCTCTTGGCACATGATTTTTTAAAAATCTTGTTCTGTTTAGAGATTTGTTTTATTTTTTTTTCTGATTATTAAATTGACATTTAAAGCATTTTTGACATTCTGAAAGTTCAGAAAGTAACAGAAAATCCAGCACTCTTATATAGAACTCCTCAGATATGTGCTTGCAGAATATGTGATAACTGTTTATCAAGCACGAGTTCATCCACAGAGGTGCTTCCGTGTTTATACTTGCGTGGTGTGAGAATGGTATGACCCCCGGAGTCGTTTCTGCTTCTACCAGTGGTTACCTCCAGTATCGAGCAAAGTTCCTGACAACCCTGTTCTTTACTAGATGGTCACTTCATGGATGGCCTCAGGTCACCAGAAATGCAGTGCACTTCGATTTTACTTTGTTGTGACATGTATTGATGACTAAAATTCCTTAGAAGTAAAATCTTTGTTCAAGTCATCTTGTATAAGTTTTTATTCACATACAAGGAATCAGGCTTTTATGGCATTTTCCCAACTAAATTTGTTTTTATCTCCCCTCTTTCCCCTCTCCCATCCCATCTTGTTCGTTATTCTCATCAAAGCTTTCATTTCACTTTCGTGTCATCTGTGTCCTTTCCCCTCCCTGTTGCCCACACCTCTTCTTCATCTCTCATGCTCTCCTATCAAGTTTCATAGCCTGTTCCGTTCTTACGTCCCCAAATTGTGTCTGCATACATGCAATGTTCATCTTTCTTGGCCTGAATTACTTCACATAGTATAACATTTTCTAACTCTAACCATTTTCCTGAAAATTTCATAATTTCAACTTTTTCTCTTTACAGCTGAGTGAAACTCTGTCACATGCAGGCACCACACTTTCCTCACTCAGTCCTCAGTTGATGGCCATTCAGGTTGATTACACTTCCTGGCTAGTGTGAATAACGCAGCAATGAAGACGGATGTGCACATACCTCTATGGTAGGACACAGAGTCAGCGTTCTTTGGGTAATCCAGGAGTGGCAGAGCTGGATTAAATGATGGCTCAGGTTTTATCTTTTTGTGTAATATCCACACAGACTTTCATGGTGGCATCCCCGGCGTACATTCTCACCCACCGTGAACCAGGATTCCCCACATCCTTGAGATGTGTCATTTTTCTCCCTTTTTGGTGGTCGTTCTGATTTTGCTTTTTTCATCAGCCATCTGTGTTTTCCCAGAAAACACAGAACTGGACACCCAATCAGCAACCAGGTATGGAGAGAATGTGTGAACTGACACTATTGAACCAACCTGACATGTGGAACCAAAGAATACCCAGGTCACACCTTGTCCACATACATTCTGCTGCCCTCTGACCCTATCTCAGAACAGATCATGTGTTTTCAGTTCCACTGAGAATACTCTGCAGGACGACACGACCATGATCAGAGCCTCAGATCTAAGGTGTTTGGGTTTGTTTTCTAAATTATTTGTTTGAGAGACAGAGAGAGAGAGAAGATGATGATGATGAGGGTATACCAGGACCTCTTGCCACTGCAAACAAACTCCAGATACATATGCCACTTTTGTGCATATGGCTTTACATGGATACTAAGGAATCAAACCTAGGCTGTCAGGCTTTGAAAACAGTTCCTATAACTGCTGAGCCATCTCCTCGGCCTGATACTTGGATTTAAAGACCTATCTCTGCCATTGTCTAGCATGTAAATTCAGAAGGTTCCTTGAAATTTATGAGCCCTTAACTCCTTATTTCTAAAGTGGGAATAAAACACTACTTGGCAGGATTATTTTGGAAATTAATTTAGAATTAATGTAAAAGCACACACAAGACATGTATCTGTTGGTTTAATTTTCAACAGATCTAAGTGTGCTGAGTTTTCATACAAACATAGAATGAACATTTATGAAGATTTAACTTAAGATAGTAAAATTGGTAAAAATAGCAATTAGAGAACCAAGAATTTTATTTATACTCACTGAAGAAAGAATGTTGAAATACTGTCATTGCATTATACTCCAACCTTGTTAATATCCTTATAACACACCCATTTTCTGTAGCTTCATTCTTGTCTGAAACAAGTTAAAATTCACACGAATTTTTACTGCATTGAAATCTACAAGGTAACATGTAGCTTCGCAGTGTTTGATCTCTTGGCCAGCAGACAAACAATGAAACCCCCCCAAGATAGTCAAGACAACCCCAGGGGCTTACACAATGCACCAGGAAGCCATGGAATAACCATGTGGTGTTTATTTTGCTTTGTTTTGGGTTTTTGTGTAATTTTATTAGTAATATAAACGTGGTAGGACATAACACAATATATCCTAGACCCTGTAATGAGTGAGGAAACTTATGCAGCAGCATTCTGCTTACTTGATAGTATGTTCAGTGCTTCTCTGGCATAGATGGATTTTCTCCTTAAATGTTGAAATATTAGAGTTATGGGAAAAATATTTAAAGTATGAGGTCATATCTAAATTTTAAAGGACAGATTAAAATAAATGGTAATATTGGAATAAAATATGTAGATTTTAGTTCTATTTTGTCTTCATTGAATGTACTTTTAAGACAACAAGTTAGATTTTAATACAGATAAAAGCAGAAAGAAAAGAGTTATAAGCATCAAAGATTAAAAGAAAGTTTAAGAAAATGAGATTAAAACAATTCATATGCCTAGAGACATTCAGGAGATAATGCTGAGTCAGCCAAAGTCCTGTTCCATCTCCGAGTGAGCGTTGGAGGAAGGGGTGTTACACAGGGTGGTCCTGTGAGTTACTAGCGAGCTTTCTGCTCTCACACATGACCATGACCACGCAGTCTTTCTTAATAGGGGTGTCAGACTTGACATGGCCTGAGAAATGTGATCTGAGCAGAGATTAGATTCAGTATTCCCCTAAGATTCTGAGCTTGGGAGAGAGAGCTAATGATGTAGAAAAAGCAGTCTGGGGCTGGAGAGATGGCTTAGTAGTTAAGCACTTGCCTATGAAGCCTAAGGACACCAGCTCAAGGTTCGATTCCCCAGGACCCACGTCAGCTAGATTCACAAGGTGGTACATGCATCTGGAGTTCGTTTGCAGTGGCTGGAGGCCCTGGTGCACCCATTCTCTCTCTCCCTCTTTCTCTTTCTGTCTGTCACTCTCAAATAAATAAATAAATAAATAAATAAAAATATTTTTAAAATGAAAAATCAGTCTGTGTGGGCTATGAAAAAGCAGAAGCCAATATTGGTGATCATTTAGAAGTGACAATGATGTAATGACACTGCAGGTCTTTTAAGCTACCAGGGGCATATTTTCTTCACATATAAAATGGAAGCAGTGGTAAGTGTACCACAGAGTTGCAAGAGGAATTAAGTAATCAATGTTTGTGGAAGTGCTTTACTTTGTAAATTCATATAAAGGGAACGTCATTCATAGATGGGTATAAGTGGATGTGTGTAGGAACACCAGGGTGTCTTGCCACTGCAAAGAGCACACCAGATGCTCGCACTACTTTTTGTGCGGGGTTTTATGAAGGTGGCTGAGGAGTTAAACTCTGGCTAGCAGGCTTTGTAAACAAGGACCTTTAACCATTGAACCATCTCCCAGTGCCTTCTGGTTTTCTTTATCTCTCTCTCTATCTCTTTCTCTGCCATTTCTTCCAGGAGGAGTCTTATAACCCAACTTGGTCAATCTCTATTTAGCTTTCTTTTCAACCTCAATGACTAAGGTTTAGAATAACATGTCATTTGTGAGCAGAGCTAGGTACTGGTGTTCTGCGACACTCTACTGGCTTTTACTTATGTAAGTTTAATGATCAATAAGAAGTCTCAGTCAGCCATCGTGAAGGAGCTAGAACAGAGGTGTATACTGGCAGAGCTATTTTTATTTATTTATTTATTTATTATTTTTGAAAAGATCAGGTTTAAAACATCTGGACTGTGGCAGAATGTATAGAAGTGTATAATTTTATATAACTTTGACAGTAGGATTGAGCACACATGCTGCCTACACTGTCAACTTTTAACTCCATCTGGTCAACAGGAGCCCAGTGAGGACTCCCTGGGGAAAACAATTTATGCATTTTAGTGACGACCTCATTTATAACTGCATACAGCCAGATAAAGTTAGCCTGTTCTTTTATTTCTTGAACACTCTATGTCTGCCTCAGGGTTTAAGGAAACCTGGTAAAACAGCTGATTATGAACTGGTTAATTACTTAGAAATCTATTGAAATTGCAATGAAATTCACTCTGTTACCTAAGTTATATGCTTCAAGTGCAGTGTATGTGAGAGGGTCTGCTGACAGTGGCTATATCATTCACACCAGGACAATGAAGTAATTTGCAGATTTTATTTAAGATGCTGAGGAAAACCCACTTGGCTTCAGAGTACTAGTGTATACGTATATCTATGCATAAACATACACACATAATTTTATGAGAATTTCTGTGATATCATACGCTTCCTGTTTACTCATGATGAGCAATTTATTAACAGCAGATTATCGTCTACTTTGTCAAAAGTATTTCATCAACACGTAACTGAAGTGAAGTTGCCGGCTATTCAATTCTTACTTGGAACTTCTAATTTCCTTACCATCAGGCATTTCTTAGGCAGACATGTTCTGATGGATGGATACCTCCTGCTTTATGCATACAAAACCAGTCTGATGTCACTCTCTGTAAGCAGGTTACCATCTGCCTGTATTCACGTGAGCCAGGAATCCTTTTTCATTTATGCTTCGGACATTCTGTCATCTCCAGAACCAGATTTCATCAGCAAACAGTAAAACTGAGAGGAGCACTGGAGGAAGGCCAGATCATTCTAACTCTGCAATAACTAGAAAGAAACTGAAGATGGAAAGGCAGGGAAAAATGCTGCTCATTAAACACTTTTCAGAAAGTAGGACCTCTGGGGTGTATATAATACGTTAATCCTAATCTATCCTTGCATTTCTGGATAATTTTTTTGTTCTCTTATTACCATTGGTAAGTGTTGTATAAAAACTTTGATGTTCTTTCAAATTAAAACAATTTAAATTTAGATTAATTCTGTCATGATGGAATTCCAGTTCCAATCTTAACATAATCAGGCTATTTATGAATGTTTATTCATTCATTTTTTCACCAAATATGTACTTTTATGTACCAGTTTGATAAAACAGAGTTTACGAGACAATGAAACAGCTACAGTGCCTACCTTTATGATTGTTACTGCAAAAGAGGGAAACAAACAAGAAAGTAAACAACTACAAAATTGGCATGTATCTAGAAGCTGAGCTAAAGATAAGAAAAACATACCAGGTTTTTTTTTTTTAAATAGGAAATTAAAAAGATACTCAATTTAGACTGGAAAACATGCCATGCTTCTATAGAAATGGTAGATAAACTGGTGAAATACAAGATGATGAGCTGAAAGTGGATGAGGAGCAAGATGTTCAATGGGTGTGAAGAACAGTGATTGACAGGGAGAGTGGTTCAAAACAGAACCAAGATTTAGACTCAGGCTGGATTATATGAGCTGTTGTAACTAATTTTGAAGATTGGTTTTAAGTGACTTGGAAGTCATTAAATAATCTTAAAGAGATGTTACAAATATCACCAATATATCCAAAAGATCCTCTGACTGTGAGTTGTAAGGAGGATAAAGAGAGATGGAACGTTTAGTGGGAGATATCAATCATAAGGTCACTGTAGTGGGCCGATGAGAGGTGTTGGACTGGACTCCATAAATGACAGCAAGAAGAGACAGAATGCAGCAGACATACAGGATGGAGGCTGTGTGACTTGACCTTGGGGCAGAGCGATAGTCCACTTGAGACAGATGAGTAATTGCTAGTGCTTCCATCTGCTATTCTGAGTGACCACATGGATGGAAGTACTGAGTACAGACTGGAGAAATGTGGATCAAGCAGCCAGCATCATAGAAGTAAGTGCAGAAGTGCAGAAGCTGGGCCTGCAATCCAAGCCCTTGAAAGGCAGAGGCAGAGGCAGGAGGGTGATGAGTTCATGGCCAAGTTCAGATAAGTTAACTGTTGAGGTCTGGGCTTCATAAGATCCTATATCAAAAAACTAAAAATAAAAATAAACCACAACCTAATAATCAAACAAACATTCAACACAGGGAGGCAGAGAGTCATTGCTCTATAAAGTTGAGGAAAGCAGATGTTTGAGAGTGTCAAAGGAGCTACCATGAAGATGCCATTGATGGAAACTTCATGAAAGTTCCACAGAGATCAACCTCAGAGGGGCAGTTCATATTTTATTGAACAGTGGACTTAGGTATGAAGCTCAGAAATGGACTCAGAACTCATGATTATACACATCTTGTTTGGCTTGGACACGTTTCTTAAACAACTCATTTGTATGTTAAATGAAAGGGTATGATGAAATAAGCTACCTGTTTATTTTCGCATGTTATGGTCTATGTAGTGGATGACAGCAGATGTCAGAGCCAGAAGACAGCTCAGTCCATCGCTTTATTTTCCACATCTGAGGTGTTGGATTGCTATTCATGAGGCAGGGCATGCTGGAAGCATCTTTCTACCTTTTAGTTCTAACCAGTCATGCTTATGCTCTATTTAGAAATTAATTATATATTTACTTAGGTTATCTCTTCTCAAATTTGACAGACATACTGGACATAGAGTCCCAGCTTTGATACATTCTCACACAATTCATTTTTGTCACGTAATCTTACTTCCATGTCTCCCTCAATTATAGTAATACTTATTTTATAGGTTTGTTTTAAGATTTGAATGTGAAATAATGAATACTAAAGTCCTATGAAAGTAATGGAACATATAGAAGGCTCTCAAATAATAATTCTTATTTTCTTTTGTCTTTAAATAAAAATTAGTTGAATAATACCTTTTAAAAACCATTACTACTATTATTTATATAATTTCGTAGAATATTCTCCATGCTGAAGGGAAATGGAGATCAGGTAAATAATGGTTGGGCCTGAATCACCTAGGTAACTGCTTGTGGGGTGTTTGATTCTTATATTCAATAATGACCAAGTTTTTAGGTTGAGTTCATATTTTTGGGAGGTTTAATGGTCACCAAGGGAAATTCTGACTGTTATATGAGAGAAAATGGCTTCAAGAACAGTGGTACTTCCATAAATCTGACTGGTATCCATCAAATCCTTATGATACACATATTTAAATGAAAGTCCAGCTTGTATTTTAATGTCAATAATGATCTCTAAGAGAGAGAAAAAGGGTTCTATAGTGCTGTGTATGAAAGAAAACACCCTACCGCCCTCTTGCCCATGAGAGTGCAGCTAGCCTGATTTTGGGGTCATTATAATCAGTGAGCTACTCGGGACCCTCTCAGCTGCCTTTTGCAGCATCCACTTTCTGCCTCTTATTCCTGAGGTGATCTTCAGAGAGCGCAGAGCAGAGACACAGGCTCTGTCCCATTGTCTGCAGGGCACGCTGGAGGGAGGTCGGGTTAAATGGGATGTTAACACCTAAGTGTGTCAAGCTCTGGTTGAGCTCACAGGTGGCTGTCATTCTGCCTGGAAAGGCCAAGAGTCCCTTAAAATCTTAGTCCTAATGCTTTCTTCACTTGCAGATGAAAGCCCAGAAGCTGGGAGGCTCAAACCTTAAAAATGAAGGACTTTTATCACCCCAGGATCTGGTTGTTACAGTCAATCCTACCCTGCGTCTCTCCATCTAATCTCTCCCTGCCATGGGTTTTCTCTCCAATTCTGACTGCCCTCAGATTAACCTTCCCCAAAATAGATCTTGAATGAAATCTTACTTGTTTTAAAATTCTTTACTTTCTGGTGATCTATAAAGAGGAAAAATCAGGTCCCAAGCTACTTGTTTAGATTTTTCTCATTATATTCATTCTTGGTTCAGACATAGTCCAATTGTTAGTACCATTCAAACATGTCTGAGGTGAGAAAGCCAAAGATTTCAAATTATTTGTCCAAATGTACACACTTATTTAACTATATCTCAAGGCAGGTCTGTCAGATATTATGACACAAGTTTCCAGTCAAGAATGTGGATAATTTACATAAATTATAAAAAGGGGCGTCTGTGGAGTGTACTTGAACTCCTGCACAGAAAAGTAACTATAGGATTCTATTTTTTTTTTTTTAGACAATGAAAAGTTAAGGTCTATGGCTTATAATGTAACTCAGAGGTTGGATGCATGTGTAGCTTGTGACTGGTCCTGGGTTCAACACTCAGCATTGAAAAAGATCAAACAAAAGCAATAGCAAAAATGTTTATAGTTCACTGCAAAGAGAGGGGCACGGGACTAACATTGCTTCACAGTGTTAGTAATCCTCCCTCATGCAGTGAATGCTCACCAAATGCTGAGAGGCTCGTGACTGGCTGTAGATGACTTCAGGCTGTAATCAACATCAAGGGGGCGCTGGGGCACCCCACGATAGTTACAGCATATGACAGTGGTGCAGGCGCAGTGACGGGCAGAGTAAGAATTTGACTCCAACCAGGACTTCCAGGGTGAGGGTTGGACTGTGTCAACTGGAGGATGCTTGATCCGATAGCAGCAAGGAATGCAAAGACAGAGAAAGAAACATGGGGACAGAGTGAATCCTAAAGTCCTTATTCAACTAAGAAACTGGATAAAATTAGTAGACAGATAGATAAAAAGATATAAACTAACAAAAATGATAATATAACAGTTTAACTGGGCAAGTCCATATGTTATCAACAGTGTTTATTATTGATGATTATATTTTTTTAAGTAAAATACGAGTTTGTCAAGACACTGGGCCATAATGGGAGGAAATGGCAGTATGTGGTAGTCTAGGCATGCTACTTCAGGACAGCCAGAGCGCTCTGGAATCAGACAGGCCCCGTGCACTTTTGTACTACTCAGTCAATCTCAAGGAAGACAGCAAACCTGTCAGAGGCTCGCCGTAACAACAGTGAAAGCCTTTACCTTGTAGGACCATGCTGAAGATTGTAACTAATGTGTGTGAAGCATTAGTATATCTGACACTAGTGATTTAATAAGTTTGCTGTTATAGCTGCTCTTTCTGGGAGCTTGAATCACATTCTCCAGATGGTATCATATTCACAAAGAACCTATGTCTGAAGCAGAAGGCCATTTTCTATACATTACTTTCTCCTGAATGGTCTATATTCTATAGATATCACTGACTCACACATCCAGGATTATGGCTAAGATTTCCCCAGTTGTGTCTGTAATGGTAAGGTAATAACAGATGGGCCTCTGCCTTCTTACTTTCCCTTTCTCCCTCCTCTTCTCTCTCTCTGTGCGTATGTGTGTGCATGCATGACACGCATGCCATGGCATGCATATGGAGGTTAGAGGACAACTTCGGGGGATCAGTCCTCACTTTGCACTTTGTTCGAGGCAAGGTCTCTCCTTGGTTTTCATTGGTAATGCCAGACTATCTGGCCTAAGAACACCAGAATTCCCCTGAGTCCACTTCTCATTGCTGTAGGTGACACACCTATGCCACCACACATCTGGCTTTCTATCAGTGCTGGGGATCTGAACTCTAGTGGTAGACTTATAGAAGCGCCTTTAACCACTGAAATCTCTCCCTAGTTCTCCTTCCTTCCTTTCTTCCTTCCCCCCCTTCCTTCCTTCCCTTCTTCCTTTTTTCCTTCCTTCTTCCCTCCTTCTCTCCCTCCCTCCCTTCCTTCTTCCCTCCCTCCTCCTCCTTCTTCTTTCTCTCTCTCTCTTTCTTTCTTTCTTTTTTCTCTTTCTTTCATCCTTCCTCTTTGGAAACAGCATCGTTTCTGCAGCCCAAACTAGCTTATATCTTCCTCTCTAGCCCAAGCAAGCCTCACACTCACAGTCTTCTGGCTCCATCTCTCCTACTGATAAATTGTCAATCATTTTTTCAAGGAACCTGGATGCTTTTTTTATAGATTTTGTTGAATATCAATCTGATGTTTTCATTATGAGAATATATTATTATTTTTAAGTTGGTCTTCTGGTACAATGTTGAACATACTGAGTTCTTCACTGGTTTCACAAGTATTTAAATACTGACTGAAGAGTCAAAAATTATTTATAAATTCTTGGGTTTTATCCATAAACAAAACGGAGAAAAACCTTGTCTCCATAGGATTTAAATTCCAAAAGCATAAGGGAAAATAATTATAAATTAACAAAATTAGGAAGCAAGTGATACTTTTAGAAGGTAACAAGTGATGAGGCAAGGAGCATGCTAATAAAATGAGAATTATTGACAGGAAACGGCAGTTGCAGAATGTATAATGGCATCTATGAAAATTTCTAAAGTCAGATTGTGAGGATGTTGGTACAACCCTGCACTTGACAGGAAGATTTAAAATATTCCTGCTCCCCCTTGTCTACTTCCTTTTTTAAAAATATATTTATTTATTTTCAAGTAGAGAGAAATGGAAAGAAGAGAGACAGAGAGAATGGGCATGCCAGGGCTTCCAGCCTCTGCAAACAAACTCCAGAAGCATGTGTCTCCTTGTGCATCTGCCCTTATGTGGGTAATAAGGCATCAAACTGGGTCATTAGGCTTTGCAGGCAAGGGGTGCCTTAACCAATAAGCAATCTCTCCACCTCCATGTCTACTTCTTAATGCAGGAAGGATTAAAGGATATATGTGGAACAAAGGATATTTATTAGCTAAACAACAACAAAAAAAGACAAATAACCTGAATGGACTCCGTTCAAACCATGAAAGACCTTACATAGAAGGAGAGGTGATAACTGGCCCAAAGCACAGAAACGGCTTCACAGGAGACATCTTCTGGCTTGAAGATTCAGGAAGGAGGCCATGATAAAGATCAAGAGCTGCCTCTATCAGCTAGAAGTGTTAACAAGGCAGTTTATTATGCAGTGCCTCAATCTACACATTAACATCAGCACAATGAGAACCACCATTGGGTTTGTACAGAGCTGTGAAAGAATTAACTTGTGTTGTTTAGAGACACAAAGTATATGGTAATTAATCACAGTATTCATAAAAAAAGAAAAATGCAGAGAACATACAAAAAAAAAAAAACCACCCCGGGTTTTGTATCTGAAATTGGTGCATTTCATGGAACATTAATGGCATCTCAATAAATTTTGTTCAATGTGATATGGTTGGGATAGAACTAATCAAGAAAATGACATGCATGGGTATTAGAAGAGTGATGTCAGTCAGCTGTCATGCCTAGCCAATCATCCTATAACTCAGGTGGTTAAGATGCTGGCCAGCCAATGATGGTCCACGGTACTAACTAGACTGGCTACCTGTTTATATCCCTAAGCTCCATGGGAGCACAGTCTATTCATTCCCATATCATTTGTGGCTGCTTTAAACCTCAATGGAAGAATAGTTCAAATAAAGACAACAGGGTTCTACAAACTCTAAATACTTTTTGCCTAGTTGTGGTGGTTTGAATCAAATGATCCCCATAAACCTATGTGCTTTGAATGCATGATATGCATGATTTCCAGCTGTCGGCAATTGGGAAGGTAGAGCCTTGCTGGAGGAAGCATGTTCCTGGGGGTAGATTTGGGGATTGATTAGCCCTGACTTTGCCAGTGTTAGTCAGCTCACTCTCCTGCTGCTGTTTTCCACCTGCTGTGGAAGAGGTGATGTCCATTCAGTGCACATGCCACGGTTTCCCCTGCCATCATGGAGCTTCCCCTCAAGACTAGAAGGCAAAATAAATACTTTCTTCCTTTCAGCTGCTTTTCATCAGGTGCTTTGTCCCAGCAATGAGAAAGTAACTAAAACACTAGTCCCTTCTGGAAAAAAATTGCCAACACTTGGCTTTAAGCAACATTAATTTAGTCATGATCTATTGTGAAAAATCAAGAGAACAATTTCCAGATTGGCTGAAAACTGGTCTTCTGTTACTTCTAGATAGATGCCCTTGACCACAAGAAATCAAAGGAATAAACATAAATTGGAGAGATAAGGAATGCACCATACCTCTGGTGATATAGCCAGGGTTTGGGACATAGATGAAGAATTGAGACACATAATTAAACTTTGGTAGTAAATGCAGTAATTGAGTGTTAACCTTAGGGAAAGCATCATAGGCCAAGGGAATATTCAGCAAAATATCTCTAAGGCAGGAAGATTGCCAGGTATATTTTAGGATAAAGAAGTGCGGTGGGTCTAGATGCAGGAAGTGAGGGAAGAAATGGTAAAGGATAAAACTGGAGAAGAAATGGAGGTCACATGTGGGACAGGCATAGCCATTTGAGTGATGTGAGAGTTAACACAAGCAGAATCCAAGGGACAGTGGGTGACAGAATGAGACAGAACGCAGAGGAAGCCATTGTAGGCATTCAGGTGTGGCCGGGAAGGTGGCTCATTGAACAGAGCTCACTGCACATGCAAATGTGAGTGCTCGAGTTTGATCCCCAGCACCAAGGTAAACAGCTGGGCATGCCTGTGCACGCGTGTGATCCAGTGCTGAGGAGGGCCGAGACCGTGGAATCACTGGGGCTCGTGGTCTGCTAGTCTAATCAAACCATGGGGAGTTCCAGATCCACTAAGAGACTTGGTCTCAGGGAAATAAAGTGAAAGGGCAATAGAGAAGACAGAGAAGGACACCCAATGTCCTCTCCCGACCTCTGCACACACACTTCTCCCACATGCATAAGACACACACACACAAAGTTTTAGCAGCTTGCCATTCCTCTCTGCTACCTAATCTCCTCAGCCCTGGATTGGACCATTTGAAGGGATGGCTTGATTTGAGTTTTAGTATGTTTTGATAAATCTCAGTCCAGGGTTTGTGGCTTTACTTTAAATATTTCTGAAGGAATCCTGATTTTTCTTTTTCTTCTGAGCTCTTTGCCCTGCTCTGCTCTCTGAGCTTGTTTGAGCCATGTTGACATGTCCTCTTACTAAATAGCATTATAATTTCCTGTGTGCACGCCCATTTCTTCTTGTAGCCAAGAGGTTGCAAAATTCTTTAAAGGACCAGCCTGTAAATATTTTAGGTTTTGTAGGCCATAGATTCCCCACACAGCTAATCAGTTCTGTCACAGCAACATGGAGTTAGCCAGAGACCAAACCTAACCAAACAAAGGGTTATTTTCCAATAAAACTTTATCTATACAAGATAGCAGTGAGGGCTGGAGAAATGGCTCACTGGTTAAGAGCACTTCCTGTACAAGCATGAGGGCCTGAGAAAACCTGTAAGATAGCTCAAATTCAATCCCAGGATCCGTGTAATCCAGTCCCATAGGGAGTAGAGTCTGGAGATTCCATGTAGCTTGCAAGAAAAAAGAACACAGGCTCCAGAAGCTCTGGCCTAGGTAAGAACAGGATAAAAAGTAGCTACCTACACATACCTGCGCAACATCCACCACACCACATTATGCACATATAAGAGCAAAGAAAGAAATAGCAGCACATTGGATTTGGCTCATGAGAGCCAAAAGTGTGTGTACACACACACACACACACACACACACACACACACACACACATAGATATAGATAGATAGATAGATACATACATACATATATATATATATATATATATATATATATATGATGTGCATAATATTTATAATAAATAGATTACACTATGTAATAGGTATTATGTAAGTGTAGTTTCCATGCCTGGTGTATGGGAGCCAGAAGTGGATGTCAAGTGCCTTCTTCAATCACTCTCCACCTTATTTTTTTTTGAGAGTGGGTCTCTCATTATACCTTGAGCTCACTGATTCAGCTAAACTACTGAATAGGAAGCCCCAGGAATCTTCCTTTTCTAGCCTCCCATGTGCTAGCATTACCAACTTTCTGTGAGCACTGGGATCCTCCTCTTCAGTGCCAGGATGACCAACTTTCTGTGGGCACTGGGGTCCTCCTCCCCATTGCCAGGATGACCAGCTTTCTGTGGGCGCTGGGGTCCTCCTCCCCAGTGCCAGGATGACCAGCTTTCTGTGGGTGCTGTGGGTCCAAACTAAGCTTCTCCCACAGGCACAGCAAGCTCTGCACTCACTGAGCCTTCTCCCCAGCCCCTGAAGCCTGCTTTTCTTCACTCTTCCATCATCAGCACATTGCACATGCCCTAAAACTCAGTAAGACCTCTACAAGCATTTGCTTAAGGAAATTAAAGAACAGTTTTAGCACAGACTTGCCAGGAAAATGGATTTATTCTGATCATTTAAAAAAGTTGTGCAATTTTAAAGTTACTATATGCCCATCCTTCTCCAGCAACCATCAGTCCTCATAACTGTTTTTCCACTTGCTTCTATTTAAATTTACCAGTATTTTAAAGATCTGACTCGGTTTCCTTATTTGTGGCAAGGTTCTCGCTACAAGCATGTGCAGGGTCACTGTTGTACTAGCCATGGGCAGGATTAGCAAATGCCACCTTCTCTGTATGTGAAGCTGAGATGGAGTTATGTTTGAGGGGAAGCCTGTGCATTGGTTATTGGGATTCTGGAACTCATGGGCCATTCCTGTCTTTCTGCAGTGCATAAACTGTGGGCAGATAGTGATTGGTTCACTGAGGTCTCATTTATTTAGACTCATTTAGTGTAGTTTCATGTGGTTTCTCAGACATGGTTTACTTCCCCAAATTATGACCGGGAAGCAAGAGGTTGACAAGTATTTGGACTTGTACCTTTGCCAGGTAATGAGTAAAACATGGGGTAGGGGATGAGCCACAGTGCTTGCGGTGGCCACATCTTTTAACCAGATATCTCCAGGATGTTGAGGCAGCTTTGTTCAGATGAGCATGTTAATCCCTAGGAAGTCTCATTACTCCTGGATTATTTGAAAGAAAGGGAGCATAATAGACGCTTGTATTTTTTTTGAAAGTGACCCCACAAAACCATAATTATTTCCACTGTTTCCAGCTTTAACTGTACCTTATATAATAATAAGGGATTTTTTTTGGATAGTACTGAGTAACCAAACCCAGAAGAGAAGGGGCTTTAAGACATCCGCTATGGCTAACTGGCCACATGGGCCAGACACACACACACACACACACACACACACACACACACACACGCACACACACAGAGAGAGAGAGAGAGAGAGAGAGAGAGAGAGGGTGCTGGGGGGGGGGGAGGTTTGGCTGCCTGGTGACCCTGGACTGGCCGCAGAACTCACCAGTGTGTGAGCCAAAGCAATCACTCAGGGCCAGTGAATTTCAATAGCAATGAAAGGTTGTTACATATGAAAGTTAAATGCAGACCAAAAGCAGGAAAAAGATTAATGAAAATAAAAGAGAGAAGAGTAAAACAAGGAATGTCTTTTAGGACTGGAGAGACTGAGTAGAGGTTAAGGCACTTGCCTGCAAAGCCGAGAGCCCCTGGTTCAATTCCCCAGGACCTACGTAGGTAAGACGCACAATGTGATACATGTGTCTGGAGCTCTTTTGCAGTGGCTGGAGGGAGCCTGGTGTTCCCGTTCTTTCTCTCTCTGTCTGCCTCTTCTCTCTCTCTTTCCCTCAAATAAAATAAATGCTTAAAAAATTGTTTTAAAAAGTCTTCTATATTTGTATATTTTATGTATGCATATATGGTTCATAGAGAAGATAAATCAGGAAGGAACTACATTTCTGCTTCCTCAACACTCCTCTGAACTAGGTAAATGAATCATTTCCCTTCTGTAGACCCCATGAAAGCCCCCTTCACAGAGATTCAGTGATTTTGCCTCACCCGAAGTGGAAAGGCTGGATCCTGAATCTAGATCTTTCTAATTCTGAGAGTGTTTAGAGGTGTAGGAGGAGTGAAAGAGATTGGAAGAGACATTACTTCGGGATAATTTTCCCTTAGTGATTAGTGCAATAATGACATTACTCAAGGGATTAGTCATTTCACTAAAGGCAATATGCACTCCATTTTACAGGGGTCAGCTAAAGGTACATAAACAAACATTTTAGCTTCCATTTAATTTAATATGCTACAAATCTTTTTTCTTTTTTCCTCCCTTTTCATGAAAGCTTAGGCGCAACATGAAGAGACTGGTAAGTTTGGAAGCAACAGATTTTTCTTCCAGGTCAGGTCCTGGTTGACTCAAACATTCTAGTATTTTCCCATTTCCAAGTGATGACAAACTTTTAGGTGAAAAAAAAAAAATCTCACACGAAAATGTTGCCTGCTTTATTTGGCATCACCTGATGGTATGGCATTGTTGTGTCAATGCTATGTTTATTATGTATCTCTTGGCAGCATTAAAAACTTGCACTCAAGCTGGGTGTGGTGGCGCACGCCTTTAATCCCAGCACTTGGGAGGCAGAGGTAGGAGGATCACTGTGAGTTCGAGGCCACCCTGAGACTCCATAGTGAATTCCAGGTCAGCCTGGGCTAGAGTGAAACCTTACCTTGAAAAACCAAAAAAATAAAAAAAAATAAAAAACTTGCACTCAAGCTGGGTGTGGTGGTTCATGCCTTTAATCCCAGCACTTAGGAGGCAGAGGTAGAAGGATCACCATGAGTTCGAGGCCACCCTGAGACTACATCATGAATTCCAGGTCAGTCTGAGCTACAGTGAGACCCTACCTTGAAGGAAAAAAAAAAAAAAAAAAAAAGTAGCATTCAGACTTTCTTCACTAGTGAATTCTATCTCAGGATCTTCTACCAGGAACTGCCACCTTGCAGCTATGTAAACAATGACCTAATCATGGAGAATGTTTGAGATACAAATCCCAGATTCCGGTGTCTGTGTTAGGGAAGGTGGCCCAGAGCTCACTCCAGCCAGACCCTGCTAAATTTATACATATGGAAACGCTGCTTTTTGTTTGCATAATATCCCTGTATTCAGGTTCTCTGCACTGTTTCAACACATGGAGTTAGTTCCTGAGGATCGTATCCATCACGGAACAAGGAATTCTTTCATCTTGTGGTGGAGATTTAACATTTGTCTGCGAATATTTTTAGCCCGTTGCCCCGTTTCAAAAGAAGCTAATCCTGTGGCAGGCTGGCCCTAGGTTGGGACTGTCATTCCTACCATCATCGGCATGACTTTCTGCCAGTGTCTCGGGTCACTCCTGGTTCACAACCAGGAGAAGCACCCACTGGTAGATGTGAAACTGAAGCAAAATTTGCAAACACAGATTGAAATCATTTGGTGTGTTCAGTTCATAAGGAAGAGGGAGAAAAGGAAGAATGGTATGGTGGAGGTCCAAGTCAGAACCCTGAACCAAAGTTTTGGATGTTCAGTTAGCTTACACTTGCTCCTCATCGCCACAAAGTCACTGCTGTGTCCTCCCTGCATCTGGCAATGACCATGAACGTGGGCACAGGAGGACAAGAGGCTGAAGAGCAGGAAGCCAGGGCTCAAGACACGGCTTAGCTGTTTGGCTCAATCACTTAGGATCTCTGAGATTGTTGCTTCAGCTGTAAAATGGGACCAATGACCCCCGGCTACTTCCTCTGTGGGATTAAAGTAAAACAAGATTAAGAGAATGGGGAAGCATTTGAAAAAGTCTACAGCTTTGTGGCAAAATAATTTTTATGGGTAAGTATCATTTGTATATTCAATTACATTTCGAAATTTAGAGAATTTTGATTTTTTTTAAAAAACATATATTTGTATTGCCAGTCATGGTGATGCATATCTTTAATCCCAGAATTTTGGAGGCAAAGGAAGGCGGATCACTGTGAGTTTGAGGCTAGCCTGAGACTACATAATGAATTCCAGGTCATCCTGGGCTACAGTGAACTTTACCTCATAAAGTTGTATTTATTTATGAGAGCTGGAGTGAGAAAGAGAGAGAGCGAGAGCAAGTGAGCATGGTCATGCCAGGGCCTCTTGCCTTGGCAAACTCCAGATGCATGTGTTACTCTGTGCATCTGACTTTACATGGGTACTGACTGAATCCAGCTTTTAAAAGAAAACAGAACACAAGGATGAGGCTGATTTGGTGGAAGAAGGAGGAAACCATGGGTTCCCAGAGAGTTCAAGCAAAGCATGAGCTGAGGTTCTTGTTCTGAGTTATCTCTGGTTCTTTGCTAAGGTCAGGATAAACACAGCTCAGAGCTCAGATTTTTTTTTTAAGTTAACTTCAAGAAACCTGTGGGGAGGGAGAACATGCTAGTGACAGAGAAGAGCACTGTCAACTGGAGCTGTCTGGTTCTGTACCTGGTACTACCTGGTACTCTGGAACTGACAATTGACACCCGCCCATGACCTCATCAGTAGTACATTCTTTGCAGATGCCTGAGCAGTCTAACAGAACACCATGGATAGTTAAAGTGTTAAGCTCCTACTGAGCACTCTGAAGAATTGCTCTGGGCTGGAAGTAGGATCTTCTACCTAGGAAATCTCAAATAATTATTAAGACGCATTTCAAGCTCCACAGGAATTATTTTAACAAATGAGATCACAAGTGGCATAGAGTCATGGAAAGAACACAGATGTGGGTCAGGAAAGCCTTTAATCCTGGTCTTAGTAGCACCTGTGTGTAATTTCACTTATCAGGTCTTCAGTGTCCTCATCTGTAAGATATAGAAAGACTTGATGATTTCCAGCTCCCCTTAGAATTCTAGAAACCTCACTGTTCTAATGATGGTGCTTCATAGATTCCACCGTGGGTGGTTGACGTAGCTTGACATGTTTAGAGAATGCCTAAATGATGATAATTGATTTTGTGGCTATACATGTTGACGAGTCAGATCAGAGTTGGGCAAAGAGCAAAGACCTAAATCAACCCAAAAATATAACATACTCACATATTTAGAAACCTAAATTGCAGGCCAGTGGTTTAAAGTGCACGCTGTGCCAGCCAGCCTCACACACAGAGAATTCAAATTCCCAGAAGCCATGAAAAGCTGGACGTGGGCACAGGAGGACAAGTGGCATTTGCCTAGAATGCAAACATGCCAAGGCAGTGGGAGGCAGAGTTAGGAGAATCTCAAAGCTCATGGGCCAACTAGGTTAGTGTTCACAGAGGCAAAACCAAGAGGGACCCTCCCTCAAACAAGGTGAGAGGAGAAATCCCGCAGTCCCTGAGGCTGCCCTCTGACCTCCGCGTGCACACCATGGCACGCACACACATACATCATGCATATATGTACACCACACACATACATCATGCACATATGTACACCAGAAAATAATAAGGTAAATTGTTAGATCAGTAACTATAGATCATGACACAAGTTAAACATATTTCCATAGTCAGCCTGGAGTGATAGTGCATGCCTTTTATCCCAGTACTCAGGAGGCAGAGGTAAGAGGATCACAGTGATTTTGAGGCCACCCTGGGACTACATACTGAATTCCAGGTCAACCTGGACTAGAGTGAGACCCTATCTCGAAAAGCAAACAAACAAACAAAATCCACATTCAATTTAAAACTTGACTAAAACTATGATCTATAATTATGTCTCGGTTAATACTTCACTTAAACAAAAGCTAGATGTATTACATCTAAATTTGGAGGGTATATTGGAGATAGTTTACTAAAGAGAAGATGAGATTTGCTTCTAGAACATTGGCTGGGCGATATTTCATATGATTACCTTTGTCCAAGTGAAAAACAGCCCATTATTTTTAAAATTTTTGTTCGTATCTTTCTTTTTCTGTCTTCTTTTCTTTTGTGTGGGGTATGCATGTGTGGTGCGGTGTGTGTGGTGGTATATGCACATGTATGTGACAATGTGACACCCACAGGCTCACTTGAGGAGAGGTGCACCCAGCTGTGTGTCTGGAATTCCAGCACTCTCTGTCTCAGTTGTTCTAAGCCAGAGTCTCTTCCTGATTCTGGAACTTGCTGCCGCCCCCCAATCCCAGGCTCCTAGGATTCTTGGGTTTTACTCCCCTGAAGGATTGGAGTTGCAGGTCAGTGTGGCCCCACCCAGCAGCAGCTTTACATGGTTTCTGAGGATTCGAACTCTGGCAGACTTGGGATTCCTTCAGCAGTGATGCTTGTAAGGAAGCACACTTAACCACTGTGCCATTTCTCCAGCCTCTACTATTTCTTTTTACTTGTGGGATGTGACAGTTTAATAAGGTTCACATGAAGCCAAATGGATGGAACTCATTTAGAGGAGTAAAATCCTATTAAATGACATTATACCAAGGAACAACCAGTCTCCCCACAGACAGAAAGGAAGGCCAATGGTACTTAACACAAGTAGTGACTCAGGCTTGGAGACACCAGCTCAGGCTTCGCAAATCTCCTTGGCGTGCAGGGGTCTGGGCTGTCACGTATCTCCTGGAGCTCACTCCTGTCTTGTGCTTTAGTCATGTGACAGTTCATCCTCTCTATAAGGGGAATACAAAGGAAGGGATGGGGTACTTAATAGGATGGTATTATATATATGTAAGTAGAAGAATAGATTAATAATTAATGAAAAGGCCTAAGTGAGGTCAGGGGAAGAGATTGAGTAAAGGAAAGGGAGAGGGAGGGCTAATCAAAATCTAAGAGGATATAAATAAATCATATGGAAACCTACTTTTTTGGACAATGGAACACTCAGGAGCTGTACATTGTTACTAGAAAATTTTCAGTGCCAGGAATGGGATACCTGCCAGTGAGTTTTTGGCCAGGAAGGTCATTGATGCCCCAAAACATTATAGGCCATTGACAAGGCCCTTGTTTTCCCACCAGGACTAAATCATAAGACCCTATTGCTGAAGACTCCACATACATAGGCTGCAAGGCCACTGAGAAATCCTACTAGAACTGAGCTGATAACCTCCTCCATGTAGACCAGCTGACAGGAAGCTGGAAGAAGCCATTCTGCATGCAGTTCAATGGGAGAAAGAGAAATCACCAGTGAAGATACTCAACAGGGGACACTGCAAGACTTATATTTGGCCAGCCAGGCCAAATGAGCCAATGGGTGCAATAGCGGCACATCTGTCATGGTGGAAACCAACTGCCTTCTAATTGGACAGGAGGCCCACTCCATGGGAGGGAATACATCCCTGATACTGAAAACTTAAAACAGGGGTAGTCATGAGCCCTAGGGGTGTAATGTCTGCTGCTGTCTGGCTAAATGTATATACTATGCTTATCAAATTGCCCAGTAAGCACCTCTCTTAATGTTCATACCCTTATATTAATGCTACTCTCACTTTTTGTAGGGAATCTTCTTTTTTCAGATGGCAATGACGTTGGGATGCCTCAGAAGGCATCATGGTGCTGGAAAGAAGTGACCTGAGTGCTCAGTACTGTAATATCTCTCTCACACCTTCCAATGCTCAGGGTCTAATGTGGAAGAGGTGGCAGAAAGAATGCAAGAGCCAAAGGGAGGGTAGAACTCCTTATAACATGCTCACCCCAGACACAAAATGGCCTGGATATCCATGACCACACAGTGCCCGACACTACCTACACAAGACCATCATAGGAGGAAAAGATCATAACATAGAAATAAAAGAGAGACTGATTGAGAGGGGGAGGGGATATGCTGGAGAGTGGAGTTTCAAAGGGGAAAGTGGGGGGAGGGAGGACATTACCATGGGATATTGTTTACAATCATGGAAGTTGATAATAAAAATAAATAAATAAATATAAAAGTGCTTGTATTGCAAGCATGAAGACATAAAAACAAAACCAAAAAACACAAGGTGGAGATCAGTTGAGGAGTCACCTGATGTCGACCTCTGGCCACCACACACTTCTATGTGCTGGGGTTTGAATTCAGGTTTTAGCTTGTGGGAAAACTTCCTGACTGACACATCTCCCCAGGCTCTGGCCTCAGCTCTGAACTCAACTGATCTTCCCTTTTTTTTTCTATCCCAAGCCACCTTTATGCTGCGCCTGAACCACTGCACTAGCCTTCCACAAGCATTCTGCAGTCAGTACACAGTGATAACTTTGAAAAGCCTAAATAAAATCATACTTGCTCTATATTTGTAAACTACCCAGTGTTTTCACAGCTGTTAGAATGAAACTCAAAATCTTGACTATAGCTGAAAGCAGGGGTTAGCAAAGCTGGCTTAGGCATTCCCCACCAGTTTATTTTTTTTTTAAGTTTTATTTATTTATTTAAGAGACAGAGAGAGCAAAAAAAAGAGAGAAAGAGAGAGAATGGGCATGCCAGGGCCTCTAGTCACTGCAAATGAACTCCAGACACATGTACCACCTTGTGCATCTGGCTTTACATGAGTAACACAAAAGCTTAAAATGTAATCTGCTGCATCTGAAACTATAGCAGAGTTTTTCTTACATTTTATAATCTGCCTACCTGCTACGTCCCACTGCCACATATTTAGAAAATATATTGATGTATGACTGTCTTTGTGCTGTGGATGTAAAAGTTTGTGTAACCACTTCCATGGTGGAACATGTCATTCAGGGTAACCTGAGTTAGTGTTCCAAGGGCAATGTTTACTCATATTTGGCTCAGAATAAATTCTCTTATTCCCTTGGTGGTGGGAGCTGTGTTTTGAGTCAATACTTACAAAGCCTAAAATACTTAGTACCTTATTCACCAGAAAATTAAAAAAAAAAAACACTTATGAGTTTCTGATTTATGACATAGAGGAAGAACAGAAGGAGGGAAAGAAGAAGGAGAAAGGAGTGGAGGAAGGAGTGGAAAGAAAGGAGAGGCCTGTTCACTGTCTACACCCTGACCGCAGAGGCAAGGGGACCAGCCATTTCATTGGTGCCTTCACCAGAATGATGGGAAGCATCCCTTTAAACTGTGAGCCAAAACAAATCCTTCCTGCCTTAAGTTGCTTCTGCTTGGGTATTTTGTTCGCAGTAATGAGAAACCAATGCCCTTTCCCCATCCCTCAGCTCCTGATAATCCACAATTAACAAATCACTAATTAAACACATTGTTTACTTCATCTTGTATCAGAGCAGACTCTCTTGCAAATGGTGGGATGATATTTTATATATCCATTCAGTTGTTGGTGTACACTTGAGTTGTTCCTACCTTTTAAACGTTACTGATTTCTGTGTATGTGCTTGTGAGTGTGGGGTTCTGAGGACACCTGTGCCAGGGCACACAGGTGCAAGACAAAGGACAACTTTGAGGTCCATCCAAGGACCTCCTCACTTCATTTGAGTCAGGGTTTCTTGTTGTGGATTCATGCTCTGCTGATCTTTGTTGTGTGGTCCATGAGCTTCAGCACGTCCACGGACTTTTCCTCTCTTCCTACCATCTCAATATCAGTGTCAGCAAGCGGGATTACAGAAACTTTCTAAGGCTCTGGCTTCACTTTTTAAATGGAGTCTGGGGATTGAACCTTGGTTCTCCAACATACATGCAGTCTGGGGATTGAACTTGGGTACTCCAATATACATGGGTCTAGGGATCTAATCTCAGTACTCCAGCCTGAATGGCCAGTGCTTTATCCACTGAAGCCTTTCCTGCCCAGCTTCTACCTTTTCAGTGTACACAGTACCTTTACCACATGAGCAAGGGAGTGTGAAGAATATCCTTGAGTCCTTGCTTCTGATTCTTTTGAGCATGTGTTCAGAAATAGAATTACTGAATCCTATGACACCTTTAAAAAAATTCTTAACAAGATTTATAAGTTAGACATTTTAAGTTACTATCCTAGCACTTTGTTTGCATGCATGACTACATGGTTCATTTCGCAGTGTGGCTTAACAGAAACAGAAGTGTGGAAAAGACAGAACTATTTTGTGGTGAGTGGGAGAATGAAAAGTTAGCAGGAAAGTAGCAAGTTCATATGAAGAATGCTGCATAGAATCAAGGCCACAGTCTAGGTGATCAGAACTTTTATAATCACCATAATGCAGTGGGCTCTAGATTCCTGTCTCTACCTGTAGTACATCTCTATAATGCAAAATGGAGGCTTCTGAGTTGCTCGCTGGGGCATTTTGTGTTGTTAATCATGAAGTGTGGACCTCTGATGGCTGAGTACCATATATTCCAAATTCATAGTTATATTCTCTGGTATATGTCACTCACTAGTTACTCGCAAAGAATTGCATGGCCTCAGAAGTGACTGGTTCAAAGACATCAACTGACAATGGTATTTAGGGAGGCAGCAAGGAGGACAAGCACTCAGGTTTTGTCCTGTGGATATTTTTTATGTTTATTTCTTAAAGTCATTCTTAAGCAGACGCCCCACCCTCCTGTGTGTTCAGTAGGTATCTTACTATCAGTAGTGATTGGGACCAGGAAGTAGTTCCAACTCTGGAAACAGGAGTTACTGATCTCCCAGACTGTGCTCCCATTTGGAAGAGGGATGAGAATTTTGTGGCCCCTGGAAATTCTTGCATTGATGTTTATAGCCATAGCATGGATCCTGAATGTTTTCCATCTTTTCTAAAATTCAGCCATTGCTTCTGTACTTATCTATGTTTTTACTAAACCACAGTTTTAAAATGTTTTATTTCTATTATTTATTTATATGAGTGAGAGAGAGAAAGGAAGGAAGTATGGAAGGAAGGAAGTATGGAAGGAAGGAAGATAAATAGTTGATAGATAGATAATGGACATGCCAGGACCTCTAGCCACTGCAAACAAATTTCAGACACATGTGTTATCTTGTACATCTGGCGTTATATGGGTACTGGGGAATTGAACTTGGGTCTTTTGGCTTTACAGGCAAATGCCTTAACCACTGAGCGATCTCTCCAGCCCACAGTTTTTAAAATTTTTGCATTTTTCTATTTCCTAGTTCCTTGCAGCCCTTAAAAAAATCCCATTTGTGTTTCTTAGGCTTTTTTTTTTTCCTTGAGGCAGAGTCTCACTGTAGCTCAGTCTGACCTGGAACTCATTCTGTTGTTCAGGTTGGCTATCTGCCTCCCAAATGCTAGGATTAAAGTTGTGAGTTACCACACCCAGATCTGTCTGTTTTTCAATCAGTTTTCTTTTCATTTCAGTCTATGAACTGTTTTATTTTCATCTGTTTTATTAATGCTGTAATTTCATAAATTGAAAGTTTAGTAATATGCAAAAAGATCTTTCCAAGTACTACTTATATTTTCTATAATAAATAAAATGGAAAAGAATGTGCTATCTGCTATTTTAGCTAATTTGTGGTTAGGTAGAAAATAAAGTGTTAATTTGGAAAAATAATACTGAGTGAAAAGTTGTTTCCTGTCCCCCAATCTGAAGTTTACCTTTAATGGGTTTTTTAAATTCTTCCACAGATGCTGTGTTCATATTTAAACCTACATCAAACGTAAAAGTGTGCATCTGTGCATGTAAACATATGGCCACCTTCACACACATGGTATCCGTACATGTGCAGCAAAATATGTTTAGTGTAAATGAGTTATTTTATATGGCCTTTAATACTTGTGTCTTTTTGCTAGACATACATGTTGAATATTCTCTAAAATGACTATTAGAAGTTTTGTCATTATTCTGTTATGTGAGTGGCATCCCTTCTGGGCATTTTTTAAAATTCAGAACGTGTGGATGAGCATATTGCATAACAGTCACATTCCCACTGGGTTCTCCTCTCGTGCTCCCTCACTCCCCCTCCCCGTCAGTGAGGCCCTCCTCAGCCGGTCATCGGCGTTCGCGGGGGTCATGACGCCGGTCAGTGTCTGTGGGGAGGAGAATGCCTCCGGGTGGCCCTCCCCGCGCCGTGTCTTACTCCACTGCTCTCGCACGACACTCCCTGAAGCCTGGAGGACACGTCACAAGTCCAGGGCCGTGCTCTCAGCGGCCTCTTGTGCTCTCACTCTTAGCTGGAGAATTTGCTTCTTACAGATGGCAGCAAATACCAGGGAGACCCAGGACTCATCAACAAGACAAGGAAAGAAAGCCAACTGCCTAGCAGGAGAGTCATCCCCATCGCATCCTCCAGGGCTCAGAAGACATTACAGAGCAAGTGGCCAATTGGGCATGAATGCTGCTCTCACCGCTGGCCTCAGACCTCCACGGGACGGCCAGCAGAAGACACTGAGGAGAGTGGAACTTACTGCGGCAGACTTTTGTCTTAACAAACAACCCCGGATTCACAAACAAAACATTTGCACATATTTGATTTGAGTGCTTAGCACTGACGCACCTATATTCACCTCTTCCTTAGGTGAAAACATCACAAAAAAAGGCAGAAATAATGTATGAGCTAGAGGATGGGAGAAGCGATTGGGAATGCTGTCTTTGGGACGAAGTGGCAGTCATGACTTCAAAGTGACTGTTGTTACCTGCCAAGACCCGCATAATATTGAACCCATCAACATGCCATCATCCATGGTACAGGATGGGTTGGTTGAAAGGGAAGAGGCACTACGGAAGCTATTGAGAGGGGATTATGATTAAAATGCATTATGTGCCTGTATAAAAACTATCAATAAAAAGTTTTTAAATGAATTGACAAAAACATAATGCAATGAGAATAATGTACAAAGATGCAATCTTTTTCAATTAAATCAATGTGTATTCATGTCCCCCAAAGTATAGTTTGTCCTTCCTTCTCAACAGAAAATGTCCCAACAGCAGAAGCTGCCACAATTCTACCATCAGTTATCATACAGGCCCTGATGCCTATATTTAGATTCCTTTTGAGACTGGAACTCCCTGCATAGCCCAGCCTGGCTTCCCACTCTCAATGTTCTCGCTCAGCCTCCTGAGCACTCAGGGATTACAAGCATTCTCAGCTTTAAATATTTCCTGATTAGCACATAATGATAATCCAATGTAATCTTTTTGATATGAGAGAAATACATGCAGGTATCTTGTAAAATCCACTGTTGTTTTGGGTTTTCTATTATATCCAGCCAAACCTAATTCAAGTAGCAAATTCCTCTCAGTTGTTTAACATATATTTCAAAACCTATTGTATCCAGAGCACTGTAAGCAATGCAGATATAGTCAAGATGTCGATCTCCAGCGTCAGGTCCTCATAAGTAGTAAAGGATATAAGAAGATATACAAATCATTACACTATAATGCAGCTGTGCAGCTGCACATATGATTCAAATCTATTGTTTGTGCTAGATAATCTTGCAGAAGTGCTTGTCCATAAATACATGGAAATGGGGTGAGAGTGGATATGGGCAGAAAGAAACGTGCAAGGCACTCACATATGTGTGGCGTACGCATACACAGTCCCTGACTTATGATGTCTGGCTCACTTTCTTCTTTAACTTTATGATGGCACACAAATGATCCACATTCCATAGCAACTGTACTTCAAGTTTTAACCTCTGTTCTTTGCCCAAGTTAGAGATATATGATCTTGATATTGTCTCAGGATACTGAACAGTGCCAGTGAGCTTAACTCCGGGGCAGTCAGCCATGTGGTCATGGTGTAGAAGATTCACACTCAACAAGCTACTGCCCTGATAAATAGGATGTTTGGTACAGTAAAAAAATGTTATTCAATTTTTACTTTTTGCTTAAGATAGGTTTCTAAGGATACAAGCTCACTGAGAAATAGAAGTCTCTCTCTTTTTCTCACACACACATACACTCTCACCTGTTTATACACATGCTGAATCACCTAACTATAGGATTCCAGGAAGTCAGGGTTCATATCAAAGATATCTATAATGCAATATTTCATATCTGTGTGTGGCTGATATGAGAGTGGGAACTAGTAAGACCCCTTCACTTAAATCAAAACAAAGCCTTTGAAGGCTGGGTGGTTTTAGTTCTGAATGGGTGGTTTCGTGGCTTCTCAGGTTACTACTGCTGTTTGACTTCAATGCTTTACAGAAAATAATCTAAAAGGATTGAGACAGTTGGTAAGGAAATTCAAATTACATTGAAAATATTCTCATACCAATTTTAAGAGATATAAATAATAGACAGAAGTTAAGAATAAAGATTTACTAGCAAAAGATGGATTGTGGATTCAAGCTAACACAGTGTTAAAGTGATATGCTCTGTTACCTATTTTACTTTAAAAGTCCTGTTCATATATATTTTTTCTATCCCTTTCTTGAGTAGAAAGGGGCTAAGAGCCTACTGACATGTCCAAGCATAGCTCCAGTGATTTGCTGTCATTGTGGGTGTGTGTTTACATAGCTAATACTTTCACTAGTGGAGGAATCAAAACTGACGGGCACTGAATTGTTTAGCTGACTTAGGAAGTGGATCCGTAAATCAAGATCTCATTGTCATGTCTCATCTGTGACATAGAAGTTCAAATATATTTTAAGCTCTATTACTTTTACCTGAGCCAAAAGTGTCCATTTTATTTTCACTATTCATAAATCCTTTACAAGGATTGTTTAACTTTGAAACATTATCTCTAACCATTCAGTGTGCCCAGAAAAGGAAGTTTTCAGGTTGCAAATGCCACTTTTCCATGTGTGTACCCAAGGGAAACACACTGGGGGTTCAAAATCATGTTCTGTATGTGCGCCTTGTGGTAGAAACCCATTTCCAAAGAAATCTTCCTTTGAAAGCCATCCTGATGATGGAGAAAAAACATGGGATTTGATAACAACCAACAAAGCAAGAAAGTAACAACGCTTTGGGACTAGAATTCTTACTGTCCTTTATAACTCTATGATTGTAGATGAATAATTAAACTTTCTCTGAGTTTTAATGGTACTATGTCAGGAGGAAATATTATCTGTATTATGCAAGTTAAAATGGTAGACATTGAAATCCCACCAGCTGAATTTTAACCAGCGCTAACTATGTATTTTGGGCAAATTATTTAAGTGCTCTTAGCCAAATACTTTATGTGTGAAATAGGTAGAACAAGAACTCACGTTTTACTGTTAGTTAATGTGTGGAAAGCATTTAGAATAATCCCTGTTCATGAGGAATTTTTAATAACATAATGATTTAAAGGGCTGTCTATTCCATGGCTATCATTCTCCCACATTGTCCTTCATTGTTGACTTTTTTTGTTTTGTATTGTTTTTTGTCTCACCCTAGCCCAGGCTGACCTGGAATTCACTATGGAGTCTCAGGGTGGCCTCGAACTCATGGCAATCCTCCAACCTCTGCCTCCCGAGTGCTGGGATTAAAGGCCTATTGTTGCCTTTTATACTGGCCTAAGGAACCCTTCTATCTGCCCTCCCTCCTATGAAAGGCTAGCTGCCTGTGGGCTGTTAATGGAATGTATAAAATGGTTGTAAAGTTTATGAATGATTAACTCAATTAATAAAGCACTCATATGGCAGAGAGTAAATTCTCAATGGATGTCAACTATTGTGTTTAAAATATTCACAAGAAATTGAGATAATACATTTAAAGTTCAAGGTAGAAGGGCTCAGGAGACTGCTCAGTCAGTAAAGTCCTGGCCACGAAGAAATAGACAGCACCTTAGAGGATCAACACCTGGGGCTATACACATACGTACACACACACACACACACACACACACACACACACACACACACACACAGAGTTCATGGTAGAAAACAGAATTAATGTTCAATAAATATTACTATCAACATGGCAATATTTTCTTTCTCCAGAAATTTAACTATGAAAATATAGAAATGAAAAAAGATATATATATATATTTTTACAAATGTCACTTATAGCTCCAATGTGATGGCATTTTAAGAACAAGTCAGTCATTGTACTAATTGTTAGAGAAGACTAAACTAGAATATATACAGAACTCTTACCAACTTGGGAAATTGGCCCTGAACCCTGGGCTTATGAGTCTGCTAATTGGTCCATCATTTTTTTGGCATCTGCAAGAGTCTTCCTCGCTCTGTTTCTTTTCCTGTCACAGCCATCCTTCTTTGGGAGACCCACCTTGGATTTGAAATTGCTGATCTTTACTCAGAAAGAACCTCACTCTCCCATGGACCTGCCATTCCCAGTATCCTCTCTTCCTTGTCCTCTCCTAGTGCTCTGCAGATAAAAATCAGTGGTTGCTCATGCAGTAGACACCTCACCTTGTTTCTGCTAGCATTTAACAAGGCAACCACATTTAGGACCAAGAGGGGTGGGTCATAAGCCCTGGGGGCTGGAGCAAGCCTAGTTGGAAGTCTTCCAGACAATCTTCTTATTTTTATTTTCCATGTGGGATGCGTGGACCTCCCTGCACACAGCTTGGGAGCTGCTGCCAGAACCACTTAGGCACTAGGCCCTTCCCGGGCTGAGACCTTACTCTTACATTTAGTGATTATCCATCCTTTTACTCGGAGCTGCCCTCCACGTGAGGGTCTTGGCAGGAATCAAGAGTGTGTCAGCAGCTTCTCAGCGGTGGGACTTTGGTTCAGGATAAGATGGTTTTGGGGTCCCCGAATGATAGAGATTTTACTCAACATGTACTCCCCTCTGCAAGGAGCAGGAGCTGGACAGGGAGTGGGGCCCAGCACCCTGGCCACTGTGGCAGTTGTTTACACTGGGCTCTCAGCGAGCAGCCGGGTCTGGTGGAAGGAACATCAGTTTGGAGTTAGATCAGGGTTCACATCTGAGATAGTGCTTAGGCGTGTGCCTGGGCAAACTACTTAAGTCTTTCCAAGGCTCCAGTTCAGTCATCTAGTAGATGGGTTTCGTGAATTCAGAACTTGGGGTATTGGAAGGAGGACCAAAGTATCTTTTCATGAAAAGAATGTTGTAGAAGCTCTTTTGCTTTTAGAATCTTATTCAACCCATACGTAGCATTACAATATGGCATTCTTGGCTATGTGAGCATGCACTGTATCTCCCTAGGTGTGACAAAAAAGTCAGCCGATCCTTATTCCAGATACCTTCCTTCTACAGGCCAAACAGACTTAGTGACAACATGATATGTAAATCCCACGTAGTGATTTCTGCACATGTATGCATGTGCACATGCACTCATGTTTGTCTGCATGGGGGCACCTGTGGGTGCGTGCATGTATGTGTAGCTATATATGTGTATATGTGGCAACCAGAGAACAATATTGGGGTCATTCCTCTATCACTGCTCCATCTTATTTTCATGATATAGAGTCTCTCAGTGCACTCAGAACTCATCAGTTCTGCTACCCAGCAAGCACCAGTGACCCTCATGTTCCTACCTCCCCAGCACTTGGGTTACAGGTGGGTATCACCACGCTGGCTTTTCCTCAGGTCCGCAAGCGCATGTGACATTCACTTTAGCATTGAGCCCTCTCCCTAGCTCTCTCACATGATGATTTTTAATTCCATTTGCCTCAAGTGCCACCTTCTGTTATCTTCCCACCAGGAGTGAAGGGTGAGGATTTCTGCCTCTATTGCTGGCGTGGTGTCTCCTCTGCTCTGGCCATGCCTGGCTACTGTGTTCTGCGGCAGCTGTTACTGCTGTCAAAGCTGGCAGGAAACACCAAGCTCTGAGGCCCAGGGCCGCCCGTGTCCGCTTGGCTGATGGTGCTGTCACCATCATAGGTGCTCATGTCTGCTGCTGCCTTATAGGGTAGTCCCTATAGTTGCACCATTGGGATTTCTCAGGCTAGAAAGTTTCCTCCTTTTCAAGTCTACTCTACATTTAGGTTTTAGGGCTTCTATGTGAAACTTCAGATTCTGATTCAATAATTGTAGAAGAAATACCACCCAAGAGCAGTTCATATCAGAGAATGAGGTCAGAGCATCCCATATTCAGCTCCCTTCTACTAACGCATCATTACCCTAGTATCAGTTCAAGTGTCTCAGGAAGTTCTCTGTTTCTCAGCTGTAACCAACCTCTCATAGGGATGTGGAAGCAAACCTCTTCCATGTAACTGACAACTTACCACCAGTGGGAGAATTTTGTTTATCACACTTGGGATTCGATCCTAATTATTCAGCTATCATTTGATCACAATCAACTACTCATGCTTTTGGGTTAAGTGATAACTGTGAATGAAATCAGATGAAGACGAGTTATCTTGAGGAACTATGGAAAGATGCAAATAGTAATAACAAAAGTATGCCAGACATGCATTCTCTTACCATTTGCATACAAACAAAGAATTTATCAAGGATTAATCTTTGAGTTGTTAAGACAGAGAAACTTATGAAGTTCCTCCTTCCCTTGATTGGGTTCATTGACATGTTGATTCAGGAAGGCTGCATTAGCAAGGTTCACCAGAAATACACCAGAGAAAACAAGGAGACAAAAGGATTCATGCAAAGACACTATGTCAGCCACCTGGGGTTCAGGTAATGTGGCCATAGAATTCTCTGTGCAAACCAGGACTCTTGAGCATGCATAGGGCAAGACTACAGTGAAGCTTTCCCAGGCCCAGATCTAGAACACCTGCTCACCCTGGGCTTACAGCCTCGCCAGTTGCTAGTGAGGCTCTATGGACAGAAATGCTGACTAGGCTGTGGCTGAATATATTTCACTGTGGTTATTTATACTTAAGTAAACTATGGGGAAATGATGTATTGCTCAGTACAGTAAAGATTTCAATCATTTGAATTCATCTTCTGGTTGATATACATTTTCAAATTAACAGAACTCTTTAAGGAATTGAGAGAGGCCCTTGTTTCTGCTTGAAATTTGTACTCTTTGAGCTTGTGCCCAAAGGACTAATACTGATTTGATCATTTGACATGCTAGCCTGCTATTAGATTCCCTTTACTCTGTGCTCTGTAAACGCCAGGGCAAATGCCCATGATGGAAGTGCTTGCATTTATAGAACTGGCATTTATAGTAATCATTGAGACCTAATTATTTCAGAGCCTTTTCTTCATTGTAACAAATTTGAAAAGAAAGCTTCTTTCGTTTGGCTATTTTACAAGTAGCATACTGTTATGTGGTTGAAACAAATCTGATCATTATCTTATTCGAAGCACAGAACCAACAGGTATTGGCAAATTTTATGATACAGATTTTAGTCCTGAAGCTGTAGCTCAGATAATATCTACTTCTTAGAGAAAGCCATTGATGTGTGTGTATGTGTGCACATGTGTGTATGTAGTCATGTCATTTAGAAAGATTACATTTGATGTTATCTCAAGGCATGAGAATTGCTATTTGAAAGGGCTAAATAAAAGAACATTGATTTTGATTGCATATTAAAAACTAAAATTTGCTTTCAATCTCAAAGGCTAGTACTTCTTAAAATGCTGAGCTGTTAAGCATATAATGATTCAACTTACTTTATTTTCTTACTGGGTTCTGTGGATTTTTTTTTCTGTCCATCTCATTTAAAAATCAATGCACTTGAAAGAACTGAAGAAAGTCTTTATACATGTTTTTAGGTATGTGCAGTCATGGTATGCAGCCTGCTACCTGGAGCCCTCTTCATAAGTGCAGGGAAGCCTGTCTCCGTACACATCCACTGCTGGCACTCTGCCACTCTGAAGATGGAACAGATTACTCACGGGCCATGTCCTTTTCTCTCTTGTTTCTAATCAGCGTCTGATTGGCTTCCTGGTAACCTTACTCTTGAATGTATATTGCTAAAATGATGGCCTACAATTTCCCTCTTCTAGCCAAATTTTATTTCTTTGAAAAACAGAATCTTTAAACAAAAGTGTTCTTGCTTCCCCCGAAAACTCAGGGAAAAATGAGTATTTTTTTCTGAGAAAGTAATCATCTTCCATGACTCACTTGCAGCACGTCAGTGGTTAAGTAGCTCCTGCAGCCAGCATTATGGGCTTGTGCTTGGGTGTTTCCTGCCACCTGCCACATGTGTGGCTTCTCTCTCCTTCTGAAACTTTGAGAAGGATGTTATTGAGGTGTTACAGTGAGTGGAGCAGCCACTTTTCGGATTATCTGAAATTAAGTGTAACTATATCAAAAGATTACTACTCCTTTAGCAAGAAACAAAGACTAAGTATTCTTTCTCTCTATAACAAGTCAAAAAGCACGACAATTTTAAGAACCAAATCAAAAAGCTATGAAGGAAGCTTATTGTACAAAAGACAAGATATCCAAGTGGTGAGGGATTGAACACATCAGATCCAATGGGTGTACAGACAATGGCACTTGTGGAAATGCACATGATCAAATAGGCATTAATTTTAAATGTCATTACACACACACACATAAAAATAAAACTAGAAAATAAAGCATAGCCTTCTATCTTCTAACATAGACAGAAAAGCATGTGTCTTGGTCACAATTTTGTCTAGAGGAAATGTGAACTCCCAGCCCACTGCATTTACATGCAAGCCTCCCCCCCACCCAAGATTGTTTTCAAATGGAGGCATAACATACGTTGTTCAGGTAGAGAAATAAACAAAGTGAAATTTCACATTGTAAACTCTTCATATGGAGGATTATGGGGAAAAGCCATGTTTAACACTAGCCATCATTTATTTCCCTCTACGTTGATTCACAATGGGTGGGAGCGAGCAATGTAACCCTTTAATATACAACCCTGTGGTGACTGCCTATGAGTCAGAAGCACTTCCCTTGGCCAGGGTATGGAGACTCAGTCTCAGTAACTATATTAGGAATAATAGTGGGCCAACGGCACATGAGTTGGCAGCTGTTTCTCACCCAATGAAAAGGAGACAGGAGGATGTGGTGGTAACTTTAGGGACTGAGGCACACACTGCAGCCTTTCTAAGCCGCCAGACCTCGTGCTCTTCCTGAGGTCACTGGATGTGTCTTGGCTGCCTGTGGTGACACTGGGACATCCTTAGAGTCTAAATGAGAGAACTCCTACGACAAGCCACTCACCAATTTGTCTCCATTGGCACTTGAATGCAAAATTGAAAAGGAGGGTCTTCAGACCTGCACTGTAGCTTGTGGAAGATCCCTGAGTGATTTATTCTCATTCATTTTCTCCACTTTCCTGCTACAATGTTTTTCCATGGTCAATAAGTTATGGAGGCTGACTTAATAAGATGATGGTGAACTGTGATAGAAAATATGTGACCTGAATATGTTTAAAAATGTGTAATGGATGTATGACTTTGAGTCCAGCTAGCTGTGGACTTGTAGGATCTATTACATGAGGGCATCATCCTTAAGTCAGAAGAACTTAGTAAGGGGCCTTTAAGAGTGATGAATCATGGGTCATTAATAATGGAGAAGGGGGTGTCAGTGCTAGGAACATTTTAGGGAAAGAAGGTGACATGCTTGGAACAAGTGAGATGAGGCCCCATGAAGACGTTGGCATGGAAACAGTGAACTTGATGTGGACCTGGGGGGACATGCGAGCTCTGATGTGTGCACGAGCTCTACTTATCATCCACAGGCTCCCATCAGCACTCGGCAGAGGACACTGAGGACCAGAGGAGAGGACGAGTGCTGAAAGCTGCCCCAGGACTGAGATGTGTTGTAGACACTAAAAAAGAATAATGATAAATCAACAAGACAAAATAAAAAAGGAAGTTCCAAACAGTTCTTGTCATTTGGACTAAAAGTGTTAAAGTGAGTTACATGGAGAATGGTATGTGAATTTCTGAAGAAAAAGGAGAAATCTGCATATTGTTTGAGAAATCAAGACAGTACAAAATGAGATTTCTGTCTAAGAAATAAATACTTTAGGTAGATAAGCAACTAACTTTTGGCACTGTGCTTTGATTTCTATTTCTTTTACTTAATTTAAGTCTCAAGATTATCTTGTGATGTAGACATGTTGTAAGGTATTTTATGACCCTTGGTTTGGGATTCTGTCCTATGCTTATAGCAATTATAGTCAACAGGTGTTAAATCTCCATAGGACCCACAAAGTTCCAGCCCAAGCATGGATCAGGAAAGCAATGAAAAAAAAGTAGAAGAGAAAATCAATGCTAGACATTTCACACTGTACTGATTGATAGTTATTTTTTGCTTAATGAGTAATCTGAAAGCTTCATGTGTTTCTCAGTCTTGAAGAGGATGTTTTTTGGACTTGATTAGGATCCAGATATTGACCTTCTATTCTAATACAATCCTCTTCCTGTGCTTGAGGGCCCACAGACAAGCATTTGGAGTGCAGGAGGTGCATGTGACCTTGTGCACACTGACAGGAGAGCACGTGGAGCTGACTTTTAGAGAACACACTGGGAGGGGATGCGTGGGCCAAGCTTTGCCTAGGACTGCTTGTGAAACCGCTGAGCATGCATTGATCCAGGGCATGGACACAGTACAATTGTTACTGGGGATTTTTCTCGGGATAAGCGTCACCCAGGACTATGTATGCAGCGCGTGTATGTGTAGGGACGGTAGGCCTGAAAGCTGGACATGCTTTATACACCCAAGAAGTGGAAAATGTCAGCTCTTAGCACATGGGCTGTGGAGGAGGCCATGATTCATGCCCCATTGACCAGAAGAGAGTGTGGTTTGTTTCATATATTTCCCCAGAAACAGTATCATTATTTGTTAAAGTTGGAATTCAGTATTCACTACTCAAGTTACCTTCCCACATGCCACATATTACATGGAAAACTTAGACAAGAGGAATAACCTTGCTGTGGGATGGGTGTGGCAAGGCGCAGTGTGTCCATGAGACACGAATGCCTTTTCCTCCCCTGGGAAACTTGTTCATTGAGCTGCATTGGGTTATATGGGTTCTTTCTTCTGCTATCATTTCTCAGCTTCATTTTATGTTGTAGAATGAAAACCCCTTTCTCTGGACAGATTTGATTTTGATTTATTTATTTATTTGCATGCAGAGAGAGAGAAGGGGCACATCAGGGTCTTCAGCCACTGCAAACAAACTGCAGAGACATGTACCACTTTGTGCATCTGGCTTTACATGGGTACTGGGGAATCAAACTCAGGTCATTTGGATTTATAGGCAAGCACCTTAACCACTGAGTCATCTCTCCAGCCATATTTTGATTTCAAAAAGTTCTTAATGGGATAAAGATTTCAAGATATCAATACAGATTAGTTACAAAGTCTTAATGCTTTTACCTTATTGAATTTAAAGTCTTGATCTACCCAGAAACCACCTCTTTCTCTCCTAGTCATATGCAGACATATGGACATATTTTAAATTACTGGAATAATCTGGAGTTTCATGCTTGTCAGGCTTAAGAATGCTGAGGATGGAGACCAGTAGTTTCTATACATGGGCTGGAGAGATGGCTCAGTCAGCAGTCTTTCCTCACAAGCATGAGGACCTAAGCGCAATTTCCAATCACATCAAAAAGTAATGGGCATGATGTTGTACACTTGTCATCCCTGCCGGGGGAGGTCCTCACTCTAGCCTACTTGGCAAGCCCCCGGCCACTGAGAAACCCTATTTTATGAAAAGGTAGAGGAACAAAACACAGGTTGTCTTCTGTGCATGCATATCTCCCCAGCAAATGCAAACAAATAAAAGTAAATATAAATAAAATACACACACACACACACACAAACACATGCACACGCACACACACGTGTGTGTGCGTGTGTGCATGTGTGCATGGGTGCGTGTACGTGGGAGGGTCCTTATTGCTTCAGTATTTACCCTAAGGAAAAAATGTTGAGTTGGTTTCTTCTTTTGTTTGTTTTATGAAGCAGTGTCTCACTCTATTCCAGGCTGACCTGGGATTCACTATGTAGTCTCAGGGTGGCCTTGAACTCATGGCAGTTCCACATTACCCACCCGAGTGCTAGATTAAAGGTGCGTTCCACCACTCTCGGTTTGTAGAGAAATTTGATTAGGAATCTTTGTGCATTATGTAGTCAGAAGACCAGTTTTTCCTCCTTACTTTGTAGCTATGATGGTTTGTATAAGTATGTCCCTTACAAATCCACATGTTAAAATCCTAACACCTGAAGTTATGGCATTAGGAGGTTGGATTTGGGAAGGGATTATTTCATGAAGCTGGAGCCCTTAGCACTGGGGCTAGTACTCTGATAGGAGGGACCGAGAGCTCTCTCTCTTTCTCTCTCTCCTTTCTTTCCAAAATAAAAAGATAATACATTCCCTCCACATCTGGGCAGAAGGCCCACATAAGAGTCCAACTCTGTTGACATGCTGAGCTCCAGAACTATGAGAAATATTTTTGTGTTTTTTAAGTTTGATGGAAGTCTGCAATAGCAGCCTGAACTGATGAGGAAGGAGCTTAACTGAAAAGGTAAAATAGCAGAGTACACAGGTGAAAGGCTTACATAAGGAGTTGTGGGGGCAGGGCAGGGGCATTAGCTCCTATTCTTATTTCCATGATCAAAATATCTGACAGCAACAACTTTAGGAAGGGAATGATCGATGCTGCTCATGGCTCCAGACTGAAGGTGAGGGGGCCTTCTGAACTGGTGCGCTTGCTCAGTGGTTTCAGGAGCTGTCTGTCTGTCAGCCACCATCTTGACACCTGGTCATTAGCAGATCCCTGGCAGCAGCACAGACTTTCCTGCCTACCCCAGTCTGGGAATCCAGCACACTGCTTCTCTATTTTCTAGTCTCCAAAAATGTCTCTGAAAATTTTCAGCACTACTTATTTTTTCAAGGTAGAGTCTCACGCTAGCCCAGGCTGGCCTGGAGTTCACTATGTAATCTCAGGGTGGCCTCAAATTCATGCCGATCCTTCGATCTCTCCCTCCCAAGTCCTGGGGTTAAAGTTGTATGTTGTCATGCCCAGTTTCATTTTGAGCTCTTTTTTCATTCCTTTATATACTTATAGGATAATACCATTTCATATATGTCAAATTATATATATTTGGAAATGTGTATGATCAGTAATGAATATATGTGCTTAATTTGTTTTATAATTATTCTACTAGGACTCCAAAGACTGAGGGTACTGCCATGTGTTCCCTAGACTATGTCAGTCAAGACATGTCAAATGGACTTCCCAAATAGGCCGTCAACTCATAGGTCCTGAGAATGATGAGCGTTTTAAAAATCAGGCTAGATGAAGCACCATGTATAGTGATCTCTTCATGAGAATTTTCATGCCAGGTTATGTTCTAGTTTTACTGATACACAAATGGAAAGATATTGCCTGAGAATTAACCATTTCACATTTCGACCTTTGGGAGACCTTTGGGTATCCAGGCGCAGCATAATTCCAGCATTCTGGAGGCAGAATCAGCAGGATTGCTGAGAGTTTGAGGCTCTTCTGTGCTACAAACAAAACAAATGAGACTAAAGAATTGGCCGGCCCTGGTGGCACACTCCTTTAATCCCAGCACTCAGGAAGCAGAGGTAGGAGGATCGCTGTGAGTTTGAGGCCACCCTGAGACTATGTAGTGAATTCCAGGTCAGCCTGGGCTAAAGTGAGACCCTGCCTCAAAAAAAAAAAAAAAAAAAGAATAGCATCAATTTCATGTAAAAAGTCTACCATTTGTTGACCTGCAGAGCGTGAGCTCTAACTGTGTGTAAGCAGCACCAAGTACGCCTGTATTTCCTGGAGACTTCTGCTTGTTAGAACTGTTTAAAGTATGTGTCCAGTTCTTGGAAATGACTCAGCAGATAAAGGCCCTTGCTTGCAAAGCCTGCAGACCTGGGTTTAGCCCCCAGTGTCCACATGATGCCAGATGCACAAAGCCCTTACATCTGAAGCTCAGTTGGAGTAACAGGAAGCTCTGATGTGCACATTCTCTCTCCTTTTCTTTCTCTCAAATAAATAAATCAATATTTTAAAAGAATGTGTGCAGTTCTTAATACTCTATCAAGTGGTAGAGTCTAGGACCACTCCAATGTGGTCTGAAAAGTCTTGACAATTTCGGTGATGTGATTGGAGAGTGACTGATGCTGTGTTAACCACTGAACTGTCTCCCCAGCCCCTCCACTTCACTTGTCTGGACACCATCAAAATCCTGACCCATTTTCCTGCCACTTGGGGCACCCCCACTCTCTGTGCCCATGCTTCCATAGCCTAGCCTTCCTATGTGCTTGACTTCAAACTCAGCAAGTTGAACCTCCTCCTTTCCTTTTTCCGTCTTCCAGCAGCTGCTGAGGTCTCCAACTGTCCTGCCTTGCTTTCCCTCTGTGACTCCAGTAAAGTCCTCCATTCATTAAATTTTGAATTCTTTCTCTTTTAAATGTGTGTTTACGTATGCATGTGTTTTCATGTGTGTGTGGGTGCACGTATGAACATATGTGTGTGGAGGCCAGAAGACAACCTCAAATGCCATCCTTAGTTATGTCCACCCACCTCTTTTTGTAACAGGGTCTTTCATTGGCTCACCAATTTTGCTACTCAGTCCTAAGGCCTGACTCTGCCTCATCAGTACTGGGAGGACAAGCCTTTGCCATCATACCTGGTATTTTTATGTGTGTTCTGCAAACTAAACCATCTCTCCAGCCCCTGTATGATGTATTTTGATCACATTCACCTCTCTTCACCTGTCTTTCCCCCTCCCCCACCTGCTAAACCCCTTCTTCCCATCTAGTCCCCCTTCGATATTGAATTTTTGTTCTGTGACCCCACTGAGTTCAATTAGGGCTGCACACGGGAAGGAGGTTACTACTGAAGCATAGGCAGTTTATCAGGTGGCTGCACCACTGAAGAAAACATCTTCCCCTCCTTCAGCACCATTGACTGCCAATAGCTCCCCAGGTAGGGGTGAGGGCTCATGAATAACTCCTCCATCCATGACAGAATGTAGATGACCTTGACACTTTTAACTACTTCAGGGACACACTGTGCAGAAAGCCTCCTGTGGGCTATGGAGATGTCTTAATGGTTAAAGACACTTGCTTGCAAAGTCTGCTGGCCCTGGTTTGATTCCCCAGTACCCATGTAAAGCCAAATGCACAAAATGGTACACAACTGGAATTCATTTGCAGTGGCAGGAGGCCCTGGAGCACCCTCTCTTTCTCTCACTCTCTCCTCATAAATAAATTAAAATGTTTTTTAACAACTCTTGTAACTTTTCATTTACTATTCTAGATTTTAATTTTTCCAGTGGGCCTAAAATGGTAAAAAGTGATAATTTTATTGTATAATAGTATCAACTATAGTTTGGCTCACTTAATCCTCCTAGCACATGAAGTAGATAATATTTTTCACATTTTAAGCTGAGGAAACAGGCAATGATTAAGTGATATGTCAGTGATAGGTTGGGATTTGAATCTTGGCAGACCAAAAGAGGGAAAAGTTATTTCTTAGCACAGTGGTAAGAAAGATATTCTGTTACCATTTAACCTCCCCTTAGGGCCCTATGTTGGGAGAGGGGGTGCTCCTAAGAACAGCCAGATCTTCTACCAATCTAGGGCATTTCTCAATCTTCCTGGAAAGTAAAACAGCTTCTATGCAGTTGCATGTAATGCTAATGTTGCTTGTGAGAAAATCCTTCTGAGATGTCTTGAATTCATTGTCTGAGGTTTTCAGCCTAACTTTTCAAGCTCCGGATAAGAGCAGCTAACCTGCCTTGTGCATGCTCTACGAACGTGTGTGATGTGTACTTGCAGACCAAAGCATAACACAGAGCCCTCAAGGGTGATTTGAGGTCCAGGGTGAACCTGAATTTTCTGTATGGGTTGCACTACAGTGTTCAGATTCAGGATTCAATACGTTTTGTTTGCCATCATTGTAACACTGCAGCTGTCTCGTACATGTGGGTTATATTACTTTGTCCTTTCAGTCTCACTGCTTCTCCAGCATCAAAAGCCCTGCTATTGGTCATGACTCCCATTGTTCTTTCAAATGTGACATAATGACACTATTACAAAATCTAGTTTGAGCACATCACATAAGGGTGCATACTATCAAAGATTGATACTAATGCATGTGACCATTTCTCTTCACAGCTTATTAAGGATCGCTCTCTGGGGAAGTTTGGGGAAATATTTCAGATATTAGAGCTAGAGACCCAGCAGAACTAAAGATCTTGGTTTACTCAGCGTAGAACATTATAGTAGCTTTCTCACAGGTTACATTTTCTCTCCTGCTGCCCATAAACCTCTGCAGGCCCTTCCTGTTGTTCCTGGAAGTTCATTAAGAAAAGTAAAAAAGGCATTGCTGAACTAGGATGGGCTGTGTTTGATTAGGGAGAGGGAAGCTGATGACACCTTTTACAAATCAGGTCTCGAGTTCCACTTTGCTTGGTGCTTACACGTTACTTGAAGTTTCTGGGGAGCAATCCTTTTCTAAAATGGAGAGAATTCATACATTTTTGACACCACAAGCTCATAGAAATGCTGACTAAAATAACTTAAATACACAGCCAAGCAAAACAAGGGGAGGAACATATATGCAGGAATTTTGTGGAAGAGGGGCAGAAAGATTGTAAGAGCCACAGGTTGAGACATCACGCCCAGAGGCATTCCCTCCCCCTACCCACCAAAATAACTGACTACTGCTCCCATAATGCATAACTCACAACTCCACAGGGAGTAACTGAAACCTCACTGAGGAGGGTGCCAACCGGAATGGTGTTAGGGACGAGGAAAAAGAGGGTACAACACATGATGTATCCATAAAAACATGTTGTTGCTAATGATAATGATAATAATAATAATAATAAGAGTGATTTAAAAAAAAAAAGAGTAGATACCAGCTACAATGTCATCATGTGGGTTCATGAAACCAGGGATCAGGATGCAGCACCTACATAGAAACCCCAAATCTACTCATGAGGGAGGGTTTATGCTCATTATTCCAGCACCGACGGGACTTGGGCAAGAGGACTGACCTAAGTTTGAGGTCTATCTGGGCTGTACAATGAGGTCTGGACTAGTCTGAGCTATGGTCTTATCTCAAAAACAAAATACAAAAGGGATGAGGAGATAGTCCAGTCAGTAACATGTTTGCCTTGCAAGCATGAAGAGCTGAGTTTGATCCTCAGAACCCACATTAAAATTACGTCACATGTGCTGGCATGCTCATAATTCTAGTACTGGTGGGTGTCATGACGGGTGGGTAAACGGGGCTTTCTGGACAGCTGCTCTAGCCTGCTTGGTGAGTTGCAGGACAATGAGAGACTTAGTTTCAAAAAACATGGATGGTGCCTGAGGAATGACACCTGAGGTTGTTATTTTGCCTCTACACACATGTGTACACATGTGAACACACACCTACAGGCACATGTGCAATCACAGAGAGAGAGAGAGAGAGAGAGAGAGAGAGAGAGAGAGAGAGAGAGAGACATATGCACATGCAGAAAACAAACTAGAGCCAAAATATACAAACTCTGCTTATGAAAAGTTTACCATATAATGAGATAATTCATTCAAAGGTATAGAAAGAATACAACAGAAAGAATTTATAACCCCCATAAATCCAAAAAGTCAGAATTATACCCTAATTATGTAAAAGTATATTTAAAGTAATTAACAAGCTAGTATAAGCACATGGAACTTCTTGTGAAATCATGACACTATAAGAAAATAGCAATGATTATTTGAAAAAAAGAACAATTTAGAAATGAACAATAGTAATTGAGTTGTACAAGTCAGCAAATAGTGTAAGGCAATTACTAACCCACTTTGCTCAGCAGTGAGAAGATAACTGCTACATGCTATAACAGAATCATAAGCTTAAAAATTCTCCCGGTGGATACATTAGATGAAACAAGGAAAAAACAAAAACAAAAAATATATCTTATTAGAGATGATGACAGTCAAATTAAAATCAGCAAAGTAATGGTGTTATATACAAAAATAGATCTAAGGAATTACCTAGAATTCGGCATAAAGAAAAGTTGTATGCTTGTTTATAACTTTTAGTTGTTGCTCTTCTATTTTAAAATATATGTCTGGTTTTATATATCCAGTTACTATCACTAGCCCTTCCCCAAGCAGGACAAGGATGTTTCAGCTTTTCACTCTGAAGATCTTCTTATTTGAAATGCAAGTCTTGCTAGTATTTTCATTCCAGCTTCTCTGTGCTTCCCTGAGTCATGGATATTGTATGCAGTCAGTGTTTGCTTGGAATCACCCACTGCTTTTTCTATTTCCAATTTCCATCTTCTTAAAATATGTTGTATTCCAAGGCAGTATAACAAATTACCACACATTAGTGGTTTGAAACAGCACACATCTGTTATCTCTCAATTTCTGTGCATCAGGCTTCCAGATATGGGCTGGAACTTTGCTCAATTTCTTAAAAGGTTGAAATCAGGTCACCAGGCAAGCTATATTGCTTTCTGGACCCTCTGGGAAATAGTATAAAATCTTCCAAGATCCAGCTGCATAGTGGCTCCTCCATTTTAGTTAGTTTTGCTTTGTCTGTGTGGTTGCAGTCTTAGTCACTCTGTACTCGTGGAAAGTTCCCACAGCTCCTCAAAGGACACACACCTCCTTGCATGCTCATGCATCTTCAGTGTTTTTGATCCCCTAGGTTCAGATTTAAGGGACTCACAATAATGTAACTATCTTTTAAGATAGAGACTTAGGGGTGTCAGTGCTTCAGAAATCCCTTCACAATATGCACAGATGAATATCCAAGTGAGCAAAATATGCGTTTACAACAGGACTGACAGCTGTGGAGGATAATTTAGATTGTGCTCTCCACCTGAAATTATTAACATATTGTTTTCAATTAGGAACTGCTACTATAAACCTCACGACTTTGTTGTCTTAAAATACTTGGATAGTTGTACTCTAATATTTGTTTCATTGTTTTGTTTTTGAGACGGGGTCTCAGGTTGTTAAGTCTGGCATTTTAAAAATATTTGTATATTTACTTATTTGCAAGCAGAGGGAGATAGAGGGGAGACAGAGAGAATGGGCACACCAGGGTCTCTAGTCACTGCAAATGAACTCCAGATGCATGAGCCACTCTCTGTGTCTGGTTTTACAAAGTCCTGGGGATATGGGGATTAGGGAAATGAAGCCAGGTGGTCAGGCTTTGCAGACAAGTGCCTTCACTTCTGAGCCATCCTTCCAGCCACAGGCCGGCCTGTGTTTAGCTGTGTGGATGGCGATAACCTCCCAAGTGCTGGGAGTGCAGGCCCGAGCTCCACAGAAGGCTTTGTGCTCCCACATTGTTCCTTAGCTAGATGGAAAAAAGCTGTGTTGATAGAAATTTTGCCTAAGTTGCCTGACTGTAGTTTTCTAGCTTTTATTGTTTATGAGATTGCTATAAGTCAGATTCCCAACCTTTGTAGCCAATCTGTCATTTTTTTTATTTTTATTTAATTAATTTTCTTTCATTGTTTCTTAATTAAATTTTGTTATGTCTTTCTTTTTTTTCTTCTTTTGGTTTTTTTGAGCTGGAGGCTGACCTGGAATTCACTATATAGTCTCAGGTTGGCTTTGAGTTCACAGTTATCCTCCTACCCCTGCCTCCCAAGTGGTGGGATTAAAGGCTTTTGCCAACCATCTTGCTTGTTTTTCATTACTAGTTAAAAATAAATGTAAGTTAAAAATGAAATATTTTATTTTGCTGTAATCTGTCAAGTTGCCTTAAGCAAAGTTGGTCACTGAATCCTAAAACCAGTGGGTAGTAGTTTTCACTGACTTAGCCTCAGAGCATCTCTGCCATGATGTGCATTAATTACAAGGAGAAATTGGGACCTGACATGCATTACTTAAGTAAGCACAGAGTTAACATTAAGCGCAATCAAGATGAGTGGCCACCCTTCACCTTCCCGTACTGTGCCCTGAGAAGGAAATAGTATTATCTCTAGGACACAGTATTACCTCTGAGGCATTTCTTGGTAAGAGATGAAGTTGAATGTAATCATGAGGAAATGTGAGAAATTGTATAAAACAACTTGTCTACTCTTCAAAACTACCAAGGTCCTAGAAGCAGATGGAAGAACAATTTTATTTCAAAGGAAATGAAAGAGACATAAAAGTAAGTGCAATGTGTGGCCTTGAATTAAATCTTAAAGTAGAGAAACTTTCCTTAGACAATTGACAAAGTTGTTATAAGGTATGTAGAATAGATCATAGAATTTTATCAAGGTTATACCCTTATATTATCATTAAACCATGGTTATAAAAGAAGTCATCCATATTTTCTGAAATACACACTAAGGTGCTTAGCAGCTAATGCACATTATACCTGTAACTGACTCAAATTACCCAAGAAAACCATGACATGTATGGTATGTTATATCATGATACGTACAAGGCTTATGTTAAATACTGGGAGGGTTTGGTGAAAAGTATACAGGAATTATTTTAAAGCAACTTTTCTGTAAGTCTGAAATAATTTTGTATAAACTATCTGGAAATACCAATTCTATAAGTTACATCATATTATGGTACTTAATGCATTTCTGGTGCATAATGTGTGCTCTTTGACCACAGGTTTGAGACTGTGAACTGATTTTTGGTGGTGCTTCAAGCATGAGCCTTTTGTCTTTTGAAAAGAGGTTCAACATTTTGTGTGTGGGCTGGAGGTGTATGTGTGCATGGGAAGGTCAGAGGACAACCTCAGGGGATCAGTCCTCTCCTACCTTTTAAAAATATTTATTTATTTATTTATTTATTTGAGAGAGAGAGAGAGAGAGAGAAAGAAGGAGAGAGAAAATGAGCATTCCAGGGCTTCCAGTCACTGCAAATGAACTCCAGATGCATGCACCTCCTTGTGCATCTGGCTTCTGTGGGTCCTGGGGAATTGAACCTGGGTCCTTTGGTTTTTCAGGCAAATGCCTTAAATGCTAAGCCATCTTCTCCATCCCACTCTCCTACCTTTTTGTAGGCAGATTTCTTGTTGTTTTTGCTGGTCGGAAGTCAAGTCCAGCTGGCCTATGAACCTTAGGATCCTCCTGGTTGCACTTCCCTTTGTTATATACACATTGGCATTGCAGCTGTCACTCCATTTTGTGTCTGATTTCATGTGGGCATTGGAGAGTTGAACTTTGAGGACCCAGCACCTTTAAGCATGGAGCCATGTCCCAACTCTGTAGTGGTCATTTTCATGAAATAGATGACAGCCATACAGGAGGAAGCTGACAGGGAGGGATTGGCTGTGAATCCATTCTCACCTCAAGATATGCCTAGATGGGAACTATAGTATGAGATAGTTGAGGCACTATACTCATAGACTGAGAGAAGAACTATAAAGGCTATAGGGACACAAAGTTAATGTAGAGGTTTTTACTGGAGGGAAACAGTAGAGAGATGAAACTGAGCAAGTTTCAACATCGTCACATAGGGAACCATGGTTGTCACATGGCCGTACTCAGAAGGTCCCATCATAGTTGACACTTCGGCCATTCAGATAAGATCTCCTGTATTGACTGCCTGTCCTTTCTTTCTCCATGTCTCAAAGCCTGATGGAAGATTATAAAGTCTCAGAATAAACAGTGAAGGGTAACTAGAATAAGAAAGAAGACGTGTTCTTGAAGCAACACTAAGCCCATGAGAACGGAGCAGTAACTGACGTTTTCTGCCCTGTATTGAAACTACAGCTATGTAGAAAATGGACTGGGGTACTATTGTCACCTGAGGGTCATGCAAAGACTTGAAACCTGAGATTTTGTTGCAACTGTAAAGAAGAAATAGCTCAATTTGAGGAACTCTGGTGGTTTATTCATTGTCATTTCTATTGTTTATATCTTACTGGATTTGGCTCATCCAAGCTTAGGTGTTTTTTGTTTTTTTTTTTTTAACCTACAACTTTATTGGTCAATCCCTATAGTTGAAGTTGAAATTCAGGTACAATTTGTATCACATGGTAATGACTTTCTTTGAAAAGGAAGATAAGTGACACTTGTGGGCTTAATAGCATAGTTTCATTTCTGGATAAAAGAAATTCCCCAAAGGATATGCAGAGCAAAATGCTGGATCTATAGAAAGTTCTCTCCCACCAGCACAACCCAAGTCTTGGCTGGTTTGGATCTGGAGTTCCCCTGAATAGACAGCCAAGACTTGAGGGGGCCAGGATTTCCCCTAGGAACCAAAGCTCATGGAGAGAGCAGATGGTTTCCAGCATGAGACCTGGATTGTATTCAGGCTTTGGAATGCAAGCAGCCCCCATCCTCACACCCTAGCCTGTGCCCCCTCACTTCCTAGATGTGATGCTCCACAATGAGGACACAGCATCTTCCAGGGAACAGCAATGAGCTTTTCAAGCATGTGGTAAGGAGTCTGCATTTTGTCGGGAAGCCTCTGCTAAGACTCAGAGGGACACCAGAACACAGGCTTGCCATTTGACACTGTAGCTTGGCTGGTGAGAGGAACCAGGCCTGGGCTGTGAGGGATGGGTGGGGAAATGAGGAGGGGAGCCAGGTGCAGCAGAGCAGGGGATTTCCTACAGATCTGTAGCCTCCTCTGTGTATCAGTCCTTATCTTATTCTCACCAGAAACCATGGGGATGAGTGTAAAAAGATGCTAAAGGGGTGGGCTGTTTTATAATACAGTATTTGTTTCCCAGAGCAACAAATTCATCTATTCACAAGGACATTGTGCTTTCTGGTAGCTTGGCCTCATGCATTGGGATGGGTGAGGCATTAGGTTCATCCTGGACAATGCCTGCCTAAAGGAATTTGCCCTCCAACACTCTTGCTCATCATCTGAAAACCAGGAGCACTCAGCCCCCTCCTGGTAGACTTCTGAGCTGAGGGAAAAAGTCAGTGTGGATAGGAGAATTTAAGTTGGGTTTATGATTGCAATCTCCTTCTCAACAAAAATCACATCCCTGCTTCAGTTAAAAAACAAAACAGGAAATTTCAATAAATATTTATTTGCTGGAGGTACTAGAAGAGAAGAAATAAAGTTGATGATCATAGCATTCATTTGGTTTGAAATTTTAAAGTTTTTTTCATGAACACATTGTCTACAGAATCAAGATTAAAAATAATATTTATGACATACACAACCCATATATGCATATAGCTATGTATGCCTGTGTGAATGTAAGACTCAACGTAGAAGGGAAACTACGTGGGAAGAGAAAGAGAAGTAGTGGGAGAGAAGAGACCAAAAGAAGACAATGGGTATCTGAGAAAAGCACATGATTCATTTTATGTATGAAAATTTCGTTATGGAACCCATAATTTTGTGCAACAAATATACACTTGTTAAAGTTGAAATGGAGAGAGAATGAGAGAGAAAGAGAGAGTACACACAAACATACAAAACAGGAGGGAATGTTGCCAGTGGGATTTGATGAGCAGTTCAGAATACAAGGGGAACTGTAAAAGTCAAACACCAAATGACCCAAGTAAAGATGGGCTGAGAAAGTAAAGGTACTTCTCAAAAGAAGACAAATTGCAAATAAGTACATGACAAAAAAGCATGCTCATTTTCATGAATCATCAGACAAATGCAGATCAAAACTACAGTGAGAAGTCACCTTGTTCCAGTTGGAATGACTATCATAAAAACATATATATATATATATGTATCGTGGACCGCCAGATGTGAAGAAACAGGAACATTTACACATCCTTGGTGGGAGTGTAAGGTCATACAGGCATTATGTTGATTAAGAGTATGGAGAGTCCTCAAAACTCCCTAAAAAGGGCTGGGGAGATGGCTTAGCAGTTAAGCACTTCCCTGTGGAGCCTAAGAACCCTGCTTCGAGGCTCAATTCCCCAGGACCCACATTAGCCAGACGCACAAGGGAGCACACGCATCTCGAGTTAATTGCAGTGGCTGGAGGCCCTGGCACCCATTCTCTCTCTCTCTGTTTCTCTCTCTCTCTCCCTCTTTCTCTCTCTGTCTGTTGCTCTCAAATAAAAAATAAAAATAAACAAAAACAATCCCTACAGTAGAGCTAGCCCGCTCCCTAGCAGTTGTACTAGTACAGATAACAAGAAGTTAAGCCTGTGCCCTTGACGGCGGTGTTCGCATGAGGAAAGAGGAAAAGAAGTGATTCAGGAAGTCAGAGTTCTATTATGGGATGCCAACTTGATGTTTTGGAAGAAATTTAAATTTCTGTTTAGTAGTCAGAAGATTAAGTGGCCTGGGATAGGGGTGCTGATGCTGTGGTGATAACTAACATCATATAAGACACTTTTAGAAGTTTTCACACTTTGATGACATATACGGTTGAGTTGCAAAGGATGTTGAGATGCAACAGATGAAAATGGCTTTTGACTTGCACAGTTAGAATAGTGATGCTTTTCAATGGAAATGCACAAGAAGAATGGACCATGGTTCTGGGATGGAACTCAGGTCTTCGTGCTTACAAGGGACACGCTTCATTGGAGAGATATCTCCCTTGCTTCTCAGCCTCAAGCAATAAGTTTCTAATTTCTTCATTCTTTTAGTTTGTATATTTCTAAGACCCCGATATAACAAAACAGAGAAAATAAAGTATCAGGTAATATTTGAAGAGAAAATATAACCCAACAAGATGTCAAATATAACCTCAACTCCAGAAATAAAAGAACTGCAAAGTAAGGTGTGCTTGTTTGAATGTGTTTTAAAGACTTGGAATTTGGGTTTCCAGATGCCTGCCTGGAGGAGGTGTCACTGGGAGAAGGGTCCTGGAGTCCAGCCCCAAGATGGGGTTTGGGGGCTGATCTGGCTTCCAGCCCAAAGATAGGCAGAAGTGTGAGGTCTGCCTGCGGTTCTGCTTGCTGCAGGTTTGTGCTTGTGCTGCTGCTGGTGGCTTCTCTCTGCTTGGATGTTTGCAGGCGGCTTCTTCGTCTTGGGTCTATGAGCTTGAAGTAAACCCCTTCCTTCCTAAACTGTGCCGGGTTTGGATGTTCAGCTCAGAAATGTGAAACCAACTACAAAATAAGGCAAAATAAAGGTATCTTACTAGGAAAAAAAATCAGCTAGTTTTTAATGACATATTAAGTTTTGGCAAGAATTTAGTAAAAATGGAAGATATAAATTCACTGGGCACAGGGTGTAAGTTAGTATAAGCATCTTAACTCTGGGCATGAAGAAACAGGAAAATCCTCTAATAACCTTCAATAATTCCTTTTTGTATAGCTCTGCTTCTCCTTTTTGCTCTTAAATTCAGACAGAATTACACTTAAAGATTCCATAGCAGGTTATCCAAGTCTAGGATAATTTCCTCTGTCACAACATGGGCTTCCTAACAAGGACCATGGATGAGGTAGCTTCAAACCCCAGAACGTCTTTCTCACAATTATGGAGGCTGGAAGATCAGGGAACCAGGAAGGTTGACTCTTGCAAAGTTTCTCAGCTTCCCGACGGCATGTTTCCTTATTTATTTATTTATTTTGGTTTTTCGAGGTAGGATTTCACTCTAGTCCAGGCTGACCTGGAATTCACTATGGAGTCACAGGGTGGCCTTGAACTCATGGTGATCCTCCTACCTCTGCCTCCTGAGTGCTAGGATTAAAGGCGTATACCACCACGCCCAGATTTTGATGGCATGTTTCTTTATGTGTTGTGGGGAGGAGAGAGAGAGAGAGGAGAGAGATGGGGAAGGAAAGAGAAGGAGAAGGAGGGAGAAAGGGGGAGAAGGAGAGAGAGAAGGGGACAGGGAGAGAGAGGGGAAGAGGGAAGGAAAAGGATAAGGGGAGGGGGAGAGAAGAAAAAGAGAAGGAGAGAGAGAGAGGACTCTTTTTCTTCTTTTAAGGTCACCTTCCTAAGAGATTGGTGTCACCTTCTTCTTTTGTTTAATTTTGGGGGTAAGGTCTCCCTCTATTCCAGGCTGACCTGGAATTCACTATGTAGTCTCAGAGTGGTCTGGAGTTCACAGTGATCCTCCCACCTCTGCTGGGATTAAAGACGTGCACCACCATGCCTGGCTATACTCTTCTTTTTTGTTGTTTCTGGTTTTTCGAGGTAGCGTCTCACTGTAGCCAAGGCTGACCTGGAATTCACTATGTAGTCTCAGAGTAGCCTCGAACTCATGGTAACCCTCCAACCTCTGCCTCCCAAGTGCTGCACTCTTCTAACTTATAAGATCAATATTCAGAATTCATTTACATAATATTATAGATAACATTCCCCCCTGGCCTATGCATGGACACGCACTATGCACACATGTGCCACACAACACATACTACTGCTTCTACATATATGAACAAAACAGGTTGTAAGGATATATTTAGAAATAGAATCATGTATAGTGGCTATATAGTTTATGAAAATATTATGAGGAATTAATTATTTCATACCAAGATAAGAAAGATAAGAAACAAAATTATAAACAAAACCATTATATTTTATCAAGAAAATAAAAATTTAAATAATTTCATTTCATTTTAAATTAAGCAATGTTTTTAGAGTAAAACATCAGAGACTATCTTTATGGAGTTGTATAAAGAAGAACTTCTTTCATTAAGCAAAATTCAAAGTGAAAATATCAACAAATTTATACACTTTAAAATGCGAGAAATTTTGTGAAAGAGGTATCATAAAGACAAAATGCCAGCATAAGAACTAATTTTTAAAAGTATAAACTAAAGTAGCAATGAGCAAAAGATATGATCAAGCACACCATATGATACATGATCACCACAGAGAAGAAGCAGTTACAGAAAATAGAGTAATGTGCTCAATATCCTTAGTAATCAGGGAAGTGCAAATAAAACTTCAATGAGGTTATTGTTTTATAACAATGGACAGAATAATTAATGAGATTAAGTCAAGTGTTAGGGATGGTATTGGTTATTTTTCTTGCTGTTATTACAAAATTCCCTGACAAAGGAATCTTAAAGAAGGAAGGCTCATCACGTTGGTTCACAGTTTGAAGGGATGCAGTCCACCATTTTGGCAAAGGCCTGATGGCTGGAGCCTGAGGCAGCTGGTCACAGTCAGGAAGCAGAGAGAGAAGGACGCTGGTACTCAGCTCACTTTTTCCTTTTTATTCAGCCCAGGGCCCGGCTATGTTATGGTGCTGCCCATATCAGGGGTGACTCTTCCCTCAGTTATGCCTCTTAGACACTGCAGAGGAGTATCTTCTAGGTGATTCTAAATCCAGCCAAGATGACAGGGATTTAAACATCACAGTGCTGGTGTAATAAATTAGTAGCTCACTACTGGTGATAGAGCAACCCATCTTGGAAGAGAATAGGGCAATATCTATGTGGATGAAACTTAAAATTATCACCCCTTATGATTTAGCAGTTTGACTCCTTGACTCTTGCAGAAAAACATGTCCTCAGGCTATATGTGAAAAAAACGTTAACAAACAAAAACAAACATTTTTGCTATGCTGCTTAAAGGGGTGAATTTAGTAGTACTGAACTTTATTCCTTAGGGAGGGAATGTGTCTTTTGCATAAGGATAGGAATGCCATAGTGCTATTAAAACCATATATGTCAATATGAATAAATGTTTATAACATTTTAATTAGAAAGCTGCAAGAATATATGGAGATCTAAAGCCTAAGGCCATGCAGGACAATATTCAAACAAAATGGCAGTGTCTAGCATTGTGGAACTTCCTTATATGCAGAAATACAGATGGCACAGTCTACTGCAGGTGTTCTAACCTCTGAAGTGATGGAGTAGTGGGCTCATGGGGCTAAGGCTACAGTTAGATACTGTTTTGACTATAAGGAAAATATCAAGCATTTATTTATAATTTTTCACATCTGCTTCACCTTGGAGGTAGAAACAGTAGGCCTGTTATATGACACTTTCTACTTTTCTGTATGTTTTATATTCCAAATAAAATGGTTCATTGTTTTCTAAAGGAAAGAAAAGCAAGAGTGTCCAAGAGATGAACAAAAGGCTGTGGGAAGGGAAGTATGTTTCTTGAGTTGACAATCATTCATTAATTTTTTCCACAAACATTTATTGCAGGTTTGCTATTGACTTATCTCTGTGTTAAAAACTGAAGCAATATCTTATTTTTTTAAAGCTAGTATTAATTATCCCAGTGTTGCTTAATGGTGCAACACTGAGCCCTATGAGTTCAGTCAGCTGAAGTCACACCCAACGGGGCTGCTTCACTTTGTGTAACACAGAGCAGCTCAAGTCTTCAGTGACTGCTCGACTGTTCCGGTATAATTGGATGGTTGCTGAATCTTTTAAGGACATCCTCTGCTCATTCACTCAGCTCCTTCCTCATCATGCAGTGAAAACTAAACCATCTGTTGTAACGAATATAAGCTTCCTGCTCTCAGTTCTATCTTCTGATTCCTCTACTAAATGCTGGTTGTCACTTCCAATTTAGAAAAACATCCTTATACTCTCCAATGCCCCCTTTAGCGTGTTCCTGTGAGGATCTCAAAGCCCTTCACCCACTTGAGGGAAGAAGGTTCAGTTGTAGTGTTAGCCCCATTTTAAAGACTGGACAAAAGGAGACTGCAGAGAGTTCCAGCACTTTCTGTCACTTTCAATGTGAGTGCCAGTGAAGCCAGGGTATTACTTTGTTATGAGCTGTTACTGTGAGATGTAAAATGTCAACACTGGGCAGTACTCTGGAGGAAATATTTTTTTAGAGAAAATGTTCATAGCATTAAAATACAGCCCCCAGATTCTGTCAGCTGTAGCTGTCAGGGTTTCAGCACTTCTCATGGGTAGGAGGTGGGTGGTCTAGGAACTGCCTTCCCTTGCAGCGCTGCTCCTGAACAGAAAGGGACCACAGAAGGTGAAAGGTGCTGGGGGAGAGGTCTGTGGGAGGAGGAAAGGCTTTTTTCAAAGGAGGTGCTAGTGTGGAATCTAGTCTTTGGAAGGGAAGCATGACACAAGCCTGCCATCCATTCTTGGCTGTTACACAAAAGGCAGTCACACAGCCCTCGTGTGGACGTAGGCCATGATGCTTCGCCTTCGTGGTCACACAATGAGAAGTTTAGTTCATCTGTTCTCTTAAAAAGTTACTCGCTTTCCTCTATCTCTCTTATTTCTTTCTGTTTTTCCAGAAGCCTCTCCCATATTCATCTATCAAGGATAGTCCTTAGAATATTATCTCAAGATGGTTTCACAGTTTGACCCTCTCAGATTTGAAACCATGAGATCTCCCAAGATGTTTCTCCAAGTAACATGATTCATGCAACTCAGTTAAGAAATTTAACTTTTCAGTTTCTATTCTCTGTTCAACAGAGAATGAAATTGTTAGCAATCTGGACCCTACCTGGGTCTTGGGTGTTGAATCCAGCCTGTTGTGTCTAAGGCAATAGTCCTTATATCAGATTTACTTGTTAGTTTGAGAAAATTATTTTTGTTATATTACAAAAAGTAAGACAGGCTGGAGAGATGGGCTTAGCGGTTAAGTGCTTGCCTGTGAAACCTAAGGACCCTGGTTCGAGGCTTGGTTCCCCAGGTCCCAAGTTAGCCAGATGCACAAGGGGGCGCACGCATTTGGAGTTCGTTTGCAGTGGCTGGAAGCCTTGGCACACCCATTCTCTCTCTCTCCTTCTATCTGTCCTTCTCTTTGTTGTCTGTTGCTCTCAAATAAATAAATAAAAAATGAACAAAAAATATTTTTAAAAAGTAAGACAATTTGTAGCTTAAATGCACAAACCTAAACTTATCATTTGGTAATAAAATGAACTTTTCATTCTGAATGAACAAATGCTTTCTTGCTTGAGGAGTATATTAATGTAGCTTAGAGGCTAAATAGGGACATTCCAAAAAAACCTTTTGAGGTCTTGGCTTGCCTGCCCTCTTTATTGACTGCTTCAGGTCCCAACTCTATCAGGCCTATATCTTAAGTCTCTTTGTTAAGGACCAGCAATAAATTACCTGAGGTCAAGTTCTGTTTATACAGTGGACTGCTCTGAGAGAATTACCTTCTTGACTTAATCGCTTCCTTTTGGGTGACATTTCTCCCTGAAAGAAGACAAATTGTCTGAGGTCAGCCGGCAGATCAGCTCCGAGTGTAGGAGGAAATTGTAGTGGATCGGCCAAATTGCACCAGCTCCTCCAACCAGCATCCGGCAGCACGCCACCAGTCAGGAGCTGTCCTGAGGGACCAGCCGACCAGCCTGGGGCTCTCCTTACATGAGCAATTTTCAAATCTTTCTCTTTAGGCTGCTCTTGACTTTTGTTTCCTCATGGTCCTACTAACCCTACCATTAAGAATGGAGTGAGATGTATTAAACTCTTGATTAACTGTTGAATTGCTTTAAAAGTCTATTTCCCTCCATCCCTTAAGCTCCCAGGCCTGAAAGGAAAGGGTACAAGAGGCGATGCACCACTTGGTTTTGTGCACTCAAATGACAAGGCAAACTCCAAAATGCTATTTTGACTAAGAAGGGAACTTTAGAAGTGAGAATGAAGAATTTTCAGAGTCCTAAGTTCAGAGTAATTGTTCTGAAAGGTAGATAGATGCCTTTTACTTGAGGAAACTCAAACGACAACTTCTTCATGACATTTTTACCCATGAGGGCACTGGTGTATTTACCATCTTACTCTTCCTGTACAGGAAAAAACTCCAAGAAAGAGAGAAAAATACAAATACAAGTCTCTTTTTAATTAAGCATTTGATCCTTTGAAGTTATTCTGATTTTTTTTCACATTGATGATGTAATTTATGTAAATAATCATCTATCTATGAAAGGAGTGTGTCTGTCAAAAGTCGAAATAAAAAACATCCGTCATTTTGAAGTGATTAACATTCTCCAGATGTTTAAATCATCAGATTTCAGGAGTTTCCCTTTGTTGTGATAATGATATAGTACCCAGAGCAAGAATGTTTACTTTTTTGCATGGGTCAAACGCAGATTTTTCACAATGCTATTAAGGCATGGAGTTCATTGTAATTGTATGTGCAGATGAAAGAAAATCCACTTATTATTATTCCCCTTAATTGTAAAATGCTGCTGGTAATTTTACTGTAAAGCTCAAACAAAAGTCGTGTACTTGAAAGGGCCACCACTGCCCACTTATGTAATCAATTTATAGATGTCAAGTTCGTACTGGGATGGTTATCCCCTTCTGTTACCAGACATGTGACGTGCTACCACCCGGCAGCTCGGTCCATGCACGTACGCTGCTGGCTCCCTTTGCAGGCTGCTAGGAAATACAGTACATGTCGAAGATAATATTAAATGACAGTTCCCAATTCGTTCCCTTAGGCCTGCTTGACCTTTGGGTTCAAGGTAAAATAGGAATGGTTCCGTTTACCTTCAAGGCCTGAGCATCCTCACCATGGGCAGATTAAACTTGGAGGATTGGTGAGGCTCCCTGGAGGCTCAATTACCCCTGTTAGGGGACCTATTGAAACATTAATGACATGTAGGCACTTCATTCATAAAGTCAGGCTCCACTCCTGTCTAGTGTTACCCCCTGCACATCCCTGGCAGCGCCAGATCTGAAATGCTTGTAGGGATTTATTAAAACCGTTCGAATGGGACATGAAATGACTACACGCTTGTTATGTGCTACCTAAATGCAGGCAAGGCTGACAGGGAGGTCTCAAATCCCAGCTCAGCCTCAGAGAACTGTGTTAAGAAGAAGAGATATGAAGCAATTCCACAAGATGTGTTTGTTAGTAATAATGTCTCTGACCTTTGTGCAGTGAATCCCTGACATTCATGTCCACGAATTTCACGCAGCATTATTCCAGCAATGGCCACACAGTAACTCTCGAACATGTCCATGCAGGGAGAACTTTTCTTCCTTTAATAATGTTCTCATGATAAATCAAAGCACTGTGAGGGTTAGATGATGTTGAATTGCACACCGAACACCTTTTTTCATACCGGGCTGAGCCTTGGTCACAGGCTAATAATTAATAGTTTCCATCTGCGATTCCTTGTGCCCGGGCTTCAAGTCATCCTTCATTTGTATTTGAACACACACATTTCTTTTAATCATGCCATGGCCATTTTAAGTACTTTGATAAACCTTGAGCTCAGAAAATGTTTCCAAATCATCCCCATCTGACATGGCCCAGCCATCGCATGGGAGCTTCCGTAAGCCATCCCGTGTGTTGTGTGAGTGACGGCGTGCTGGAGCTCTGGGCCAGGAGCCTGGCAACTTGGGCCGCCTTCCTTACTGTATGCAAGCACCAAAACAGGAGCCCAGGCCAGCACATCCGCACTGCTATGCCCACACTTCCTGAGGAAATGTGCGGCCTCTGAAGTCATGTGAGGATGGATGTTTCACCTTCTCTGTGACCCTAACCTTTCCTCCATTTAGAAGTACACTAAGTCTGGGGTGATCTTAGGATCTGAGTATCACGGTTTCTTTATAGCAGAGAAAAATGTGTGCTTCCAGACTTTTATATGTTTAAATTATGCTTCCACTAGATATACAAAAGGCCTGAGCAGAGGGCTGGAGGAATAGCTTAGCAGTTAAGGTGCATGCCTACAAAACAAAAGGACCCAGATTCACTTCACCCGAATCCACATAAGCCAGATGCACAAGGTGGTGCATGCATCTGGAGTTCGTTTGCAGGGGCTGAAGGCCCTGGTGCACCCAATGTTGCTCTATCTGCCTCTCTCTAATAAATAAAATAAAATAAATATTTTTAAAATGTGCAGAGAATTATGGGGCTATAGGAACATCATTTTCTACTTACCACCAGCATGACTATCATCATAGCTATTTCTTCATGCCAAATTACAATGAAAATATTAATTACAAGTTAAAAGATGGCCCTAGTTAGGGTGGGGGCTCATACAAGATCTCCTGTTTATTTACTTTGTTTTTAAGCATCTCTTTTTCTGGACTATGTACGTGCTTGTGGTAGAGGAGAAAGGATAAACACTCCTGTTGTACAATGGATGACAGCCAAGACTAGAAATAGAGGAGCTAAAAATAAATCATTTCTCATTCTATGTCCCTTGTTTCCTTCTTATATTGGGATCCATTGCTTTGAACATGGACAACTTTATGTTATGCTTTGATTTCATTTTGAGAACTAACCTCACAGATCAAACTGTGGTCACACTTCTCCAGGATGGGCAATGGCCATGGAGAATAACATAGAACTCAGCTTCTCAGGTCATTGCCCCTCTTCTCTGGGATTGTTAACTTTGTCTGACACCTGCAACTCATGCCTAAGCTGACAAGCCAGACCACATCATCACCAAAATGAAGCGGTTTGATAAGACAGAAATTCCTAGCTCAGTGTTAGGCTCACTTGGAACCTTGAGGCAGTCTTCAAAAGAGCTGTGAAGAGGTTAACTCAACCTTTCATCTGCAGTAGTTTCTCCCTCACAGGCTAGTATCATGCACCATTGATGCCAAAGAGATTTAAGATTTATCTATGTGTGAAGTTGGAGAAAGTATGGCCAATATGTTCATAAGGCTATGTACAATAGCAGAATGGAGCTGAGACACTTGTGTAGCCTACAAAGCTGAAAATATCATTTGGACCACTGCCAGAAGTTTCCTAGCCCTTGCATTGATGCTCATTGTAAATAGTGGGTCTCACTGAATATGGGGGTTGAGAAAATTCTGGCAAAAAAATTCTGAATACACAAACACCAACGATTAATTCAAAGTCAGAAGAGTAATGAACCGGAGGTGTTCCTGGCAGGGCTCAGTGCTCTTGCATCACCCACTTCGCTGTATCGAAACAGCGTGCAAACTTCACACAGCCTTCTCACCACACTGTCCCAAAGTGCACTGCACGAAATATCTCACATCAGTTCAGGAGTATTGTACGCCATGAGTTTCAACACATTTTACTGTGCATACAAAGTTTTCTCCTCTCATAGAAGCATAATGGTTGAATTATGGAAAGCAGACTTTTAATACTTCCCTACCATCATCCCTGAGCATGCAAGTACCAAATTAGTACAACTTCCAGTTGTACTGCATTCGAAGGTTTGGTTTTTAAAATGACTGTGAGTTGATGAGCCATGCTTCATAAAAAACACCATTCAGCAAACTTTGGCTTGCCATCAGAATTTCCAACGGTTTCTGAAATGGCTTGAACATACTTACACCATTGTGTATTAAATATTTACACAAGATGGCATTTTCAACATTGAGAATGACACAATCAAAATACTAATCAACATTTGAAAAACATTCAGGATGTTCTATATCCTGCACTTTCAAATATTCAGCCAAGATTTAATTCTTCATGTAACAACTAATACGCACCTATATCTTATTAACATGCAACTTTCTATTGGCTTTAATAAATAGTAAAATTATATGCATAAAAAAGAGTTGTTCAAATGTAAGTGTATGATTTATTATGAGTAAATGTTTGGCTTGTATACTTATATACACACATAGTTATAAAAGTGTAAAAAGTTCTTTGACAAAAAGGAGTAATGAGTGGAAGAGGTTTAAGAAGCCCCAGTCTCATGCATTAGAATCAGATCTTCAACATAACAAGACCTGCTCTCTTAAAAAATGTTCAATATTTATATGATCTTCAAGCTTTAGGTAGTAAATGCTTTTCTATACTTTGCTCTAAATGAAATGGGCAGTGTGAAAAAGCTTAACAGAAATAATAGTTGAGAAGGTTTTTGTTTCCTAAAAATATTGAAAATAGCAAAATCATTCTAAATGAAGAAAATTTTATGTACATGTGAAAGAGAAAGGGTCAACATAGAGTTAAAGAGAATGTTCTAAATCAGTGAAAAGTGTATTATTATAGAAAATCAGTAAATTAGTAAAAATGAAAAGGTAATTTACAATGGCAGAAATAGCACAATATATATAAAAGGCATAATTTATTTAACAATGAAAAGTTAAAATTAAGGAATGTCAAAGGGGAAAGTGTGTGGGGGGAGGGAGGGTATTACCATGGGATTTTTTATAATCATGGAAAATGTTAATAAAAATTAAATTTAGAGATATAAGAACCAAAAAAAAGAAAAGTTAAAATTAAAATATTTTGTTTTGACTCTTTACAAAGGAGAAAATTCTAACAACCATCATTGATGAATCTGCAGAAAAATGGACAACAATATCTAATAATTTAATGCTTAATAAAATGAGTAACTATCCGGTAAAATCTATAAATATATTTTTAATATTTACATGCCAAAAGGGAAATATTAAAAATCCCTTCCCTTCTCTATCTATAAGAAGGCCAGGGTTGTGGCCCAGGAGTAAAGCACTTGATAAGCATGCACAGACTTTGGGTTCTATTCCATTTCCCTGAAATATATTGAAGTAAAGATTACAAAAAGCATAATTAAATTCATTAAAATAATATAATAGTTAAAAATGCATGCCCCCAAACAAAAATCAGGAAGTTGTAAACCAACATTACTTGTGGTCATTTCTCTCTGGATAGAATGCTTCCAAGTGAATAAAGCCATGACACAATCATAAGCTGTCAAAGCCATAAAAATAACACTAGTTTGTCTAACCCCCAGTCCCTCTGCATTTCTCCTCAGCGCCACCCCACAGTGCACAATACAGCAAAGTGAATCCAGTGGACATTGCAGTCAGTTCTCACGTCCCCTCAGCATCCATACTCTGGAGCACTTCCTGTAAGCCATCAAACTTTTTCTGGCTTTCATGACTTGGAGGTTATAAGCAAGTAATCTGCAGTTTCCTTCAAACAGGTTTGTCAGATTTCCCCTTGTGAGTAGACCCCGGTTATGCATCAAGACGTGGTGACTCGCCTCCTGCTGGCCCTGTGGAAGCTGATGAGTTTAATTTGCTGGCATTGTAGATGGTGCTCACCATGGCTACTTCATTAAAATTGCATCCCCCAGGCCTCTCTGTCTTAAGGTTGTTCATCTCATTCGGATCTCAGAAGTATTTCTGCAAGGAAAGACTTTGATCCTATCAAAGTACCCTGCTCCTTACCACACTTCCATTTTGTAACCAGTTCATTTTAATGTTTTGCACATGGATATGTATGTGCGTGTGGTGTGAAGTGTGTATGCGTATTGATATGTGTGTGGTGTGAAGTGTGTATGCATACTGATATGTGTGTAGGCACATGTGCCCCTGAGCGTATGTGGAGGACATGGTGTCTTCCACAATCGCTCTTTACTATCTTCTTTGCGACAGGGTGACTGAGGTAACGAGATATGCTAAGCCAGCAAGCCCTAGGGGCCCTCCTGTGAGAGCCTCCCATGCTGGGATTACAAGCGCACTCCACCATCCCATCTTAGACCTGGATTCTGGAATACAGACTCATGTTCTCATGCTTGCACCTTACCTCCTGAGCGCCTTCCCCAGCCCCTCTATTTTTATTAATTATGAATCACTATTTATCAATCTGTATCCCTATGGACACGTGGTTTCCTTATTTTGTAATCCATTGTTTTGGGGCTTGGTGTGCATGTTTGCAAGGCTTGAGTTGATTCAACTTACTGGATGTTTTTAACATGCTTCCATCATTCATCAAGTATCTCTTTGCTTTCTGTCACAAGGAGATGCTCTGGGCTCACCTTGTACATTCTTGTCCATATGCCTATTTATAGTTAGTATGTCTGTGACCTATTGGATCACACCAATTCCAAGCAAGCATAACAAACTATTTCTATCCTTCCCGTATTTGTAAATTCTTTCCATAGAGGAAAAACTTTCTCTGCTTATTTTGAATATATTTACATATCCTAGTATTGTTCATCTAGGTAACTGGTTCCCTATTCCTCTCCGGCTGTGACTGCCCACACCTGTCCCCTCCTACAGTACCAACACTGATGGCCTCCTCATGCACTGGAGCTCTGTTCACTGCCCTGATAGCCCTGCTGTAGCAAAAACCTAGCACTTGCGAGTAGTTTCCCAATGAAGACGCTAGGCAGTCCCTGAAGCCTCCAAGGGAAGAGGGCAAGAAGGATGGCTGTTGTAGACTATGGCTGCTCTAGGCCCTCTGCCTTCCCTCAGTAGGGAAAAGGGTAGAGGAACAGATGCGTACTGGAAATTTAAGGTATTTGCCAATATTCTTACATGTTCCTCTTGATTTTTGGTCATTATCTTTAAATTTTATTTTATTTTTATTTATTTATGAGAGAGAGAAAATAACAGGCAGGCAGAGAGGGAAGGGAGACGATGGGCTCACCAGGGCCTCTAGTTGCTGCAAATGAACTCCAGATGTGTATGCCCCTTGTGCACCTGGCTTATGTGGGTCCTGGGGAATCAAACCTGTGTCCTTTGGCTTTGCAGGCAAACGCCTTAACCACCAAGCCATCTCTCAAAACTCTCTTAATTTTTTAAAGGATGATTTTTGTGTTTACTTTTATTCAAGACAGGTTTTAGCTATTCATCTCAGGCTGGCCTTGGACTTATTATGTTGCCAAGGCTGGCTTGTAACTCATGGAAATCCTCTTGCCTCAGCCTGTCAAATACTGAGATTACAGGTTTTTACCCTCATATCTAGCCCCTGTATGCATTTTGTAATTTTAAATGTTATTTATTTATTTGAGAGAGAGATGCAGATGAAGAGAATGGGTGCTCCAGGGCCTCTCACCTCTGCAGGTACTGGGGGAATTGAAA